>NC_090928.1:647307301-647932301 GCF_040938575.1 Ambystoma mexicanum | reverse complement strand
TTTGGGGAACCATTTGCAAAGGAGATGTCCTGGTTTGTAGGGACATATACTGCCCTGGAAAAGCGCAGACATTTATTAGGAAGATTTTCCCCAGACGGTTTCTCGCAGGGGCTGGCCCACACAGGGGATGCTCTATCAGTCACTTCAGTTCGACGAGGAGTCCTAAAGGACCCAGGGACCAGTAATGCGAGACACAGAAACATGACACCTTCTTCCGCTCCAGAGGAAGAGGTCCACGTTGTCAGAGAGAACACAAATGCTATAGACAGCAGAGCGCAGGCAGCGGTAAGTGTGCCATGCAAACAATACCCCAAAGTGGGGTGGGGAGAACGCTGAAGTTTATAACCAAATGGTTGGAGCTATTAGGCGATGCTTGGGGTTTGCAGACAGTGGCAGGCTTCCAGCAAGAGTTTGTGAGCTACCCACACCAGACGAAGCTCAGGATGGTAAGGGAGCAGGAGGAGCTCCTAAATATGGAGTTAAGGCAGCCTGTAAAAGAATGGTGTGATAGAGCAGTGTCCACCGGAGCAGGCAGAGTTCTACAGCAAGAGGTTCCTTGTCCATAGGAAAGGGAAGTTGAGGCTGGTGATCATCTTAAAGTAGCTGAACAGCTGCCTGGTCTAAAGGCACTTCAAGATGGAGGGGATTCACCTCATCAGGGGCATACTTTGCAAAGCAGATTGGCTATTGAGACTAGATTTAAACAATGCCTATCCAACCAGCATACAGGCAATTCTTCAGATTCATATGGAAGGGGCAGTGCTGGCAGTTTGCATGCTTTCTCTTCAGGTTGGCCTCTGCCCCCTGGGCATTTATAAAAGTCATGAGGCCAGTGGCAGCAGCCATCAGAGACAGGGGAATAAGGATTTTAGTCTACCTGGATGATATTTTGATTCTAGCTCAAGACAGAGAGACATTGGCGAGTCAGGCGCAATGGATGAGTGCCCTACTGACATCCCTAGGCTTCCTGATCAATCAGGAAAAGTCAGAGTTTGTGCCGAGGCAGCGGATGGAGCTTCTGGGATCGTGATAGACATCAGAAAGGCCACGTGGATCAAGAAGAAAGAGTTGAGGGCTGTTCTTCAGAAGATGCATATTTCGCTTCGGAATCTAGCCAGGATAGTGGCTGCTAGCATCCTCAATTCAGGCCATCTGTCACTGGCCCCTTGCATTACAGGGCGCTTCAGAGATTGAAGATCAGGCACTTGCAAGGGGGAGTAAGATATTATCAGTTGGTATCGTTAGAGGAGGACGGGAACATAGATTTGGATTGGTGTTTGCAGAATATGGAGTCATGGAACTGCAGGGCCATTTTCGAAGATGTGCCGGAGTTAGTGATAGAATCGGACGAGAACAGATCTGGTTGGGGCGTAAGATGCAGGCAGCTGAAAACAGGAGGAAAGTGGTCCACAAAAGAGTTGCTGCTGGACATAAACAGTTTAGAGCTGCTAGCAGACCCCTTCGCGGTAAAGGATTTTGCCAGAGAGAGAGCGAATTGTTGCATTCTGTTTAAGATGGACAATATCTGGGCAGTGTGATACATAAACCATTTAGGGGGAACTCCATCGAAGATGTTGGCATAGCTGCTGAAAGTCTTCTGGCATAATTGCCTGGAGAAGAGGATAGCAGTAGCAGCAGAGTACCTCCCCGGGAAGCAGAACGTGATAGCAGACTGGAAATCCAGGTATCTGGAAGATGCCAGCGACTGGCAGTTACACAAAGGAGTTTTCTTGCAGTTACAGGGACTAGACATCAATCTTTTCACATCCAGATTGACCGCAGAGACAACCAGGTACTACAGTTGGAGGTTGAATCCGGGGACGATGGGAACAGACACTTTCCTCTACAGCTGTATGGGCGCACTGCATCATGCCTTTCCCCCGTTCATCATGCTTGCGAGGACGCTGGCAAAGGTCAGCAGGGAAAAGGCAGAGATGGTCATTGTAGTGCCGCTATGGAAATCGCAAGCACGGTTTCCGGTTCTGGTGGAACTTTCTTTGGATTTTCTGAGGATGATTTTGTTCCAGCCAAGCTTGTTGAGCAACCCAGGGATCAGGAGCATTCCCTAGTGCTGACAGGAAATCTGCATCTACTGGGGTGTATAATTTCAGACAACGATGGGATTTTGCAGGCCTTTCGAGAGTCACTGCGGACTGCATCAGAGGCCTGTTGGTCCCTTTCACCCTTAGAAGCTATGACTCCGCTTGGGCCAAGTGGAAAGTATGGTGCACGCAACAGCATGTTCATCCAGTTTCTGCTCCTTTAGTTCACGCTGTACATTTTTCGGTGTAGTTGTCCCAAGGGGGTCGAGTGTTCTGCATCATAGGGGTGTATAGGTAAGCTATTTCCGTGGGTCACGAGAAGTGTGGCGGTCTACGAATCAGGGAGAGCACCTGGCTGTGATTAGACTATTGCGTGGAGTGAAGTTGTGCAAGCCCCCCACGGCCAAGTATTCTGTGCTCTGGGATGTGGAAGTGGTCTTGCGTCTCTTCAAGCAGAAGCCGGTTAATGAGCAGTTGTCCATCCACCGACTATCTGGTAAATTGGTGATGCTGTAGGAGAGTGTCGGATGTTAAAGCTCTGGAAGTTAACAGAAAAGTGTTCTACCCTGAAGGGGTAGACTTTCATATCACTAAAACAACTAAGAGTGCATCATCCATCCTTTCATACCCGTATTTTCCCAATGAGCCCAAGTTGTCTGTAGCACGATACATTAAAGATTATAAGATATAAGAAGGCCACTGAGGATGTGCACCGTCGCGGAATGTATCAGCTATTGATCACGCGTAGGAAAGCTTTTCATATGGTGGACCATAGCCAGATGGGTCAGAAAAGTCATGCAGCTGGCAGAAATAGATTTGGGGATCTTTTGGGCCCATTCAGCCAGAGCGGCGATGGCATCCATGCCTGTTCCCTCAGTGGCTTCGGTAGTTGTAGACAGCTTTGAACAAGCATAATGCTCGCCTCCAGTCTTGACATAGAATGAAGATTACCTAGGCTTACAGCGCAGGGAGTCTTGATTCTATTAAAGACACGCACGCAAGCAATATCCCACCCAGAATACGCAGGATGTGGGATTGGTTTTGGAAGCGCTTGTATGGCTGGGTTTATGACAATGTAGTGACATTATGTTGTGTGGCTGCGTATCCCCTCCATAATTATTGGTCTGTTTGATTCCCAGGTGATGAACATAAAAACAGCTGAGCCATGATACGGCCGGAAGTGTCGCAGGTCATACTAGAGTGTGGCTGTGTTTTAAGCCGGAGTTGGTTCCCGAGTTGAGTGGAATTTGTGTTGGGACTTTGTTAAGTATGGTTAGTCGGTTGAACTGGTTAAATTGTTGAATCACCAAAGAAAGAGGGAGAGATCCTGCCTGCACAGGCCTTCCCAACATCGATGTGGAGGATGCCCACACCCTAACAAGCAGCAGTAGTAACGGTAAGCCTCAGGGCTCTCTGGGGTCTACCACCGCCATCCAGTGCATGCGGCACTGCAGCAATTCCCTGTTGAATCTTTACAATTTATTTTTCGGAAAAAGAACAGCAAACGCAAGAATCACAATATCTCCAGAAATGACACTGTGTGTTCCCACATAACACACGTGTGCACTGCGCCTGGGTGCAGAGAGATCCTTTGTATGCATCGTGGGCTGCGCCAGCATCCTGTTCCATCATGGCTGATTTTCTCGTAGCATCGGAGTGCCTAAGCCAGTGAAAGCTCTTCTTTCCTGATTGGGCCTTGCATCATTTATAAGGCCAATCACATCTAGCCAGCAGGCGAATGCCAGCCCACCTTCCAGGGCCCCACTACTAAGGCTCCTGTCTGAGCCTGTTGGAGTGCTGAGGTGCGCCTCCCGATTCCTGACTACTTAATTGCCCCATTATCGTATGCACAAAGCTCTCAATACCAGCAAACGAAGGAAAGTCCCACTTCACAAGTAAGTCAAGATCCGAATAACTGTGCAAGATCCGTGGACACTACACCAGTTCATGTCCAGAGCCTACCACCCGTAATCACTATCTGCCTGAAGAGCCCATTATCCAACCCTCGCCTCACCTACTTGGAAAGCATAGGCAAATGTATGGTGCCTTCAACGCTCTGGCACAATCATAGACCTAGCCCGTGATTCGGCCCTCCCTGACCTCCACTAGCCAAGACAACTTTTATTGAACGTCCTGTTACTGCAAGCATGCAGCAGCCTGACCTGTAAACGTGCTGTAAACACTGTATAATGAGATAAACCTGTGAATGTGCCATACCCACGAAACACTCACCAAGTGCTTACTGTTGGAAGCAAACCCAACCTAGCTGTGCTAGGATGCTTGTCATGTTAACACACACAGATGTGCTTCTGCCTCTCATTCCCACTTATGGTATCTAACTTCAATGTGTTGACATCCTGCATGCCTATCGAGTCGCCTTATGCTAGTCAAGACCATAGCTGGTTACTCACATTCAAATGTGCTTCATGTTAGTCTTGCCCATTGATTGTGTCTCAAATCTAGATGTACCTCTTTGCTAGTCACTCCTTAGCTAGTCATTCAGATCAAGAGGTGTTTCATGTTAGTCATGCCCATTGATTGTATCTCAAATCTAGATGTATTACCTTGCTAGTCACGCCTTAGTTAGTAATTAAAACCTAGAGGTGTTTCATGCCAGTAAATCACATTTTATGTAAGTAAATAAAATTTAGATGTGTCTACGTGCTAGCTAGGCCCCCTGATGGCAAATCAAATATAGATATGCTCTTATGCTAGACAAGCCCATTGACTGTAAACTAAACTGAGCTGGCCTTATGCCCTTATGCTCCGAAGGCCAATAGCTGCAACCCTAATCTAGATATGGTCTTGCTTGCCCTAAACCCTATAATTACCTCCCTCCCTCTATTCCCTGCTCTTCCTCTGGCCCTTCTGCAGCCACCCCTCCTCCCTCCTTCTCTGCCTTTCCCCTTTTCTCTGCTGACAAGGTTTCCAGACAAGTCCGATCTATGAAAGTCTCGTCAAAACAGGTTCACCCCTGTTCCTCCAAAACTATCAAGGACCACATCGACTCCCTGGCCCCTGCCTTGGCTGACTTCTGCAATCACTCCTTTGCCTCTGGAGTCTTCCCATCCCCCCTTAAGCACTGCCTTGTGCACCCTCTTCTTAAGAAACCCTCTTCCGACCCCTCCTGCCTGGCTAACTATCGCCCAATCTCCATCACTCACTTCCCAGGCAAGCTCCTGGAGAAACTGGCCACCTCCCAGCTTAATCTCCATGCTGAATCTGTTGGTAGTCTTCACGACCATCAGTTTGGCTTCAGAGCTGCCAGAAGCACGGAAACTGCTCTCCTGAACATCCGCGAGGACCTGCTCTCGAACCTTGACTCTAACACTCCGTGTGTTCTCATTTTGCTCGATCTCTCTTCTGCCTTTGATACTGTCAACCACGCCATCCTGCTCAACCGTCTCCGTGATAACCTGGGTATCACTGGTCAGGCTCTGGCGTGGCTGACCTCTTTCCTCTCCAATCGACCCTCCCAGGTCCAACTAGGGTCCTTCCTCTCTGACATCTTTTTCTCTACCTGTGGTGTCCCCCAGGGACCTAACCTCTCTCCCTGGCTGTTCAACCAGTATCTGGCACTCCTTGCCCACTGCATCGCCGCTCTCTGCCCCAACTTTCAGTGCTATGCGGATGATACCCAGCTCATTTTCAGGCTACCCTCGGCCTCCTCCTCTCCTTCCCTCATCTCTGACTGTCTGTCTGCTATCCAGGAATGGTGTGCCGCCAATGACCTCTGCCTTAATGCCAGTAAGACTGAGATTCTACTCATCGGCACACCCACTCCCTCCTTCCCTGCAGCTCTCTGTCCGGCCTCTCTTGGCCCTCTTCCTGCTCCTACCTGCAAGGCAAAAAAACTCGGGGTCATCTTCGACTCCACACTCTCCTTCTCTCCTCACATATCTGACGTCTCTAAGAAGTCACACTACCAGCTGCACCTCCTCAGAGGTATTCTTCCTTTCCTCTCCTTCCCCCAGAAGCTCACTGTCTCCCGAGCCCTGGTTCTCTCGAAGCTGGACTACTGTAACAGCCTCTATCTAAATCTGCCTGCCTCTACTCTCCGCCCTCTGCAACTCATCCAGAACAGGACTGCGAGACTTGTCCTTGGCCTCAAGCCCAGGGACCGTATCTCTCCAGGACTGAAATCTCTACACTGGCTCCCAGTGGCTGCGAGGATTAAGTTCAAAACCCTCCGCATTGTCCACAAGGCCTTCGGGGGCCTGGGGCCTAAATACTTTCAACTCTCTCTTCCTAAATATCTTCTTTCTCAAGCTCTTCACTCATCCGTCTCCAACTCCCTCCGGGTCAGGCACTTCTCCAAGCAACGAGTTGGGGGTAGATCTCTCTCCGTGGCAGGGGCCTCCCTCTGGAACAGCCTTTCTGCCTCCCTGAAACTTGAGGAGAACCATCTCCAGTTCCGGAAGCACCTCCAAACCTTCCTCTTTGCTTCTGTTTTCTCTCCCCCTCTCCCCTGCTAAATTCCTGACTGAAACTGCACTGAATCTGCAACTGGGCCACTCTCACTGATCTCGGTCCTTGGCCCAGCCACTCTCCCCTTGCACTGCCTCCCTGGCAACCTCTGCACTGCGGGACTGTCTCTGTATCCCTACAGCACCCCTTCCCAGCACTTGCCTGCACTTACCTTGGACTTGCCACCAGCTGGCCCTTATTATTTATTTTGTTATTCTACTAACCCTGTACTGCACTTTCCCCCCTCCCTTTCCCCTTCGCACTTCTCCCTTCCCCTCTACCCATGCACTTGCACGATCTGAATGACACCTGGCCTAGTAGGATCGTTGTCTGTCTTCTCTTGTTCCCCCCTCCCTGCCTCGTCGCGCCTTGAAACGCTTGTGTATAGGCGCGTTACAAATGCCATATCATATCATATCATATCAAAGTAACTATAGCTGTGCCTTTACACATCTTTTGCCCACTGTGAACAAAACTACTCCCCATATACATCAATATTTCTCAAGCCTATTGGCTGTGAATCAAAAATAGCATTATCCACACCTGCCTTTAAGCCACATAACAAGTAAACTATTAAATCCAGACAGGCTCTAACTACTTGCGTCTGACCACCTCACACACAGGCATAGCCACGGATATTCAATACTTGGCAGATAAGCCTCAGTTGACAATACTAAGTCTGGTGAATAAAGAACACCCAAGAGACCATGATTCAAATAGTGGCCGTCCACAACCGCCTGCCAATCGAAAAACACCAGTAAAAAATCCACCGCCCCATGCAAATGGAGCACTCACTCCCAAATTCACATGACATCCCACCCTCATGTTGCCTTCCAAATACGCGACCCTTCCCCTTACCCACAGACTTGCAATCCACGATCATGACCACCACAGCTCAAAAAACACAGAACCCTCAAAAACCCAGGTGTGAGCCCCTAGCTCCCAGCTACGTAGCCCACACGGCACAATGCCCCCTTAAACACATGAACAAACGTTTAGCCTCCTGACAAATCCCAAAGCGCAAAAACACCTCTTCCATAAACTGGAACAACTGCGCACGCACCCTTAGGATTAAGACCTTCATGCCAACTAGAAGCATACATGGGACAAACCGGACCTGTTTTCATCTAGAGGATGTCAAAGTCAATTAATCTTCCTCTAAAACAACATTCCACCAGGAACTTCAAATCACCCCTAACCACGAAACCCACAGCGGAAAAGAAAAAGATAACAAATTCCAACTGTCCAAAGGTCATCCCCACAGACAAGGTGCAAGCAGGCACCCTAAATAACTTTAAGGGAGCCCTCATAAATGCTATATCCCTCCTGGCACATGCACTGGACATCGCAGACCTCATCACCAATAACAACCTCAACTTCCTTGCAAGTACAGAAACCTGGCTCCGCCCAGCTGCAGGTCCTATCCTCTCTTTCGCCATCCATGAAGTATACACAATCCTTGGGAAAGATACATCATATTTCCAAAGGAGGCGGAGTGGCGCTCATTGCCAAAAACAACCTCCAGATAAGAGCAACTACCAATCTTACTTTCCCATCGGGAGAACTGATCTCGTTCAAAATCTCCCTATCCGCCACAGCTACCCTCATTCTACACCTTATTTACAGACTCCCAGGCCCTATGACAGCCATCGAGGAAGACATAGCGTCTCTCCTCACTACCAACACCAAACCACTCTAAAAAATGATCATTATGGGAGACTTTAACCTAGGCCTAAATGGCCCATTAGACACCCAGGCTACCTCTATTGCCAACACTATTGAAGCACAAGGCTTCACAATCAGAATAACAATCCCATGCATGACAAAGCATGTGCATTAGACTGGCTAGCAGACCTTAACTGTTTTACCAATATCCTAGCCAACAACCCATGCCTGTGGTCAGACCACAAGATCATTCAATTTGTGATTAGCGCGGCAACAAAACTTAACACTCCAACACAACTCACTCCAGCGAATCCCTCAAGAAACCTGAGGGACATCACGCTGGATAATATGCTTCCACTACTTCTTCCGCTTACTACTCACATTAATACCAGCCTCAACCCCACTACTTTGGTAACGCTCTATAACAAAACCTTACAAGAGGCCATCGATAAAGTCACTCCCCTAAGTAACTGCAAAGCGAAACCACACCAACTCATGGTACATGGCTAGCCTCAAAAACATACAAACTGCCAAAAGAATGGCAGAGAGCGCATGGAAAAAAGCACCATCCCACGAGAATAAAATGCTATTCAATACCTTACCCTCTGAATATAAGGTAGCCACCGTCCAAGCGAAGGGCAACTCATACAACATGAGAATTGCGAATGCCAACTCAGATACTAAAGAGCTCTTCACCATATTACTGGAGCTTGAATCTCCAGCCCCCACCCATGAGAACTGCAACAAGGACCTCATCTAGTGCACCTCTATTCAAAATGCCCTCTTTGACAAAGTGGCTTCACTACATAACAAAATCAAAACCAAATCAACTAAACTCGCCCCAGTGACCCTACCTTCAGACCCACCCCCCCACGTTCTTTAACTCCCCTCCCAGATTCAAATTCACCCCAGTCACAACTGCTGAAACTGCATAAATCATCATGGCACTGAAGCCCTCAAGATTCCAAAATGATATCTGTCCAGCATCCCTCATCAAAGACTATCTCTGTTGTTTTGTGTCTTTCAACAGTAACAAATCCTCTTCCATCAAACTGCCATTGTCATGTCCTGCCTGTGACTCCTCTTTATTTATTTATTTATTTGGTCATTTATATAGCGCACCAAGCCTGGGGGCATCTAGGCGATTTATCTTAATAGGATGGTTACAGTAGTTGTCTGCCGTGGTGATAGATTGCAAACGTTACTCATCACTTACATAGGTATTCAGTTGCTTACAGTGATTACATTGCTAGCACAGAGTTTATATACTTTGCAGTGCATAGCCTGTTAAACAGTTGTGCGTCATAAATGTTTTTAGGAGTCTTGGGTAAATGTTGCTAGGTCTGGAAAAGATCAGGTGCTTAGCTAATGTCGGGAATGGCGGGACTCTGGGCCAGCTATAGCCTTTTGGTTGTAGCCCCTGAGCTTCGATCCGGAACTACAACCAAAAGACCTGGGGCTATAGCCCCCTCAGCCCACCCCTATCCACGCCACTGTGTAAAGAGCCATGGTTTGAGGCCTTTGCGGAATGACCAGAGTGCCGGGTCCGCTCTTAGTGCCAATGGAATGGAATTACATTGTTTGGCTGCGATCACCGGGAAACTGCAGCCTCCCGCTTTTTGTCGTTTAGATCTCGGTATGGTGAGGAGGTGAGAGTATGCTGATTGGGTGGGTCTGTTGGACTGGGAGCTGGAGGTTAGGCTGGAAAGATAGATTGGGCGCTGTTGGAGTGGCATTTGTGTGTTAGTGATAGGGCTTTGAATTTGATACGATCTTGCACTGCTAACCAGTGGAGATTGCGCCTGGCTGAAGAGATGAGTTCCTTTTTGGGGATGTTGAGGGTGGCTCTGATTGCAATGTTTTTAACAGTGCTGGTGGAAGTAAGGGATACACAGTAAGCAGAGACAGTCTTCCCCCAATACTATATATCAGAGGCTTCGGTCTTTGTCTCTCAGACATCTGCATAGGGAGTTCTCGACAACAAAAGCAATCTCTTGTTATCGGGTGATGGCAGAAGACATTGTTGGCAGAAGTAAAGGACATGCAGCGAGCAGAGACACTCTTGCACTCAGTACTATAGATCAGAGGCTTCTGCCTTCCTCTCTCAGAGGTCTGCATGCAAAGTTATGTGCAACAATGAAAGTCTTCTCTTGGCATGGGCCAAGGCAGAAGACAGTGCTGGCAGATGTAAAGGACACCCACTGAGCAGAGACCATCTAAAACTCATTACTTTATATCAGAGGCTTCTGTCTTCCTCCCTCTGAGGTCTGCATACATAGTATTTCTTGACAATGAAAGCATTCTCTTGGTATGGGGTGAAGGTGGAAGACAGTGCTGGCAGAATTAAAGGAAACACAGTAAGCAGAGACAGTCTTGCACCCAGCACTATATATCTTAGGCTTCTGTCTGCCCCCTCAGAAGCTTACATACAAAGTTCTGCTTGACAATGAAAGCAATCTCTTGGTATGTGGTGACGACAGAAGCCAGTGCTGGCAGATGTAAAGGACGCCCAGTGTGCAGTGACACTGACACTTAGTCATATATATCAGAGGCATTCTGTCTGCCCCTCTCAGAGGCCTGCATGCGGAGTGCTGCTTGACAATGAAAGTGTTCTCTTGCTATGGGGT
Organism: Ambystoma mexicanum; assembly: GCF_040938575.1. Lineage (NCBI taxonomy): Eukaryota > Metazoa > Chordata > Amphibia > Caudata > Ambystomatidae > Ambystoma > Ambystoma mexicanum. Next base: position 647,921,500 of record NC_090928.1, on the reverse strand, counting down.
AAATAAAGGCTGAAGGCAGTGCTGGCAGAATAAAGGATACCCAGTGAGCAGAGACAGTCTGCCACTCAGAACTAAGCACACATGTCTACATACAGATAGTGAGGGGAATCATTTGCTCTCCATTTGCTCCAATGGAGGTGTGCCCCCTTATTACTTGCTTGTGCAGACCAGTCACTTCTTCGTGAAAGAAATCTTAAAGTTTTAGGCATCTCCCATAAGGCATTGTTCATCCGTTAAACTAGCAGAAGGCCTGGTTCTCCACAGATGGAACTGGATATGGTCCATTCTGGTAAAATGTGAAATTGTACCCCTGCATTTGGTCTGTTTTCTATAATACCTTTGTTTGTTTACTAGTGGCTCTCCATTGGTGAGCTGCACAGGAATGCTTTGGCTGTTTGACACAAGGCTACTGGCAACAGAACCACATGAAGACTTTGCGTCATCACTGGAGACAACCAAAACATGGCATGAAGTATTGGTTGATGTGAAAGCCATCTTTCCCACGATCATTGGTAGTAGCATAGGTTGAAAATGCAACCCTCTATAACCCTCACCAATATTGGTGCAGGCTTTGTTACCGGTATTTGTGCCTATATTCTCAAGACGCTTGGCATCACTGTGGGTAGTCAAGTGGGCTACCATGGTATGTGTGCCAAAATGCCTTTTCAAATCCTTACGAGGGCTATCGGCTTCAGACTAGACAACCATGTTTGCTTCATTTATCTGCATGGTGATAGAATTTCAAAATGTGGCTTTTAACACCTGCTTTTCCGGTCTCATTTTTGAATAAATAAATGGATTGAATGAATCAATGAATGCATTTCTATAGCACACATTATCCTGGCTATGCGACAATCTGATGAAATGTTATTGTCTTGTGTATGTGTTCCAGAAACTCAACCGATTAATGAAAATTGACATCTTAATAAGATAAATATAAACACACCCTTGAAAGAAAACGAGAATCTTTCACAGTCTCCGAGTTTTAGAGGGTCACTGTCAGTTCATAGTCTAAATTCCACTGCAACGACTGAGGAATCATACGTGAGGTCAACACCTAGACCTTCGTTTGGTTTTAAACCTAACAATATGCCTTCGCTTGACATTATGCTTTCAAGCATGAACACAGGCATATACGCCTTGACTAAAATGTATGGATATATGGAAAAACAGAATACCCAAACATCAGAACAACTAAACATAATTCTAAATAATTTTGATCAAATATTTGCTGAACTCAATCAAATTAACATTAATATGTTAAACACGAAAAATACAACAATGAGAGAAATGGAAGAATTAAAAAACATCCTGAAAAATAATCAAGATGTATTTGTACCAGACTCAGTCATCGATGTTGGCAATGCATATGAACACTTGAGCTTTGTGGAAAAGGAGAGGGATGAAGCAATTTCTTTTCAAAAACACAAAATGAAATAAATGATGATAATAGTTATGTTGAGCCTAGTGAATCCATTGAGAACATAGTTGAGCCCCCAGAAAATATCAGAGGTTACGGAGGAGTAGTGGAATCATGGAGTGAAAGAACCAAGGGATCTGAGTGAAAAGGACCAAATATACGATATATTGTATCAACGTCGTAAGGGTTTGAAAAAAAGAAAATGTATTAAAGCACTATCTACTCCTTTGCCTGATAATAATCAACTTCAAAAATGTAAAAAATAAAACAATCACAACAACAGCAGTCTAATAGAAATGATGAGATAAAAATAAACTGTGATATAAGTTTAAATGAGCAGCATGATGACAATACGAGCATATTAATGAACATGACGACTCATATAATATCAGATGAGGAGGACCAAAATGAAATAGATCATTTTGATTCAACACAGAGTCTTGAGTGTATGAACCCGAACCGTATTATAGATACTGAAGTTTTTCAGATGCTTGATCAAAAAAGAACCCATAATATGGAACATACTGTTAAATGTCAAATAGCAAATAATGTAAATAATGATCGACATAAATATCGGGGAGAATCGACCAATGAGAAGAATATGGAAGATAATGATAATATATCGCAACTTCAGGAGGTGATCACCCTTATAATGAATGGCAGGAGAATAAATGATCCTTACCCCAATAGAGGAACTTTACTTGAAGTGTTCCACAAGATCACAGACCTTAAAACTATAAGATCATGTGACATAGACAATGTATTCATCATTAAAGACAAATATTTAGACACAGTGACCATACGAATATCGTCATTGATAGTACATCAGTTAATTTGGAATCAAAGAGAGCATTTAGAATGGAAGGGTCTTCAAATATTAGTAAATAAAAACCAAACGGATAAAGTAAGATCAGTCCCTAAAACAATAATCAAGACGAAATTACCTAAGGAATCGAGTAATCAAGATACGCAACACCGACATCTACTAATACATTGTAATGGTGTAACTGGTAAATTACAACGAGAGGTTGTAACATAAGATGGAATTGTTGTGCTCTCAGGCGAAACGAATCCAGAATAAATTTGGTAACTTTTCGTCCAAAGCTATAATAATCTATTATAGACAAAAGGTCATCCCGACTATTACATATGGTTCAACCTGTAAAATAATAAGCAAAAAACCTAATTGGACACTTTTGGAAGGTGTTTATTGGAAGACACTACTAAACCTACCTAAGAGTTTTCCAATGGCCATTGTAAAGCATGAATCGGGTCCTACGCCACTTGGAACATATGTCACTTGGCAATTTTTAATGCTATATGTTAAATGTAAGCAAGCTGATTGTTATAAAAACACAGTTATCACCTTATTAAGTAAATCCCTATGCACTGAAGATCTAAATATGATTGGCAAATGGGAGAAGAAATGTGAAACGTATATGGAAAAAGCAGATATCGATAGTGATCTATGTATCTTCAATCAGAACAGGTCCAAGAAAAAGCTATGGTTTTTTGATTGGAGAGAAAACAGAGAAAAATGCTTAATGTATAAAGGGTTTACAATGGGTTTCTTTCCACAGAAAAAGTTTAGGGAAATCCCAAAATCTATTCAAATACACCCTAGTATATTCAATACCACATCAACGTTTTGAGATTTAGATTTAATTTAATTCCGGTGAGAGAAATACAGTTTAAATGGAAACTGACAGAGAGTGAACTTTGCAGATTCTGTAAAATGAACGAAATAGAGACACTGAAACATGTCATGTTAGAATGTGTTAAATTACAAAGCGAAAGCCGTGAGAACTTTGAAAGATTTTTCAGAATGTACATTTTAAAAGATATAGAAAGCGTGTGGCAGCAAATATGTGAAGCCAGTAAAGTCTCCTTGAATACAGCAATACATAATTATTTAACAATGTTAGGTATATTGGATGCTAATTAGTAATGCTGTGCTTGAGTAAAACATGAAGATAAGCTGTTTAAGAAATGTTATTAATGTAATTATTATATATGTCAGTGTACTGAAAATGTTTTTAATAGCATAATATGAACTATGTAATGTTTTTAATTTATTTGAAGAATATTAATTTTCTCTCATTGTTTTTAATATTCATAGTATCAATTGAAAAGTACAAGATGTTAATATGCATGTATTTTATTTAAAGTATTTGTAAAGTTGTATAACAACTAAAACAAATAAAGGACATTAAAAATAGATAAAAATAAAAATAAATTAATGGATTGAATGAATCAATGAATGCATTTCTATAGCACACATTATCCTGGTTGTGGTTTCTAGGCGCAGAGGAACATCTGAATGGGGCTCAGTCAGAAACTTTGCCTCCCTTTACATATTTATTTGTTTGCAGTTCCAGATGTAATCACTTTGCCATTGTTCTTCTGAACCACCTTAACTTCTATCAGGCATCTCGTCTAAGAGTTAATGCTCCGCAGCCTATTTCTGAAGCGGGGCCTGCACCAGCCTCCCAAAGAGCTGTGCCGCTGCATCCCTTAAGGAGATATGGAGGTAATGTAATGGAGCCCCTCTTTCCCCCTTTTTAAGCTTTGTGGTCCGGCTAGTGGCCCTCCAGAGTTCCAAGTCCCCATTAGGACAGAGACGGGTGGTCATTATGTGGGTAACTCATCAGGTCCACAATTTAGGATGGTGATCCAAGGTAGCCAAAATCTATCTTCTTATCTATGAATCCATCCATAGAGCCTCCTCTTTACCTGGTAAACACTAACTCCCATTTGGCACCTTCATGCCTCCTCTCGCTCCACCATAGGACATGGCAGACACAGAAATCAAGAACCGTGGCTCTTTACCCAATGTCAACATTGCCCTAAAAAACCACCCAATCTCCCTCGCGTACCATTAAAATGAGTTTTATTAATGCCTCTTATAAGAGCTCCTAGAATCAGAAGGAATCTGACATGAAGCGCAATATGAAAAGCTGATATATTGACAGACCACTAGATTCCTGGAATACCATTCCACCACCTCTCCATGACCTCCACCATAACCACTGATTGCACTTATACACATACATTTGAATTTCACTTGTTCCAAATGTCTTCTCTTCACAGGTAAGATGCCTCTGCACACCTTGCCTTTTGCTTTCTACTCATGATAAGGTAATCACTAAAAGACTGCTGCCCTTCGATGACCCCGCGACGATTTAACTTGAGGAGAGTCCTCTGGTTCATTGTCTGGCATGAAGAGGAACCCATCACTCTTGCTCCTAGCTGGCAGCGGCTCAGAGGTGTTCTCCTCTTCTGCGGTGCTAGACTGAGCTCTGCTCATGCCTGCCTGACCCTATCCTCAAGCTTGAGGACCTTTTCTCTGAAGTCCTCAACTTGCTGTTTAGCCGAGTTGGGTTGCAATTAATTTTGCTCAGCACTTCCAAAAGGTGCGCTTTGGATGGTTCTACGCGATATGTCTAAAGTTGAGTGTCCTCGTTCATATCGTTTATGGGTATTTCCTTTGGTACAGAAGCAATCAGCGCCTTTATTAGAATTCACTCCCATCGTGCTTTGTGTTTACCTTTTCTGGTGCCGACACCACTGAACTTGGGAACAGCTGGCTGCTAGCAGGGGAATGCGGACCTCAGCTCCTCCCTTGATAAAGATCTGCAGGTTGAATCTCAGATAGACCAGACATCTCAATCCCTCTGGGGAGGGTGGAAAGTCAGGCTGTAACTGTGGCCTCCTCAGCAGCTCCCAACTGGGCTCATTGGCCAATAAAGCAGTAAACATCCCTGGAGCATGTGCCTAGATGCTCCAAAGTCATTCTTCAGGATGAATTCCATCCCTTTCTATTCTGGGGATCCTGCTAATATAGAATGTGGGGTTCATCTCAAGATTGCCTGGCAAGAGCTATGTTCAACCTGGCCTCCACTTTGGTCTGGTCATCTCAACTCAGGAGAAGCAAAGCAGGTGGCACCCCATGAAGTCATTTCGCTCCGCTTACTCTCTCACGGGTCTGCTCTGCATGAAACCTAGCGGATCAGGATTTGCACAACCATTGATTGCTCCCTTCGGCTGTTTCTGGTATTGGATGATCCTCAAACCAAATAATTTCATTTATGAGGGAAACACATTTCACTACCAGCACCTTTGGGTCAAGACAAGGAACTTTCGGAATGTAAGCATTTACAGCTAGAGTGCTTCCCCCAGGCGGCCATCTTGCTTCTTTATGGTCACACGTTCCTAGGAAGTATATTCTACAGAAAAAAGGGGGGTGAACGTGATATTGAAATTTACAAAAAAAAAAATACATGATATGCCAGTGTCCACAATGCTATGGCGTTTCAACAATGCCCCAGTTCAGAACACATTTCTGTACCAGTTCCCACATTTCCTCCAGGGCAGATCCAAGTCGCATCCGCATTCTATGTATTACAGTCAAAACAGGTACTCCTTTATGCCTACTATTGCTATTACCGGCTAAGAAATTACATTGTAAGCATGGTATCACCACCCATTCAATGTGAAGGATCACCGGCACACGCCAAGTATTGCTATCATATGCCAGATGCAATGGAATCGGACTGTCTCCTGTTGCATGATAATAAGTGTTATTAAAACCCACCTTAATGGTATTCAATTTATTGAACTTGGAAGGACCGTGGATTCAGTTAATCCAGCTGAGATTGAAACCTGCTACTGCAGGTTGCATACAAATATCACCAGAGTACTATAACTCTTGCCATCATGTGTCTAATAATTACATCATATGTCATGTATGATATGATATGGCATTTGTAACGCGCCTATACACAAGTGTTTCAAGGCACGACGAGGCAGGGGGGGAGGACAAGGGGAGACAGACAACGATCCTACTAGGCCAGGTGTCATTCAGATCGCGCAAGTGCAAGGGTAGAGGGGAAGTAAAAGTGCAAGGGTGGAAGTGCAATACAGGGTTAGTAGAGTAACAAGATAAATACTAAAGGCCAGCTGGTGGCAAGTGCAAGGTAAGTGCAGACAAGTGCTCGGAAGGGGGGCTGTAGGGATGCAGAGAACATCCCACAGTGCAGGGGTTGCCAGGGAGGCAGTGCAGGGGAGAGTGGCTGGGCCGAGGACCGAGATCGGTGAGTGGCCCAGTTGCGGATTCAGTGCAGTTTCAGTAATTTTTAGCAGGGGAGAGGGGGAGAGAAAGCGGAGGCAAAGAGGAAGGTTTTGAGGAGCTTCCGGAACCGGAGATGGTTCTCCTCAAGTTTCAGGGAAGCAGGAAGGCTGTTCCAGAGGGAGGCCCCTGCTGCGGAGAGAGATCTACCCCCAACTTGTTGCTTGGAGAAGCAGCTGACCCTGAGGAAGTTGGAGGCGGATGAGCGAAGAGCTCGAGAAGGAAGATATTTAGGAAGAGAGAGATGCTCCAAAGTCATTCTTCCCCACAGTAGGCCCGGTATCAACATCACAAGGCAAATGATGGCATCATATGGCACTGATTATTACTATCAAGTGGTAGCCATCATTAGAATATGCCAGGTATTGCCATCACGATTCATATGACATGTATCACGGTCATGTGCAAGGTATCACCACCATGAGGCAGGTATGCTCATTTTGTTGGAGGTTTCGTCATCATATGTTCAGGTACACTCTCCACTCCCCGTCTCACTCTCACCAACTGGCTCTTACTGGTCCGCTAATAGCATTATTCACCTACAGTGGTGCGGCTCCCTGTCACTAAGATCTATAGGAGGCAGCGGCCTGGTGTGAGCGAGGGTGTTGAGCTTCCATGCCACAGTGCAGCGGCACCACCCTAGGAGGACATGTTGAACATGCGATTACTGGAAGCTGCTAAAAGACAGATCACATGTTGCATAGCACATCATGACTGCTATGCGCACTCTACCATGTAAAAGACCAGCCCTGCTCCATATCTTGCGTTCTCCTTCCTGCCATTTTGGTGCTTGGCTTTGCTGCGAGCTTCACAGACTTGTCGCTCCAAATAGCACCTTTTAACTTTCAATAAATACGCTTGTTTGTAGCCAATTATCCTGCTACGGTGGTTATGCGCACAGTAAAAAAGATTCTTAATGTAACATATCATATTCATGGTCAGTTCTCATTTACATCAGCCCCACTTGGACGAATACTGCATCATATTTCCATGCACAGCCTCCTATGTCCTCGTACCACTACAGAGACCAGGAGCAGATTCCAATGCCCAGGCTCAGCCTCACATACCATGCCCACAGTCATCTTCCTTGGTTTAACCACTCTATGGGCCTCATTATGAGTCCGACGGTCACCTGCCAGTGGTCCCAGCGGGTTGCCGACGGACACGCAACACTTTACCGGGGCCTGACATCCCGGTGCCACTGGGACATTACAAGTCCCAGCAGATCGTTAGGTCAGGTGCCAGTAAATGTTAGTTCCCATTCCCATGGAGTGCCACAGGACTCCATGGGAGTGGGGAGACAGAAGCACCGGCACTGTTGCTAACGGTGCCGGTGCTTCCGTGAAACCTCTGCGAGCGGGTGCCATTACACCCGGCAGGTCAGACCTGCCAGGCACAACAGCCCACCTGCAGAGTTGTAGTGTGACGGTTCAGAAAGGGTGCTGGTACGGTGCAACCGGCACCCTTATTTCCAGACCGCCACACTTGTAATAAGGGCCTATGTCCAGGTACTGCTACAGATTCCCATATATTGCATATCAGGGGCAGCTTCACATGCCCAGGTTCAGCATCAAATGCCAATGCGATGTTTTTTTTTTACCAGGAACTGCCTTGTCCTGCATAATATGCACAGGCTGAGCCTTGCATGTCTATGCCCAGCCTTACATATCCATTTACCCAATCACACATGCCCTCATCCATCATATGCCGAGGATCACCATCACAGGCCATGATATGGGGCATGGGATGTTATTGTGTAGCACCAGCTTCAGCCTGCGTCCCAGTCAACAAAGGCACCACCAGTGCCCAGAATGGCAGTGGGATTGTGCAACCATGGGCCGGATAGAAAAAGGATAGACAGCAGTCTCTAGAGCAGTGTAGATGCTCTATGCTCTCGTCAACTTGTCTTGACCCAGAAACAACTCAACTGCCAACAGGTTTACAGTGAAAGAGGGTTTTTCTAAGTGCACTCGCCGCTGACAAAACTATGGACCAGATCAATGGCATCTGCCCTTACCCCTGGACTTCATACACACACACAGGCACACACATACACAGGCAGTTGTGGCTTTTTAATTATTTGCACCTCTTGTCAGCATGGTGCCAAGTTAAACTGTAAATATAAGGCTTGACCTGGACAGTCGCCAGCCTGTCCCAAGCTTCTTCATTCCCAGTTCCTTTGCTGCTTGGCTTGGATTGCGCTGCATGTTGGACCCAATGAACCCGCTCAGCAACCTGATGTCGAATCATCACCTCAGGAAGCTCCTAGAAGCCTGGCTCAGTGTTGTTGAGCCCCCATAGACGAGAACTTAAAGATTTGAAAAGGCCCTGTGCCCGTGGTCTGCCTTAAAGGAGCATACTGACTTTTAAGTCCTCCATCTCTACCTTTTCAGAGACATACTCATAAACCATGACATTTTTCTGTTGAAATATTTGCTTGAGCAAAGATGTTCCCCTTTCTACAAACATAAACAGCTCTGCTATTGTTGTTTGTTTTGCATCTGTGCCAGCTCACACATAGTTTGGGGCAGAATGAGTAGGTACTTTAGCCACTATGCATCCCTGTACTCCTGCAGAGCAGCAACCATTTTGTCACACACACACACCGACACACACACACACACTGAGCATGTATGTTTGGTACAGCTCGGAATGTTTGCAGTACTTTCCGAGAATCTGAGGACTAGTCTGATGGGCCAATGTGCAAAGCAGTCTGTGGGGTTCAAATACAGCCCCAAACAAAAAGTAAACTGGCCTATGTTGGGCCTAAAATACAGCTCATTGAAAACACACAGAGATGACCTCCAAACTGAAAGGGCAGAAGATAATTGCCAAACTGTAAAACGTGAAAATGCTGTTTTTTTTTGATAAAACAGAGCGGCCATGGAAATGTGGGCCTTCTGCAGTTTGAACACCACACGAAAATGTTGTTTTACATTGAACTGAATTAGTACAAATGGGCATTGCAGTGGGAATCGTTAAAGCCAAAATCAGAGGTCTGCTTTTCACCACAAGCAGCCTTGCTGACAAAAGAAAGATGACATGGAGAAATGTGGGAATTCTGCAGCCTGGAAGGAAAGGAACTGTTTGACTAAGTGAAACTCCCTGGCCTGAACCATTCAAATGTATATTATAATGTGAAGTTGTCCTTGATGTCATGATGTGAGATATTAAAAGGCCTCATATCTAAAAGTAATAGCAACATTTGAAAACATTCGTTTTCTGTGCATGGAAAAGATGAGTTTAGTCCGAATAGACCTTTTGTCATGAGATTCACATGCACAGAACTGTGCACTTCCCCCAACAGATCCAAGAGGTAGGCTCTACTCATCTATCTCCCTAAAGATCTCTTTCAAGTTTCGGCAGAGCAAACGTGTGCTGGACTAAGGTTTTTCTGAGGTCAACAGCTGACCCCTATGACAACAGAAGATTCACTTAATGAGTTGAACTCTTTTGAATAATTCCCCAGAATTCAAGAAATGTGTGGTTCATCCCTGGGTTGGCTGGGAGATAGCCTGAAATTAAGAATGCCACATGATGCACTTGTTGGGGACGGACCCCCAGATATTCCAGAGGGACACTGGAAGTCGGAGAACTTGAAGGGCACAACACCTTCCCCCAGGATACATGGAGGACTCAGTCAACAGCAAGTTCAAACTGTGGTTTATTACAGACAAAACCAACCAGGATCAGCACTGGAACAGAAAATATCCATGCACATCTCGCTCTTCTTTGGCTCGCAGACAGGTTTTACTTCCAAATGGCATCAGCACTTCATCATAACTTGGGCCCCCCTCCAGAAAACTTATCAAGCCAAGTGATTGGGTATTGTCAAGATGTTGATTACTGCAAAGACTAAAATACCTCTGTCCCCAAGCACCAGTCAGAGAGGTAATATTCACTCGCTGATCGGTTATTGGGGCCACAGGTGTGCTGGAACGGCCACACTGGATTCCCTCGTAGCTTAAAAGGAACAGAGCAGAGTTAAGGACACTGGGGTCAAGGACACAAGGAACAACACAGGATCAAGGTAACCACATACCTATGGGGAATCATGGATGGAGTTCAGGAAGGAAGTAGACACACCGGCAAACATAGGTTAGGCTCCCTTCTCGGAGCTGCAGTGCAGGGTGTCAAACAAGTTCCAGCAGTAGACACCAACTAGGCAGTCTTTAGGTATCCACAAAGTACAGTTAAATATCCTAGGTAAATCTAGAAGCCAGAAGAGTCCAGTTCAACACAGCTCAGGGAGGATCCAAAAGGCAGTCCAGAAAACAGTCCAGGGGTCGGGCACATCAGAGAATACAGCAGGCAGAGAAGGAAGGAAGAATCAGGCAGCAAGATCCAAAGGGTTAACCAGGCACAGTCCCGTAGAGCAAAGCAGGGTCTGTTCCAACGGGAGCAAGAGAACAAAAGCACACATGAAAAGCCAAACGCCGGCCGGAGCAACAGCTGAGAAGCAACGGATGGCACAAATGGTGCTTATTTATATGCGTTGGCTTGGTAATTTGTCATGTGAAACGTTACGGCCCTCGTGACTTGAGGTGCACGTTTTCAGCGCATCAGAAAGTTGCCATGGCTACAGCCAGCTGGACCACGGCTTCCTCCACAGCCTTGCAAATCTCTGCAGCCTCCCCGCATCATCCCCACGTTGGGAGACAGGAGTGAAAAGAAAGGGGCAGCAACCATAACCCTGTGAAAACAGAGAAGCAGGACTAGGGCGGCCCTGGAGTTAGCAGAGTGCTAGTTGTCTGGGAGAGCGCCGGCTCCTGGGGCAAGAAGGAGGTGAGTGCGTGACAGGTATTGAGTATTCTATCACCTGTATAGGACATTATAGATGTTATTCTACTGGCCCTCGCATGTCAGGTGGTTGGCCTGTTCCATCCCCAAGTCACTAATTAAAGCATTGTTGCAGTGTTGTGGACATACCATTGGTTCTTGCCTGTTGCTATCCACCCTATGGTACTAAACTGTGATTGCCTAGAGCTGAGGTCCCCAGGCCTAGGATCTGCAAAGTTTCTCAGCTCACTGTGTATCTCTTCAAGGTAATACAACTGATTATGTGTCTGCATTGTAAGTTGTGTAAACCACCTTTGCTTATGAGAGTGCTCTCCTGACAGGCAAAACATGTGTCACGTGTTCAGAGACCATGCATTTCAGCTGTTCAGCTCTGAATTATGAGGATCTATTAGTTTTTAATGGTGTGTAAGTGGGGAGCAGTCTGCAGTAGGCTGCCGTTTCTCCTGTCCAGACAAACGTTGTAGGAAAAGCTGTGGTTTCAGACTAGGGGACAGTGTGTTGAGCGAAGTGTAGCTCCACCCCTGTGTTTCCTATAAAAAATTGCAAGAGCTGCGATGCGGCTGTGAAGTGGTGTGCAAGTGAAGAGTAGTCTGCAGTTCGCAGATAGCAGCAGCATCAGCAAGCTGACGGCCGATTTAGAAGTCTGTGTCCTGAAGAGACACGCGTGAGTACCGCAGACTTTAAGACCTCAAGATTCCATTTATGAGCCAGAATTTCAACAGTACATGACAAATCAGCATGAGAACGTCCTCCTCGAAACCAGTGAATTACAACATGCCTTCCACTTCACTTTGCATCTCACAAATTTCATCAACTGAAATGAACTGATCTGCAACTGTAATACTCTCAAGAGCCTCCCATGAACTAATCTTGCCATCCAAGGTTTCACCCCTAATTTGCAGACTGTGGGACCTTTGATCCAAGTCATTGTTTAGGGAGCCCTAATTCCAACTGTAATGCCAGTCAGATGGATGGAGACCGAGAGGGGGGCGTGTCTCAGAATCCCGGCTCGAACAAATTTTTATTGGATGAATCGGAGTCGGCCTCGTAGCAGAAAGTTCTACGGTCATAAGCCGACTAGAGATGGCAGGAAAGCAGTCGGAGGCAAGTCACCCTAATCTTAATACAGAGGGGAGCCCATTGATGACCAGCAGACCCCGGCCTCCTTTTAACATTAGGGTAGAAATTGGTGCAAGAACTACCTCCCTTTGTAATATCTTGGAGGGTGACATGGATACGGAACAAAAGGGGGATGCCGCCCAGGTGTTTATGTTAGGAGTCATCTCCGGGTCAGTGGATAAAATAGCGGGCAAAGGAATCAGTAACCCGCCACAATCCAATGCTCATATGAGAGCGGATCTATGTGATTACTGTGACCCCCAGAAGTCTGATGACCGAAAATGCTGAATACTTGTGTTATATCCCATACCCCCCACATATATACGTGGTTTAAGGGGGGGTAGGAAAAAAAACAAACAGAATTTTTTCGGCATTCGGAATTCTCGAGGCAACATTTTGATATATTTCTCAGATGAGCTTTACTATGGCTGACACTCTCGGGAGATAGTTATGAGGACTGATCCGGGGTTAACTGCGGAGAACCCGCCACCAGCTATTTACACTTTTGGCAGCAAAAGTAAAGGCCAAGCAAAAAAAACAACTTCAGCCATCAGTCAAGTCAATGTGGCAGCCTAGAGGCTTAACTTCGACCACTTTACTGTCAAATCAATGTTTTTTCTACCGTAGATCCAACAAGCGTATTGAATTGAGTACAGATAATGTCCACATGAACTGTGGCACAACTGACTGTGCGGTACCTCCAGCCCCTTGCCAGGAGGTGGTGGAAGAGGAAGCAGATTGTGCCACTTTGGTTAGCGCTAAAGTAATTGTTTTAGACGCTGAGGTCACCCCTGCCTCGTCTCCCAGGAAGAACACATTTCCTGATGCAAAGGGGTGGGTGTGTGGAGTCGCGGCGTCAGGAAGAGGGCCGAAATGCCACTTCTCCTGAGGTGCTCCTATTCCCTGCGGCTCGAGGAATTCAGCCCTTGATATTGAAGCATCCTGCAAAAAAGTTATCTCGGAGGCAGGGCCCGAGCCGGGATGGCAGTATGTAGAATAAAGGGGCCTAATCGGTCATCGACATAAGTCTGCAAATGAGTCCTCCCTGCCGCCTGAATAACAAGTACCCTAGAACATTGTCGGCCTCGGGGGGTGTTTATTTAAAGGAGGCTGACAGAGTACTGTGGGATGAAGACCTTTTACTGGATATGGTGGCAGCGCAAGTTGAAGAACAGTCGCCAATTAAATCAATGATTGATGCTGGCATCATAGCCACTTTTTTGATCACTATGGCCCCTTTTATGAAACTTTACGAAAATCTTAGCGACCAGATAAGAGACCAAACAACGCTAATGGCAATGCTCCACTCTAAAGTTTTATTTGTAGAAGGATTTATAACTGCGTTTCAAGGTAACCTTGATAAAAATTCACTGCAGATTACAAACATTCTACACAGTATCATTGACCCAATATTAAACAAATAAAACAAAAGAATGCTTGACCAGGATATATTAACAATGGAATCCCCACTCAAGGCCCCAAAGACAAGGACCACACTGCTAACAACGAATTCATTGTAGTTTACTAAGAAACAGATGTTAGAAATACCACAGAGTTCGAAGAATCATTGGCAAGATGGCCACTAATGACTCAAGTGAAAAAGCAACAGCAGTTGGTAGTCCCGGGGACTCATCCATGAGTGAGGTGCGGAGTTTGTGTAAATCCCAGAATAAATTGTATATATTCTCTAAACTACAGAATGTGAGGAAGGACCCACCGGAGGCTAAATTGTCTCCTCAAAGTAAGCAAGAGATGCTAAACAAGAACCTCTCCAAAAATAAGCAGCAGGGAAATACAGCACTTAAAAAGAAAAAAAATCAAACAGTCCCTCAACTGTTGCCCTTAAACAAAAAAATCTCTTTTGTAAGAAACTTGTTACTCCCCAAAGATAATATCAGCCCTATGCTGCGAGAGAAAAAGCCATGGAAGGACATGAATGTCAATAGACTGGGGCGGTGTCCGGTCAAAGGTTCGAATCCGAAAGGATCGAATGCCATAGGGTCGAGTCAATAGGACTTGGGTTTCCGTATAGGATAAAAAAATTGGTTTTTACCATAAAAAATGGGGCTTTCAGGGGGGAGAGGACCCCCGCAAAAAAAAAAAACGACCATTTTGTTTTCGGTCCTTTTGATTTGGCCCTATTGTATTTCGATCCTTTTGATTCGATCCTTTGACCTATAACCGACTGGGGCACTCCATAGAGTGCTGCAAAGATCCGGCAGACAAGTCACGGACTGCCAGGAGGCAGTGGACCTCATAAACCTTTCTACATATTCAATTTTAGTTAATGAGAGGAGTACCGAACAGGAGGAGACAGAGGCTATGTGGAGCTAAGCAGTGGGGAGGAAAATGATGGTGATGAAGAAGACGTGAGATCAGATAACAACCAATTTAAGGGCAAATATGACAGAGGTCTTCGAAATGAGACAGTACCGGAAGGGGAGACATCTGACAGGGACAGCGGTGTGTGGAGGGCCACTTTCCTATCGAACATCGTAACTGCAACCCAATTGAGAAGGAAATGAATCAGCTGCTACCAACCATGTTCCATTTTAGACAATGGAACAAATGAAGAAAGACCTTGCAAGTAGACCCAGTGCGCTAAGGGTGGGGGCAATAATCTGGCTCACCAAAGAGCAGACCCCATAGGCTAGACAAGTGGAGGTCAGTTGTTAAGAAAGGGAACCTGAGATTTTCAGTTTGCTCCTGGAGAGCATATTGTATATATAAATGACTTAACCTTTAATAGAGCAAATGTGTTGCGGTTATTCCATTGTATTCTTAAATTAAGGAAGATTAAGTCAAAGGATCTACATCTGATTGAATTCCCATTATCTATTTACCTTCCTTTGCAATCATACAATTACTTTTGACGGAAGCAGCAAAATTACTCCCGATCGGTTTCTCATTAACAAAGTTTGTGGTAAAAGAAGAAAGGTTGAATACACCCCACAGGATAAGAAGAAACTGGTCGCGTTCAGACACACCAGCTGTTAGATTTATTGACAAAAAGAATCAGGAAAAGTGGGTGAGAAATCATGGAGGAAGAACAAACCAATTCCCATTGCATTGTTACTAAGGCCACTTTCCCTGTTTCCCCCTTCAGTGACGAGCCGCCTTGGAGAGGGCAGGAGCCCCAACATCACGAGTGCCCCGACAGACGGATGCCCTGCGAGCCCATCATACAGAAACGGGGCTAATTGAAACTTCCTTGCCAGGATTCCTTCAGCACGCAGCACCACACCTATTTCTTGCCCATTTGAAATCAATCTGCATTTTCCTGCAGGCCAGACCGCGAGCGCCGACATTTCACTAAAACAAAATGTCGGGCGTATCGTGGGATGAGAGCGAGGCTGTGTTTCTTTCTTGAACCCAAAGATCTGCTGGCAGGTTGACGAGCCGGCGGCCACAACTACGGCCATTATAAGGCCACTTTACCTGTTTGCCCCTGTTCGCCGCAGTGCGCCGCTGCTGACCATGATCTATTGCCGCTGCACGGCCAGGAACTACCAAAATCCTAGAGTCTCATCTACGCACACTGAAGCAGCCTCCTACGCAAGTATGGAAGTATGGACATACTGTAAGTAATCAGCATTGTATGCACGTATTCCTCTGTTGCCCTCCGTGCACTCGTAAACCCACCCCCTGTCTCTCAACATACTACCCTGTGCACCACTGGATGCCCCAACCCTGTCTGCCATAAATGTGTATGCCTCCACTGTATGAGCCTATTGCTCCCTCAGTAATTCTGCCCAATATGCCTGACAACATGCCTATTTTGAACTGCGCTATTGCTGTCCACTGTGCCTATTTTTGAATTAGCCTATTTTAGCCCACTGGGCCTATTTTGAACTGCGCTATTGCAACCCATTGTGTCCATTTTTGAAATCAGCCTATTATAACCTACTGTACCTATTTTTGAACTGCGCTATTGTAGTCCACTGTGCCTAACCTGAACTGCCTTGCCTATTATGAACCAGCATGCTCTCCCCAATTAAAGCTAGCTCACTGTGTCTAGCCAACTGTGACTATACTCCTGGTCACAAACAGATTGTTCATGGCAAACTTTTACTTAACCACTCTTACCTTGACGGCAACTATCTCCCTAGTCCACCCCAACAACACTACCCTCCTCTCCTCAATTCCACTACCTCAATCACCCCCACCTCAACATCCCACACACACACACCACAACTGTGGGGTATGCCGATACTAAACAAATCTACCAGCCAAATTGCGCCATTAGCCCATTAGAATGGATCTGCCGATTTGCTGCTCCTCCCACACCCTGGAACCCTTGCACAGTGAAGGACAGAAACCTGAGACTCGGCACACGGTTCTTACCCCCCAGGTCTCTTATCAAAAAACAGCCCCTCACTCTCATCATAACCAAGTTCAAGTCAGCGCCTCACAAACTTTGGACAAATCCCAAAAAGCCCCCATCAACATAACTGAACAGACCCTGATCAAAGGTGCTCTCATAAATGCCTGTTCACTAGACATCGCAGACGGTTACCAGACATTTGATCGAAAAAAATTGGTCGACTGGACAAATGGTTGAACCAATTTGGTCGAAAACCAAAGGGTCGAATTTTTTTTTTTTTTACCCCTTTTATTTTTGGGGGGGTCCCCCCCCTGACCCCCTTTTTTTCTAAAAAAACCCTTTTTTTCCCTAAAGTACAACCTTAAAAATATATATATAAATAAAAAAAAATTAGACCCTTTGGTTTTCGACGAAATTACGTCGACCAAATGCCCTGTCGACGAATTTTTTTCGATGAAATGTCCGGACACCATCGCAGACCTCATACCCGCTAACAACCTGCATTTTCTGGCTATCACTGAAACCTGGCTGCATCAGGCAGCAGGCCCAGCTCTATCCCTCGCCATCCCAGAAGGCTACTCAATTTTAAGGAACGATAGGAACTCAGATAAAGGAGGAGGAGTAGCATTTATCGCCAAAACATCCCTTGGCCTTAGAATGACCCCTCCATCCAGCTTCCGGTCCACTGAACTTCTCGCTGCTAAGTTTCCAACTTTCGGCTACACAAACCGTCCTTCTGCATCTCATTTACAGACCCCCAGGCCCCATCTCCTCATTCGAGGAAGAGATTTCCGACCTCCTGTCCACAATACCAAAATAGGATCTCAGATCATCCTACTAGGAGACCTTAACCTGGGCCTTGGGGATCCCAATGACGCCAATGCGCTCTCCCTGGAAAATACCATCTCCCAACTAGGGTTCAAACTTAGGATCACAGCTCCAACACACAACAAGGGCAGAACCTTGGACGGGTTAGCAGATCACAACTGCTCCACAGCCATCCTTAAAAATGAGCCAATTGCATGGTTAGACCATCATGCCATCTCCTTCTCCATCCAAGGGAAGACGCAACCAAACACACCTCCAGCTACTATTCCGCAAACCCTCACCAGGAATAACCGCAACATCACCTTGTAGAGCCTTCATCCGCTAATCCACAACATCCTCAGTCCCGCAAACTATGCCAACCTAGATGCGGATAAACTTGCTGACCTCTATAATAAAACACTCAAATCAGCAGTAGATGTCATTGCTCCTGTCAAACTCACAAAAGCTACACCAGCAACCCACTTGAACATATGGTTCACCCCAGAGCTTAAAATCCTCTGGAACAGCAAACGAGCGGCAGAAGCCACTTGGAGAAAACCTCCCAACCAGGCCAACAAACCACTATTCACGATAGCAGCCACCACCTACAAAACCACTATCCTCAGAGCCAAAAAAGAGACCTATGACAATAGAATTGAAACGCCAAATATAAAACAAAAGAGCTCCTCACCATCCTTAGGGAACTCGAGTCCCCCTCCACATCCTCAGAAAGTTGCGTGAAAGACGCAGACTGGTGTGAGAAGATTCAAAAAGCCTTGGGAGACAGGATCGCCATGCTTCAATCCAGAATCAAACAGAAAAAGCTCAGCTTAGCCAAAAAGGCTAACCCTTCACCCCCACCCACCTCTGAAACTCCAACATGCCCCCCTTCTCCTTTACCCCGGTGTGAATAAAGGAAGTGGAAAACATCATCAAAGGCCTCAAGCCTTCCAGATGCCAAGGGGACTCCTGCCCAGCTCCCATCATCCAGGAAGGTGCCAACAATCTGGCCCCTTTCATAACAGCCATTATCAACGCCTCCTTCAAATCGAGCTCAGTCCCTAGCAGCCTCAAGGAGGCCTGGGTCATGCCCCTTCTAAAAAAACCTAACCTAGACCCTAATAACCCAACCAACTACAGGCCAATTACCACAGACAGAGTGGCCTACTTACAAATCCAGAAGCACCTGGAAGAGAACAACCTCCTGGGCCTTAGATAATCTGGCTTCAGACCAAGGCACGGAACAGAGACAGCCCTCCTGGACTTAAAAATCCAGATGGACGAGGCAAAGGATGAAGGCAATTTAGCCATTCCCCTGCTGCTTGACCTCTCTGCAGCCTTTGACCTTGTCGACCATCAGATCCTCACGGATCATCTGATGGCCTCAGCTGCTTTCTCTAACCAGGTGACTGCCTGGGTCCAATCCTTCCTAGCTGATCGAACCACCCGTTTCTTCTCTCTGGGGGCTTCAGCCCACCCCATCCCTATCCTCTGTGGTGTCCCACAAGGGTCGTGCATCTCGCCGAACCTATACAATATCTTCACTTAGCTATTGTTTGACCGCCTTGATAACCTGGGTGTCGCATACACAAATTATGCTGACGATACCCAGGTTCTCATCACCCCATCAGGCTGCTATGAAGAGGATTCCACATGGATCAAAAACCTGGAGATCCAAGCCTGGATGGCAGAACACAGCTTATGCCTCAATGACGAGAAAACTGAGCTCCTTCTTGTCGGGTCCCAACCACGGCTGAACAAACTGGACCCCTGTTACGCATCTATCAACATAAACGGAAACCTAATCACTGTGGCCAAAGAAATTAAAACTCTAGGGGTCTATCTAGATTCCACACTATTGCTCAAAAAATAAAAGAACGCCACAGCCTCCTCCAGAGCGTATACGAATAAGCTCATCAATGCTTGCAAACCCTCACTCTCCAGCTGCATTACACTAGCTAGAGTGCTAGTGCTTTCAAAAATTGACTACTGCAATACTCTCTTTCTTGGCTCCTCAGAACGCAATTTGAATAACCTGAAGGTGCTACAGAATAATGCACTCAGAGCCGCTCTGAGTATCCCACGACACTCACACATCTCAAGCTTTAGACAAGATGCCCATTGGCTCCCTGTACGAGATAGAATCACCCTCAGATCCCTTGTCATCGTCCACAAAGGCCTCGCCAATTACACCTCCATATAGCTGGCAGACAAGTTCATCCAACACACTTCTACCAGACCAACTAGAACGTTGTACTCTAACTGTCTCTCCATCCCTAAATTCTCCCTAAAAAAAGCAGGCGGCTCCAGCTTCTTGGTCCTAGCCGCCAAACAATGGAACCCTATACCGCTGAACTTTAGAGCAGAACATTCCTTTTGGACTTTCAGAGCAAAAACAAAGTCCTGGCTCCCCAACAAGAATCCCACAGCTATCTGATACACTTAATGTACTCGTTTTCTTTGCCAACCACCATGTAACTCAGTCAACTGCACTTACTGTTATCATCTTGTATGTATATACTCTGCTGTAACCTCTTCTATGTCTCGGGCGCCCAGTTACCCCAGGGTTTGGCGTGCAGTATAAATAAAGAAACTAAACTAAACTAAACCAAATAAAAACAAAATTTCGTATTTCGGTAGAAGGTAGTAAAATATGCACGCGCAGCAGAGGCAATTCGGAGCAAAGATTCCAAGGGATGAGTGAAGAAAATTGTAGCTGGCTAGCAGGGGTTTTAGTGACTGGGAGATCACAATCATAATGTCTGAAGCATGAAGGTGAAGCAGAGGCATCCCGTATGGTGCTAGGGAGCTGGAATACTAGAGGCTTTGCCTACTTATTTGGAAAGGGTGACCTCGACATTGGCCATTATGACGTCATTTGCTTACAAGAAACGTACCTTCATGAAGCACCCGTGCTGGAGGGTTTCACTATTCATTTAAATCCGGCGGAGAAAGGCCAAAGAGGGCACCCAACGGCGGGGCTCCTAATTGCACTAAAAAATGTTGGCGGACTCAAAGATAATCAGCTGCTTATCCATCACCGCTGATAAAGGTTTTAACATTAAATGTGGGATGACTCCAGGATAGCACCTCCAGAATTGTAATGATATTCAACCTTTATTGGAACCCCAAGGCACCTAAGGCTATTAATTTCTTAAAAACAGTTCTGGACCTGATTGATGACTCAATGGGGAGATGGTCCAATCTTGACATCATCTTGTGTGGGGATTTAAACGTCCATTGCTTTGACAAAAAGGCAAATTTGATCAAACAAGTTACCCCACATGCCCCTACATCTGAAATTAGACGTAAACAATGGAGGGAAGAACTTGCCTTAAGGAACATCAAACTAGTTAATGGCCATTCCGAGGGAGATATTCCAGCCCAACCGACCTGGAAGAGGGGTCTTGAGAGAAAATTCCTAGACTATATCTTCATGTCTAAAGATAAAGAAGCAAAATGATTGCGCCTGGAGGTACTGGAAACCAGGTTTAGTGATCACAATATCTTGAAGTTAACCAGCAAAAAATGGAACACTGAAGTCCATGAAATGTTCCAGACAAAGATTGGGGTAGCGCCTAGTAGAAATAGACTAATAATATACCCGGAACGCATTGTAGCCCTTACAAAAGATCTCACAGGGCAATTTACAGACTTTTTCTTTTCTGCAAACCCAGATTACACCATGAAACGCATCGAATTTGTTGAAAATCGACCTGTCGGCCTAAGAAGAGATTTTGCAAGCCATCATAGCTTTGACAGTGAAGTAGACGCAAGGAAAAAGTCTCTTAATAGAACATTAAGAATGTGCAAAAATAGTGGCACCAAAGAGGCTGAGACGGCCATAAAAAGACTAAAACAAGAATTTTAAAACTGGATGAAACAGCATAAGCAAGTAATGCTACAACAAGATGCAGAAAGGATGTTAATACATATGGCCTCGAAAAATACAGCCGAATCTGGTGGATAATTAATGCGGTGAACGCTCCTCAGGCCTCTCTGTTGTTAAATGCTGTATTAGTAGGAGTATGGGTAGATCACTTTAAGACTCTATTTGCTAGCCCTAATAAAGTGACGGATATGGAAGAACACCCATCAAATATGGATTGGTCTTTTCCTAAGGAGAAATCAGAAATCCTTAATTTCATTAGGAAAGCTAGTAACTCACGGGAAGCCGGTCCGGACGGTATAACAAATCTAATGCTGAAAAGGGATCCGGAGCTCTGGGCCTCATTATGCTGGAACTTTTGGCATTAATTAAATAAAAGAATTCTGGAATCATGGACTACATCTATTGTAATGCCAATATTCAAGAAGGGTGATAGGTGGGACCCTACTAACTACAGGCCTATCGGCCTCTTGGATGTTGTGGGTAAGATCTTTGCTGCACTGATTTTGAAGGCTCTTTCAAATTGGAGTATTCATATTCGACCCATGAAGGATGTGTCAGTTGAGGCTTTCGCTGCCACCTTCTTGCCTCCTCTTCCCCCCTCGGCTGACTCCCACCCCGACACAGCCCTCTCCACTCTCTACTCTGCTATATCTGATACTCTTGATATCCTTGCCCCTGCCATGAGAATCCGCCTGAAGCCCAAAACCAAATGTAACTCCTGGTATGACTCGGATCTAGTCACCCTTAAACGCTTGTGCAGGGTGGCAGAGAGGAAATGGCGCGCTTCATGTTCATCCTCTGACAAACTGGCCTGTCGCCTGCTCCAAAAGCAATACCGGCTCTCCGTTCTCACCAAGAAGAGAGCCCTTATCCAAGCACGCATCACTGCGGCATCTAACAATTCGGCTGAACTCTTTAAAATCTGCAAGGAGCTGGCCAACCCTGCTGCAGTCTATACCTCTCCTGTCCCCTCCCAGGCCCTCTGTACGGCACTGGCCTCTCACTTCATTTCTAAAACTCAGGACATCCAGTCCTCACTCTCCTCCCATCACCTCCCCCCCTCTATTCCCTGCCCATCCTCTGGCCCTTCTGCAGCCACCCCTCCTCTCTCCTTCTCTGCCTTTCCCCTTTTTTCCACTGATGAGGTTTTGAGACAAGTCCGATCTATGAAAGTCTTGTCAGCACAGGTCCACCCCTGCTCCTCCAAAACTATTAAGGACCACATCGACTCCTTGGCTCCTGCCCTTGCTGACTTCTGCAACCACTCCTTTGCCTCTGGAGTCTTCCCATCCCCTCTCAAGCACTCCCTTGTGCATCCCCTTCTTAAGAAACCCTCTTCCGACCCGTCATGCCCAGCTAACTATCGCCCTATCTCTATCACTCTTTTCCTGGGCAAGCTCCTGGAGAAACTTGCCATCTCCCTGCTTAATCTCCATGCTGAATCTGTTGGTAGCCTTCACGACCATCAGTCTGGCTTCAGAGCTGCCAGAGGCACGGAAACTGCTCTCCTGAACATCCGTGAGGACCTGCTCTCAAACCTTGACTCTAATATTCCATGTGTTCTCATTTTACTTGACCTCTCTTCTGCCTTTGATACTGTCAACCATACCATCCTGCTCAACCGTCTCCGTGATAACCTGGGTATCACTGGTCTGGCTCTGGCTTGGCTGACCTCTTTCCTCTCTAATCGACCCTCCCAGGTCTAACTGGGGTCTTTCCTGTCTGATATCTTTTTCTCTACCTGTGGTGTCCCCCAGGGTTCTAACCTCTCCCCCTGGCTGTTTAACCAGTATCTGGCTCTACTCGCCCACCGCATCGCTGCTCTCTGCCCCAACTTTCAGTGCTATGCGGATGATATCCAGCTCATTTTCAGGCTACCCTCGGCCTCCTCTTCTCCTTCCCTCATCTCTGACTGTCTCTCTGCTATCCAGGAATGGTGTGCCGCCAACGACCTCTGCCTTAATGCCAGTAAGACTGAGATTCTACTCATCGGCACACCCACTCCCTCCTTCCCTGCAGATCTCTGGCCGGCCTTCCTTGGCCCTCCTCCTGTTCCTACCTGCAAGGCAAAAAACCTCGGGGTCATCTTCGACTTCACACTCTCCTTCTCTCCTCACATTACTGACGTTTCTAAGAAGTCACACTACCAGCTGCACCTCCTCAGAGGTATCCTTCCTTTCCTCTCCTTCCCCCAGAAGCTCACTGTCTCCAGAGCCCTGGTTCTATCGAAGCTGGACTACTGTAACAGCCTCTATCTAAATCTGCCTGCCTCTACTCTCCGCCCTCTGCAACCTATCCAGAACAGG
Source organism: Ambystoma mexicanum (assembly GCF_040938575.1). Taxonomy (NCBI): domain Eukaryota; kingdom Metazoa; phylum Chordata; class Amphibia; order Caudata; family Ambystomatidae; genus Ambystoma; species Ambystoma mexicanum. Next base: position 647,897,704 of record NC_090928.1, on the reverse strand, counting down.
ACTGCAAGACTTGTCCTTGGCCTCAAGCCCAGGGACCGTATCTCTCCAGGACTGAAAGCGCTACACTGTCTCCCTGTGGCTGCGAGGATTAAGTTAAAAAACCCTCTGCATTGTCCACAAGGCCTTCTGGGGCCTGGGGCCAAAATACCTTCAACTCTCCCTTCCTAAATATCTTCCTTCTCGAGCACTTCGCTCTTCCGCCTCCAACTCCCTCAGGGTCAGCCGCTTCTCCAAGCAACGAGTTGGGGGGAGATCTCTCTCCGCAGCAGGGGCCTCCCTCTGGAACAGCCTTCCTGCCTCCCTGAAACTTGAGGAGAACCATCTCCGATCCGGAAGCACCTCAAAACCTTCCTCTTTGCTTCTGCTTTCTCTCCCCCTCTAACCCTGCTAAACCACTGATACTGTACTGAATCAGCAACTGTGCCACTCACTAACCTTGGTCCTTAGCCCAGCCACTCTCCCCTGCACTTTTGCCTTCCTTGCTACCCCTGCACTGCGGGACTGTCTCTGTATCCCTACAGCCCCCCTCCCAGCACTTGTTCTGCACTTATCTTGCACTTGCCACTAGCTGGCCCTCTTTCATTACTAACCCTGTATTGCACCTTCCCCTCTCCCTTCCCCCCTGCACTTTTCCCATCTCCCCCACCCATGCACTTGCGCGGTCTGAATGACACCTGGCCTAGTAGGATCGTTGTCTGTCTCCCCTTGTTCCCCCCTCCCTGCCTTGTCGCGCCTTGAAACACTTGTGTATAGGCGCGTTACAAATGCCATATCATATCATATCATATCATATCATATCATATCATATCATAACAACTATGACCGATGGCAAACGGGATTCGTCAAGGGGATAGGAACAGCATTACATCTCTTTTTGATTAACACCTTAAAAACCAGAGCCAAGAGAAACAAGAATGTTAAAATCTACTTGGCTTCGATCGATCGGGCCCTGGCATTCGATACAATGGACAGACATATTCTCTGGACAAAGTTAAAAGCTTTCAAGATATAAGAGAGGCTATGAAGGCTTTGCACTCAGACACGTCCCTTAGGGTAAGATTGGGCAATCTTGGATGCCTATCAGAGCCTATTCCAACAGCAAATGGTCTAAAGCAAGGATGTACATTGGCCCCAGCTATATTTCATCTTTTCATATCAAACATAGATGAAGCATTTACACACATCCAATAAAGTCTATTGTATGCTGACGACCTGGTGCTGTTGGACCAGACCCAGGTGGGTCTCCAGCGGCAGCTGGATGCGCTTGAATCTTTTGTGGAGACTAATGGGTTGAAAATCAATGTAAAAAAATCAAGAATCCTAACCTTGGGATGTAATGCAGGTCGAAGATGCAAGGAAAACACCTGGTACTTGAGGGGGTTAGAAGATCATGGAGGTAGCCTCTGTGATTTACCTGGGCATGTGCTTAAGTGATAGTGCCAGTGACGCGCCTAGAGAAGCGATATTGTGTAGCAAGGCTGGGAACCTTTCTGCGCAAGCAAGACTGATATTGGCGAGACACTGCAAATTTTCCTTTATACCTGTTATTCATTTTTATTGCATGAAAGTCATGCCAATATTAACTTATCGAGCAGACACATCCTTAGCTTTATCAACGAAAGTTTGGCCAAGACTCTAAGACCTCTTTTGGAGACGAGTGTTAGCCCTGCCAAAGAGCATGGCAATTCAATCAATTAGAAAGGAACTAGGACTTATTTCCATGTACGCCATGGCGGTTTGGAAATCGTTGAGTTTTTACTGCAGGTGCATTATGCCGAATAATGTGGGAGGTTTGAGTGTACTACAGATTGCACTGATAAGCAATTCTGAGCAGACCCTGACTGAATGGAGGGAGGTCTGCAAAGCCATCCTGGCAAATGCAAATGTATCAGATTACATTTTAATTGGGAACCCTGTCCTAGTGAAGAATACATTGTATGAGCTTGACCGGATCGAGATGTTGGAAGCTAGAAGGAAGCCCAACCCTTATGGCAAAGCACTACCAGATCTAAGGGGCAGAGGAACGGTACCAAGATATCTTGTAAAGTTCCGGAGTAGCTACTTGCGTGGCCAGTTTATGCGCTTTCAATTTAATCTGTTTCCAACGAGAGAAGTGATCGAATTTAGGAAGGACAAAAACATCTCGGACTTCTCCTGTAGATTGTGTCAACACAACCTGGAGTCACTGAACCATCTTGTTTTATTATGTCCAGTTTTAAGGGCAATGAGAACTCAGTTACTGGGCAAGTTTTTTAATCAACTATCGACCATAAAAGTGGAAGATTGGTGGGCCCTATTGATACAAGGTGAATGGATATCATTAACATTGGCGTTATTTGCTTTTTTGAGAGAAATACTTTTGCTATTGGACGATCGCAGCTGAAAATGCAGAGCATTTGCCTATAGGGCCTGGGAACCGATCTCGCTGATTTTATTTCAAAACTGTTTTTTAATTTTGAAATGTAATGTAACAATTTCTTATTTTTTTTTGGTTGAGTTGTAACTTCATTCTTTTATGTTTAAGCTCAATGTAGCTAAAGGTTTCGCCGTGTAAACCATGTGCTAATAAATAAATAAATGAGTATTTTCTGCAGCTGTTCCCTTTGTTGTCCTGGGATTGGAATGTTATCTGTATCTCTTGACCTTGGCTGCGGATCCTGTTTCACACGTCTTGCTCTCTCTCCAGCTTGAGTCGGCTCAGCTCGTCTCTTGCTCAGAGGCCTGCTGTAATTTTCCTAAAACTTATAATGTGGTTCCTACAGTGTCCATGCTATGTTACATTTCCATAGGTTAGTCACACTTGGCACTGCCAAGTCTCATATGTGCTCCTGCAGTTCCATAGGGTTATTCGCATGTAAGCATCTGCAAGCTTTGCTCAGGATCTCTTGCGCCTTGTGGTTTCTGTGTTGCTGCATTTGGCTAATGGCAAAATAATAAAACAATGACAGCATGTATATGTATCTGTCCTCTAACTATAGAACTGTACCCTCATGTTCTTCATGTATTCGAGTGTGTGTTTGTGTCCTGCAGCACAGATGGCATGTGTGCTTCATGTCTAACACTGCCAGGTCGCGGTGTCTCTAATGGCGTCAGCAACATGGCTTATTGATGATTTAATCCAAGCTGTCCATATAGGTGTCTTTGATCATGGCCTGTGGCTCTTCATCCACGCATGGATAGTTTTGTATATCCGTTGGTCGGTATGGCTGGCTGAGGGGATACCTCTCAACGTACTTGTCAATCATGGGTCCATTGGGAATTCATTCAAAATAGAATGGGTGTTTTAGAATGGGTGTTTTCTGGGCTTCTTCCTTGTCATGAAGTTAGTAGGAGGGGGAGGTGGTGACAGGCTTCCCATCCCTCTTCAGTTCCCCCTCTGGTTGACCTGTTGACAACATCCTCATATGACGGTCATTTTGCTCTTGGCTGCCATATCTTCATTGTTCCTTTGAGGGGCCCATAGTAGTTTGTGTGGTCATCGAACAACCAGTTCATGTAACAGCACACTCCTTCGGAGTTACACCAAACCCATTTCCCTTCATAGTACTTTGCATCGAATGGGTTGTCCAGTTTCATTGCTCCTAGTGGGAACAGTTCGCATTATGTGCAATCCTTTCCCTGATTTTGTTCCTTTCTGCCACAAGCTTGTCCTTGGCTCCTCCTATATTCACACCCACCAGTACCTTTATCCGATAGCTTCCCCTGTTGTTTTCTTGCACATTGCCATGCAGATTTTAATCCCACACATCGACATTGCTGCTACTATTGATGCGCCCATTATCACTTTTAGTCCATCTGACAGCCATGATGGCATCCCTGACCATATGTTTGCTATCCAGCTCTGGTCCTCTGCTGCCCCCCTTGCTTCTTTTTCCATATTGGCATGCATCCGCGTCAGCAGTGCCACTGCATCTGATAGCGTTCCATTATCGCCGTAGTTGACATGTATGAATGTGCAACAGGAACTCCCTATCTTCGCGCAAACTCCTCCTTCCATGGCAGCGAGTAGGTCCAGGGCATATCTATTTTGTAGCGCCAACAACCTTATCGCTCCGAGCTCTTCCATTATTGCTTTGAGCCCATTCACTGTGGAATTAATCATCACCATCAGCTCCCAGCGGGTGATCTGTAACCACTTTGCATTTGTATACATCTGTACAGAAGGTATAATTGATGCAAATACCATTTGTGTTGTGCTGAACAGCCTGTGTTCTGCTGGAATTTCGTCTAGTACTTTCTCTGATGCTTCTGAGAAGTAATTTCCTCCTCTTTACTCTGCTCAATTCGGCTGGCTTCTCTACCTTCTCTGCTTTGGCTGTTGGTACCACTTCAATCAACCTCTTCCCCCCTTTGTTATTGTTCATTTTCGGGAACTCATTGTGCTTCACATCGTTCTTTGGCATGACCAACAAAGGCATGTTGATGTGTACCAGTGAGCAAACTCCTCCCCAGTCAGGTGGCAGCTTCTCGTATGCTTTCAATCCGCAAGCCCAGTAGTGATCCATCATAACTGCTGTCCCTACCTTCATAGCTGCATGTTGTTCAATGCTTCTGCATCCAACATTCTCTCCAACTTCAACTTCACCATTATTCTGATAACACAGTACTGATATCTTCAGGGGTATTATTGGCATTGGATCAGCTTCATTTTCCACCCATGTCAGTAAATTGGAACTAGCCTCCCATCCCTTCAGGCACTTGTCATTTTCTTCCTGTACCTTGTCCGCTGGTGATTGTGCTAGTGTTAGCGCTTTGCTTCCCACCTCTCCAGTCTTCCATCCATCATCTGTGTATGCTTGGCCATACACTAGTATCTGTGGTCTTTCCCAGCAACCTGGTTCTCCTCCTGTCTCCTTCACTCTTGTCCATGAGCATGGTAGTGTCTTCAGGGTGATAGTCTTTGTTTCTCCTTTGTCAAGTTCATCAGTTATGTACGGAATACCTCATCTAGCTGCCAATAATTGTTCATCATGTCTAATGTCTTTATGTAATTGTCTTCATATGGGAAAGTTGCTTTGGACATCCTCCTAATGTCACTGTTTTCCCCTGGAGCCTTTCCCCAGTTGTTACCATCGATAGGTACATTAGGCATTGTGCTCTTGCTGCCGGTATTTCAGTTGCTATGAACGTTGTGGAGACACTCATTGCATAGGGGATTAAGGAAAACACATAACAGTTCTCCCCAGTGGTGTCCTTACCTACTTTTGAACCACATGTTATTATATACTCGAGCAGTGTCAGTGAGATACATGTTAACCCCTTTTATTTCTGTGTCAACATTGCGCTTACCTCTCCTTACCTTATCAGCAGCGTTCTCCTGTCCACCTGACATGGTCGTTCCACTTGCTCGAGTTGGGGGAATGTTAGCAGAGGGTACAGCGGTAGCACTAGCAAAGCAAGTAATTTTCCAAAATATGAATATAATAACACTGCTAGGAATAAGTAAGACCAACAGAACCATCACATTTTTTAATATGTCATTCATTTTCACTTATGTTGCTTGATCCTTGCAGCTTGAAGATATAGTTGCATGCCTGAAATGCATGAGAAAATGCGTTATTGTGTTAGTGGTGGAATTGCTTCTCAAGCCCCGTGGATCAGATAATCAGTGATTGCAAAGGCAAACACTTCTTCCCACACTTTTCTCACAGATGGGTCACTCAGCGTGTCAAGTACTGCGGGTTCACAGTGCTCAAGCTGCGGGTATGTTTGGGCCAAGTACTCTATAAAGGCAAGATAATACACTCCGGGGGATCAGGCTCGGAATCTTCTGGGTATCCTTACAGTGTGGACGAATTGGTTTGAGAAAGTATCTGGGTGATGGGCAGAGGGAAACATGGATATGAACAAACAGCAACAGTTACATCGGTTTTCGCATAGATTGTGTGCGGAAAAGGAAAATAACAAACAGACAGTGTGCCCTAGTCTATGTCCACAAGGAGTCTGTTCTCTACTTCTGTGGCTCGTGAGTGCATGACCGTTGGATGCCCTTCTCTCGGTCATCTAAGTTTTGAATGTGCCTGTAGCTCTCCTAGGTGCTGAACATTGACCCTGTCGGTCAAGGTGACCTGGTTAACAGGTGGGGCCGCTGCTTTGTAGGGCTTTACATCTGCCAAGTGGTTCCAGACCAACTTCCCCTCTAGTGTGACAGCACGGTCAGCCACTTTCTCCACAACATGCAGACCTGTGAACCTTGGCGCAATCCAGTGCCGGACAAAGTTTCTGAGGAGGACCACGTCCCCAGCACTCACAGGGTTTTTAAATCCAGAGTCTTGAGGTGTGCTGTCTTCTGGGGCCTCCCCGGTATCGTTGTATCTGGCGAGAAATAAAAGAAGCGCTAGCCACCAAAGAAGTAACATAATAATGCATTTCCTGCCCTAACATATCAGCACTATTCTCACAATCCTTCAGTGCTCTTGTGAGAAGAGCCTGGGGTTCCGCCTCCACCTCATGGAGCATTAAATGGTGGTCAGACCCAGGCTTATTGCGCAATGCAAACAGTGCGAGTGGTAAAGATTGGAGCCAATTTCGTTTTGTGCATTGCTGTGTCTTGGCTATACACTCTTTTGGGAGGCTGTTCAGGCTTTCACACACCCCATTTGCCTGCAAGTGGTACTTACAGTGCTGGATACCCAACAATGCTGTGATGTTCTGGAACATTTCATTGGCGAAGTGAGGCCCATTGTCAGATCGCAAAATCTCACACACACCCCATCTCGGGAATATTTCCCTGACCACTCTAAGGGCCTCACTATGCGAACATGGACCTGCCTCAATCCACCTATAGAATGGGCACACAGCCAGTATCATGTCGGTATCCTTGACAGACTTGGATCATGTCTACATATTCCACATGTAAATGCTGGAATGGGCCTACTGGCCTCGGTATGGCTCCCCTCACAACTCTCAGGGTATGCCTTGCTGTAAACTGGTGACAAATCAAACAATTGCTCACAAAGTTAGCCACATGTTCTGCCAAATTAGGACAGAACCATGTTTCTAAATGCATGTAGCAATTACCTCCTTCCCTGTGTGATAGTGCAATTGTGTCAGTGCAGTGTTCACTAATTCTGGTGGCATTACCACTTTCCCAGTGTTGTCCTGCCGCCATAGGGCATCTGTTGGAGACATTATGCATCCCCCCTTGTCCACAGTGCCTTCTCTTCCCTGGGTGCAGATCCCTGCAACTCCATGATCCGCGCTTCTGGCAATACATTGTACCCCTCCTTTAGTACCATATTTCTTGTGCACTCACTACTATTTGGAGCTTCTCCTAGGTCTCATGGCTCCCCAAAATATGCTGCACATTTTGCCTCAAACTCTGCTGCTTCGTTTCCCCTTGAGATGGGATCTTCCACTTTCATGTGGGCATGGCACTTCACTATTGCTATCTGTGTTGGACAAGCAATTACTTCAATCAATCTGCCCAGTAAAGGTGCATGTTGTACTGGAGTCCTGTCCGCCCTTCTGAACCCTCTCCTGAGCCATCGGGACATTCCAGAGTGTACTGTTGATGTCACATAGGCAGAGTCAGAATAGATTGTCACTTCCTTCTCTAAACTGTGCTGCAGTGCAAGTATTAGGGCCACTCATTTTGATGCTTGTGCTGAGTAATGGGATGATAGTCGTGCACTGGCTACTACTTCACTTGACCCGTCTTCCTTCAGTCTTACTACTGCAGTTCCCATATGGCTGACTCTATCTGTCTGATCAACTGTTGAAACACCATCAATTTAGAGCACGCCTCCCCCCCTTAAGTGCATCCTCCTCTTCCTTGCGAGTGTCACTGAACATCTCTATGTAAGACATCTGCTAGATATGTTGCTGGGTTGCATCTCATTATCTTCAGTCCTACATTTAATAGTATCACCTCATACCCTGATGCTCTTTGTGTAGTCAGAGTGCTCTTTGGCTTCTGCAGTAGCCCAAAGAGGGCATGCTCCACGTAAAGAGTGGTGGTGCGCCCCATGGTTATTGATGCTGACTTGTCCACTGCAAATGCGACAGCTGCCAAAGCTTGTGCACACTGATAGTGTCCTCTCATTACTGGGTTGAGTTTCTCACTGTAGTAAGCTATTGGCTTGCGTCCCATGCTTGTCTTCTCTGTCAGTACTGCCTTCATCACTACGCCATCAGTGTGAGAAAATTGGACACATTCCGTTTTGTATTCTGGGATCCCTAGCACTAGTGCTGTGCTTATTGCTTCCTTCAGTTCCTCAAATGCCTCAGTCATTTCAGTGGTCTATGTTAGTGTCTTGTTTCCTTTCTGTGCTTCCTTCAGTGCGCTCAGTAGTGGTCTTGTATATGTGCTGTAGTCAAAGACTCATGCTCTGCAATAATTGCATAACCCTAAGAACTGTTGCATTTCCCTCACTGTCGTGGGTGTAGGTGTCTTGAATATTGTCTCTGCTCTTTCTGGGGTGATCTGTCAACCATTTTGGGATATTGTCTGTCCAATGTATAGCACCTCCTGCTGACAGTACTGTAACATCACCTTGTCCACTTTGTATCCCTTATCAGCTAACACAGTCAGCATGTGTACTGAGTCCTTCCTACACTGGTCTTCTGTAATGCTGCAACTCAAGATGTCATCTATGTACTGTAAAACTGTGCTCTGCATCTGCCTGTTTATTAAGTCCATCTGTATCACTCTGTTAAAGATAGATGGTGACTCGCATTGCCCTTGTGGAAGATGAGTATGTTTCCACTTCTGATTTCTATCCATAAAGCTATCAAATCTTGTGAGTCTTGATGTAGTGGTACTGAGAAGAAGGCATTCTTCAAATCAATGACCGTGAAGCAGGCAGCTTCCACCGGAATGCTGCACAAAATTGTTGCTGGATTTGTAACTAAAGGATATTCTTCTTCTACAATGTGGTTAAGAGGCCTTAAATCCTGTATGAAATACCATAACCCCTCTTCTCTTTCCTCGCAGGACACACAGCGGAATTGCATGGGGACTCTGATGGTACAAGGATGCCTCTCCCAATCAGGGCTGCGATTGTCTCATAGATGCCCTCATCTGCTTCTTTAGTTAGGGGATACTGCTTCACTCTTGGTAAAATTGCTCCTGGCTTCAGCTTGGATCTTCACCGCCTATGCTATTTATGTGACCCATGTAATAGGGAATAGTGGTCCATAGGGTGCTAGGTACCTTGGCCATATCCTACTTCCAGAATGGGGGTTGCGCCTTGAGCGACATTAACATTCTCTGTGGTACTTCTCTGTAGTGTATTTGTAACCAATAGGTCACACTCATTTCGAACACCATCTCTATCAATAGTCTCTGTTCCCTGAATACCTCATCATCTGTCACTGTGGTCAACCTGCACCCTTCTGCTAATGCGATCACTGCTCTCCATGCCTGTCCCGTGTCATCCATCGCATGTACTGCTATCCAAACCTCTCTTCCGACCACTGCCTCTGTTTCTATTGGCACTATGGTTCCCTCTTCCTCGTACATTGGTAGCTCAGGCCTGAATAGGTACTCGTTTGGAACTCATCACATCTTCCCTGCAATTCCTGGAAGCCATGCAATAGCAATGTCAGTTCCGTACTTGAACATTTCCACGTCCACTGGCACCCCCTCAGTACCTTACATCCACAATATGCTTCAACAATATGTCTTACATTGAGCATGTGTATTCCTGGTGTGGAGCATACTATTCCCTTGTCTGTCAATGAAATGGTCATGTTCAGTCTGCTCATGATGTCTCATCTCAGTATGTTGACAGGTGTCTGCCAAGAGTAAAGTAAGGGTAGATATAGATAATGGTCTCCTATAGAAAGTGATATATTGTCTGTGAAAGGAACAACTTCCCGAGCGCCAGAGAAGCCTTGAGTGTTAATGGCATAGCCTGACAATGTAAATGCTCCTTCCCTGATGCAGGACCTCGTCACCCATGTATCAACAAGAAAGGAAAACGTTTTGTCACCTATTGGCACCCCTATGCTCGACAGGATGGAACACATCAAGTTTGTCTGTGGGCTGTTTTATTGAGGGTCCAGGGACATCCCATTACCTGTAAAGGGATTGTTCCCCACCATGGTAACTCTGTCAAGTCGTCTGACGGGAACTGTCGCCATTGAGTCTGCTTCATCGTTCTGTGTCTGTGCTAGTTGCTGTGTATTCCCTCAGATCTGTGGTGCTTGTACATACTGCAGTACCAGTGCTGGCATCTGTGGTGCCTGCATTTGTGTTTGTGGGGCTTGTACTTGTGCTTGTGGCATCTGTTGCTATGTGCCCTGCACCTGTCTTTGCTGTTGCTTGTCTTGTGCATAGTAATCTTCCTGGTCCCCTTGGTAGGGCTGCTAGCATTGCACCCCCCAGTTTTGTTGCATCCCCTGGTACCTGCACACTCTTGAAATGTGTCATGACTGCCCATAGGTCCAACACTGTGGTGGCTCCCTCCCTTGCTTGAATCCCCCCCCCCCCCAAGAAATCCCCTGGGTTCTGCTACACCTGTTGCCTATATCCCCAAAACCCTCCTGGAAAGCCCCATTGGTTGGGATGCATTTGTGATCCGAAGCCACGCCCTCTCTGCTGGCCGACCTTCCTCGGAACCCTTGCTGTGAGCCAACCCACCCCATTGACCCTCCCCCATGGGTGGTGCAAACTGCTGTGGTTGTGGCTGCTGCTGCGGATGCTGTGCCTTTGGGGTGAGGCTGGTTAAGACTGCCTCTTCCATCGCTATTTCAGGAATTTTCTCTGTACTAGTTTCACTTAATCTATCTTCTTGTCCTCTGCCTTCTTCTTAATCTTCTCCTACTATAGCCTGCAATGGTGAACTATCATGAGTTGTATTTCTGGCATTCATTTTGCTTCCATCCCTACTAATTTCCCTAACCTCTCTGAACAGGCTCTGGCAGCCCCTGTACTAGTATGTGATAGAATATTGCTACCGTTTTATCCCAAGGCTCTTGAGTTTTATTCAAGTCCTACCTGCTTCCTCCTCCCCAGACCCCCAGGCCTACTTCTTCCCTGTCTACTGTGCTCCTGCCTCGTGAGCTTGTGCTGTCTGGTTCTGTCCATCTGTCCTCTTTGAGTCTGTCACCTTCCATGTCTAGAGCTCCTTGTGTCTTCACTGCTCTTATTGCTCACTCATCCTCCTCCCTGAGCGCTTGTTCCCTTGCCAATCCCTCCAACTGTAACTTCCTCTGCATTTTTCCCACTCTGCTACTCCTCTTTGCCTTTCAATCTCTTCCACTTCTCTTGTCTTTCTATCCCCCTGCTTTTGCTCTGCTCTCTTCCTTTCCTTTAGGTCTCTTTCAATCCTCTCCTCCCGTTCCCTTTCCATGCTCTCCTTCTCCTTCCTTAGTTCCCTATCATCCAGCTCCAGCTTCTCTTCTCTTCTCCTCTCTCTGTCCTCGCATTGTAATCTCTCCTCCCGGTCCTTCTCCCCCCCATTCTCCTCATCCATTATCTCCACCCAATCTGGATGCTTCGTTGATTCTCTTCAGGCCCTCGGCCCTTCTGCCTCTCCATCTGTTTTCCCACCCAGCTTCAGTAGTATCTCTCCACCTATCCATTTGTTCATGGCTAAGCTCCCGAGCCCCCCCCTCGTGCCCTTCTGCACCTCACTGCTTGACACCTCCTGCTGGCTCAGCATCCACTGACTCATCGCTGCGTCCTCCCCACCGTCCTGAAACATGCACCACAATTCGAATATGGCCATGTATTTTGTTAACTTCTTCCCCTTGTAGGTATCCTGTATGTGTGTCAATAGTGATTTCTGCACATTTTTGGAGAAACTTCCACAAGGTGGCCATGGTTTGGTTAACTTCCCCTCAGTACCTTTGGACCATTCTATGCTATACTTGCAAATCTTCTCCCTGTAAGGCGGGAGTGTCTTACACAGGTGCTGAAGGGGCATGTCCCCCCCGCACTTCCCCTGATACATATTCAGTACCTTTACCTGACCTCAAGTCGAGGGTTTTGACAACCTGCTGTTTAGTGAAAAAGGTACAGTATAATGGCAAAATGTTTCAATTTCTACAAGCCTCTCTGGCTTCACAACGTATCAGGCATGCTCCACGCACCACCCCTCCTTCACAACCACTGCCTCCTCAGGCATACCCACAATCTTGTGCATACGCCTTCTGCTCATCGCCACTGGTTCACCTCGTCTGCCAGTCCCAGGTTTCCAATACTAGCTCCTCACCGCCTTATGCTCTCTGTGTCCTATGTGCAAACCTACGGGTGACGTCACCAATATAGACAAGGAAGTGAAGAAAAATCAAATACTGTGTGCACTTTGTAATGGCCTGATACTCCCAAACCACACAAAAACCCCACGGCTGTCTTCCTGCCTCCAGACAGAGTATACCAATATAGTGCACCCGCTGCTTTGCCTAGCTTGTGAAACGTCTCACTCCAGGAGACTCAACCAGTCGACTCACTTCCACAATCTAGGCCAGCTCTCTTGCTAACCCCCACAGGGATGGCGTCATCTGTGATGCAAGCTGAAACGCCTAACCCACAGGAATACCACTTTTTACATATCTTCTGTTATCCGTGTCCTCGAGTCAATAGTCTAGGGTGCTCACCAAAACCTTTTACCTCCAAGACCGATTGTGCCCTAAACACAGAACAAGGACTTCTACCTCAGCCCTTGTCCTTACTTTGGCAATACTCGATGAAACTAAACAATACTCCACAATACTCAGTACCGTCCCTCACACCCACAGTTGCCGTTAGACTGCATCAATACTTACACTGTGTGGTCTGCTGGCACTGCTTGGCTGCCAACTCCTCCAGAAGGCGCTGTAAAATCCGTCAGAATACGTAACAATGTTACCAAGCTTGGACACGTAGTGTAGCTGTAGAATTCTTTCTACAAATGTAACCCTCTGTACACTCGAGGTAAATACAGAGAGATCTATTAGTTGAAACATAAGGAACACCACACGACGACCAGGCACTGCAAGGAAACAAGATGAATAACTTAGCCTTGGAGCTAAATTTATACTATGCAAAATGTGAGACAATATCAAAAACCACTGACCAGAGTAGAACAAGTCTCCCAGGATGCTCTGATCAGAAAAGGGAAGAGGGCAGGACGGGATCAAGATGCGATCTATGAAAACAGAATAAACTACATGAAGCTAGGAAAGGGTCCAAGATCACAGAAGGTGAAAGAAGAGAGGAGACTTACCAAGTTTTCCTGATGATGTTTCTGTACCAACTTGACACCCAGTGTACTACTGCCTAAAACCGACGGCATGAAGGTGCCTAATGGAAAGGAGGCACTCTCTAGTCCCAATCCTATCCCGCCGGCACGAGGACGCCTAATGACTTTAGCGCAGATTGTGGCAGTCTCAAGTTCAGCGCTTTTCTTCTTTGTACACTAGGGTGTTTGTTGGCAACTTCCCAATCACAAATACTGCGGAACGGTAATCCAAGTGGTGGAGAGGTATTCCTTATCAAGGTAGTCCAGGAAGAAAACAGTTCACTATTGGTGGGTAAGCAGAGAGTCATACAAAGGGCCGGGTTCAGTGCACGGGAAATTAGGCAGTCCAAATCGTCAGGCAAGTGCGTTGTCGTACAGCAGACCGGATTCGATTCACAGAACATAAGGCAATCAAAATCGGCAGGCTCAATACACAGTAAATCAGACAATCTAAATCGGTAGGCAAGCGCGTTGTTGTACAGCAGACCATGTTCGATACACGGTGAATCAGGCAATCCAAATTGGCAGGCAAGAGTAGGTCAGTAAGCAGTCTGGTTTACAATGCTCACAAGGTGGTAGGGTTAAGGACGGAGGCAAGGAGGATAACACAGGATACAAGGTACAAGACAGAGCAAAACCTGCGGCTGATTCAAAATCAGAAGCGAGGCAAAGAACAACCTGGAAGTGTTAAATAGGTTGCCATGGCAATCATGCCCCTCAACATAACACACTGTGAAGAGGGCGTAATGGATGCCAGAGTCGCCATGCCAACCCGTGTCCATTGTATCTATAGAACCGGGTATGGCGAAGGCGTTGTTTCACGTTCTGGAGCTTATTACCATGAGAAAGGGAACGAATTGGCACAGGTCCAGGGCAAAACCTGACAGGTGCTCACTTCCCCCTCCTGGTCTGCCTGGACTCCTCACTGACTTCGGGCAGGATGATTTCCAAGCGGCTCCTGACGACCTTTTCACAGGCACACGTTTTCCTGTCTTCTCGAAATATGCAAGGGTCCTGCAGCCTCTCAAGTTTGGCAGCGGAGGAGACAACCTGGTGCCGGGCTGGAGCAGCCAACCATTGCCTCTGCTACCAACTTGTTGGGGACAGACCCCCAGGTATGCCAGAGGGACATTTGATGTCTGCAGACTTGTAGGGCCCAACACCCTCCCCAAGGATACACAGAGAACCCAGTCAACGGTAAGTTCAAACTGTGGTTTATTATAGACAAAACCACCAGGGATCAGCACTTGAACAGAAAATATCCATGCACATCTCGCTCTTCCTCGGCTCGCAGGCCGGTTTCACTTCCAAATGGCATCAGCACTTTGTCACAACTTGGGCCCCTCTCCAGAAAACCTATTGGGCCAAGTGATTGGGTATTTAGTATTCTATTACCTATATAGGACATTATACATGTTATTCTACTGGCCCTCAAATGTCAGGTGGCTGGCCTGTTCCATCGCCAAGTCAATAACTATAACATTGTTGCAGTGTTGTGGACTTACCATTGGTTCTTGCCCTTTGCCACTCACCCCTACCTAGCGTACTAAACTGTGATTGGCTAGAGCTGGCATCTGCAGGCCTGGGATCAGCAAAGATTCTCAGCTCACTGTGTACCTCTTCAAGGTAATAAGAATCATTATGTGTCTGTGTTGCAACTTGTATAAACCACCTTTGCTTATGAGAGTGCGCTCATGACTGGTGCAACATGTGTTACACACTGTTGCATACTTGTGCCTGGCAGCCTGAGATTGTCTCTCCTTTCCCACTGCTGATTGCTGTCCATTGTCTGCTTCGGCCGCGTCACGTGTTCAGAGACCACCAATTTGATCTATGCAGCTTGGAATTATGAGGATTTATTAGTATTTTCTGCAGCTGGTCCCTTTGTCGTCTGGGGATTGCAATGTCATCTGTATATCTTGACCTTGGTTGCGGGTCCTGTTTCACATGTCTTGCTCTCTGTCCAGCCTGAGTCGGCTTATCTTGTCTCTTGCTCAGAGACCTGAGGACTGCTGTTATTTTCCTAAACCTTATAATGTGGTTCCTACAGTGTCCATGCTATGCTACATTTCCATAGGTTAGTCACACTTGGCTCTGCCAGGTCCCATAGGTGCTCCTGCAGTTCCATAGGGTTATTTGCATGTAAGCTCTGCAAGCTTTGCGCAGGATCTCTTGCGCCTTGTGGTTTCTGCATTGCTGCTTTTGGCTAATGCAAAATAATAAAACAAAGACAGTGGCCCTCATTACGACCCTGGCGTTAAGGGGTTAACGGCGCCGTAAAAGGTGTTGGTGCCGTTAAACCCTTAACGCCTGATTACGAGGTCCCTTTGCGGCTCCCGACCTTAACGGCTGGTCTGGACCAGCCGTTAAAGTAGGGACCCGCAAAGGGACTTTCGAGGTAATTACGGTACCGCAATTTGCGGTACCGTAATTACCGCCTTTCCCAGTCCCATTGAGCCCTATGGGGAAAAAATGGGAATGGGGAAGGGCCAATGGTAAATGGGGAATTACCGCCCCGCCAACCTTGGAATGGGGTGGTAATTCCCCATTTACCATTGGCGGAATCAGTAAGTTACCAGCGTTAACCATGGTGCTATTAGCGCCATTGGTTAACGCCAGAGTCGTAATGAGGGCCAGTATCTATATGTATCTGTCCTCTAACTATAGAACTGTACCCTTTGTTCTTCCTGTATTTGAGTGTGTGTTTATATCCCGCAGTGCGGATAGCACGTGTGCTTCATTTCTAATGCTGCTATGTCATGGTATCTCTAACAACATCAGCAACGTGGCTTCTTGGTGCTTTAGTCCAAGCTGTCCATACATGTGTCTTTGATTGTGGCCTTTGGCTCTTAATCCACACATGGATAGATCTGTATATGCCTTGGTCGGTATGGTTGGCTGAGGGGATATCTGTCAACGTACTTGTCAATCTTGGGTCTGTTGGGAATTCATCTAAAATAGAATGGGTGATTACAGTGTTTTCTGGCCTTCTTCCTTGTCATGAGGCAACAAAGAAGCTAAGAGCCAGACCACCAATTAGGGATGTAATGAAAATTGAAGTTAAAATATGCTGTATTTATTTTGCCATGGATTTTCATTAAGAAGCATATTTTGTTGACTATCTCAAGATGGTAAGTCACATAATGATATCCTAGGTATCATAGCAAAGGTTATGTGAAGACCATTCTATTTACACCACTCCCCTAATAATTTGACTTTAGGACTAAAGTTATAATCTGAATTGTGATTGTAGATTCTTAGAAATTCAGGGCAAGGTGTGCTCAGTGAAGCTCTCACTGAGATTTGGAGACGCCTGTTGTGTAGTTAATACTACTGCAAAATTAGGACTTCAATTGTTAATTCTTCAATATTTTCTTTGTTCAATCTGTTGAGGTTGCGACAAATAATTCACTGCTAGTGTTTCCATAGTTTTTTTTTATTTTAATCCTTTCATTTTTGCAGAAGCTCAAGACGAAGCATTTCGGACATTCAGTCCATCTTCAGGGAGGGCTCCGAAGATTAGCAATGGAGCGGCTCCATGAGGGATCACTGGCACTTTGATATGATCTTGGGCATTGTTCAGGGCGAGAATCTACTAACAAAAGCCATCAGATCTAAACCATACATAGCTGCTTACTGCCACAAGTATCACCATAGTCTGTTTTAAAATTTCATTCAGCCATTATGTTCAGACTGATCTATATAGTTTCACAATAACGTGCACACAATACAATGAGTATAAGCACTATGCTCTAACTCACATGACAAAGTCCATATAAGTCACTCACCCTCCTGGGTGGACTAGCATCACACTTTCTGCCCACTTCCTGGACTTCGTCCACGCCGCGGACATGACACTGATTGGTTAATCGGCTTGCGTCATGTCCGCAGACATGCAACGTGTTCGCTGATTGGATGGTGAAGAGCGTGAAGTGCATCAGATTTTTGGAAATGCCCGCCATCCTGGATTCGTGAATTTTGCCGCTGTCCGTGGACATTGCGGTAAAAACATATTAAAAAACACAACATTACACTTGTCAAACTTATAAAATAATCTCTGGGGAGGTGAGGGGTGATGAGGATGTGATGGGATATGGCTTAAAGAAGCAACAAAAACGAGTGTTTTTTGCTGCAAAAGTCCGCGAACAGTTCAGATGTTCGCAGGCAGTCCTGAAAATTTTGCGGACACCTCAGCATTACAGGGTTGGTGAAATGCAGTTCTTGGATGGCTTATAACTTTGGCGCCATGTAATGGAACTGCATGAAATTCTGCATGTATATTTTATGATCTGATTCTGAGTGAGTATGCAAGGTCTGGTGGGATTCTGTCATGAGGGGGCAAAATTAGAGGTGGGTGTCAAAATAATGTAAAGGCTTATAAATGAGGTGCCATTTGACGAATCTACACTTAATTTCGGAAACTGATAATACATTAAGATATGAATGTTTTTCTGACGTTTGGTGGGATTTCGTGAAGAGGGGGCAAAATTAGAGGGGGGTCCCAAAATAATGTAAAGGCTTATAAATGAGGTGCCATTTGACGGATCTAAACTTCATTTGGCAAACTGATAATAGATCAAGATATACATGTTTTTGCGAAGTTTGGTGGGATTATGTCAAGAGGGAGCAAAATCAGAGGGGGGGGTCCCAGAATATTGTAAAGGCTTATAAATGTGGTGCCATTAGGCAAATCTCCACAACGGTTTGCAAAAATATCATAGATCTAGATATAGATGTTTTTGTAAAGTCTGAATGGATTTTGTCAAGTGGGGGCTAGGTTATATGATGACTGTATGTGCATACATTTGACACTTTTGAAAAAATGAAACATGTGTGGATTTCCAGCAAACTTGCGTATGGAACATTGGTAAGGACCTACAAGTATGGTTTTGCAAAGGTGCCAGTGTTTTATTATTTCACAAGGGTCATAATGTAGCTGCAAAAAATAGCGGCATACCTTTAGATTGTCCAGGTCATGGAATAAGGTCATGATCCAGACAATCTGACTACTGGCCATGACCACAAGGGACAAAACATAGGATTAAAGTGGGCATGTCCACCAGGGACTGGCTTTGTGGTAACGTTATTCGAAATTAGGATAGATCTGAAAGGGAAGAAAAATGTGCTTGTGGTAATATGGTCATAGGGTTCTTTTTTTGCCTTCTGCAGGCTGCCATGGAAAGCGAAGAGTGGCCCTGTATGGAACCCTCACCTTCCCTTTCTATGGTGGCCATCTTGGAAAAGAATTTTCCTTCCTACACCGGGACGCCACAGACGTCCCAGTGTAGGAAGAAAAATCCTCTTTTTTAGCACCCCGGGTTCCCGCTTTGGGAACCTAGGGTGCTAATGGCCTTCATCCCCGATTTCAGTGGCTGGAATGGGGGAATAATGGTCCAGAGATCTCGTTATCCACCCTTGCTTCGCTTTGGCTGATAACTTGAGCTGCTGGGCCAGTATCCACCGTTCCAGTCCCTGAACGGAGGATGAACGCCACAATATTCCCATTAGCATAACACAAAATGCAAATGGAAATGTTGGAAAATCTTATTGAGTCTATGTACTTTACTGAGAAACATAAAGTAGATGGAGTCTATACATTTTTTTTAGTTCTAATTTTTAACTGTGAAAGGTGGTTCCTAAAGGAATATGTCTTTTGTTGTTTTTGGATGTATTTTTTTGGGCAGGAGATCTGAAAACAAAAGGTGGGGAGAGAAATGAGAGAAGAGGAACCAAACGCTAATATGGAGGGGTAGGTGGACAAGGGAAAATGTTGCACGTGTGTTATTTCTAAGGTAGGGGGCAGTGTTTCTCATGCTCCTTGATTACAGCAGTGGTGGTGGCTCTTGGGGAGGAGCGATGGCATTAGCTGATGCTATTTTAAGATAAATAGCAGTTTTGCCAAAAGTATCTACTGTGTACTAGATTGTTAATGGATAATGAGTAGGAATAGGTGTTGGAGCTGTGCAAGGGAAATTTTGAAGTTGAAAGTTCCTAGATCAGTAGAAAATTCAGTTCTGTACTGTCCACAAAGAAGGGATCTTATTGTGAAGTGCGGACGGGTTCTCGGACACGTCAGCATGCTGCATGCCAGCATATGGTTATGTGGCGCTGTTCGGAAGGTCCGCTATGAAGTCAGATGTTCATAGACGGCTACGGATGCAAAACTAGTTGAATTAGTTGCAAAAAGTGTATAGAAGTGTTAAAAATGTTTCCAGAAGGTGGGAAATGGCAGAGTTTTAAGGTGACACTTTGTAAATGGGACACAAATATTGCTATATTGGGTAAGTATGGTATTAGTAAGTTGTAGGAAAATAGCATGCACTGGTAAAAACCCATGAAATTCACTGAAAAATCTTTGTTAAAGGGATTTTATGGTTAAGTTGCACTAATACAAATATATGAAATTCAATTAAAAAACTTTGCTAAAGGGATGTTATGGTTAAGTTGCACTAATAAAAACATATGAAATTCAATGAAAAAACTCTGTTAAAGGGATGTTATGGTTAAGTTGCACTAATAAAAACATATGAAATTCAATGAAAAAACTTTGTTAAGGGGACGTTATGGTTAAGTTGCACTAATAAAAACCTTTGAAATTCACTGAAAAAACTTTGTTAAAGGGACATTATGGTTATGTTGGACTAATAAAAACCCATGAAATTCAAAGAAAAAAACTTTGTTAAAGGGACATTATGGTTTCAAGTAAAATCAAAAAACCCCAGAAATTTGCCAGTTATGGTAAGCTAAACAACCATAACTTGCGCCACCAGCGTGCACTGCTATGACTAACACCCAGGACATCAAAGATGACATCACAAATGTCATTGATGACATCACTGATGATATCATATATCTGGGCCACTTGTTTTTGTTTATTGACATATAGAGGCCAGGTGGTTTTGTTCACTGGCAGTCAGAATAATAAAATTGACAAAGGTGCTATATATCTAGACGTTAACCTTGTCATATGTTCTTTAAGTACTTTCCTTAGGGTTTGGTCTCAGCTCATAGTGCACATACATGGGGCACTGAGCAGGCCTCAAACACACAATTCATTTGTATACATGAAGATGAACTTTAATGTCATTAACATTTTCTGATGATGCAGTTTCTTTCTTTCTTACTTTAGTTTCCCTGTATGTGCCTCTGATTTGTATGCATTGTGGTTCTTCATATGTATTGTTTGTACCAGCACAAGTGCTGTAAGTCTTGACTTGTTAGCTAGTTATTACATGTTTAACATTACTCAAAACTCTGATATGGTAGCATTCATTATTGTACTATCCAAAATTACAAGATTATAACTAGTGTACTTCTATGGTGCATGCTGCAGTCATTGCCTATGTTTATGTATGATTAGGTTTCTGTATTAACGACAGCACTCCAATACAATGATATTAGATGAGTAGATTCTTTAATAGATTAAGTAGTTCATGATAGGTCTCCCGACCCTGACATCTTGTTACCAACAATATAAACACAAATCCTTGTAGGGACTTTTCATCAAAATGTATTTCACATGTGCTGTCATCAATGACATTTGTGATGTCATCTTTGATTTCCTGGGTGTTAGTCTTAGGAGTGAACGGTGGTGGCGCGAGTTATGGTTGTTTAGCTTACCATAACTGGTGAATTTCTGGGGTTTTTCGATTTTACTTGAAAGCATAACGCCCCTTTAACAAAGTTTTTTCTTTGAATTTCATAGGTTTTTATTAGACCAACATAACCATAGCGGCCCTTTAACAAAGTTTTTCAGTGACTTTCAAAGGTTTTTATTAGTGCAACTTAACCATAACGACCCCTTAACAAATTTTTTTCATTGAATATATATATATGTATATATAATATGATTAGCTATACATTATAATGTTCTGCCATGTAGTGACTTTGTAAGTGCAAAAATTAAAAGATAGAGATAAAGCAATTTTAAGTGGGAGGTGTTGCCCCTCCCAATTTGGCCTTGGTAAACTAAAGGGATCAATCAGAGGAGGGGGTCGAGCCCTTGTATAAGGGGATGGAGGATAGTTGACCAATGAAAAGGAATAACCAATAAGCAGGCATATGATAATTTTGAAATTGACATTAGAGCAATTCTAGCAGCTTGTTCAGAGTGCAATAGACCTGAGGGCAGGAGCAGGCATCACCTGGAGTGCGCATGTGCAGTGAGGTGGTATGATCACATGATGGACGGGACACAGGAAGTAGAATGAAAGTCGCAGGGGCCGCTCTACAAAGGTTCAGTTAAGGGGTCATTTAAAGAAAATGGAAATTGCAGTGTGACTAAGACTTGCGTAACGCTACTAAGACTTGGTCCCCTCAATGTAATTGTGTATTCAGGGGTGGTGCGTAGTTATGGAAACGTTAATACCACCCATTATGCACAGTAGTAGCAGTGTACCAAAAAAAGTGGTGGAAATGTGACCCCAGTGGGGGACAAGGTAGGCAGGAGGGGAGCAACGTGCAACACATATTTCAAGGGTGGCAGCCATGCTGGTTGACAGCCAATTGTGTTGAAACAGCTTTTAGTTTAGCTGTAGCTGACGTGTTAATTTTGACATTGTTGTGGGTGCGGTGGAACTCAGGGAATGCTGCCTGGGAAATGAATGAGGAAAATTGCCTGATATCATCTGGGTGGAACCGCTAACCAGGAGAAGGGACAACCTTTGACCAAGGAGAGGCAGAATAGGAGGGAGACTTGAGAAAAGCCATGACTGATGTTGGATTTTTGACCAGATTCCTGTCCTGTATCTGGAAGATGACCTGTCTGACCTATCCTATGTGCAAGCCCAGAGATCATTATGTAAATTAACTTGCCCAGCCAAAACATAGACTTGTGGGGATCTACTTGAGTTGATACCTTTCCCTTAATTAGTGGGTGGGGGGCTGGCAGTGGACCCTTAGCAATTTTATTAAATAATAATTTACTTAATTCCCATATAGCCAAATTACACAGAGTAATTTTGTTGAGTTCGAAATCAACAACATTGTTCCCAGTGTGAATAGAAAATGTAGCCTATAAAGTAATTGGGTATTCCTATTCTTTTGCCAACCCCAAAACTCCCCGAAAGAAGTGTGGGGGGGTATACAAATGAAATTCCCTATGGCTTCCTGATTCCCCTGCACCCTGCATTAAGGCAGAGTGGGTCAAAAATTATTAACTGAATAACTGGGTTTGTGCACTGGGACAGAAAAAGAGTCTTCCCAAAGTTAGACAGAATAAAGTCCCTGATTTGAAAAGCACTCTTTCTACAGAAAGTGGGAACGTGTTTCCTCAGGGAAGAGAGATTTTGCATTGTAGAGTGGTGATGAAAAGGGTCTCCAAAATAAAGGAAAATTTGTTGTGCAATAAGACTGCAGCGCCAGTCAAAATTCGGTGTAC
This sequence comes from Ambystoma mexicanum, assembly GCF_040938575.1. Classification (NCBI taxonomy): domain Eukaryota; kingdom Metazoa; phylum Chordata; class Amphibia; order Caudata; family Ambystomatidae; genus Ambystoma; species Ambystoma mexicanum. The sequence goes on along the minus strand of NC_090928.1, from coordinate 647,875,156 downwards.
ATGTAATGCAGTTAAACCATACTGTAATGCCTTGCTAAGCGCGCATAGAGGTAACCCTATAGATCGCTGCATGTGTGAAATAGTTTTTGCAAAGTAAACTGTTGCAATTTATTTAAATTAAACTTCATACATAGAGCAGCATTAGCGCCAAGCTCAGGATCTGTAAATCATGGGATAGGGGGTGCTGCTGTGCCGTTGGTTTTGTAAGGCAGACGGGGGTTACTTTTATTCCTTAGGCTCCCGTTATTAACCCAATATTGATGCAATGAATGCTGTGCAGTATATTAAATCTAATCCACTTAACTGAATAAGTGGGACACAAAAATAAGGCAAATATAATGATGAAGAAACAAGAAATCAAGCAGACAACAAAACACAAGTCATTGTTGAAGTAGGACAATTCTGTATTTGATTACTCACACAGATTTGTGGGTATCACTATTTGTAAGGTGGCTATCATCCCAGACATGAGAGTCTGCAACCAATGTCCGTGATAACATCAAAACATCAAAACATGGAGTGTGATAATAAAAAAAGCACAAGCTATTAAGTCGAACTCATTGGAAAAACATAGGCAACAAAAATAAGAATAAACATTGCAACAAAGTATAAGTTGCAATGGCTGTAACACACACCTGATACTTTCCTGTTCTATATTCACAGACAAAGTAAGTTTAAATCCAAGTGGTGGTGTTGGATGAAACAGAAAGACATGCAGATAAAGAGGAGGATTGATAGGCAGAAGTAAGGAAAAAGAGAACATGTAGTTGACAAAAGGAGCAAAACAAAGACAGGAGTATGTTTGCCTGTCCTTGCTCTAAATTAGGAACAAATCCATAAGATCAACATAAATTCGGCTGCTGTGGTTGGGAAGTGATTCCTAGTACTTCCCAATGTGAGGTCTGGATTGAGAATGCAAGCATTAAATTCCTGGTATTTCTTCTCGGATGTATCGTCTTTGTCCGAGGTAAAAGTTTGCCAACGCAGTGGGGGATCCCAGTTTTGAAAAATAGGTGTCAATGTATGGGTGGATGGAGTGACACCTGTATTCCCCTCACAGTTCTTGCGTTTCGACGGTTACTGACCAAAAGGAAAGTAAAGAGAAATGAAGTGTTCCGCCTTCATCAGGGCCGTGAAGGACAAATTCTTAATGGTCAAGCTCAGGATCTGGTCAGGTTTCAATCTGTTACATGTGAATAAAAGTGAGCCTCATGCAAAGTCTATGGTGTAGTTAAATTATCTTGTTATGTGTTAAGGTGCTGCATCATGTTGGCATTCTGGGATTTTGTAGTTGATAAACGTATTGAAATGTTCATTTGACCTGTATTATATTTAATGGAGACTTAAAAGCAAAAACGCATTTGTGGTGTAATCCCAGACCTTTTTTTACTGTTTATCCCCAAAAGGTGAATGATTTGTAATGAATATTTCTTTTGGTGCCACAGAGAATGTGACGTGTCATGTGAAGAATTAATACAAATATATTCTTTCTATACACTGGCCTGGGTCTTGGCTTAACATTGCTAAAGGGAGAGGGATTCACTAGATCTGGATGAGTCACAGGTTGGGCTAGATAGAATATCAAGGTCTATTTGTGTGGCGCTGTTGTTTGGGGGGGAAGTACTCCCCATATTACCAGGGATCCCATAAATGTATCTCACAAGTTTCTGGAGGCTAGTGCATGTCGGTTGGCAGGGGAGCTATGCCACCCAACCCGATGGACCTGCTACTGTTGATGGTAACTTCAAGACCACTCTTGATCGACTTTCACACATCACAGCAGTTGTGCGCAATCCCGGTTTGCAGAGCAAATCAGTGCACTGCCTCTCTTGACAAAAACAAATCAATGCACAGACCCTTCTTTCTACTAAACATCACAATCAAAGAAAGGGCACTTGCTGGTTCCACTAAATGTCACACCCACGGCAAGTGCACTACTTCTGCTCACCAGATATGTCACTTACAATATGTGGACCCCTCTCCCTTATTTGCCAAACAAATACCTCATTTGTAGCAAGTATGCTTGCCACATCTCTATTGCTAATCACAATCTGACACAACTGCACTAAAGGAGCCTTCTAGCTCGGTTTTCCCACATGCCGTGCTAATTTTGTACAACACAGAGACCTTTGACCAATAAGTAACCAGTGGCCTTGAAAGCGCTTGGTGGTGTCCCGCAGGAGGCCCGGCTAGGTTGTTATTAACCTTAGGCTGCTACTCTGTTGGCTCAGACGCTCTTTTGCATGCCAGCTTTCGCTGTTTTGTGTAATGACGCTGACGTGTCATGCTCTTCATATCTTTTGTTTGGGGAGTGTCGGATGATATCCCGAGGTGTGTTTATGAACAGGCACCAGAGCAGTGTGTGTCGGATAAGACTTTAGCTCCCGACACGTCAGGTGACTTCATAGCTAGAGGTCTGCAGATAGCAATTCCATGGCCTGCTTTAAGTCTATTTAAATACAGAACGAATGCACAGTTTTCAAGGGGGAGCAATTATAGCAGCTTGTTCAGAGTGCAATAGACCTGAGGACGGGAGAAGGCATCACCTGGAGTGCGCATGTGCAGTGAGGTGGTGTGATCACATGATGGATGGGACACAGGAAGTAGAATGAAAGTCGCAGGGGCCACTCTACAAAGGTTCAGTTAAGGGGTCATTTAAAGAAAATGGAAATTGCAGTGTGACTAAGACTTGCCTAACTCTACTAAGACTTGGTCCCCTCAATGTAATTGTGTATTGAGGGGTGGTGCGTAGTTATGGAAACGTTAATACCACCCATCATGCACAGTGGTAGCAGTGTACCAAAAAAAGTGGTGGAAATGTGACCCCAGTGGGGGACAAGGTAGGCAGGAGGGGAGCAATGTGCAACACATATTTCAAGGGTGGCAGCCATGCTGGTTGAAAGCCAATTGTGTTGAAACAGCTTTTAGTTTAGCTGTAACTGTGCTATTCCATGGTAAAGTTGAGAAGTGTACTTTAACTTCACAAAGAACAGTTCTGGAATGGAGAAAATGGTTGCAAAAAGTAGTGTAACTGTTAACAGTCAAAAATAAAAGTAGTGGAACTCCGCTCCCGACCGTTCCCGCTCTCTTCGACCAATGATTATACATGTCATGACGGGCACCATCCACACGTTTCCCTGTGGATGCGGGGCTAAAAACACAGGTGGATCTGCATCTCCGACCACATACAAATGTCATGTGGGCAGATGCAGGTGGACCTGTAGTCATGCCATGATATATATACTTTCACTGTACAAATTCCATTATAGGGCGCTGTATCATGAGGATTGGTCTCAAAATATAGCAGAATAAATAAATGCCCAAGAAACAGAGTCTCGAGACATGCCCCAAAATATGGGCATGTCACCTGTTCCTGTTTGTTAGCCAACAGTGTATTTGCAAAGACATGAATTGAACCTGATTATGCGATACCAAGATCTAATATGACGCTTATTGACCTGATCCAGCCTAGATCTCAATCTATACAACTGAGCACTTAGCAAATACGCCAGGTAATCACATAATCCTCCATGATATTCCAGGGACTCATGCTAAATCTCACACACCAGGTGCATGTGTCTTCCGTCAGTGCTATTCAAACTTCGTTATACTGAGTCCCCTCCACGTTGAGTCCACATATTGTTTCGGGGTCTCTCCACATGCTAGAACTGCTTATATTTTCTATTGAAAGCAGTCACAGTAATCGCTTTTTAGAGATCCTAGTGCCATCCCTGGACAACATCTGGGCCCCCCTGTCGGGGCAATCTGCAGAGTTTGACAACCCCTACTTTAAAAGGCATGGGAGAGTTCCTAGAGTGGGCACACTGTACATGGCCACTCGCCAACCTTCTGGATTAAGGTTCTAAGGCATTTTACAGTTTTTCGAGACTATACAGTCCTCAAGCATCTAAGCAGATATGCTTTTCCACAACGCGACACTTATATGAGAAGTCTTTAAAGTAGACCACAATAGCTTGATGCAATCTACAATAGTTTTCAGACAAATAGGATAAACATGGATTGCAGAGAACTCCTTCTTTCTGGGTAAGAGGGGCTTCTGCATATCTCTTGGGGGATATCCTATGTTGGAAAGAGCCCAACTGGGACTACTTCTGTGGCGCGGGCTCTTGAAGAGAGATTTTCATTATTCACCACATGAAGCAGTGTTAGGACCAGATCCCTTGGTCCTGCAATGAATGCGCTTTTATCTCTGCCATGAGTGTGTACTGGCACAGTGGAGATTAGTATTCATCAGTTCCATGTGTTAAACCCGCGGCAAAAATGGCTGTGGACGCAAAATATTTTTAATCCCCGCCCCCTCAGCCCAGCTGGTTACCCGAAGCTGATCCATGACAAATTTAGTACAAATCACAAACAATGATTATAGGTATATAAACGGTTCCATGCCATTTCAACAACAGTAATTACATCGATGTGATTACTTCAAAATATTTGGAAGTTCCCTCCATGCACCTCCTTCCCTTCACTACTACCTCTACCCCAAACTCCTCCCTATCCCCTGTTATCTCTTAACCCACAATTACATGTATTTATCAAAGTCGTTTCGAAGTAATTACTGACGTTGAAACAACAGGATATCATATATACAAATCACTCTATCCACAAATGTACAGAAAAAACATATTTACAAAAAAATTTAAAAAGTCAACTCACGCTAGAAATCGGTAGACTAACCGCAGGATGGGAAGGGGATAGGAATGACCAGAAAAGTAGGTAGGCAGGGTAGGTATATGCATGCAAAGGGTGATCTCAGTAGTGCCTACAGAAAAGGTAGCGGGATGGTCTTAATGCACTGAAACGGACACAGGTATAGGGAGGCATATCAATATACTTTATATCACACTGTTTCTTACTTTTAAAAACGTAACCCACCTCTTACCTGTCGCCAGCAACCCCCGCTTCCCTGAGCTCGAGATCACATAAAAAATGGGAATCACAAGGACCTCATTACAAGTGTGGCGGTCTGGAAAAAGGGTGTTGGTCGCCCCGTACCGCGACACTACAACTCTGTGTTATGAGTCCATCGGCAACCCGCCGGTAGTACCGCCGGACTAGTAATGAGGCCCACTGTTTAAGAATCCTATAGCTATACCTAAGCAGCTAAGCAAAAAGAGTTCTTAAAACTAAAAGTGTCCTTTAAAAATAAGAAAAGTTCTTTTAAAAATATAAAAAACAAAGTTTTTCCAAAGATATATAAAATTAATCCTCAAAAATATAAAGAGCACTTTAAACTCTGTACACAAAACATAACTTGGGAGGCAGCCTAGCTAGGGCTGTCTCAAGTTCCTTTCTTCTTGCAGGCCTGCGCTAGGCGGTCTGCTGGCAGGTGGGGCAGCAGCAGCATGTGGGGGGCCTAAAGTCCTTGTTGGCTGGAATGCGTGTGTCAGAAGCAGCCCAGCAACTCATTATCACCGTAGTGGTGGTTTGGGATGGATGCCGGGCAGGCATCTCCATGACGCAGACAAGCTCTGGAACGTGCATCCAACTATTAGTTCCCTGATTGGTTCCAATCTGCATCAAATCCCTCAACGTGACTTCACTGGATGGTGGACCCGGCCTATGTATAAGGCCGCTGTCTAAGGCCACTTACATTTGCTCGCTGGGCCTCTCCTGGAATGGCCGCCTGGCCGGCCCAGTTATATTGCATTCTTGATGAAATGCCAGTCAGGACCAACAACCGTGTTCAAGGATGAGCGCTAATTCCTCCCACTGCTCTACATGGGATGTGCCTACGGCGATGCAGCAGCTCCACCGCTAATTATCATGAGCGCAACATCATCACCTCAGGTAGGAAGAGTTTATACTCTTCTCGCCCATCCCCCAACGTATCTTCATACCCCTCCAACTAGTATTGTACCCAAAGGGAGCAGACTATGACATCACGCAGCACCACTACGCTTCCTTGCAGTACATTCCCCCACTTAACACAAGACTACTTACATACGCCACACTACGGCCTTGGCTACCCTGTATGGTTGCTAGAGCCCCCAGCCCACTAGCTGTGCCTCATCCGGCTTGGGCCAGTTAGCTTTTACTGACCGCCTAATACTAATATACACTGCTGGCTCTGCAATCCCTGGACTGTTAGACCTGTTTTGTCTCACCTAAACGCTTGTATACCTGATTTGTCCTAATCTAGTCTTTATAGTATGTAGTACTGCCTAGCCTTGCAACTCTGAAGTGACCTAAACTGGACTACGCTGTTTGTATTGCCGCTTAGCCTTGCAACTCTGGATTTGACCTATTATAGACTATACAATTTGTACCACCGCTTAGCCTCCTAACACTGGATTTGACCTACTCATCGCTTGTAACTTTTCCCGTAGCTGTAACTAGCGCCTAAATGTCTCAAAGCTTTGTGCGCTGCTATAAATGCAAAAATAAAGAAATAAATAAGCATCTTCACTGGGCTAGGCCACGACACCCACCTTTTCTAACTTAACGGGCATCAGGGGTGCAACAAAACCTACATTTTGGGGCGGGGGGAGCTAAGTGGTGATGGGAGGGACCCCTTCAGAAAATAGGCGGGGCAAACTTGGAGTCTCTGCCCCCACTGTTCTACCTCCTCATGGTCTGGTGTGGGGACCAACTATCAAATAGTACATTTTAAAGCAGAATATGCAGAGAGTCGATTGAGAATTCTTTCTTGAAAGTAGAAGCTTTAAAGTTTTACTACGTTTGTTCAAGTATGTTTTCTGCACAAACACAGTAAAACTTTAACATCACCAGTTTCGTGAAATGCTTCCCTCACCTCTCTGCTTAACAAAATGCAAGTGTGCACATCCAGGGGTGCACCTACGCCAAAAATTAGGAGGGGGCTAACCCTTCAAATGTTGGGAGAGGTGATAATTTCAGAGACAGTGTTGGAGTGGCAAACCTACTAGTGTAGGTGCATCTAACTTCTTTACGCATTGTAATGAGACTATTCTAGTGCAGCGTCAATGTTACAAGCAGTTAACTCTCTCCTTTAAGTCTGAAACCGGGACCGGCCCCCTTCATTCCAGGAGCGCGTATTACGAGGTTCCCTTTGCGGGACCCGGACCAGACGTCTGGTAAAACCAGACGTCTTTTCCGGGTCCCGCGAGGGGAAGAGGGAGGTAACAACGGGACACTTATTATGTGCCCATTGTTACCTCCCTCCCCATTCCCATTGAGCCCTATGGGGGCTCAAATGGGAATGGTTCCTGCAAGGAGGACTTACCGGGTCCTCCTATGTTGGAATGACTCGGTAAGTCCCCATTGCAGGAACCCGGTAAAGGAGCCCGGTTTGGAGGCAGCCATGGAGCTAGCAGCTCCATGGCTGCCTCCAAACTCGTAATGAGGCCCATGGACTGTATACTTTGTTATGCAGCAAGCTTGGTTGCAGGGTCAGTTGCCCACAGTTTATACATATAGTCATATTTGCATTAAGGAAGCTGATGCTGGAGCCACAATAAAGCAGTTCCACCAGAAACCTTCAAGTCTACTGTGCATTATTATACTACAGTGCTTTTGTGCAGTCTCGCCCAGATCTTGTCCCAAACTGTAATTTCTATTGTTCCCCCCAGGTCTCTCTCCCACTTGACCATGTATTTTTCTTTGGAGATGGGGTCAGATTTGCCCAGGAGGTGCTACAGGGTGGAGACTTTCCCTTTAGAGTGGGTCGCTTTTAATGTTAGTTCTAGCGGTGATAGGTTCCTGGAGTCCCTCTCCTTAACAATCCTCTGGGATATCCAGTGACGAATCTGAGAGTAGCGAAACCTCCACCCTTCCGAGATTTTGAATTTCACTTTGCAATCTTCGAATGTGAGAGGACTGCCCCCCTCTAGAAAATCAGAGATCTTTCGGAGGCCCCCTTCTTTCCAAGCTGAAAAGCTCTGGGAGTGGAGTCCCGGGGAGAACTCAGGGTTGTCCCACATTGGTGAGAGAGGGCCCAGAGTCCCTTTGCACCCCCATTTCCTTGCTGCTGCCTTCCAGCTCACCACCGTGTTATATGTTGCATTGAGGGGAGTTAGGTTTGGCTGGGTCTTCAGAGTCTGCATGTGCGGGAGGTTGCCCCGGGGAGATTTACACCATGCCTCCTCTATCTGCATCCAGCATGGTTGGTCTGTGGTTTGGGTCCAAGTAAATGCGTGCGATAGCTGTGCTGTTCGCCTATATCTGGACATGTCCAAGACCCCCAGACCCTGCATGTTAGGGCTCCGAATCATGATCTTTTTTGCTATCCGGGGTTTCTTCGCTCTCCAGATAAATTTCAGTATAGCTTTTTGTAGGGCATCCAGATCGCTCTCTGGGACATGCGTCGGGAGCACTAGACAATGGTAAATTAGTCTGGGGATCAGGTTAATTTTTATCACTGCTATTCTGCTCAGCCATGAGATCTCTTGACTAACCCAGTGGTTTAGGTCCCCCAGAGATCCTTAAATAGCTGCGGGACATTGCACTGGCAGACCTTGGTGTGGTTTTTGGGGATACGGATCCCCAGGTATCTGATTGCCGTATCTACCCATGGGATGGAGAGTTTGTGGGTGAGTACTTCTTTCTGTTTGTTTGTGAGATTGATTGCTAGTGCAGAAGATTTATCATAATTGACCCTGAATCCGGAGGCCCTCCCAAAAGCATCCAGCTCCTCTAGCAAAGGTTTTAGGGAAGTGTTCGGATATGTTATAGTCAAGAGAACATCATCAGCATATAATGCCGCTTTATATTCCTTACCCCCCACTGTGAGTCCCTGGATTCCTGCGTTTTGTCAGATCCTTTCTGCAAAAGGCTCCATAGACAAGGCGAACACCAGTGGCGACAACGGGCAGCCCTGACGTGTGCCCCTGGTTATAGCTATGGTCTCCGATTTTATGCCATTCACCCGCAATTGAGTGGTTGGGAACTGATAGTTTGCCATAGTCCATTTCACAAAATTGCGGCTGAATACCATGTGTGTGAGTGTGTGTCTGATATACTCCCAGTCCACCAGATCGAACGCTTTGTGCGCATCTAGGGAGATAACCAGTAGTTCTTCCCCTCTTCTGTTGGCGCTTTCAATGAGGTTCAACGTTCTCTTGATGTTAACCTGTGTTCCCCTCCCTGGTATGAATCCTGTCTGATCTTTGGCTCTTATTCCCGGGAGTATTTTCTCCAGTGTAGCTGCCAGAACTTTGTAATAGATCTTTCCATCCATGTTCATGAGCGTTATGGGTCTGAAGGAGGCTAAATGGTCGGGATCTTTCCCCGGTTTGTGAACTAGTATAATGAAGGATTCCGCCATCGACTTGGTAACCTTCCCGGACCCCAAGAAGGAGTTGAACAGGAGTGTTAGTTGTGGGGCGAGAAATTGCATGTATGTTTTATGTAATTTTGCTGTTAGCCCATCTGGGCCTGGGGCAGTGCTTCTCTGAGATTTGATGACCTTGGATACCTCTTCTAGCGTTATTAAGACCTCTAAGGGTTCAGTTGGGGTTTGGACGGAAGTGCGTGGGGGGGGCTACAGATATTGGCCGTGTAGCGGTTGGCTTCCGGGGGGGTGGGAGGGTGGCGGACCTGACATGATGGCGCTATGGTGGGTTACCAAGACCTCCAACTTTTCAGTGTTGGTGTATCTGGCCCTGGCGTCCTCCCCGACAAGCCGAGCTTTGTTGTTCCGATTATGCACCTTCTGCAGCCTATGAGCTACTATCCGGTTTGCTTTGTTGCTTTTATTGTAATAAAACAGTTCTGTGTATGCTAGCGCTTTAGCTGAGCGGTCCGCCCAATGTATTTCGAGGGCAATTCTGGCTTTTTTCAATTCCCTGTCTGCCTTCCTAGTCCTGTGGGTTTTGAACTCCTTCTCCAGAGCTGCAACCTTTGATTCTAAGGTGGATGCTTGGATCTTAGAGATCCGGTACTGTTTGGCAGCTACTCTAATGAGTGTTCCTCTTACCACTGGTTTCATAGCATCCCATAATATTTCATTGGTTGTGTCAGGGGTTGCATTTTCCTTAAAGTAATTGGCTAGTGATTCTCCTACTTCTGCTTTGATTATGTCATATTTATAACTGGAGGGACAGCCCTAGAGTCGGACAGGATATAGTGGGCTGAATGATCAAGGTATGTATACATTGGGTGGTCCTATCCTCCCTAAATTTTTATGCTGCTAACGATTTGAGGCAGTAAATGATTCAACCTTCCTAGGTGCCCCATGCAAAGGTACAAGGATCCAAGACATGGGGTGAGAAAACAACCATTAGCAATGTTTGGTTTTTGTGGTAGCCTTTTTTATTTCTTAAATGGCTTTTTCTTGCAAATTTTGTAAAAACAAGCATTACATTAGAATCAAATGTATAGGAAAAGAGGAAAGCATGGAAAGCACAGTCAAGCACCAAGATTTTAACATTACATGATTCAATCAAAAACTGGTCAAGAGCTGTGTTGTGTAAACAAAAAGGAGGTTAGCAGTTTTCTGATTCAACTTTTCACATATCTGCATATGTAGTGTGCAGAAACTCCTTGTGTTTAACAAAAGAATGGGTTAGAGGTGTATGTAATATTACTTCATATCAATCACAACCTCTTGGTTACAATGCTGTCCAATATCGTATTTGAAATCGGATACTTTGCATATAGTAATCTAGATGAATTATTTTCACTTCTGTGTTGAAGTAGTTCTAATAATAATGGCCAGCCAGGGCTGGTCCAAGACCGAGAGAGACTGGTCCGACATCTGTTTAAGAAATAAAGAAAGTTCAGTGTGTTCCTTTATAGTGGTCTTAAAATGAGTAACCACGGGGAACATTGACGTTTCGATTGATAGAAATTCTCAGTCTTCTTCTGGGGCCTTATATGTGCAGGTCTCCCTAAGGGAAAAAGGAGAAAAAGAAAGATCCACTTAGAGTAGGATACCAAGTGTTTCCTTAGGGGTCACAGTATATGGGGGGAAGGTTTAAAAACAAATATACGCTTGGTGAGTGTTGTTAAAAATAAGTAGCGAAGGGCTGTGAGCCCTGACAGTCTAGCAACTGACCTGTCCCCGGAAGCTGTGTGGAAACTCCTGAGCTTCCAGTGGTAGGTGGGGGTGCAGAGTTCAGACTGGGTTATGTAGGAGTAGTCAATGGATATTATTCTCTGGCATCCGCGTGAGTGTCTGGTTGCCTTGTTCAAATCAAATATACATGCTCTGCGGTAGAAGGGGGTAGTAAATATGGGGGGCGACAGTCAGGGTGATGTGTTCGCAAGAAGTTAAAATATTGGCATTAAAGAGATCTAGGAGTGGCCACTTGGTGGTGCGTCTGGCCCTGCGGGGGGCCTGAAAGAATCTCACCTGAATGTGGAGCGACTTGCAGCCAGCTCAAATGAGTCTTTCATGCGCTGTATGGCAGGCGAAAGTCCGTGATGTGCTAGTTGCGGAGCTGTGGGGGCTCTTATAAGTGCGCCTGTGCGCGCAGACAGTGTATTGTGCTGCGCGCATGCGCCGAGACTCGCGTGTGGGTGTTGTTGTGTCGCCCATGCGTGTGCGGTCGTCAGGGGATGGCGTCCGTGGCAACCGGATGGCGTTTGCAACTGAAGCCTAATGCGCGTGCGCCGAGACTCGCGTGTGAGTGTTACTGTCTCACGCATGCATGTGCGGTCGCCGGGGGATGGCGACCGTGGCAACCGGGGAGCGTAGGCAACTGGGGCCAGATACAAGTGCGCACCGGCCTCGTATTGGGTACAAGAAAAGGCTGGACGTGCCCAGGTGTGAAAAATATCTATGTAAAGTGGCTGCATGAGGCCGGTGCCAACAAAAAGTTGATGGAGGCCCTATTGGAAGGAGGTTGGCACATGGAACTCGGACTGTGTGCTAGGAGTGAAGCACGAAGAATAGAGTCATGCTGCAGGGTGATGAGTGTGGCCTGCCAAGGTTGGCAGAGGACACGTGCCTGCATATTGAGCAGGGAAGGTCTGGGGGGCGGAGCTAGGTTTCCTCAGGTGGTGGTTTGGTAGTCCATGGGGGCCACTTCCTTAAGACCAGCGATCAAAGTGTTGAGTTTAAATATCCACCAGGATTCCTTATAATTTAGCGAATTAGCAATATTGGTGGTACCTATGACTGGGTCAATCACCCACCATTTGAATGAGTCATGGGGATGTTGTAGTTCCATGAAGTGGGATACCAGGGGTGCAGTGTGTATTTTGCACCTGATCCTCGATTTGTGCTCACTAATTCTTTTATGCACCGGTCTGGATGTTTGGCCTACATATCTCAGTTTGCAGGTGCATTTAATAAGGTAGATCACGTTGGTGGTTTTACAATTGGTGAATTGACAGAGCTCCCATTCTTTGTCTCCTATTTGAAAGGATTTCATTTTTTTCGTCTCGTTGCATGCCTGGCATGTACCACATGGGTGGTGCCCTCTGATTTCCCGCATATTCCATAGTGTGGATCTTGTGGGCTTACGTCGGGACCTGGCATGAGTCAATAGATCTTTAAGGTTCTTGTTCCTTTTCAGGGCCATCCTTTGCAGTGGTTCGTCGGGTAGACTGAGTTGAACAATGGGCCAATATTTCTTAATCAAGTGTCTAAATTGTGAGGTGTTTGCTCCAAACGTCGAGATGCAGGCCAATATATTCTCTGTCCCTAGGTCATGTGTTTTGGGAGTTAACAACCTTTCTCTGTGTGTGTAGGGGGGCCTCTTCATGGTATTTTTGAGCAATTTTTTGGGGTAGCCCCTAGTAGCCAGTTTCTGTTGAAGAAGATTAGCCTGAAACTTGAATTCTTCTGTATTGGTGCAGTTCATTCGTATTCTAAGGAATTGTCTGTAAGGCAGGTTATTGCATACGTTTTTGGGATGGTGGCTATTGTAGTGGAGGATAGTATTTCTGTCTGTTTCTTTTTTGAAAATAGAACATTTCAGTTGGTTGTTGTCAGCACTGATTTTGAGATCCAAGAAATGAATGCTCGTGTTGTTATGTTCTATGGTGAATTGTATGTCTTCTGATCTTCCATTGATCCAAGTGAAGAAATTCTGTAGTTCGCTGTTCTCTCTTTTCCAGATAAAAATGATATCATCTATATATCTTCGCCATGAATAGATGCTTGCCTTGAAAGGGTTGTTATCATTAAGGATGAAGCTTTGTTCATACTCGGCCATGTATATTATTGCCATACTTGGGGCGAATGCTGCGCCCATGGCAGTGCCGCAGAGTTGTAGGTAGAATGACTCGTTGAAACTGAAGAAATTGTTAGTGAGTGCTAGTTCTAACAATTCTACAATGAAGTTTATGGGCACTCTCCTTTGTGTCATATGTAGAGTTAGGTGACGCCTAATACATTCAATCGCTTGGTTTTGCGGAATGCTTGTGTAAAGACTTTTGATGTCCATCGTGACTAGTTGGTTCCTGATGTTGTCAAAAGGTTGGTTTTCAAAGACTGTAATGGTCATCATGGTATCTCTAAGGTAGGAGGCTGTTTGTTGGCAGAGTGGTTTAAGAAAGTAGCCTATGAATTGACAAATGGGCTCCAAAATGGAGCCACAGCCAGACACTATAGGTCTCCCTGGTGGCGTGGTGCTGTTTTTATGAATCTTCGGTAGCGCATAAAATGTGGGGATTCTTCCCTCTGTCGTATTGAGGAAGGCCTCTTCTTTCTCCGTGATCCAATCTCTTTCCAATGCGAATTTGGTTATTTCTTGTATCTTGACTTTGATCATGCTGGTTGGGTCTTTCTGCAGTTTCTTGTAATTGTTTTCATCGTCTAGCAGTGCCTTCACCATGTTGTTGTATTACACCATGTTCTTAATCACTATGCCACCTCCTTTATCTGCCGCCTTTATCACCAAATTATCATTATTGGCAAGTACTTTGAGGGCTTGGCGTTCTCCATTGGTGAGATTGTTTCTCTGGTGTTGTTGTGTTTTTTGGAGTTTCTTGATTTCTGATGTGATGCACTTTTCAAAGGTAAGATTGGAGGAGGGTAATTGATTGTCTCTGGGATTAAAATTGGATTTTAGTCTGAGACCTGTGTCTTCTGTGGTCTGTGTGACGTCTTGGTCACATTCAGGTGAGATTCTTTCAGGCCTCCCGCAGGGCCAGACGCACGACCAGGTGGCCACTCCTAGATCTCTTTAATGCCAATATTCGTAACTTCTTGCGACCACATCACCCTGACTGTCGCCCCCCATTTTTACTACTCCCTTCTACCGCAGGGCATGTATATTTAATTTGAACAAGGCAACCAGACACTCACGCGGATGCCAGAGAATAATATGCATTGACTACTCCTACAGAACCCAGTCTGAACTCTGCACCCCCACCTACCACTGGAAGCTCAGGAGTTTCCACACAGCTTCCGGGGACAGGTCAGTTGCTAGACTGTCAGGGCTCACAGCCCTTCGCTACTTATTTTTAACAACACTCACCAAGTGTATATTTGTTTTTAAACCTTCCCCCCATATACTGTGACCCCTAAGGAAACACTTGGTATCTTACTCTAAGTGGATCTTTCTTTTTCTCCTTTTTCCCTTAGGGAGACCTGCATATATAAGGCCCCAGAAGAAGATTGAGAATTTCTATCAATCGAAACGTCAATGGTCCCCGTGGTTACTCATTTTAAGACCACTATAAAGGAACACACTGAACTTTCTTTATTTCTTAAACAGACGTCGGACCAGTCTCTCTCGGTCTTGGACCAGCCCTGGCTGGCCATTATTATTAGAACTACTTCAACACAGAAGTGAAAATAATTCATCTAGATTACTATATGCAAAGTATCCAATTTCAAATACAATATTGGACAGCATTGTAACCAAGAGGTTGTGATTGATATGAAGTAATATTACATACACCTCTAACCCATTCTTTTGTTAAACATAAGGAGTTTCTGCACACTACATATGCAGATATGTGAAAAGTTGAATCAGAAAACTGCTAACCTCCTTTTTGTTTACACAACACAGCTCTTGACCAGTTTTTGATTGAATCATGTAATGTTAAAATCTTGGTGCTTGACTGTGCTTTCCATGCTTTCCTCTTTTCCTATACACTTGATTCTAATTTAATGCTTGTTTTTACAAAATGTACAAGAAAAACCCATTTAAGAAATAAAAAAGGCTACCACAAAAACCAAACATTGCTAATGGTTGTTTTCTCGCCCCATGTTTTGGATCCTTGTACCTTTGCATGGGGCACCTAGGAAGGTTGAATCATTTACTGCCTCAAATCGTTAGCAGCATAAAAATTTAGGGAGGACAGGACCACCCAATGTATACATACCTTGATTATGTCATATAACAAGAGGGAATCGTTTAGCTTTCATTATCTCACAGGGTGCGGGGGGTGCCGAGGCGCCTGATATTGATAGGTCTGCCGATACTGGTGCGTTGTCAGAAATCATCCAGGTGTGAATTTCTACTCTCCGGAGACATGGGAACAAGGTTCCTGTGATCAGGAGCAGATCAATCCGCGAGTGGCCTTCATGCGTGTTAGAATAGAATGTGTAGTCCCTGTCCCACTTGTTCGCCAATCTCCATGCGTCTACAGTTTCGGTCTCTCTTAGCAGCTTGGCGAGGGTTAGGGCTCAAGTGAAGTCCGGATTGGATGGGGGGAGAGTTTTATCTTTCAATGGGTCAGGTACCATATTAAAGTCTCCCCTGATGAGGAGGTGTCCCGTTGTGAAGGTTAGTAGTGTCGGGAGAAGTTCCAACAGGAATTTATCTTGGCCATTGTTAGGGGCATAGATGCCCGCATTGGTTGTTCTGCAACGTACCCTTTTAATAAGAGATACCTCCCTGCTGGGTCCTTTTTTACTGAGGGGTTGGTTAGTGGGAAGTTATCGCTAAGCATTATTGCTACCCCCTTCTTCTTTTCCCCTGAAGTGGTGAAATTGGACTTTTTCAACCATTTGAATCTAATTTGCCGCTCATCTGTTGCTAACAGATGTGTTTCCTGGAGGATTATTATATCCCCAGCCAAGGCGCCGAGCCTATGTTCTCCCGATTTGCACTTCCTAGGGGAATTGAGGCCCTGGACGTTCCACGTGAGAATGCAGATTTCTCCTTCGTCATCTGACGCCATGGGGCTCCCAAGTGGATTCAGCTGTGGACGCCTGTATATTAAGTCCTGTGTTAGGATTCTGGGTTTCCCCGTTGGAAGAGTGTGTGTGTGTGTGTCTCGTCTATAGATGTCTGTGTTGCAAGATTCTTAGCGATTTGGGAGATTAGGGCTGTGAATCTACCCCGTCTCCTCTGTCCCCCTCCCACCGTCCCTCCCTTAACCCCCTCCCAACTTTCTAGGGATGAGAACAGCCTCATCCAATGGGGTAACTAACCAGCCCCATCATCGAGTGATTGTGGCCAACGGGCCGAAAATGCCATCAACGGGATAGCAATAACTGGCAAATGATCAACGCACTAGACCTGTGCATTCAGACCTGGTCGTGTTTAAATATTCTGACTTGAGTGTGTAAGCATTGCCCCCTCTGCACATTGGAAGTCCCCCGCCCAATCGGGTGCTCCCCCATATGGTTGTGTGGTTATAGAAGTTACTAGGAGATCCTTCAGGGGGCTGCATGGGAGGGGAGTAACTGACCTTCCCATGGTGTCTTCAATGGCTCAAATCAGTCCGGGTTGGTTGGTTTCCGGGGGCCCCGTAGCCTACGCCACCTGCTGACTCGGGACCAGGAGCTGGCAGAGGGCGTCTTTGCTTGATCTTGGGTTTGCACTTCTGACTCAGAGCCTCCACTATCTGCCCCTTTTCCCAGGACTTTCTCTGCCTCCTTTGGTGTGCGGATTTGCCTGCGAGTTCCATCCCATGTGAAGTTCAAGGCTGTTGGGAAACTCCAGCGGTATTGAATCTTCCGTTCCTGTAGCCACTCCATGAGGCCCCATATTGCTTTCCATTTCTGTAAGGTTGCATAGGTCCCGAGATAGCAGGATACTCGCCCCCCTGAAGAGTATTTGTTTGGAGGTTCTAACCTCCCTCCTTATTCCTTCCTTCATTTTGAGAAGTGAATACGTGCCAGGATATCTGGGGGGGGTGGTGAGGATGTCTGCCTCTGGGCTGTTCGTTGAACTCTGTCAAACTACAAGGGAGAGGTATCTGTGAGAGCTACGATTAATCTAAACAGGTCCTTTATAAAGCTTTCCAGCTCAGAGTCAGTGATTGCTAGGGGTATTCCTTGGAGGTGGATATTATTCCGCCTGGAGCGGTTTTCCGCATCCTCTTGCTTGGCCTCTAGTGGTTCACATCTTACTTCCAAGGCTGTGATTCTGTCCAAGCCATGTTCTAGCTCAAAGGCGTTGTCGCAGAGGCTGTTTTCCACATCTCCGGTGCGTTTTTCTACCTCTTTCACCATTCTGTACAGCGTGGAGATCTTCCCCATGAACTCATCTGTTCCTTTCTGGAACTCCTGTGTTAGGGCTTTAGGAGATCGTTAAGGTCTGATTTGGTAGCAAATTGGACTGGGTCTGGCATCTCCTGAGTCTGATATGACTCAGTAGCAGATCCTGCTGACTGATCGATTTTCTTCAATTTTCCTGGATTGGGTTGCTCATTAGGGTTGCGATGTCGGTTTGCTTAGTTGATTTTCCGCTTTTTGCCATGGTAACCGAGACAGGCTTGGCAGCTGTGTGCAGCAAGGAGATCATTTTGCTCTTGGGGCGGGTCTCGCCGTCGATCCGCTTTGCAGTATGGGTAGGACAGAGGAAACAGGCCCCAATTGGTCCTTGTGGGCTGTGACCCCCTTTTCTCTTTTGCGTGCCTCACCCCTCAGTACTGTGCCGTGTCTTGCTTACACTTCTGCAGCGTGTCTCCCCCTCGTGCTCATAGTTTGCTGTGGAGGTGCTTGTGGTTCCGCTCCTCATCTCCTGCATGCGCAGCAGGCCTTATGGGGTGGAGGGCTCTTCCAGTGGTCTGACATAGGGGGAGATTCTGCGTGTTTTGAAGACCAGGAGTCTTTTGCAGGTAGCAGGTGTTGTTTTAGGGCAGTTTCCCATCTTCTAGCCCCCCAGGTGCTTTAGTTTACGCGGGTCTGGGTGAGCATGTCTACTCCCTGCCCGTCGGGTGTGGGGCCCTTGGGAATGCACTTATGGCGGTCGGGATTCAGCCTCTTCCCTGTATTCTGCAGTGTCCGTGGCGGGAGCGAGATCTGCTCCGATCGCTCGGGCCGCGCTGGGATTGCCTCACTGTTGCCAGCTACTGCCAGCTACTGCTGCACGCTTTCCGCATGGTACGAGCTGGGGGGGTGGATGCTGTGCTAGTTGAGGGGCCGGGCCAGATTCCGGTTATGCATGGAGCCAAAGGATCGCTGCAGGCGTTTGCATAGTGTCAATGGAGGCGCGCGATTCGCCGGTTGTAGACTCACCCTGCTCCTGTTGCGATTCAGCACGTGCTCCTTCCTGCAGTTGCGCAGGTTCCCAGACCTCTGGGAGGAGGATGGTGAGGGAGTCCCAGCTCTTCCGTGTGTCGATCTTCCGGGTCGCGGGTTGATTAAGTCAACCGGGACACATCGCTTTCTCGTTTGGGTCCGTTATTCACCCAGGGTACTTGCTTCGCGTAGAGGGCTCAAGTTCAGGTTGTCGGTATTGCATCTACACACGCTGAGATGGTGTACTGCTGGGTGCTCAGGCCGCGAGTGAGGGCATGGCTCCTCCCCATCTCACGCCATATTTCCTTCTCTGCTTCGGGCCGGGCCGAGACCTCCAACCGCAGATATCAGTTTGTGGGAGATGTTCCGCAGGGGAGTTAGATGCAGCAGTACTTCAAAGCCCCCTGGCAGAGTTTTTGGATTGAATTGCAGGGTTCAGCTTGTTTACTTTCCCTTCGATGATGAGGCTAGCCAGGAGCTTTTACAGAGCCATGCTGCTCGGTCGGCTCCAAGCCACGCCCCCCAAACCATAGCTTATAAAATCTGCACACATAAATGTTGTAACAAAGCAATGTTGGCCTCGTCCCTCTGCTAATGCATTAGCCCCCACCCTATTTCTTGCAGCTCATAAAGCTCCTAGAAAGTGTGAAAATGGCAGATGCTGTGCAATGAAAGACTCAATATCATAACATAACATAACAGCACATTGCACATTGCAGAGTGTGGGGCAGTACTCTGGACGGTCCAAGCAACAGGGGAAAAATATAATGTTGGTTCAACCACAGTTAGTCCGCTATACTACAATCTCTGGTGCACTGACTGGCTGGTGAGGTTAAGTCTACCTGTCAAATCAAGTGATACGAGACTGGTGGAGGGCCAATGCAGCAATAATGCAATTCTATGTGGCAGTATTCGAGACACTGGCAGAGGAGCATCAGGATACACCAATTTGCCCCTACACTTATTAAGACTGTCCTGTTGTAAGTGTGTAAACATAATCACTTATAAGCACTCCAATTTTTGCAGTTGAGGTCAGGGTGAGATTGTCCTGGGAGGATAGCTTAGAGGCAACACGTTTGCCTTGGAAGCAAGACGATGAAGAGCTTGGATCAAAATCATAATGCCATAACTTGGAAAATAAGACCATCTCACAATATGTTATCTTTGGTTGCTGGAGCACGCAAGGCATTAAGCATTTATTGGGGGAAGGGAGTATACAATTCAATGATTTTGATGTGCTATGTCTCCAGGAGACATGGCTATGTGAACAGCCCATCCTGGAGGGGTTTTGCCACCATCCTCAATCCCGCAATAAAAGGGAGGATGGGACGACCCATGGAAGGCTCATTAACTCTTGTAAAACACAACAGTGGGATCAAAGTCACCTGGGCAAAGAACATCTCACCCTTAATTCAAGTCATATTATTGGAACATCACACTCCGAAAATGATGATGGCAGTCCAATTTAACTTTGTAACCTGTACTGGAATATGAGGGCTACAACATCAAAACACTTCACAGAACAGGTTATGGCAGAGATCCACAATGCCACAATCTCCATACCAAATCTGAATATCATCATATGTGGAGACTTAAATATTCATCGCTTTAAGAACATTAAGACTCTCACTGAGCATCCAATAAGTACCCTGCAGGAAGCTTAAACAAGAGGCCTGTCATGGAGAACAGAACTATTATCAAGAAGCATCTTTATACTGAATGGGGCGGTAGCCGGAGACAAACCTTCCCAAGCCACGTGGACAAGAGTATCAGCGTACAAATACTGGATTATTTCTTCATCTCAGAGAATCTACACTTGGCCACAGCGGATATGACGATCATCGACACCCCACAGAGTGACCACAACATACTGAAGCTTTGCCTCTCATTAGAAACCAAGAAGGAACAAATGGTGAAAATTGACATCTTAGAATTGCTACCAGGAAGAAACAGGCTAAGGTTGTCCCGTGATAATCTCATTGAGCTCTCCAAAAATCTTGAGTGACACCGGCAAACCCGACGATTTGAACTACACAAAACATCTATCCATATATTCTGAAAAATTAGGTTCAGGTAGGAAGAAAACCTTTAGCCACAAGCACAAATTCAATCATGTAGTCTACGCGAGGAAAAGGGAACTAAATCGCTCAATAAGACTCCACAAAAAAAATCCCTCACAGGAATCCTTGGATGGCATCAAGAAAAAGAAGACTGCCTATAACAACTGGCTGAAGCAATATAGACATACTCTAATGCAACACAACGCAGAGCACATGTTCAATCTTGTCGCGTCTAAAAATTCAAGGGAATTTGGCAAATTTTCAACTCAATGGATGCTCCACAGCAGTGTACCACGACTAACCCAGTTACAGCGAGAGAATGGACAGACCACTTTTCTGCAGTTTTTTCCAGCACAACAGCGCATCAAAGCTTGGAATCAGGCACGACCCCGCACAACTGGGCATTTGAAACACATAGGGATGACATTCTTGCCCTGATCAAAAATTCCAGTAACTCTAGAGCGGCTGGTCCGGATGGCTTAACAAACCTGAGACTCAAGAAGAATCCAGAGGAATGGGCATTGTTCATATACAATTTGTTCACATTGGTGAAAGCAAGAAAAACAATACCGACCACATGGACTACCTCCATCATCGTCCTAATCTTTAAAAAGGGCGATAGGCCTCTCCCAACAAACTATAGCCCTATCACCCTCCTGGACGTTATAGGTAAACTTTTTGCAGCCCTGGTTCTGAACAACCTGGCTGACTGGAGCAGGGATTCTAACCATCGCGATTGCTGGCAAGCGGGCTTTGAAAAAGGTATCGGTACATCACTGAACTTGTTACTGATTAACTATCTGAAACTGAGAACCGCGCAAAAGAACAGCAAGAAAATATACCTAGCTTCAGTGGATCTATCGCAAGCTTTTGACCGAGTCTGTGAAGCAATTGAAGCCCTTCATTCGGATACTACAATTCAAATCAAGTTAAATAAACAAGGGGACTTAAAAAAAACTCTATAAAGACAGCAGTTGGCCTCAAACAAGGATGTCGCTTAGCACCTGCTGTCTTTAACTTATACATTTCAGATCTGGGACACTCTTTCGATCAAGTCAGGTGTTTTCCACCAAGTACTTCAGGGACCTCTGTGAATAGATTATTGTATGCTGATGATGTCATTCTCCTCGATGAAACACCTATAGGTCTACAACGCCAATTGGATGCTCTTGCTCTTTTTCTACTTGAAAATGACCTACGAATAAAACACATCTAAATCCGTTGTGTTCGTTTTTGGGAGGAGGGCTGGAAAATAACCTAAATGCAAGGGCTGGAATATATGCGGTGACAAAATCCAAGAAACAACTGAAATGACATACCTTGGGACATCCAAAAATGTAAGCACCAATGATGCGCCCAGAGAAGCAGGTCTGAGACGAAAGGTAAAGATGCTGTCGGCACATGCAAGACTTTTTAAAACAAGATATTGCAAATTCTCACTCACCCCACTAATAACATTCTACCGGATGAAAACGGTCCCTATTCTGACCTATGGGGCCGAATCGGCACCGCAGTTGAGTTGGAAGATCTGGCAAGTCCGAGAGGGACTTTTTTGGAGATCAGTCCTTGGGTTACCAAACTGTATGCCAATTGCAGTGATCCGAATGGAATTAGGGCTTACCTCCTTAACCTCAATTTCGACCTGGAAGACGATATCTTTTTTCCTTAAGTGTTTGTTGCCTCAACCTGCAAGTGGATTCTCCATACTTGGTCAAGCCCTCAAGATGAAAAGGGAGCGTCTATTGGTGGACTGGGGCGTACTAAAATCGATTGGCGCAACAGAGACCTAGTTTATCGAAAATCCAGACATGGTAAAAAGGCACCTGTATGACAGTGATTGGATTGAGACTTTGAACCTTGTGGCCACATCCAAACTTTATGGAAAGTACTGCACTACACTGAGCAAACGAGGTACCATACCCCCATATTTGAGCAAGTTTCCTTCGGCAATTCTACAACAGCAATTTCTTAGATTGCACTTCAACTTATTCCCTACCAAGGATATTCTTGAAGTAAAGGAAGCCTATGAAGTAAGAGATTATGGCTGCAGGTTGTGCAGCCACAAACTAGAATCATTACGCCACTTGATTATGAATTGTCAAGCGGTGGAGGACATTCGATTTAACTTACTACAAAAATTCTTTGCTGACAATCGAACTTTAACCAAAGATGACATTTGGCAACTTCATTTGCAAGGGACTAGGATGTCACTAACATTTGCCTTGCTTAAACTTTGTAAAGCTGGAGGAGAAGAGGTAAGATTAAACTAATCCTGTATCAACAAAGTGAGAAGGAACTGAAAGATTAATTGTAATGCCTTTTTTACTCCCCACTTCAAGGAAATGTATTAATGTTTTAATAAAAATATTTGTCCATATTACTGTTAGATGGACTTTCTCTTTCATCTTTTATTTTCTTTATTTTTTCTTCTCCCTTTTTGATCTTTTATTTTCTTCTATCTTTTCTTTTTGTCTTCTCCTTTTGCTCTTCACTTTCCTGCACTGTTGCGTTGTCGTTCTTTACTGATCGGAAACGGATTATGTAACAGCTAAAAAGTTTCTATGGACACTAATGCTAATAAAAAAAAAATTAAAAGATGAAGAGCAACACGGTTCGATCCCCAGATCCGCGCTTGGAAGCCTCTGATTATTAAGCACGTTATAAATAACCAATTACAATTACATTATTTGCCCAGGATCACACACATGCATTTAACAGTGAAGCAAGGATTTTAACCCATTATGAAATTTAGGCACGCCCACCTTCTTCCACGCTTTACTTGGAATGCATATTTAAGTGTTGGGTGTCAAGGCCTACAATAATACTGTCCTATAGAATTTACTTGCAAAATACACAAATTGCATAGTAAAGCTTCATGACAGCATGTTGAGCCAAAATAATATCAGTGTACCTTTATTTTCCACATCCTAAGTGGAAAACTATACGATGCAAAAGGCAAAATATCTATTTATCCACTTTATTTTTAGCTCTTTAAGACACACAATAAAGGAGCATGTGTAATAAACTCACTTAGGTTTGGTGATTCGTCACAAACCTCCATTATGTTGTTATGTATGGTTTTAAGAACATTCAACTAAGGACATCAAAGCAAACTTGACTTTTTAGCATATCAAGCTATTAGAAATTATGAGTATGAACAAATATTTCATAGGGTGATTTATTGTGTTGCTATCTTTAACTGTCACAGATTTGCAAGGTGACTGCTGGTCTTTCTGTTGGAAATTCACATCATGCATAAGAAAGGCTATGCTGCTGATGACAAAAGAAACGTGTTGTCGAGTGCATTAGGGCACTGACTGCAGAGCCAGGGACCAACCTGTGTTTCTCAGGGGGGCAGTGCTTGATCATCTGAGCCAAGCAGATTGTAGATCCGCCTAAGTAAAAACAAAATGCGCTCAGGACTATGTTAATGATCCTTTGAACTGTTAAAGCCTCAGCTCACATTTTGAGGATGTCCTGAAGCCCGATTATCTCAATGCTGTTGCGCACCTGCTGGGCATGCTACCTTTTAATCTGCCTGGATGTTGCCGGAAAAAGGCATATGAAACTGAAATCAGATGGCCCCATAGAAAACAGGCTGAACTCCCACTTACATATTTAAACTGCTCCTCATTCATGCTGCGGAGGCTAGATTCAATGTTAAACTCATTTTGCCCTGTTTCGCCACATACTCTAGGAATATCACAAAGTGGGAGAGTACATTGGGCCTCATTCTGACTCTGCGGTTCGGGAAAAAAGTGCCAGTATTTCCATATACCAGCACTTTTCCAGACTGACAGAGTACAAGTTTCCTGGTGGGGGTTTACTATCTACCTCCAGCCAAGAGCTGGAGGTAAATCAGGCCCACACCAGCAAAAATGATCTGGATTACCTGCATCGGGAAGACCGGTACCAGTAATACCGGCAATCTCCTCCATGGAGTTCTATGGGACTCCATGGTATGGGGAAGGTCCGCTGTTGCCGGCACCTGGAATATCCCGTTAATACCCGGAGATCAAGCATTGTTAACGGTAGGTTCGTTTGTCGGCATCCTGGCAGATTTACCGCCAGGATACTGCCAAATTTGGGAGGACCCGCATTGCGTTTATACATTTGGGATTGGAAATAGTATGGGGGGCTGAGAAATGTGCAGATTGCTGACCCCCAGGAAAAGTGTTGGACTTTGTAGGACATAGAAGAAAGGACCTTTTCCCCCGCCTGACTTGCATTTATAACAAGAAAACTTTTATTTTCAGAAACTCTAGTTTGTAAATGGAATTTGCAGGCGGCTCGTGCATTTGTGTACAATACACGCTTCTGCTGGCTCCTTGATAAGATGAACTGGTCTGACAGCTTCGCATGACCCCGGCGACTTGCACAAGCAAGCCATTAACGGGGTGAAGGAGGCACAAAACAGGTCCATCTCGCTCGGCCAGCTGCACTGGTACCTGGGGGTTCACTGCGTCAACCGCCACGGAATACAAGCCGCTTCAGGCAATGCGGCCCTATAGCTAGTCGCCAGGGTGATACTAGCCAGCCCAGCTCACCCCGTGTGTCTCAGAGTGACAAGTCACAAAGGCTCGCCTTCACAACACGTGTTGTCATGTCCATCTGACAACTGAATCCTTTCAAATGTAACAAGGTGCACAGCGAGCGTTTCCAGTGGCATCTGCACATTACATGACAAAAGAAAACAGACGTGTACTGTAGACAACAGCACGGACATGGAACGTGACCTAGGATGTTTTACTGGGTGAAAACAACACTGGAGCTTGGTGACGTTGCCATGGTGGCAGCCCCGGACACAGTGACAAACGCAGTGGCGGCTGGTGAAGTATCTACCTGAGGGGGGGTGTAAACACAGGTCCCAGATATGCTACAGCGACTGAGCGTGGCGAGCGAGCCTGCACCAATAAAGGTGGGATTCTGGGGGGGTTCTCCCCCCGAGAATTCTTTTAAAATAGTGGGTTCAAATGGTGCATTTAAGAGCACACTTTCAAGAAAAATTGGGTTAAAAGCCAAACAGTTTGCAATTGATTTTGCAGGGTAACTCATGAAAAAAATCCTATAGATGCAAGTCACCAACAGTGCACAGGAGCATTTCTCCAACGCATTTTCATGATTTCTTTTCACACAATGGGGGTCATTATATGGTGGGCGGTAAGGGATACCGGGCACCGGTAAGGAGACCGTTGCCGGTAATCCCTTACCGCCCTACTGCAAGGTCCCTTACCGGGTCCTGCCAGTAACGGCAGGTCTGACCAGCTGTTATGGATGGGACCCGCTAAGGGACCAAGGCGCAAATAACGGGCTTGACATGCGCAAGCCCGTTATTTGCACCCACCCCATTCCCATTGAGCGCTATTGAGGCTCAAATGGGAATGGTAGTTTCAATGGGGATTTACCAGTCCCGCAAAGGTCGAACTACACCGGTAAGTCCACATTGAACCAGACCGGTGCCGGACCCGTTATTGGTGGCAGTCATGGCGCAAATAGCGCCATGACTACCACCAATCTCGGAATGAGGCCCGATATGTGCCAGTATAAAACATTTTCCCAATGGTTCCGCCCATACATTTCCATGCTGACTGCATTATTATACACTAGTATGCCCTTATAAGAACATACTCATGTTTGCTTTGCACATAAGGCCAGTATTGGTACTATAAGAAAACATGGCCAAGTTTGTTCTGCCAATATATGGCAGTATCCTCACGTAAGAACATACTCCAGTTGCCTTTAGCATTAAACATGCATGCCTAAGTATGAACACATGTCCAAACTGGCTGTAGTAAAAATCCAGTCGAGCTACATAACAACAATTATCATGCTTGCTTCATCAAAGATGACTAATACAAAATGTCATACCCCAATAAGAAATGGCTAGACTTGTTCCATAAAAGTGACAGTCTTACTTCATAATAACACTGATCATGCTTGCTTTAGCAAAGATGCCCAATACAAAATGTCGTACCACAATAGAAAATGACTAGACTGGCGGCATTGAAATGCCAGTCTAGCTACATAAAAACACGTACACTTGTTTTATCACAGTTGCCTAACACAAAATGTCATGCCACAGCAGGAATAATACCACTGATTATGCTTGCATTATCAAAGCTGCCCAATATAAAAGGTCATACCACCATAAGAAATGGGTAAACTGGCTGCATTAAAATGGAAGTCTAGCTACATAATAACAATTATTATGCTTGCTGTATCAGCCATGACCAGTAGAAAATGCCATGCCGGCTCCATGGTGCGCCAGCGTCTTGCACTCAGACATAACCACATCAATGATGAATGTGATTATTTGTGATTGCGAGGCACTGGGGGGACCAGACAGCTGATGTGTGTCAGGAGCTGGGTTCCCAGGGTACAACCATGGCATTTTTTTATTGGGCATAGATATCAAGGAAAAACTGCCATGCCCACCCCCGAGGCCCAGAGCGTCTCATAGGCACACATTAATTGTGTGCATGCAAGGTGCTGGGGGACCCAGTCATGGTATTTTTTACTGGGCATCTATTAGATGCCCATTGATAAATGGCATTCCTTCCCTCATTGCCCTGCAGCACCTCACATGCCCAGATAATCCCCCTTCTACATGATATGATATGATAGGTTATTTATAACGCGAAACCGCAGACCCGGGGTCGAACCTGTGTGGCTCTGTGTTGTCTTGCTTCCAAGGCGAGCACGTTGCCACTGAGCTATCCTCCCGAGACATCACCCTATCCCTATGTCTGTGGCATTACCTATCCTCTGCTCTTCTCCCTACTGCTTTTCCTCCTCAGACTAAGGTGTGCGCACCACAATTGCAGGCACAATACGGAAACCTCTGGCAGCCCAATTGCTCTGAGACCAATATGGTGGTGATTTGGTGCAGTATAAAATCCTCGAAACATAACATAGCATATCATAGCATAAAGATATACTCATGGCTGCAAAGAATTGTCATCCCATCTCACACAGGTGCTCTTTGCACTATCCACACTATAGCGTCGTAATAATGCAAAGGGGTGGTGCGATGTGGTTTGCCCTAAGGCCAAGGCTATCTTTTTGAGATTCTTAAAGAGAGTCAGTGGCTCGATTGTCTTCATTAGTAGGACAAGGACAGATCGCAAGCAGAATGAAGCTGCCACCGAACATGACGATCACAGTTAATTGCAGAAGTTGCACGATCCAGTAGACTCTGGCGATAGCCATCAGTTCCGGTGGTTCATTGTGATGGGAACTGTTGGACTATATTCTACACCTTCCTCCTCCCAGTGGGTGTCCCATCATTAAATATTGTAATAACCCTGAGGGCATCAGTGTGAGTGACCCATCAATATGAAATGATCAAAATGGTAGTGTCATTGAGACATTGCAAATGTCACTTTCAGACGTTACCCAATCTATATCAGTTTCCAAGCCATTTGATGCTCTTGGCACGGCCTGGGTTCCCATTGAAGATTTTCATTAAAATGTGCGACTGTGGGCACCTTTGGTGGCACATATTTCCAATGTAGCCGTGGGAAGGGTCCAACATCTTGTAAATAAGCCACATTGAGGCTGGGCTTGCAAAAGGGTGACAGGTGGGGTGCCAGCTGCCTAATTCGCTATTATTTTCATCAGCTCGATTATTTGTCGCCATCCTTCAGGATGGGTGCATGTGATGACAACATTTGATATAATGCCTTTGTCAAAAACACTACTCGAATTTGGCAGCTTAAAAACATTTTACTTTGAACCCTTTGCCCACTGCTCTATCTAGTGTCTAAAAACAGCCACATTCAGCCCGTGCTTTTGTGAAATGTGTTTTTCAAGTGCTTTGTTCACCCGTTTCCTCTAGGAAAGGTTAATAGAGTAGCCTAATAGCTAATATTTATTGTTGGAGGCCCTGTACAGGATTACGGTAGAACACAACACAATGCGCCAATGAATACATTTATACCTATTGATGGAAAAAAGTGCACTATGTAAAAAAAAAACTCCCACATTTCTTGCCGTGTATGGACTCAAGAGCTGATGTTGATTGTGTTAACCAGCAGAGATTGTGGTGGTTTTATGGGTATCAAGGAATTGCCTTAGATAGACCAGAAAATGTGGCAGTGATCCATGAAACACTAGCTGGTAATACAGCTGAGACTATTATGTGTATGAGGGGTATTAGACACACATGTGTGATAGCAGCACTTTAAAAGAACCTTTCGGCTAATTCCTTAGGGGCCAACCTTAGTAAGGCTACCCAAGGTATGCCGAGAATTGGAATATAAGGTTGGCGTTGTTCCCCCCGCCTGTACACCAGTAGCTTTATGGAAACTCACTTTTGCTTCTAGAACTCATATGCCCTTAAGAATCTTGAGGACAATGCTGCCATATGCCGTGTTATGGTTGACGGCGCAGGGCTATAAAAACATATGAGGATTGATAAACAAAAGCTCAATTGAGCTAATGATTTTGTATGTTTAGGTGTAAAATGCTATGGATCAGTAAGCTGTCGAGATGCACAGGAAATATTCCTCAGATTTTGGCAAAGATCTCCACATTTGCTTCACTCTTTGGTTCTTATGGTGGATCCTATGCTCAACGTCTTCCTGGCTAAGGCAGTGGCAATTGTCCACAATGGGCTGATTTACCTGCCGTAGATAACGTGGATTTGATCGAACAGGAATAGAATATAGTTCAAAAAATTCTGTCTGGAGTTTCATCGCCAACATCAACTTTCATTCTAAATCAACAAGCCGGTGCTATATACACTTCCGACATCCTTACAGAACAACCATTAAACATTTTAGATATCTGTATGGAAGAAAGGTTCACCTAAATTGTGAATAGCTGTTGCCAGAGGTGCATGCCGCAGTGCGTATTGGCTCGGTTACATATGCTCAGGATCATCCGATATTGACCCAAAAGTCTGTTTTTCAAACCCATGGTTAATACTGCAGGATTGGAAAGAATTTGTTGAGGAACATTGCTTGAGTAAGCTATGTGACTCTAGAGAGTTAGTGGAGCTCAGGAAATAGTCTATTTGAGCACATCTGCCAGCCAAGCTAAATGAAAGGACTGAAAACTCTGCTGTGGCTGAAGAATGAATGAGGAAGTTTTGATTGTAGAGTGCTTTCATGTATGATCCCTGTTGACTGTTTGCTAGAACAAACTGAGGGGTGCCTTAAAGAGTTCTAAGGTGACGGGTGGTCAGAGGTGGAAACTGCCAGACATGTTTTACAGTGTTGTCCTCATTATGACCCAGTAAGAAGTTGATCTCTTTTTCCATTGCTTATAACAGCGTCATTTGCCTATGTATGGACTGTTGTTATGGACTGATCATCTCACTGTCTTTATCCAGGAATGATTTGTGACCTAGGGAATTAAAATGAGGAGACAAAGAATGAATCCCTAGGAAAAACCTGGCGGGGCTTCCTATGGATCATGTGATAACGGTGTATCTTCAATTAGAATGTTGTGCTGCTTAGCTGAAAGATAATTGCCTCATTATAAGGCTCACATATTTGTATGTCTTAATATTCCAGCTCATGGGTATTCTAGTAGTGTGGATAATGTATACATGTTGACATTGGTTGGAAATTGATGCATTTTAGTTTCTAACTAAGCTAATGTTTAGCTGCTCCCTGGAAAAGTAGAGTTCTGTGGAGGGATTTTGTGTGGCTATATGTGTGGGCATGAGAACCACAGCAAGCACGGAACTTGCCTGTTTCACGGATGCATTGATTCACTTTTGCCCTGTAATTGTCTATTTATTTATATATTTAAGTATTATGTGAAAATAGAATAATGTATGTGTTTTAAAGGTTTTATAGGATTTCATGGAATTGTATGCTATTCCGCTAGGAATGCGTGCTTGAGGTTTAACATTGAGTCTATGTTGATATTTTAATTCAATGTGAATATATACTCAATGTTGGGCTTCCCAGTAGAGTGAACATTAATTCATAACAAAAAGATACAGATATTTTTGGTGGGAGTCCTGTAAATCATGTCATCTATGTTCGTTACTTCACAAAGTCGTGAAGGCAGCTACTGATGGCCCATCACCACGGCTCAAAAAATACACATTACACTTTGATTATAGTGGGGGGGCCTTTAGAAAAGAGTAGAGGCCACTTCAAGGCCATTTTCCGGGTCAACTCTCACCGAAACCTGACATATATCTCAATTGACAGACACGTAACATGTAATGAAAACATTATTTACTGACAACATCGACACCTCCATGTGCTTTAAGGCCCCCATCACCCAAGGTATCTTCATCAGCACAATGAAGATGGGCCATATCCTCTCACTGCTGAAAAAGCCACAGTTAACCCACAAGATACGATCAGCTACTGGCCCGTTAGGGAGAATTTTAATTTCTGTGCTAATTCTCTTCAACCTTAGAGACCCCCGGCTCTTTTGCTGGACTTAGGACTTTTTATCTTTTGAGGGAGTGTGCCTTTTTCTCACTCTCTCATGTGTTTTCCCTGATTTGGATTTTATGTTTTCACTGTTTTTTGGAGTCTGACAAACTCCATAGGCATCTGCTTTTTGTATAGTGACACACAGCACCCTCGGTGCAGTGTCACTGAGAAATCCTTTAGATTTCTTTTAAGGTTTAAATACCTTTTCTTGGGTGAACTACTGCTCCCAAGAATAGTAAGGTGAAATTGATCTTATTTACATGTGAGATTGACAGCCTAGGCTGTGCATGAATGGAAAACTTGCTTAAAAGGCAAGGGTTTGGGGGCTACAGGCAGAGATGACCACTGGAAGAAACATCCGAAGCAGAAATCGTAAAGAGAAGCCCGCTGCAACCTCCCTCCTCCCGGACCGCGAAGTACTGGTGAAGTCCTGCTGCTGTGTTGACCTCCTTTTTTTGTATCGAGACAGATGCTCTGGAAAGGATGACTTTTTCCTTTGGGTTAGTGGGACCAACTAAGCCCGAGACGAACTCCACTTTGGCTCAATCCCCGACTTGCTGTGCCTCTCCTTTGCTGCAGAAGCCCAATGCCAGCTGTCGAGTGTCCATAACCAAGTGCAATGTCTGCCGCGGAACGAGTCTGGCTAAAAGCTCCAGGAGCATCCTAAGGACACTCCAGAAGCAGGAAATCCTGATCCAGTGTCCCCTCACCAGAGTCCAATCATCAGAGTCCAGGATGAAGGGAGCAAGGAAAGTCCAACCAGAGATATTCGATCTGCATCCTTTCTGTTTGTGAAGAGCTGAAACCGCGAAGTGCCGCTGAAACAAAGAGAGAGCCCATAGCTGCTGACGACCTTCAGGAGTACTGCTGTAGGAACCCTGCAGACGTCCTCCCTCTTGTTCACTTGACTGAGGCTCAGGAACCAGGTGTCATGATGCCTACCTCTAAGGAGCCAGGCCGGGCGAAACCAGAGTACCCATCAAGACCCACGTTAACTCCAAGAGTAGTGACATTTCCGAACCTATGCAAATTGGCAGTGTTAAAGGACCTTTAACGCAGAAGGAGCGAGAGAGAAGGCGACAAATGCAACTTTGCTTGTATTGCGGGACTTCCGGTCACTTTCTTCGAAGTTGTCCGGTTAAACCACCCAAGAAGGTGGTTGGAGCCACTGATAACGAGTTATTGACACCTGGTTCGGGAAACGACCAAGCCCGACAAGCGTAGGGGTCCGCTTGCCGAGCTTGAAAACAAACTCTTTGACCTCGCATTTTGTCATGCCAATGGTGCTTGTGAACCCAAAACAGCCTCAGCAGTTGCATGCTATAAAAGCATACATCGACAGTGGAGCTATTGGAAATTACATAGACCGAGAATTGGCTTCCAGGATTAAGCTTCCTCTCCGCCCGAAAGTAACCCAAGATGTAATTACGACAGTTGATGGAACCGAAATAGCCTCTGGGCCTGTAACGCATTCCACTGTTGAAATCACACTGGTGGGTCAGGATGGACATCGGGAAGCAATCGTGTTTGACGTGATCAAGGCCCCACAATTTCAAGTACTTCTTGGAATCCCTTGGTTAGAAACACATAATCCAAGAATAGACTGGCGAGCAAAGAAGATCACTTTTCCTGATTGTGAACCAACTTGTTATCCAAGAAATCCAGCTATGGGTCTGGCCTCTGCAACCTCCACCCCTGTACAGCTACCATCTGAATACCAAGAATTCCAAGACGTTTTTCAGAAAGAGCAGGCTAACACCTTACCTCCCCATCGATCTTACGATTGCCAAATCGACTTGGTACCCAATGCTCCACTACCTTGCAGTAGGATTTACGCTCTTACTGAACCTGAGAACCTGCATTTGCGTCAGTATCTGGATCAATATCTGGCCAATGGCTTCATTCGCCCGTCAAAGTCTCCAGTCTCTTCAGCTTTGTTCTTCGTACCTAAGAAGGAAGGAGACCTTAGGACCTGTATTGACTACCGCGTCCTAAATCAGATAACGATTAAGAATCGTTACCCTCTGCCCTTGATACCTGAGCTCATCGACCAAGTAAAAGATGCTCGTGTGTACACCAAGCTAGATCTCCGAGGAGCTTACCACCTGGTGCGTGTAAAAGAGGGCGACGAGTGGAAGACTGCATTCCGCACCAAATTCGGGCTTTTCGAATACCAAGTAATGCCCTTTGGTTTGTGCAACGCACCTGCCGCCTTTCAGTACTTCATGAACGATGTTTTACGGGAACTTATCGATGTTTGTGTCATCGTTTATATTGACGACATCCTGGTGTACTCTTCCTCAGAATCCGATCACAGAAAACATGTTAGGGCAGTTCTTGAGAAATTGCGCCAGCACAGACTATTTGCCAAGCTCGAAAAGTGTGTTTTTCATACCACAGAAGTGGAGTTTCTCGGATTCATCCTGACACCTCAAGGAATCCGAATGGACTCACGGAAAGTGGACGCCATTCTCAAATGGCCGTCCCCTAGCTCTGTGAAGGGAGTACAAAGCATGCTTGGCTTTGCCAACTTCTATCGAAGGTTCATCCCGGAGTTTTCTCGAACTGTTCAACCCATCACAGCTCTCCTAAAGAAAAATAAACGCTTCAAATGGACTCTTGAGGCCGAACAAGCCTTTCAGGACCTGAAAACCAAATTCACCTCTGCACCTGTTTTGAAGCACCCACACCCAGATCTCCCTTACATCGTGGAAACCGATGCATCCAGTTCGGCCATGGGAGCTGTCCTGTCACAAAGAGACCCAGAAACTAACCAACTACACCCAGTAGCCTTTTGGTCCAGAAAATTCTCTCCACCTGAGATCAACTACGCAATTACCGACAAAGAACTACTGGCTATTAAATCGGCCTTCAAGGCTTGCCGTCACTATCTTCTTGGAGCTAGACACACCATCACCGTCATTACGGACCACAGAAATTTGCAATATTTAAAGACGGCCAAAGCTCAATCTTCACGACAACTCCGATGGGCCTTATTCTTTGCGGAATTTGATTTTGTAATTACCTATCGCCCTGGCTGCAAGAATGGTAAAGCAGACGCCTTATCCCGGATTGGCATGGAGGAGCCCAATTCAAGTATAGAACCTGTGCCAATCATACCTGAACAAAGAATTTTGGGCTTAATTTCATTGCAAACTATTGAGGACAACCAAACTCAAGTAAAACAACTTTTAGACTCTTCAGCCTTACTGGAATGGAGTCAAAAGGGTCCTCACTTCACCGTCAAGGATGATTTACCCTACTTCCAGGAGCAGTTGTTTCTGCCAAGTAAAGAATTGCAGGAACTTGTCATCACCCGTTATCACGAATCATTAATGGAAGGACACCCTGGTATCGCGAAAACAGAAGAAAAGATCAAACGCCACTTCTGGTGGCCCTCTTGGAGAAAAGACATAAAGTCTTTTGTGTTATCTTGCGGAATTTGCGCCCAAAATAAGAGTCAAAAGAAAAGGCCTGCCGGTTTACTTCAACCTTTGGACATTCCACCAGCACCTTGGCACACCTTGTCAATGGACTTTATAACTGACCTGCCTCCTTGTGGTGGTTACAACACTATCCTCGTAATAGTGGATCTGTTCTCCAAGATGGCCCATTTCATCCCTTTAAGAGGATTGCCGTCAGCTTCCACCTTGGCCAAGGAATTTATGGAGAATATAGTGCGCATACATGGTTTCCCTTCTATATTAATCTCAGATCGTGGAAGTCAATTCATCTCCCATTTTTGGAAGAAATGTTGCCAACTGGCACAAATAGATGTGCGCTTATCCACCAGCCACCACCCCCAGACCGACGGACAAACCGAGAGAACCAATCAGACTCTCGAGCAATATCTTCGGTGCATGTTACACCAATCCGAGTTAAATTGGAAAGACATCCTTTGGATTGCAGAATATGCATACAATAATTCAGTGCATTCTGGAACCGGACAGACTCCTTTTTATATCTTGTATGGTCACCATCCTCGGACCTCTGACCTAGATCCACCTCTGACCCTGGAAATGCCCGCGGTAAATCACCTACATTCCACAATCACCCGAGCCTTCATAGAAGCTACAACGCATTTACAGCAAGCCAAGAAAAGGTATAAAGAAAACGCTGATGTGCACCGAAGTAAAACTCCTCCTTACCAAGTAGGAGATCAGGTATGGCTTGCAACTAAACATTTACCCCTCAGGGGCCCGCGAACTTTTAGTCCCAGATTCATTGGACCTTACCCCATCAAGGCTATTATCAACCCGGTGGCCTTTAAACTCGATTTACCATCCAATATGCGGATTCATCCCGTTTTTCACGCATCTCTTCTGAAACCGGTACAACCTGGAACCAGACTGTCTGAACCTCCAGATCCTATCCAAATTGATGGAGAATTAGAATTCGAAGTGAAGGACATTTTAGATTCCAAGATAGTGAGGTCGAAACTCTTCTATCTTGTTGACTGGAAAGGATATGGACCTCAGGAAAGATCTTGGGAACCCAGTAACTTTGTTCACGCACCACGACTAATACAAAG
Organism: Ambystoma mexicanum; assembly: GCF_040938575.1. Taxonomy (NCBI): domain Eukaryota; kingdom Metazoa; phylum Chordata; class Amphibia; order Caudata; family Ambystomatidae; genus Ambystoma; species Ambystoma mexicanum. The sequence goes on along the minus strand of NC_090928.1, from coordinate 647,839,852 downwards.
ATTCCATCGGAGATTCCCACACAAACCAAAACCCCCGGAGGAAAAGACCTTGGGAGGGGCCTTGAGGGGGGTACTGTCATGATGCCTACCTCTAAGGAGCCAGGCCGGGCCCAGCAACCCCAGAGGCAGACATCATTCACTCCAGGGAAGTCTCAGCGGGCCCAAGTCGGGGCCCTTTGGACTCAGTCCTGGCGCCGTAGGCGCCAGGCTCATAGTGGACCCCAGTCCTGGCGCCTTAGGCGCCAGGCTCATAAAGGAGGATTTATGTGTAAGTGCTTGGGTGCACACTTACCTGATGCAGACCTTGTTGCTTCATCCAGGCCCTCTTGAGGCCTGGATGGGACTACTTTACCTGTGGGACTACTTTCCACCCGGGTGTGGTCGGGGAAGGATACATACCTGATCGGTGGAAGGATACATACCTGGAACTTCTTCCAAAGCTATTTAAACCCCACCTGAACAGCCACACGTGCTTCGCGATGTTCTGCACCTAGCAGCTGGACGCTCACCGTGTCTGCTCCTGCATCCTGACTTCTGCCACACCTGCCAGCACCCTGGATCACCTGCAAAGGGAGAAAGGAGGAGAATTGGTGAAGGAAAGACCTTACCTGCTAAATCTGCATCCCGGAATCATTTCACCGACGATCCTGAAAAGGAAGACATCATTTTAAAAGCATTTCACTACGATCGCTGCAGCGCTGCATTTTACTCACCTTTTCCAGGCGCCTCCATCTTCAGCGGCGATCATCCGGATTTCGCCACGTCCCGGCGCCTAGGGGAAAAAAGACAAGAACAAAGGTGAGAGGGTGAAAAGGAATAAGGAAAGCTCAATTTCCTGAAAACTTACCCGTTGGGTTTTTCCACTTCATTTCGGGTCCTGCCGCTTCCGGACCCCGGCCCCTAAGGGGAAAAAAGGCTAAGACATTGAATGAGCGAATGCAAAGACATTACCTGAGCGCTCATCCCGAACTTACCTGTCATTTACTGAAGCTGCACGTTTCACTTCGGGTCGGCGCCATATCTCCGGCATACCGAACCCCGGCCCCTATGGGGAAAAAGACATAAGAATTAACGCTTGCTGCAATAAGACTACGAACATTATTAAGGCTTGAACATTTGGACAGAACTTATACTGCATCTTACCTGAACAGTCAAGCTTACCTGAACACCAATCCTCAATCCAGTGAAGTAACTGGGTTTCAACGCGCCCCTGCATCAGAAGCAGGATGGAGGGCTCTTCCTTCCAGATCCTAAGGAGGATATTCCTGCGAGGCTGAGAAGCTAGAGTTGAGGGGCCCATCCTGTTCATCTTTGGAGTCCGGCGCCCCACCTTAAGGAAGCATCAGCACCCGAAGCCGCGCCTCCGTGGGAATCAGGTGAGCGTTACACCAGGATGTGTGGCTGTAGCAAGACGGAATCCAGCTGGACCACTTTTCTTGTAACAAAAGGTACTGTTTTGGCTTGGGCTACTTACCCTCTCGCCTGCAGTCTCACTTGAGATTTGCATTTGCTTAACTTTCTGAGTTGATTTCAACTCCCCTTTTGCACAGGCTTAACAGCTTGTGTCCCTACAGTGATTTTCTGAACTATCTAACTCTGTGAAAGACTTTTCTCCAAGAAGTACATCCGAACTATAGACTTTGTCCAATTGACTTTGGCTGTCCTGGATCCCTAAAGGCACACTTCTGCATCCATTGACTTTGGCATTGCTAGACCCCCACAGGTTGTAATTTGTTGAACACGTTTAATGCTGGGAAAGGCTTACCTAAACTTCATTGGAGGATTCCAACCGTCTTTACTTTTTAAGACAGAATGTTCTAACCTTTCTACCTTTCTTTTAACCCTTCTTTTCTGAAACTCAGAATCTACAAAGTATATTGGTGTTATATATAAATGCAATACTACCCTTGTTATGGAAGTCACTTCAGGGTGTAGCAGAAAAGTATTAGCATAGCCAAAGTGTATTCACCAACTTTATCGATTTTGCAAAGTGATTCCAACGTTTACTTGAACCGTTACAATCACTTGCCTTTTTAAAGAATGCTTAACTAAAGCGTGTGTGTAAATAAATACATCATTATTTATTACTGAAACCTTGAGTGTAAGTGTTACTTGGTTACTTGTATTGACTGATTTCATCTGTACAGCTCTACAGCTCACATTTACCCCTCTTGAGATAGGCCTGGCTTCTCAGCCACTCTACCAACTTCTGTAGTACAAACCTATACCAAAAGGTGGGCTACCTAATACCAAGCAGATAAGCCCTGTGTAGTCTCACACTGTGTGACTGCATCAATTCTTACCTAACAGCCCAACACGTACCGACCATTCATTGGAAAAGAAATTGGGAAAACTGTAGCCATGCAACTACAGGAAATGGTGGGCCTGCATAAACCCCTGCGGGGTGGTCATTACCACTTATAACCTAGATGCAGCACTAAAGCCACCACCATCCAGTTCTTCTATAGCGTCCTGCCCGTCATGGACAATGGTGACGTCTGACCATCGGACGTGCATGGCATCCGTGCTGCCTTTGACGCTGGCGTTCACAAGGCAGTCTTCTAGATCCCGGCCATGGCTTGGGGCAGAGGCGTTGCTAGGGGGGGTGAGGGGGCAATAGCCCCGGGTCTTTTGGTTGTAGCCCCGGATAGAATCTCAGGGTCTACAACCAAAAGGCTAGCTAGCCCCAAATCCTGACAATCCCGACATTAGTGTAGCCCCAGATGTTTTCCAGACCTAATAACACCAATGGCTTGGGGATTGAGAATACACCACTGCAGTGGTTCAACTCATATTTTACTGCATCCCCTTCTCCAGATGTGCATCAGCAGCTCCCTATGAGGCCTTGTAGCCAGCAGTGTTTTTCAGAGTGAATCCTGCAACTGAATACCGCCGATTTCTACATAGAACCATTGTGCATACTCTGCACCAATCTCAGCATCAAGATCCACCAGCGCGCAGACGACGCGCAACTTGGTTTTGTCCTCATACTTTCATTTGACGAGGGGTGGAGGCTACACAGAGAGCCAACAGGGAAGAGTGCACCATCTTTTTCGGTCTGGGTTTTTGTAAAAGTGATCACAAGGTTCAATTGAATTCAATCACAGCTTGAGGTCAAAACATCAACAACAACCAGAAACTGAACCCCTCAAAGAGTGAGTCAACCCTCATTGGGATTTCTACTGAGTGCACTGTGGTCCAACTCTCCGACACGAAAAATAACTCACCCTCATCGGAGGCCAGTGGAATACCTAAATATCATGACACCATATCCTTGGAATCCAAGAAATGCAAAAAAAGAGAAGGCTAGAAAAGCAGGCCTTCTCGCGCTACTTACATCGCACTTCAGTACATCACATTCACAGGTAATCCCCCCAAAAAACGAATCCTAAAACAACGAGGCTGAAAACGGCACATTTGTGTAATCCCGCTAAAAATAGATGGGGGTTGCATAAGGGAATAAATTAAGTTAGGGGGAATGTGCAGGGTGCATCGCCTCCACATTTAAAATAAAAAAGTGCAGAAAAACTAAACAGCATTTTGGAAATTCGAAAATAAAACGGTGTTTTCAGCCTCATTGTTTTGGATTCGAAATTTTAACCTAGAACCAATTCACCACCTTTTCCCTTCACTGATGTCCAAAGACTATTCAGTGCTGATTGCTAAACTGAGAACTACACCTGTGCCTCTTTCTGTGCCCTCCTCTCGTGCACATGGATCCTTGACTCACTAGCTAGGTTTGCATTACACACATCCCTTTAGATGCATGCCTATTTATTCTCAAGGTGTTTTGTTGCACAGAACATTGCAATCCACAATCTCTTCAAAGGAAGAGAGAGGGATATCAGAGGAATCAAGGAAGATTTGAAGTGGAAGCTGTGGGCTGCATTCCAGCTACGTCCTGGGGATGGGGGATAGAAGGAGGTGATTGAGGGCAACCCTGGGTGGAAGCTCGGGGGACCTTCATCACTGAGCACCAGGGGCTGATTTCCGGTTTTTGATGGAGGTGAAAGAGGCAGGAAACGGTGGGAGTAGGTGGGTCACATGTACAGCTGGTGACAAAAAGACAGTGGACCACAAACCTGGCATAGAGTAGGAGATAGAGGGGGAAGAGGAAAGGTTGCAAATCGGCATGTACCAAACATCACAACACGAACCTGCCTCAAATGCTGTTTTCCCAACTGTTTTTCATAAAAAATGTCTTTTTTATGTGCCCTTTCCTCCCCCAATTCTGCCTTCACTGGAGGGAAGGGTGACGTGGGGGGGGGGGGGGGGGTCTGTCCCTTACAAATCTTTTCCCCCTCGACCTCTCTGTAGCCAGTCAGCTTTTCAAAAAATACAAATGCCGTCTGGCATTTACGCTTGGCAATCACAAAGAATTCCTCAGGCATTTAAATCTCATGCAATCTCGTGCTGGCAGAAAACTAGGCGAAATAACGGGCGGAGATAGGAAGGGGTGGCAGAAACCTATACAACGCCTTCCGTCTCTACTTGCAAAACTAATCTACAGGTTACAGCAGGAATGATTGTGGATATGATGACTGCCTGCGCTACGCTAAAAACTCTCAAGCTTAACAATTCTTACCACTGGCATAATCCTTTTACACCTTCTTTTTGCACGTTTTTAATGCTCTGGGAACTGGAAAATGACTCCCATGGTATGAATGCTTAACTTGCATATCAGTGTGCAAATTAGCGTAGCACACTGGCATTGTTGCAGCACTCTCACTCCTGATCCAATAATTGTAGCCTTAGTGTACTCTTTTGAGAATGCGAATTGCACGTTTGAGGGGACGTACTAGCCCCTGCAGGGGGCGCTCGAGGGACGTCCCACATAGCGTGGGCACCCCTCTGGCAGCCTCCCTTCCCGCAGGGAGGTTCCCACTCCTTCCGCTGTGTCACGGTGGGGGGAGGGCGTCCCCAGGGCGGGCATTTCCGGCCGGGCCCTGGGACGGCCTACAAATACGGATGAGGACTGCAAAGGCGGCCTCTGTTGTTCTCGTGGCAATGTCTCAGATAGGGTCACCGGACCTGTTCTCAGGGGTAGAGATAGTTTTGGACACATCAGCCAATGAATTTGATGAGGAGGCCAGGTTGTTCGCACGATTCCAGGAACAAATGCGGGCGAGAGGAAAGGACTGGGCGGAGAAAGTGCTGAGCGAAGGACAAGGGCCACTTCCCCACCAGAGCACTGTGCAAGCACAAGTTCACACTGTTCCAGATACCACCCCGCTCACGGAAATACCGCCGGAAATACGGCCGGCAAGTGTCCAGGCTCCTAAGAGGGCATCAAGCACCAGGAAAGGTAAAGGGCAATTGGTGGCACCTGTGATAGAGCAGGTGGGGGCAGGTTTGGGTTACACTGACCCCAGTGTAACCCGAACCCGCGGCTAGGAAAAGCAAGGCGACACAGGCTGTGATCTGCCCTCCACAAGTATCGGAGGTGCAGCCGGCCCACATGGGAGGGCAGTCGCCAACTATTGCTTTACGATTGGGCGAGCCCATCCCGACTGCCCCAGTGAATGATTTATTGAGTACTTTACCGGCGGTGATGGCAGGGATGAGCGCAAAATTGAACGAAACACTGGAAGAAATGTTGAAGTTATTGCTGGGACCCATTGTTCCACCTGCAGGGACACCTAGTAATGGGTTAAGGGAAGCATGGGGAGCCACAACACAGCTAGCAACTGGGGGCATTGTGGGAGGGAGCGCGCAACCAGGACCTGAACCTCTACAGAGCCAGGCAGTATTTGGCGGCACTGCCCTACAAATCCTGTCAGAAAAAAGCAATGTCTCACCAGGGCCTGAGGTTGTGGGACAATTGCAGGTAGGTACGGGGGGTAGCACGGCAAGTAGCGCGACACCAGTGTTAGCAGCGTTGGTCCCAGCACCCACAATGACCTTACCCACACAGGTGACGGCCCAGCAACCAGTGGTGACAGTAAAAACTATAACGCCAGCCAATGGGGCCACAACTAGCACACCCACAGCCGTCACACCGGCTAGTGGGGCAGGAGAGCCTGCCATTCAGCGGGTTGCACATGCACCCTTAATAACTTCTACTCTGGGGGTTGCTTAGCACGTGCCTAAGGATTTTAAAGAAATAATATGGGCAAGGGAGCAATGCGACATACTGTGCATTCTGGAGACAGAAAACGAAGGACCCGATTTTAACATTAGCAGGGAAGAGGACAGACAAAGGCAGAAGAGGGTAAGACCAGAGGAGAACATTCTGAATTGGGAGTTTTCATGTGATCTGTTGGCAGCTGTCTGGTTGGAGAAATTCCCAAACGATGGTCAGGGCTTGATGACATATAAAAACGGAATAACGACGGAGCATAGAAAATATGGGACCACGGGCTGGATAGACTATGATAGGGCCTTTAGAAGAAGGATGATCTGGGAACCAGAGATGAGATGGGATCACAAGGATGTGGATGCGTGGATGGAGTTTATGGGAGGTAAAGAAAGGACCAGCATACCCAATGATGTGGGGATCAAGGGGGGCGGGGTGGCCATGGGCGAATAAGTGGGAGGTGAAAAAGGAGTGGCAGCCATTTCAACCACCCCCTCCAAAGCAGGGAGGGGGGAACAGACAAACAAGGGAGCAATGGAAGGAAAACAGAGACAGGAGGGGAGGGACCAAACAAGTGGATGATTCAGGGATTGGAAGGAATGCAGGTCATTTAATAAAGGGTCGTGCACATGGGGAATCAAGTGCCGTTTCTCTCATCAATGTGCGAAGTGCGGGGGCGGGCACCCAAGCATTTCATGCTTCAGAGCAGAGGGGGGGCTCCGACCGGGGGGAGGACAAAAAGGGGGTCAATGAAGGGGCTTGGGTGATGGGGCCATCCCCGGTGGACAGAGGGTTGCTTCTGGAATTTTTACAGGACTACCTGAGGGCCGGGGATAGGGATTTGCTGTGGGAAGGTTTCTCGGAGGGATTTAGGATTCCTTATGAAGGCCCCTTGACAGGACGGATGGCGAGAAACCTCCCCTCTGCACTTCAACATCCTCTGGTGGTCACACAAAAAATTGCAAAAGAGGTTGAACTAGGCAGGGTGGCGGGCCCTTTTTCCATCCCTCCTCTCCCAAACTGCATTATCTCACCACTAGGCATTGTACCTAAGAAGGAGAAGGGCAAGTTCAGATTAATACACCACCTGTCCTATCCCAAGGGGGATTCGGTGAACTACTGGTTGGAACAGGGCAAATGTTCAGTGTACTATGCATCATTTGATCGGGCAATGTTGATGGTTGCCGCCACAGGCAGGAGGGCTCTCTTGGCAAAAGTAGACATTGAATCTGCATTTAGACTCCATCCTGTACACCCAGAGAGTTTTCATCTATTGGGTTTTCATTGGGAGGGCCTGTTTTATGTGGATAAGTGCATGCCAATGGGTTGCTTAGTATCTTGTTCTTATTTCGAGGCATTCAGTACATTTCTCGAATGGGTCGCCCGGAAGGTCCAGAGGAGCGGGGACATGATACATTATCTGGACGATTTTCTGATTGTTGGGCAAGAGGGTTCTGGGGATTGTATGCAGGCTTTGTCCTCATTTCAGGGATTTATGGCTAGATTGGGTGTCCCATTGGCGCCGGAAAAGGCACAGGGGCCCACCGAGGTGTTGACTTTCTTGGGGATTGAGATAGACACGATGGAGGGCACCTGCAGACTGCCCGGAGACAAAGTGACAGAAATGGTTGAGGAAATTGGGGCCACATTGAGTAAAAAAAGGACAACTTTGGAGAGGGTCCAGCAACTACTGGGGAAGCTGAATTCTGCGGCAAAGGTCATCCCTGCTGGGAGGGTATTCGCACGCAGGTTAGCCAGGGCAACAGCGGGAGTGACAATGGCACACCATCACATCCGCTTAGGTGCAGGCCTGAAAGAGGATCTGCGCATGTGGCGGGCATTTCTCAAAGATTTCAATGGGGTCACTTTATGGAGGGGCCCCTGGCAGTCCAGTGAGGAACTGCAGTTATACTCTGATGCTTCAGGTAACGAAGGCTTTGGGGTGATACTGGGCTGTGAGTGGTGTGCCCAGAAATGGCCAGGCCAGTGGCATAAGCAGGGGAAGACTAAGCATATCATGGCTTTGGAGCTATTCCCTATTGTACTGGCACTCATGCTATGGCCTGGGGAATTGGGCAACAGAAGGGTGCGATTCTGGTGCGACAACAAAGCAGTGGTTCAGGCCATCAACTTGCAGTCAGCCTCTTGCCCGGCGGCTTTGAGCTTACTAAGAAGGCTGTTGGAGGTGTGCCTGAAAAGAAACATTGAATTCAGGGCCGGACATGTACAGGGTGTGGTAAATATTGCAGCTGACTCTCTTTCTCGTTTCCAGTGGCACAAGTTCCGGGCGGCACATCCAAAGGCAAATACGGAGGGGATGGCTTTCAGGGACGAGTGGTGGCAGCTGGTGACGTGGACCAGGCGCTCTGGGAAATGGGTGAGCGATCGCTCACACCAGGCGTCAGATCCCGGTACCGGCAGGGCTATGGTAAGTTCATCCAAATGATTGAGAGCAATGTCATTTGGGGTGGTTCTCTGGAGGAACAGGTACAGGCATTTGTGGTATGGGCTTATGGTAATGGGAAGAGCAGGAGCTGGGCAGCTGCCCACCTGGCGGCCATAGCATTCCCCTGCAAACTGAGGGGATTGGGAAACCCAACGGGGGAGTGTAGGGTTTGTATGGCTTTAAAGGGATGGGGACGGACAGAGGGGCAGAAGCAGGACAGCAGGAAGCCAATTGACTTAGATCTGTTGAATAAGCTAATTGAGGCATTACCTGGAATATGTTTTGATGAATTTGAGTCAGCACTGTTCCTGGCCACATTTTCACTGGCATTTTTTGGGGCCTTCAGGATCAGCGAACTAGTGGCAGCGAGGAAAGGGGATGTTTCGGCCAGGGCAATTGCAGTGGGGGATGTCCAAATCTGTCCAGAGGCAGACGGGGTCAAGCTAAGGATCAGAATACGAAAAAGTAAGACGAACCAGGCAGGGAAGGGGAAGAAGGTGGTACTTCACCAATGCAACCATAACAGCAGCTGTCCAGTGCGTTTGTTAAAGAGGTACCTGGCCATGAGGCCGCAACAGCCGGGTACGCTACTGGTGCACCAAAACAGTTCCCCACTGACTAACTATCAGTTTAGAAAGGTCCTGTCCACAACATTGGGGGCTTTGGGGATAAGGGAGCAGGGATGGTCATCCCACAGCTTTCGCATAGGGGCTGCCACGGCGGCATTTTTACAGGGCATTCCAGCACACAATATCATGAGGATTGGGAGATGGGAGTCAAACAGGTTCCAGCTTTATGTAAGACCTCAAGGGGCCATGGGGCACCCATCAGCAGGGACGTAGGTTGCTGCAGCCAGGCGAGAACTGATGGACTGCATGATACATTGATTTCTGTTTTCTTCCTGATTCCTCTGACTTAACTCTTTTGTAACTTTTTACCCACAGATGACACAGTATGGATTGTGGGACATTCCTTTGTAACACAGGCTGAGGTCGCAATCTGGCAATGGCACTTGGGTTCCAACCTAGGGATGGACCCCAATAGAATAGTGTGGTTAGGAGCATCAGGGATGCGATGGCACTCTCTATTGTCGACCGCCAATAGGCATTTATAAGGGAGGCCCACTCCTAGGGTGCTAGTTGTCCACCTAGGTGGCAATGACCTCGCAACCATGGGAAGGGGACGATTATGGGCACAGATCCAAGTGGGCTTAGGCGCACTCACCCAGGAGTTACCCGGTACAGAGGACATATGGTCAGAGTTGGTGCCCAGGCTGCAATGGCGTGGGGTTGATTCGCAGAGGGCCTAGAAAAATCTAGGCGCAGGCTCAATAGTTGCATCGAAAGGTTTACACTAGCTAATGGCTTTGTGAGACACACATTGCTAAACTCTCTACCTTTCCACTATATGGCTGATGGAGTGCATCTGTCAGAGAAGGGTTACAACTTGTTCCTTCCGGCCATCTTGGGCAGCCTCTTGAAGGTCGGATGTAAATAAGTGATGGTAAGTTGGTATGTTTTTGGAGCATGGGGGCATTGGGGGTAGCGGGGTGCCACCCCCAAAGCGTGGTGGAGTTAGGGGCAGTCCTAGCCAGGGAGGAGTTTGCCATGGCTTGAACCGTGGGCGGTTTCCCGATGGCCGTACCCGAGCCAAAGTCAGATGACAGGCACTGGATCCCTATGGACACTGGAGACTCCTCACCTTCATGTGCAGTGGCCCGAGGGAGAAGCAATCTGGCGCGGATGTCCGGTGCCTTGCGACATGCATGGAGGCGGCAAGGGGACACCAGAACAGTCAGAAGATGCCCCACACTTTTTGGGGGCTAGGACTTTTTGTGGTATAGATGGTCATGAACCATGGTGCTTTAGGGCTGGGACTGCCCCCCCAATTTTGCTGTATGCTCCAATAAACTGTGATCTGTGTTTCCAAAATATAAAAGGTTGTTGGACTATTATTCTCTGACTGATCAGGTTGGTTTCCAAGATATGTCATCTGTACACAACAGGGGGGGGGCAATGGGGGCTGACACCGCTAAGGGGACGTACTAGCCCCTGCAGGGGGTGCTCGAGGGACGTCCCACATAGCTTGGGTGCCCCTCTGGCAGCCCCCAACCCCGCAGCGAGGTTCCCACCCCTTCCACTGTGTCACGGTGGGGGGAGGGCGTCCCCAGGGCGGGCATTTCCGGCCGGGCCCTGGGACGGCCTACAAATACAGATGAGGACTGCAAAGGCGGCCTCTGTTGCAGTTCTCATCCGTTGAATTGCCCACCCACCCTCACCTAATGACAGGTTATGTAGTACAGGCGGATGGAACTGGGGTAGGAAGATCCAGGTAGGTTAAGGACAGGGTGGTAGGAATTGTGGGAGGGGGGACGGAGGACCGGAGGGTAAGAAGCAGTGTGGTAAGCAGTGTCAAGGGTCGACTTGCTTAGTAGAGTACTAGCAACCTATTTTAACGGACAGCGAGGGGCAAGTGGGGGTATAGGAAAGGGTTCCAAAGGATGTCTACTGCAGATGGTTTCTAATATTACATGTTCTGATTACAGCGAGGTGTAAGTTCAAACAAAGGTAGTTTAAATTGCTTCGGCGCACAGTACAAAGTTGAATACTTCAGAAGACGGTAGGGTGGGAGTAGCGACAGGATGTTAAGGAAGACCTGCAGGTTTCAATTCGTATTCTATTTTAATTTTTCAGCGGACATCGAGGTGTAAGTGGGTGCAAAGGGCAGGTTTTTATGGTGCTGGTGGCAGGGGGGACATTAGTTCCAAGTTTGTTGTCCAATTTTGTGCATTGACTAGGGCTGTGTCGGGTAAAAGGTTTACTATGTTTATCAAGCTTCAATTTGTATCAGTTTTCTTTTCATTTTCAGCGGAGTTCGAGGTGTAAGTGGGTGAAGGGATTTGTGGAATTTGCTGGCTGTATCTTGTACTAATTGTTCCTTTCTTGTCACAGGCGGAGTTAGGGGCAGTCCTAGCTGGGGAGGAGTTCGCCACGGCTTGAACCGTGGGCGGTTTCCCGATGGCCGTACCCCTGCCAAAGTCGGATGATGGGCACTGGATCCCTGTGGACACTGGAGACTCCTCACCTTCATGAAACACCTGTGTATGAGCGCGATATAAATAAAATATCATATCATATCTTATCATGTGCAGTGGCCCAAGGGAGAAGCACTCTGTGCAATCTGGCGCGGATGTCCGGTGCCTTGTGACATGCATGGAGGCGGCAAGGGGACACCGGAACAGTCAGAAGATGCCTCACACGTTTTGGGGGCTAGGACTTTTTGTGGTATAGATGGTCATGAACCATGGTGCTTTTGGGCTGGGACTGCCCCCCAATTTTGTTGTATGCTCCAATAAACTGTGATCTGTGTTTCCAAAATGTAAAAGGTTGTTGGACTATTATTCTCTGACTGATCAGGTTGGTTTCCAAGATATGTCATCTGTACACAACAAGGGCGGGGAATGGGGGCTGACACCGCTATGTAATCACCGATTGATTTGACAGCTTCTTGGGTAGGTGTGAATATAGCATAAGAATACTGGTAAGTACTTGTTTGTGTTACTGTGTCAGATTACTGGAGGTTAAATGGCTGCATTATGTCTATGTTTTAAAAGTGCACTGCCCCATTGAACGCTCCATTGTAGGAGCAACAAAGGCTGCTCACTTTGACATTGGCTTCTCAGAAAAAGCACCTGGCACCGTGTGCAGTGGAACAAGCTGATGTAATTGCGTCATTGCGTCTGACCTTTTCTCAGAAAAGATGCAGGAAATTCTATACTTCACTGTTCTATAACACAACAGATTAAAAGCCTCTTGAGTGGGCGCTCAGGCAGATGTTGTAGTTGCCCGGGAGTTCTCCTCTCTCGTCTGAGGTTCCTAGTCGTTGCTAGTCCCAGGTCTACCAGTGTGTGTGATTTTTGGCCCCCCCACCCTCAACGTTCTGTAGACTACAAACAAATGCCTTTCTCTGGAGCGTGGGGGTCAAATTTTGCAGGGTGCTGCCAGGGATGTCATTTCAACAAAATACCAGAGATAGTGGAAGTGACACCACGCGACCTTCTACCTATGATGACATCATTCTCTGATCGACTGCAGCACATGAAGGATGTGCCCCCTAACATTGTGGGACACAGTTTGTTTCATCACCTACCTACTACAGACCTCCTAGCCCTGTTAAGATGTCCGCCACCTTTTGGCTTCGTTCCAGGCTGCCTGCAATGCCTGACTGACATCGACCCGACAGCGTGGAGCCGCCTGATTGGCCTTCTTTTTCAGCAAATGCCAAGACCCGGCTCAGCCTTGAGGCGAAGCTGGGCCCGGCATAAAAAGACCCGGGTTTAAGGCCCCTGTCTTCTCTGATCGACTCCAGTGCATGAAGGATGTGCCCCCTAACATCGTGGGACACAGTTTGTTTCATGACCTACCTCCTATAGACCCCTTAACCCTGTTAAAATGGCCACCACCTTTTGGCTTCGTTCCGGGCTGCCTGCAATGCCTGACCGACATGGACCCGACAGCATGGAGCCGCCTGATTGGCCTTCTTTTTTAGCAAATGCCGAGACCCAGCTGAGCCGTGAGTCGAAACCGGGCCCGGCATTAAAGGGCTGGGTTTAAGGCCCCTGTCTTCTCTGATTGACTGCAGCTCATATAGGATGTGCCTCCTAACATTGTGGGACACAGTTTATTTCATCACCTACCTACTACAGACCTCCTAACCCTGTTAAGATGGCCACCACCTTTTGGCTTTGTTCCAGGTTGCCTACAATGCCTGACCGACATGGACCTGACAGCATATGATTGGCCTTCTTTTTCAGCAAATGCCGAGACCCGGCTGAGCCGTGAGGTAAAACCGGGCCCGGCATTAAAGGACTGGATTTAAGGCCCCTATCTTCTCCCTGTCTACCCTTGGCTGCCCACCAACCGCACCTGTATTACCTTGCATGTGGCTTCTGACCTGTGCAATGTCTATTCCGCTAAAATTACTGTCTGGCCTCACCGAACCTTCTTCGTACATTCTACTTGGTTGGCTAGTAAAGACCTTGGTCTATGCTCATTGTGCACAACTCAGCGTGTCTACCTGCAACCTCCTGATATCTCCTTACATAACCTTCTACTGAACTCAGCTGCCTTTCCTGCTATCTAGACTCTTCCTCTGTATAGTCACCGGAAACTTAACATGTAACATCCACTTTCAGCAACTCTGCTAACATCCATCCTCCAAAAAACAATCTAATCTGTCTTTTAAGTTGTTTTCTCATGTATAATTGAAACAGTCCATTATGCATGGCTTTGTTACATCCTGTGTGAATACCAAACTATGGCCTGTGATCCCACCTTTCTCTTTGCTGGTATCTACCCACCTCACCTTTGGTACACCCACACCCTTGTCTCTCATATGTTAGTCTGATGTAGCTCCCTATAATCAGTGGGTAAGCTTATCAGTCTTGTATTACCTAGCCTACTATGTCCTGTAAGCATGTCTGATGTATCTCCCCGGAACAAGAGGAGTGGCTTTCCAGTATGTATCCTTACGCCTACTATGTCCTGTATGCATGTCTGATGTAGCTCCCCGGAACAAGAGGAGAGGCTTTCCAGTATGTATCCTTACGCCTGCTATGTCCTGTGTGCATGTCTGATGAAGCTCCTTGCAACAAGAGGAGAGGCTTTCCAATATGTATCCTTATGCCTACTATGTCCTGTATGCATGTCTGGTGCGGCCCCCCGCAACAAGAGGAGAGGCTTTCCAGTATGTCTCCTGTCCTGTTTGCATGTCTGATGTAGCTCCCCGAAACAAGAGGAGAGGCTTTCCAGTATGTATCCTTATGCCTACTATGTCCTGTATGCATGTCTGATGCAGCTCCCCACAACAAGAGGAGAGGCTTTCCAGTATGTATCCTTATGCCTACAATGTCCTGCATGCATTTGTGGTGCAGCTCCCCGCAACATTAGGAGAGGCTTTCCAGTATGTATTCTTACGCCTACTATATCCTGTAAGCATGTCTGATGTAGCTCCCAGAACAAGAGTAGAGGCTTTCCAGTATGTATCCTTACGCCTACTATATCCTGTACGCATTTCTGATGCAGCTCCCTGCAAAAAGAGGAGAGGCTTTCCAGTATGTATCCTTATGCCTACTATGTTCTGTATGCATGTCTGGTGCAGCCCCCCGCAACAAGCAGAGAGGCTTTCCAGCATGTATCCTTATGCCTACTATGTCCTGTATCCATGTCTGATGCAGCTCCCTGCAAAAAGAGGAGAGGCGTTCCAGTATGTATCCTTACACCTACTATGTCCTGTATGCATGTCTGATGAAGCTCCCTGCAACAAGAGGAGAGGTTTTCCAGTATGTATCCTGTCCCGTTTGCATGTCTGATGTAGCTCCCCGAAACAAGAGGAGAGGCTTTCCAGTATGTATCCTTACGCCTACTATGTCCTGTATACATTTCGGATGCAGCTCCCTGCAACAAGAGGAGAGGCTTTCCAGTATGTATCCTGTCCTGTTTGCATTTCTGATGTAGCTCCCCGAAACAAGAGGAGAGGTTTTCCAGTATGTATCCTGTCCTGTTTGCATGTCTGATGTAGCTCCCTGAAACAAGAGGAGAGGCTTTCCAGTATGTATCCTTACACCTACTATGTCATGTATGCATGTCTGATGCAGCTCCCAGCAAGAAGAGGAGAGGCTTTCCAGTATGTATCCTTATGCCTACTATGTCCACTATGAATGTCTAATGCAGCACCCCGCAACAAGAGGAGAGGCTTTCCAGTATGTATCCTTACACCTACTATGTCATGTATGCATGTCTGATGCAGCTCCCTGTAACAAGAGTATAGGCTTTCCAGTATGTATCCTTATGCCTACTATGTCCACTATGAATGTCTAATGCAGCTCCCCGCAACAAGAGGAGAGGCTTTCCAGTATGTATCTTTATGCCTACTATGTCCGGTATGCATGTCTGATGCAGCTCCCCGCAACAAGAGTAGAGGCTTTTCAGTTTGTATCTTTACACCTACTATGTCCTGTATGCATGTCTGATATCGCTCCGCACAACAAGAGGAGAGGCTTTCCAGTATGTATCCTGTCCTGTTTGCAGGTCTGAGGTAGCTCCACCGCAACAAGAGGAGGGGCTTTCCAAATAGGTATCCTTACGCCTACTATGTCCTGTATGTATGTCTGATGTAGCTCCCCACAACAAGAGGAGAAGCTTTCCAGTATGTTTCCTTATGCCTACTATGTCCTGTATGCATGTCTGATGTAGCCCCCAGCAACAAGAGGAGATTCCGGACAGCATATTACCTACTGAATATTCTTGTGCAAGCACTTCTGTAACTAGCGCCTAGATACCTGAAGGTTTTGTGCGCTGTAAATAAATGCAAAAATAAATAAATAAGGCCCCATCACAAGTGACATCACAGGAAGCAATGGAACACGACCTTTCACCCCTTGAAAAAACAGGAAGTGGAATCACATAGCATTGTTCCTCAGTACAATACGACAAATATGGTTACGATATAACTATAATGTGATATGCATTTCATACAAGAACGGATCACCATATGTATTGTTAATATCAGTATGTATGCACCCATATTACCAAATTATTGTGAATGCAAGCAGACGTCCAAGGCCAAATGGTAATGATGTATTATTATATAGCACTTACGCTTAAACGCTTTATATAGAACAAATGTGCACACAATATCACCCAACCTGTGTTGGTACTCATTTGTTGACCTCAGAAGGATGAAAGGGTGAGTTGAGGTGTTTGAGAACAGACTAAATCAGTGACTCACCGCTGAAGTGTGCCTGAAATAACCTTTAATGAGTCCAGCAATTATTGTGTGTAATTCCAGAAAGACAAATTATTTGTTATTCCTATTCTTTCTTATTTAGGGTCACTGCTGAAAGTGTAACACTTGTGGAACCCCCTGTTTTTTTAAGAGGACTGAACAAGAAAGTAAGCCACTGCAAAAATAAAGAGCCACATGGTAGGGGTAGCAAGGGAGACCAGATGGAGAGCAAGGGAGAGCTCTGGGGTTGCATCTGCGACGCCTGGGGGCCCCCAAATGACATGGGTGCTGTTGCATTAGAAAGAGGTGCAGCGTGATTCTTGAATAGGCACTGGCACCGCGCCTCTGTCACTCACTGTCATGTAAAGTGTCAGTCAATGACTTTCTATTACTGAGTGAGTCACTAATAGAAAGTCATTGACTGACACTTTACGTGCCACTTTACAATATGTGAGCTGGTGGTGCCCTTTATCTGCAGTGCCGCTGTGCCAAGGCACCACTTGATCAGCCCTTGAGCCGGCTCTGTTCCTAGTCCCACCTGCCTCACATTGATGCAGGGCACCAACATGATACATGCTCGCACTGTCCAGTTTACCCTTGTATTTTCCAATGCACTCATAGCAGATGAGTGCATTGGAAACACTTTTACATTCTAAAGGCCACCTATGACCTTTTTGCTCCAAAAATTCATGTTCCTGACAGAGAAAGACGAGGGTGACCAACACCCACAGTGGGCTCTTTGTTCATGCATAAGCCACTAACACTACCAGTGCTTACCTCGAACTGCTGACATGGTATTGTGCTTACAACGTCATATGTGTTCACACAGGGGCTCATATGGAAACCTAACCACTGAATCTTTATCTTCTGAAAGCCCTAGGAAATGTGGACGTGAAAAGGAAATGCTTTAGTGGACGTGAAAAGGAAATGCTTTACTGAAATTGACTTTTCTATTAATTATTTGAAAATGTTTGTGTAATATCCTTAATTGCAGGAGCGCAACTTTGGGTTGCAGGAATGGGCATCTGAGGCGCTGCCATGGCCCTACAGGAGCGGTGACATTAAGGGCTGCCTTGTGGGCAGTGTTGTCTGGTTGGAAGGAAACAATAAACTGAATTCCCTTCCAAAACAAGCCCAAAACAATCTGACTCCCATCCAAATAAGCTGAAAAAACAAGCACACACCCAAAACACTGTGGAGAGATCTCAAAAGTAAGAAACATAATACAATAGCATAAACATGCAGAGAGAGAACACAGACATTGTGTTCGAACAAAAATATTTTACTATAATTGCATGTTTCTGAAATGTAGTATCTCTTGTTTCCATTTCTTGTGTATATGGTATTTGAAAGCATATCATTGGCATCTCTGGTCCGTCGCCCTACTGGTCCTTGGCTCCTTGGTGAGTTGTTCTCCTTTGGTCCTCGGCTTCATGAGTCTGTCACCCCTCTGGTCCTTGGCTCATATGGTCCATCAGCCCTCTGATCATTGGCTCCCCTGTGAGTTTCTCTTCTGCCCATCGTTTCTCTGGTGCTTAGCATATGGTGCCTGGTCGGCTGTGTCTGTTGCTAGTTGATGGTCCAAATCCATCTACATTATCCCATATAAGACTGCGTGCTTCCATACTTAACAATATGCCTCATTCCATTTGGGAGATGATAGTTCAGTCCTGGTTTTAACTTTAGAATCTGGGACTTGCAGTTCTGGGTTTCCCTATTATATAATTCGGGCCTAAAAGTACCAGAATACAAAGTTAAAACTTAGACTGGACAAGTTGCTGGAGTGGAGCATGTTGAATGTATGCAGTACTACAATTGGAATGTCTGAGGAGTCAGTGGGCAGTCATGAAGGAGGTCCTGGGAAACTGATTAGAAACCGTGAGCGGTATATTTTCTTGCCATTTCACCTGATTTGGCAAGTCTTAGCCCTAAATTACATATGGCATAAGAAGGCATTGATGTAAGCAAATAAATGTACACAACTGTGATGTTGCCAATGTGAAAAAAGTTGTACCCAGTTATGAGGTGGTCTGTTGTGCAAGAAATGGTAACAGAAAGCACCTGAAAGTCGGTTTATAACCCACTCTAACCAAAAACACATCTCTAAACACAACAATGCCACAGGAACAACACTGGTTGCACAATGATGTGAAAACCACCGGAGGGGATACATGCACACTACATTTCCCTAAATAGTACACTAGCACACCACAGATGCACAAACTCAATCCTCAAAACTCCCCAAACAACACTCTAGCAGACATCACAATCACACAAAAATCACTGCTTACAAGTGATCAATCACGCCGGGCTGAGGACAGGCGCTTGGATGGCCAAGTTGGAAGCAAAAATTCTCTGTTCACTCTTGGCCCTACCATGTAGTGTCCCGGTGGAGACAATGAGGTTGGAGTTGGGAGTCTTGTCTCTGCTCTCACTTAGGAAGATTGCAGCCTGCAAGATGTGGGCCAAAATGCATTATGGTTCATTGGTGATACTCTGTTGAGTCGGTGACTGTGAATTCTAGCAGATTTTCCAAGAGTATATGCTACAGCCCTTATCATACGGTAGAGTAGAGCTTACAGCAACTTTGACGATCACACTTCGGACCAATTCTCGATTGCAATCTATGGCGCTGAGTCCTTGGTCATCACTGCGGCAGCTTTTCATGTATGGCAACTAGTGGCCAGCAAATTGTCTTTCGAGTACTAAAGATTTAATTCTAAAATTTAGTGTTTTGGATTAATTTTATGTAGTTTATGGTTTAAAGTGGGTTGGTTTTGGGAAACATTTTTATTTATTTGGGAGAACTCAGTGTATTTTGAATGCATGTGATGTTTTGTGAATTGTTTCACCAGACATTTATTAATGCGCAATGCTGTTTTGGATATTGCCGGCAGGTATAACTGTCCAATGGCAGAAATGTGTAATCAGTCTAAAAGGTACACAATGTAACCAAATGCACTTAATAAAATTAAAAAAAACAATCACACATTTGAGGTCACCAACCTGGAGCGCTCATTAGCTACTGCTACAGAGAACTCACAAAATAAATAAAATGTACAAACCACAGAGAGACCCATCCTCGCATATATGCAGACATCAACATTGCTACAAAGGAGTCCTGTCCTGCTCCCCATACCCCACCTCTGTAGATCCTGAAATGTCAAGAACCAGTGAAACAGTGCAAATGGTAGACAGTGTGCTATACAAAACCTAGCACAACTGGGCATAGCGAGAAGTTTCACTCCTTCTCAGCCCGACGGATAAGGGGCGTATCAGTCACTTTTACTCCATAAAAATGGGCACATACTCCCAAAAAAGAAAAATAGGGACTACAAATACTCAAAACTAAAAATAGGGAACAGACACAAGAGCCTGTCCCCCCGCTTTCCCGCACACAGCGTCATGGCTATGGTTGGACCAGTAGTACACATAATTTCACAGAAATAAACTACTTTTATGACTACCTGATCCTTATGGTAAATATGTATCTTTTAATATTTTAATATGCATGAATAACTATGGGCTAACAAATATTCATTAGCAAAACATTTCTGTTTTACAGTTAAAACATGTGTACTCACTTATCAAATGCTCCCATTGGGAATCAGACGTCATCCCTAAAAAATCATTTTACTCCCAGCTTTAAAAAATAGAGAGCAAAATGCTCCCAATTCAAAATCTTATCTGGAGCATTGCTCATTCTCTTGTGGGGTAGTACTCTGGTTGGTCGACACAACTTTGGTGACTGGCAGGAATACTGAAGGACATTGATGTTGGCTCTGCTTTTGTCTGTCCTCTTTACAAAAAATAATTACATTGCTTGCTCAGGAAAGCACTTTGGTTATAAAGTGAAGCTGGGATTTTGTACCCATGCTACAGTCTAGGCTCTTGAACACACATATTCCAAGCTCCACTTGGCACAAATACTTAAATGAGTATTTCACAGCTTACAACAATACTGTCTTATAGAGCAGAGGTGTAATGATTCCCGTGGTTATACATGAGCAGGGTATCCAGTGCTGCATTTACCTTGAATTATGGGACTTGTCGTTTTGATAGTTCAAATGGGAAAGAGAAAACTACACGTCCAGAATCCAAAGAGAAACAACAGAACTACATGCCTACAGGACATTTTAGAGCTCTGATAGTTTACGTGTAAAATACGCGTGTCTCTTATTAAAGCAACCTTACAATATGTATATCCTGAATAGAAAACGAAGTCGCATGATGCAAAATACTACAAGCCTGAAAACAAATATTGTTTTGTTTATATACCACTGCAGCAAGGTCACTTAGATCACTTTTGTCACATAGATATATAGATATATATATATAAATCAACACTTTTTTCCATCATGACTAAACTTTAAAAGCGTTGACTTAAATACACTCTAAAGGCCTGATTTACAGAAAGAAGCGCAAATGTTTCCCCCAAAAGATATGTGCGTGCGCTTGGATTGTGCAGTGCAAATGCATCGTACCAGAAGCCGATTTACAGAATTAAGCGCCAGCAGTGGCCAACAGTGTAAAAAATATAGGATTGCACCAGACACGCCCACAAAATGCCTCTAGTGCAAACTAAGGAGCCAGCTAAACCTACCGTTTTGTGCACATTTAGACCTGTCAAACCAGATGCAGCAAAAATAACACAAATAGCATGGCGAGTACCCACAAGCAACCACCAAGAGCTGCACCCATGCCAACCATCAACAACCTCACGCATCAAATAAATCTGCGCTCCCCAAATGCAGCGTGCACCTACACCCACCCCCTGTACACCCACCAAATTAAGCCACCCACATACAAAGTGCACCTACACCCACTATTCCCACCCCCTGTACATCCCCAAATCTGAGCCACCCACATGCAAAGTGTGCCTACACCCACCGTTCCCATCCCCTGTACACCCACGAAATTAAGCCACCCAAATTCAAGGGGCACCTACACACAATAAACACAGCCCCTGTAACACCAGCAAACACCCCACCACACCACACACATACACCCACACACATACACATCACACCACAGGTACTGCACACACAATGTGGACCACTAAACCACACAACCCAGCACCCATGCCTGCCCATGACGAAAAATACATTGCAGAATATAAACCAACATGCATGTCACTTGGCACCATCCCACACAGAGTCAATCACATACCCGTACAGGAAACACATCTGGACAAATGACCATCTGTGCAATAAACACCATGTAGCACCACACCAACAACCAGTATGACCAACCATCAAAACTCCCCATCACCACCGCCCTCGCCTGCAAAGAGCACACATTATACCCATTAGCATTGTGCACATGTATACCCAAATCCCACATGCACCATGAGCACATGCATGCCAAGATTCCACCCAGAACATAATCTACACAGAACCATGACATGCCGAGAGATAACACATGGATCCAGAGTACCATACCACATGACCATGTGTCATGACCCCTCAAAAGAAGACAAGTGTGACATGCCACACAATAGATGACTGCACACACACACATGAGCATCTCAGAAAGCATTTCTCCCCATGAAGAAATGACAAAATAAACACAAGAATACCATATACCCAAACACATAACTGTAATATAATTGCAATCATAACAAATAATGGTACATCTCGGGTGGCGCTCAAGAGCCCTAGCAAGATGGCAGCGAGATAGAGGAACTCAGGTGACACCGAAAATTGTCAGGAAAATATATTGTCATCATCCATGGGTTGCCGTTTATTAATTATGGACTTGCAGCAGAATGTGAAGGGGTACCATCAATTAAATCCTGGACTGCCAGCTGTCCCCGTTCCCAGGAAGGGCACTGAGGACGATCTGAGCAGCTTGGAGGGGAAGCCGTCGGACCCGCGACCCTGGCCGCCGCAACCAACTTGTTGCGGCTCCCACTGCTACACACCCTATGGCGCTACTCCGACGGGAGCCTGCCTGACCAGGGAGCCTGCATGATAGCCCACTTGCCCCAGCGCATAGGCCGGAATTCACAAGGCGGACCAGCGACGTTGTGCCAATTGCCTGACATCTGACTCAGAGGGACGAGCCTCCCTGGCGGTGGATTAAGGTGGGTCACCATGCGGCGATGGAGAGCCGGGGAACCTTTGAACACCCAGCTCCCGCCAGGCGAGCACTGCGGCTAGACTAAATAAGGCACGGCTGGTGATTTAAAATATGCAGGGATGATCCCGAGCAACGAAAACCAAGGCGCACAACATCATGGACTGCTGCACAACCGATCAATGCACACAGGCATGGGGCACTAGCGAGAGGAATAACATCCCGGCTGTGCTGCGGCCCTGCCTGCCCCGCTGACATTCCCAGGCGGAGGGGAGCATCCCTCGACTGCCGCGTAACAGGCATCATGCAGCTGGCATATATGTTGCGGAAGAGGATAGCCTTCAGAGCTGCCCACATATAATGGCAATGGACATAACAGGGGGAGGAACCTGCCGGTTGGTGGGCATGAGATCCCGACAAACGCCATGCACAGTCCATCAAAAGGCAGATCTTGCCCCAGTTGCCCCGTGGGGTACCTCCCTAACAACAGCCATTACGGGGAAGCGGCCCTGTCAGCTGACAGGACTGCCCTCCGACTACCACCTCCTACATCACACGGCCGATTGGGGGTGCCGGCAGCGACCTGGTTATGGTACGAGCCACGCTATACCCACCATGGCCAGATACCAGGCTAACCAAGCTGTGTGTCACCGTAGTGGCGGAGGGCGTGATCCATTTTCTCTTTTGTTACAAGCACTTGGCCACGGGGCTGCTCCCACCCTCTCCTTCGCTACAACTTCTAGATGGAATGATACAGCCCATAACGGACGCTGCTGAGCAGCTGATCTCTAAGAACAAGGGAACAACTACGCCACTGCGACAATCAACGTGGAAACCACCCACAATGGAGGCACAGATCCAAAATCAGCTCCAGACGATCCTCCAAGAAATGAAGACCATAGCCAAATGACACAGCTGACAAACAGAATGGTCTAAGACCTCAAACAAGACCTGACAAGACTCAATGCACAAGCAGACCGGACGACGAACAACGAGCAGCAAATCAGCTCACTTGAAGACAACAGCATGTCTGTGGCCACGGACATGGACGGGCCGATCAGAGAGGTGCAACGCCTCGAGGCAAAGGTCAAGGACCAAGAAAAAAGGTTCCATCCCAACAATCTGAGCCTGGTGGGTCTGCCTGAAAACACAGAGTGCCCGGACCTGGAATCCTTCACATATGACCTCTTCCAGGACAAATTGATGCTGCTAGACACCAGGATCATGATAATCGAGCGGGTGCATCGAGCACCTACACTCAAACCTGCACCAGGTGACCGTCCACGGCCCATCACTATGTGCCTACTGAACTTCCAGCATAAACTGTCTATACTGAAGGCGCACCGAGCAGTGGGTACCTTGCGAATTGGGGATGCAGAAGTCAAGATCTTCAATGATTACTCCATCGAGGTCTCTAGGTGCAGGAAGGGGTTCAATCCCATATTCGACGCCCTGAAGGGGTTCAATCCCATATTCGACGCCCTGAAGGAGACAGATCATAGGCATTACCTCAAGGACACAATGCGACAGGGGTCCACATGGATGCTGCAAGAGATCGGGATGACGGCCCGAGGGCCAGAGACTTGACACAGGGGAACCGGGGTGATGGCCTGTCGGCAGTACGCTCCGCCACAATCCTAACTACTTAGCCCTTTGAGAGGAGTCAGCGTGGGCAACACAGCAATAGGGAATTACTCCAGCTCAGAGAATCTAGGTCAATTCACTTAAGGAAACTTGGGGGCGTCAGGACACTTGCTGAAACACTGAAACTGGCGGCCACTCCACCCGCTTACGTACTGCATGGACCTACCTAAGTTCCCCTTGGAATGGACTGAACCGAGAACCATGGACGGAAGGTCGCTGAAGGCACCGAAAGCCACACCCCCTATGGTTACATTGTTGGTATTACGGTTTATATATTTTTTTGCTGCTATTTTTGGCCACGGCCCCCTCCTTGGGGTCGTTGGTATGCAGGCTGAACAGGATGGGCCCCCTAACCCACGCTGGCTTTCCTCAAGCATGGGCTCTATTTGCCCGGTACTGGGTCCAAGTTACATGGACTCAGTGTTACACTGTTATATTGGTATGTTCAGGTTTTGGGGGGTATGTTTATTATGGGAAATGGTCCTCCACCTAATCTTACTCTAGTATGTTGGATATGGGCTAGAGTATAAATGATGGGCTCCCCTTATGAGTCAAAGACGCCCTCTCTCACACTCATATCACTCAACACTCAACGTCCAGGGATTCGGGCACCCGATCAAAAGGAAGAGGATGCTTAATCTTATGTGGGATATGCAGGGCGATGTCATCTTTCTGCAAGAAACCCACCTGAAAGCTGTAGAATCGGAAAAACTAGGGAGGGCTTGGGTGGGGGTCGCATTACACTCCCCATGCCAAGGGAAGAGAGGGGTGCCAATCTTAGTACACAAGCAAATCCCCTTCCAGCTGGTGCATGTGCTGGTGGATGGGGGAGGGGCAGGTATGCCTTGGTGCAAGGGCGGATACAGCAGCAATCTATTACCCTTATCAACATCTACGAGTCCATGACAGATACACCAGCCTTTTTTATGCACACATTTGCTACGTGCACCCCATTTAAGGGGGCATTGCCCCTGATTGGGGGAGACCTCAACGTAGCCTTGGTCCCAGCAGAAGACAGACAACACTCTACCACCTCATCACAGACACCTCCAAGGAAACTTGCCACCATTCTAACCCTTCTGTTTGAGCTCAAACTCAAAGACGCTTGGCGAGTCACACACGCACACCAAAGAGACTATACCTTCTATTCTAATAGACACAACAGCTACGCCAGGCCGGACTATTGGTTCCTGCCCTCAAATGCACTCCACCTCATGCGATCATGCAACATCATGGCTACCACCCTTTGTGACCACGCGCCAGTGGTGCTGCGCATCGACCTGCCAACTACCCCCCACAGAAGACGACACTGGCGCTTAAAACCTGCGGGCCCTGGGTTATTCGGACTTGCGCGAACACCTGGCGGGGTACACTGATTTATTCTGGCAAACGAACCTAACCAGCGAGTTCCAATCAGCGACCGGCTGGGATGCTTACAAAGCATATATATGGGTGCAATATGTATCTAGGTGGTCCCACAAACTAAAGAGCTGGGGGCACAGGAGGTACAGCTTAGAACAGATATTCTGACCACAGAAAAGCTACATAAACGTATGCACAACCCTCAGACACCCGCGAAGCTCAATAAACTTAGATTGGATCTGAAGCGCGTGACCACAGCCCGTGCTCAGAAATCCTTTACTAGCTGGTCACAAACGTACTATAGTGATGGAGATAGACCCTTACACTTAATGGCGCTCGCTCTGCGCAACCGGCAAGCTGCACAGACGAGCAAAGCCATTTGGCACCGGAACAGGGAAGTACTAGAAGGCGATGAGGCTATCAATCAAAGGTTCGCACAATTCTATGGTACACTGTACGCAAAGGCAGCCCCAACAGACACTGAGCGTATCTCCGAAATATTAGCGACAGTCGACCTCCCAAGCTGATCCCCTGTCCCCCCAGGTTGATTAGTTTGCTGCTCTACTCAGAGTAGAAGAAGTGACCCAGGCGATTAGGTCCCTGAAGTCAGGAAAGGCAGCGGGACCAGACAGTCACTGGGGGACTGGCTTGCACCTGCACTAAAGACAGTGTTTATGGATGCCGCAGCGATGGGCCATCTACCCAGCTCCATGCTCGATGCTAACATTATTGTGTTCCACAAAAAAGTGCACGATCCGAAGGAATGTGGTTCATACCGTCCCATATCCCTGATTAATGTGATGCAAAAATATATGCAAAATGTTTGGCGCATCGCATCGAAGCGCTACTCCCACTCCTCATTCACAAGGATCAGACAGAGTTTATTCATGGCAGACACTCAGCTGACAATGTCAGACGTCTCCTACATGTCATTGCCAGCGGGACCGGCGCAGAGGAGGGGATTTTGGCACTTGACACCAAATAAACGGCTTTTAATATGATCCAATGGGACTTTATGTTTCAAGTGCTAGGCAAATATGGGTTCCCTGCTGACTAGATCAGTAGGGTACGATTCCTGTACAAAAATCCTATTGCCTCAGTGACCACCCATGGTGTCACGTCTCCTCCGTTCCACCTTTATTCAGGTACACGCCAGGGGTGCCCACTGTCACCTCTTATGTATGCACTCACCATATAACCTCTGGTGGTTAAGCTCCGAGCAGACACTGGGTGGTTGGGCACTAAACAGAGCATAGAGGAACATAGGGTATCCCTCTACGTAGGTGACCTATTGGTATATATCGGCGACTACAAAAACTCCCTACCTAGACTGCGATTCCGACTCCAAGACCTCGGCCCTATGCATGCCTATGTTATTAATTGGGCCAAGTCAGAATTCCCACCACTTGGACCAGATATCCCATGGGACCCGGGCGGGGTGGCTCCCTTTAAGCTGCAGCTTAAGAGCATCACGTATCTGGGTGTACAGATCTGTCCCGACCTACATGGCATAATGGAGCTGGATTACCCCCCAATCTTAAATAGGATCCAACAGGACCTTCTCAGATGGACCACTGCTATCACTTACTGGCAGAATTAACGCCTTTAAGATGAACTCTCTCCCAAAATTGACATACTTAGCCATGCTACTGCCATTTGCCCCCACAAAACGAATATTCAAGGACCTCGATTCCCATCTATCTATATTTATTTGGCGGTGCAAAAAACACATGTATTAAGCTTGAAGTCTTGAAGTCTTGCAAGCCCCCAAAATGGACGCATGGCTAGCGCTCCTGCTATGGAAAACCTACTTTATGGCAGCAAACGTGTGCTGGACTAAATGCTGGCTCAACACAGAAGATCAATCCAGCTTGAGAACTGCTGAACAATCCCTTTTGTATTTGTATTTTGTATTTATTAGGTTTATATAGCGTTTTGCCTCAAGAAATTTTGGCAATGCCACCAACGCAACTTCCTAGCGCTATCAAGCAGCACCCGATAATCTGGCCCACTCTCAACCAATGGCACAAAATGAGATTCCTTCAGGGGTCGCAAATCCGAGAGGCGCCTGCCAGGATCAGCATAAGGGCTACTCTGTCATACGGAATTAACCAGAAACTTCTCCCCCTACAACCCATAACCTGGCCACACGTCCAATCATGGACCTTTATGATGAGGGTATACCGCTTACCTTCTCTGAGGCCAGATGAGTTCTAGGTCTTGGAGAAGCTCATTGGCTCCAATATAGAACCATTATGGCGACTATATGCAAATATTCCACCGAGGAAACTCGGTAAGCTACCCCAACAGCCGGCGAAATAGAAATGGGTCAAAATCTGAACTCATTTCCGAAACTGCAAGCATTCTACTCCACCTGCACTCCAAATAACATCGGACACAATCATACTCTTGCGTCCCAATTGTCCGCAGACTTAGGTACTAAATTTGACGCAGGGGATATTTATGAGTTCTTCGAGACCATGCCCTCAGTCTAGCTTTGCATCAAAAATAGGGACATCCAATATAAACTCATCCAGCGGCTTTACTACACACCGAGAAAACTGTTTAGAATGGGTCTCCTACCATCACCCCACTGTTGGCGAGAATACGGGGGACTGGGCACCTTAGGACACATGATTTCATCCTGCCCTCGAATCAAGGGTTTCTGGCAGAAATGATATGGCCAGATTAGACAGGTATGGTGGACGGACATATCACTGACACTGGGTCGTATGCTATTTAGCACTCTGCATGAAAGCTGGCATGAGGTGCACACTACGCGTGTTCTTATACACATTGTACTCTTTGCAGGCCGGAAATCCCTGGTCCTGGCCTGGAAGGACCAATGCCCACCCTCACTTGCCGCATGGGAAACTCTCCTGACCAAAACGTGCTATATGGTGTACAACGCCCTCAAACGTCTCACCAGGCCCACTCAGGCAGCCCGCTTCCTTGAAGCGGATGAGTAATTATGTGAAACATACACACCTAGAAACATTAAGTATGCATGACTTGGGCCAACCCCCTGGAAAATATAGAAAGGGTAACGCGAAGGGAGAGGGACAATACTTGTTAACTCTGCATAGGGGGCCAAACAAACAGATTTTCTACTTACGTAGGATACACTTGCTATCATGTTTGTTCTGACGCCTATTTTTTTAAATACCTTGAAGGGGAGGACGGGGTGGAATTAGGGGAGGTGAGGGGGGAAATTGGGAAAGGGTTGGATCTACATGTTTAATCCATCATTCATAATACTGTTCTGTATGTGGCGCCACACCTACTCACTTTGACTGTATATGGTGCTGTACCACAATACTGGAAACTATGATCAATGTCTTTTGTTTGTTAAGTTTATCGAAACCTGATAAAAAAGACTATTAAAAAAATGGTACACCTCGATAAAAAGAAAGTCACAGGAATCCCCCCCTCCGAAAACAACATCAATGATGCAAGCAACACAGTAAACATATATATATATTCACAGCTGCTGTCCCATTCCTGGAAACTCCCGGTTCAATGGAGCCTCTGTTACCGCCTCCACTTCCCGCAGGGGTGCCTCTGTGATATCCCTGAGGGCCTGCAGGGCCTCACAAGTTGCCTGCTCTATCTGTTGTGCAGACCTCCTGCTCCCAGCCTCAATCTCTGCTCATAAAACCTCTGCCCTTTCACATGCAGCAGCCCTGGCCCTGTAAACTGCCTCCAACACAACATGGCGCCTCTCCTCCTGCTGATGCATGCGCTGTAGCTGGCATGTTGCGGCCAGTCGAATACGCTCCTTTGCCACCATCCTTCCCTTGCAGATCAAGTATGTCCGCTGGTCTCGCCTTGCTTCTAACTGCTGGCGTGCACGCCACTGCTGGTGCAACTCCTCCCTCCATCTGTCAGCTCGCCTCTGGCGCTGGGCTTCCCTCCGGTAAGATGACCTACTCCTGGAGGGGAGTATGGGCCCACCACTCTCCACACATGCCATGTCCACCTGCACAGCCTCATCACGCATGCCTGACATGGCCAACCCCATTTCCAAAGGAATGGCCCCATGTGCACTTGCATCCCCCCAGATTGCAAAGGTGGAACCTGGGCAGCAAATGGGTGAATGTGGACAGACGATCCTGCAGTGGTTGCCTGCATGGAGTCCACACCTGTTGGTGCCCGGGGCACAGTAGCTTAATAGGCTGTGGGTGTGACCTGTGATGCATTAAACATTTTCACCACACCCAGCAGGGCTCCAGCTGTCTGGGACAGAATGTCGCACATCTGCCTGTGATGGCTGAACAGTTGGCCATGGATGATGTCCAGGGCATTGAGTGCAGCCAGCTGCTGGCTACGGCCCATGATGACAATGGGCAGCACGGCATCCCTAATGGCAGCCTCAGCATGCACTGACAGGGTAGTCTGTGTCGTGGCGTCAACATTGCTGCGCACAACTGCAGAAGAATGCCCCTGGACAGTGTGAGTGGCTGCCCCTGACACTGTGTTCTGCACACCCTCTTGTCCCAGGCGCATAACACCACCTCACACCACAGGGATGCCCAAAAATGCCTCCTCCACCTCCACCACACCGGACCCTGACAACCCAGATGTCACCCCTGTGTCAACCTGCCTGTCTGAGTGGGACACATATTCATCCTGCCCCTCTGCCCCTGAGGACTCAGCCTCCAGGTATATGGCAATGTCCCGTATTTTGTATTTCGTATTTTTTTATTTGTATAGCGTGCCTGGCCCAAAGGCATCTGGGCGGTCATCTTGAGGTTACAATGACACAAAATACAGATTACAGTAAAGGCAAGTCAAGTAGATAATACAGAATATATGTGCAGTACAAAATATACAGTGTGAAGGTGAGGAATAAATAACAGTAATAGTACAAGAGAATACAAGTTATATGTACAACGTTGCAGGGTATAAACCGAGCAGTGGCAACAAGACGGTGCAGACTGGGAAAGTGGGAGGAGTGTCTGAGGCAGAGAGCCACAGTTTTGTTTTGCTTTTGAAAGAGTGGAAGGAGGTTTCCGATCTAAGAGGGTTGGGCAGAGTATTCCACAGTTTGGTCGCTAGGACTGGGAAGCTAGTCCCGCCCAGTTTCTGAAGTTTAAACCTGGTGAGGGCGAGGCAGTGGGCTTCTGTGGATCTCTAAGGTCGGGTAGAGGTACAAGGTGTAAATCGGCCAGCCAAATAGATGGGAGCCTGGTTGGTCAGGCATTTGTCGGTGAGCACGAGCGCTTTCATGGAAACTCTTTGATCTACTGAGAGCCAGCGTAAATTACGTCTGGTGTCAGAAATGCAGTGCTTCCTAGGAATGTTTAGAGCTGCCCTAATGCCATTGTTCTGTGTGACCTGAAGGTAACTTAGGTTACGTTGGCTCGTTCCTAGATATAGGGCATTGCAATAGTCAATCTTAGACATAATGAGTTTTCTGGCAAGGATAGTGCAGTTAGCAGTAGTGAGGAAGGGACGGCAGGCTGTAATAAGTTTGCACATGTAGGCAGAAATTGAGCTAACTGCGTTGGTTTTTCTGGAGAGTGATAGGGTGGAGTCGAGGTATATGCCTAACGTGTTAGTGTCATTCGAAACCTTGATGGTATTGCTATCGATGGTGAATGACTTGAATGCGGGATCGAGTTTATTAAGACGATAATGGGAGCCCAAGATGAGGATCTCGGCCTTATCATCATTGAGGCAAAGCTCATGTTGTGCCATCCACGCCTGAATCACCAGATAGACATTGTTCAAGGATTTAATGTCCACTGTATGGTCTCCGGTGATGGGGATGAGTATCTGGGTGTCATCAGCATAGTTGGTTTAGGTGACACCCAGATAGTCAAGAATATCGAAGAGTGGTTTAGTAAACACATTGTATAGTGTTGGCGAGACACAGTATCCTTGAGGGACGCTACAGGTAACGGATGAAGCTTCAACAGAGGCTGAGGGGGAGAAGACCTGCATAGCTCTATTATCAAAGAAGGATCTAATCCAGGATGTGGCTGAGTCAGAAAAGTGGGCACCTGATTTGAGATGCTGGCAGAGAATTTGGTGGTTGACCAAATCGAAGGCTGCTAATAAGTCTAATAGTAGTAAAAGGGCTAGTTTCCCTTTATGTTTCAGGTCCTCGATTTGAGTTTTCAAATCAATGAGGGCAGTTTCTGTGCCGTGCCTCAGGCAGAAGCTAGATTGCCTAAGGCCGAGAAGTTTGTTAGATTCCAAGTACTCTTGTATCCGTAAATAGGCAGAGCGGTCCAGTATTTTGAGCAGGAAAGGCACCGTTGTGATGGGCCTGTAATTGGTGGGTATGCTTGGGTCCAGGGTGGATTTCTTAAGAAGGGGGATAAGCCAGGCGTCCTTAAGATTATCTGGGACGATGCTGTTTATGAAAGCAGTGATAAAGGGGGCTAGTTCATGTGAGGCTTCCTTGATAATAGGGGCTGGACATGTGTCGCCTTGCAGTTGGAGGGTTTGATTTTATTGATAATGTTTTCGACAGTGATGGATAGAGGTGAGAAAGTGAAGGGTTTGTGGGTGTGAGAAGTGGAGGTGGTTGTGCGTGCTGGTGGGTTGAACAAATGGTCAGTGTGAAGACTATTTTGTTTGGTGTTAATTTTGGCCTGGAGTGTGGGGATTTTTCCAAGGAGGGCTTTTCGAATGTTTGAGCACCATGTGCTGTCTTTGCTGCATGTGTCAGGAGGAGTTACTGGGGATTCGAGTTCGTTCAGGATTTTGAAAAGTTCTCTGGTATTTGATTCGGCTTGTAAAATGCGTTTGTTGTTGGTTTCTTTTTTCGCTTGGAAGATAGCCTCTTTATAGTTAAGGGACGCTATAGTAAGGCAGTCCTTGTTGGTATCAGAAGGATGACTTTTTCAACGGGCTTCAGCAGTTTGCTTTTCTTTGCGCAGCACTCTCAACTACGGTGTGAACTACGAGTTAGGTGAGCTTGTGGTTTAGGTTTCCTTAGCTTGATAGGGGCAATGGTGTTTATGGCTTGGAACATAGCATGGTTGAAGGTATCAACTAGTGGAGTGGGGTCCGAGCATGATGATGACATGTTTTTCAGAGTAGGTAGGATAAGTTGGAGTAACCTTTCACTTGTTATGTCCCTTTTGTTTCTAGTATGAATAGGGTCTGCAATGTCTTGTTTGAGGCATTGTTCACAAGCTTTGATGTTGAAGGTGATCAAATGGTGGTCTGTCCAAGTGCAAGGTGAGTTGGACTGTAGATTGATGTTGCAGTTTAAATCAATTAGCCAATCAAGGGTTCTTCCGTTGATATGGGTGGGTCCCTGTTTATGGTGGGAGAAGCCCAGGTCAGAGAGGGTGTTGGCAATTTCCAATGCTATAGGGTCATTGGGGTCTTGGAAACCGAGGTTGAAATCACCAAATAGGATAATTTGGGAGTTGGTTTTGGTTTGATCTGCAAGGATGGACATAACGTCGCCAGCAAAGGTAGTGATAGTTCCGGGAGGCCTGTAGTAGATGAGATGGAGGGTAGCAGTTTGATTAGGTGAGATCGGAAGTTTGACTGATAATAGCTCTGCTGAGGGAATCTGTTGATTCAGGATTACTCTAAGGTCGATGGAATTTTTGTGAATAAAGTCGACACCACTACCTTTTGACTGATTGGTGTTGTGGTCGCATTTGATGATTGTGTAGCCAGTAGGTATGACGAGGGCTAGTAATGGTCCAGAGGCTGCATGTAGCCAGGTCTCTGTTATAGCCAGGCGGTCAAGATCCTGGGTGATGATAAAGTCAAAGATCCAAAGATGAACCTTCAGCTGGCACCTGTCCCTCAGATGAAGTAATTGAGTGGATCCGTGTGCGTCATCTGCGCAGCCTCCTTGAGGTCCTTGGCCTTGCCACTTTCTCATCCTCCATGCTTGATTCTGCAGCTACATGCAATACTGGTTAGAAAGGGAAAGAGGAGAAGCATATTTGCATATGTGTGCACCTCTTCAAGACCCAACAACACAGTTGCCATATACGGCCATCACACACACAGAATCCACGTCCCAATTACAACACACATCCAAGGATACTTCATCAGGAGCCACACATGTGAGCATGGAACACATGATGCAAACAGATAACTAATTCATGCATATCTCTGCAGTGAGTGAACAGTTGCCAGTCCAAGGGAACATCATTCTGTATGGCCTACTCGCTACATGTAAGGGACACAAGTGATGACATGCCCAAATCACAGAGAAGCACAGCCATCATTGACACAAACATCCACATCCACTGTTGCCCAAGGACACTCTACCCACACCCATATACAGTACATGTCCATGGCCAAGGTGGACATGGCAGACTCACCGCTCCCCTCTGTAGACCACCACATCCACCTGGCAAGTCAACCGTCCAACAGCCATCAAGATACTAGTCCATCCTGGCAACAACACCCCTCACATGCATCACAACATTCAATGTCACACCATGCACTGGCGCCAGAAGGGTTGACCAAACACTCAAATCCACAAAAGATGAATCCACATCTGACATCTCTGATGGTGGCCTGTGCCCTCACCCTCATCCCTACCACATGTGGCCACCCGTAAACATAGCACTGGGTACTGACTGTGAACATGGGATAACTTTCCGTCAGTGACACACAGTGACCAACACCTCTGACATCAACATGCAACCCCTCGAAACCATGGCTAGATGCGAGTACCCCCTTGGCACATCCTCCCAAGGTCCATGCACCCATGGGACACACGCAGAGAGGGACCATGCATGCACCACATACACAGCACACGTGAGACATGCCAAAGTCACTGGGACAAGAATGCATGCTACACCTGTTCACACTACACTGCTGGGTCCTGCGACCATCAACCCCAACAAAATGCATACGCATCACATGTCATATACATCCAGACACAAAGCTGACAGGGTAGACTCACCTGCAGCCTTGATCTGCTCCTGCAGTACGAGGACCTGGTCATGTAGTTCTGGGTTCACCCTCTGAAGGACCCTGAGTTGGTGTGTTGGAATCCTAAGATATCCTCCCACGTGCCCCTCTGATGTCGATAAGGCATTGATGGCAGCCGTGGCTTTCTTTTGGCGCCGGATCCTCATATCATCCTGAACCTGGGGACCGGGACCTTTAAGACGAGGTAACAGTATCTGAGATGGATGGGGATACAGATCTTACTCATACATCAATAATCAGACCGACTCAGGATCTTGGCAAAAGACAAACCTGCTTGAATAACAAGTCTTTAAAACAGGGAGTACAACGGACATCAACGGACGCCGCACAGCTCACTCAACGAGTTCTCTCGAAAACACATCATAAAAAACATTCTTTTATACTAAAAACTCATCATAAGTGACTTCATGCTAAGTAGCAAATAAGAAAGCCTACTAGGGGTTGTGGTTGGTTAACGGGAAACATCTACATATACTTTCTATGGGATACAGGGACGTGATTGGGTCTCTAAGATCAGGTGAACAGTTAAGCCCACCCCAAGTGCAAGTCATCTTCCGTGTTAGACTAATACACAACATACTATTGGCTTCTCAAACTATAAGGCTTCTTAATACGTGGCCCTCTATAATTGATTGGCACGCTTGTACCCTTCCGGAATATTCTACTTGCTAGCAGCACGCAAGCTGGTACCCTGGGAGCTGGGGGTTTGGCCTGGTCATGCCTCCCTACCCAATTAGCCCAACATTCATCATCACTCCTGCGGTCTGCCATTCAATTAGCTCCTTTGAACTCGGCCTTGCAGAGGTTTACCATGCCTGAGAATAAAGGGAGTGTGGCATGGCTGGCCTTTTCTTCTGGTCTCGGTGTAGCTCACCCAAAGTCTATTTTCATCTGACCATGTGACTGGAGACCATGTTTTTGAGCTCTTCGTTGTATTTAGTACTATTAAATGAAGAAATCTTGGCACCCTCAGTGACTTTCATTCCACTTCTCACGTTATTGTATCTTCTCGAGTACATGGCAAGGTTCTAAGCAGCCCCGACTCTTGACACTGGACCAGGCAAGCCTTTCTCGAATGTTCCTTCACCGTCAGCTATTCTTATTCTGCTGCAGCACACTTCCAGACCTTTCATTCACAGGGTCCAAGTTTGCTAAATTGCGTTGTGGAACTGTGGAACATCCAGATTCTATACATTCATATATATATATATATATATATATATATAAATATATATATATATATATATATATATATTGCCGCATCACCTGCAATCTTTTCACTACGTAGCCAGCCTTATGATTACTTCGTCTATTTGCATTACTGCGTCTGTACAATTGTAAAATGGTTTTGCATTTTCTTCAGTGTTTCTCCGCATGTGAAATTTTAATTTCGCACCCGAAATCTTGCTCACTTCACCACTTCGTCATCAGATTGTATAAGGTCTATCTTCTTTCTTCATTCACATCTCTTCTGGGTGCGTCACGTTTTCTTCATGTGACATCACCAATCCTCTCTTTCATTCATTTTCACACTTCTTCAGGAGTTTCCTTCAGGAGACCGTCATTTCTTTGTGGATACTGTTGTGCTAATAACCACACCGGCACAGTTGCTTCAAGTGGTTTATTAGCGTAGAATAGGAGATATACACAAGACCCCCAACCTGTTCAGCAGCCTCCATCAACTGACAACTTTAAGGCATAACAAACAGCATTAGAGTTCTAATAGGAATGTCTGACATAATAAACCAAGCATGACACATAAGATTCTAACCAATATAATACATGGCATTGTGAATGTAATACAGTCAATAATAAGCATACACATAACACACCCCCCTCCCTTAATTAAAAAAAAAAACAACAACCAAACAAATTTTTATAGCATTTAGAGTGGTTGTGTGATATCACACTGCACCATGGATTTGAATAACATCATAATACATAAACTTTTCTTACTTTTCCAATCTCGCCACTCGGGACATATTCCACACTTGCCCACTCTCCAATCTCACTGCATTTTCATAAACCTGTGTGACTCTCACTGGGTCTGAATACAGTGGATCCCCATTTTTGGGTATCACAGCTCTCCTTATCCTAATGAGGTCTCCCACCTCAACTCTTGTTCTTTTTTTAGGAAACTTCTCATTCATTCTTTTCACCAATTTATCCTTTCGTTCGTCCATCCTTTTCCTTACCTCATCCACAACAATATCAGTTTCTCTTGCTCTCCCTAGCCATGCGGGTGATAACATCGTGTTACTCCTGCAACCCCTCATAAGTTCGAAAGGGCTAGCACCAGTTTCACCACATGGCGCCATCCGCAAGGCATACAATCGTTCCTTCACTGCCACTTTCTTATCCAAACCACAGGCATATTCTCCTCTGATTATGGATCAATTTACCCTTTCAATCATTCCATTACCCTGTGGATAATATAGGGCAGATCTTTTGTGCTTTATGCCACACTTCACTAAATACTCTTCAAACAATCTCCCAGCAAATTGCGGACCATTATCCGTTAGTACACTCCTGGGTAATCCTTCCCTTTCAAATATTCCAGACAGAAATTCCACAACCTGCTGACACGTCACATCTCTCAATATTTTAAATTCAGTCCATCTAGAGAATGTATCTACCAAAGCCAGGATAAATCTCCCTCGCCCCACTCCCATATCGACTGGTCCCAAAATATCAATTGCCATATCTTGCCACACTCCCCTGGGTGCTTGCACCTTCCCCATTGGCTGTGACACAGCCATCAAATTCTTCCCCGACTTGATACAATCGGCACATCCACCAACCATCTTTTCAATTTCTCGCTCCAAACCTGGCCACCAATAATCAGCTTTGATTATTTCTTTAGTTTTATACACACCTATGTGTGCCTGATGTGCAGTTTTTACAAGTCTTTCCCTCAGACAATGCGGGACAACCAATTTATCCCACCGATAGACTAACCCATCCTTCACAGACAACTCAAGCCTTACTTCCCATAATGCTCTTTCCTCACCAGACAACAATCTTTTTTCTGGCCACTCCCCCCTAAGAAAACTCACTATCCGTTTCCACATCTCGTTCGACTTCATTATACGTGTCCATTCATCTTTTTGTATGATTTCCTCTGCAGTTGCAAAAACCATATTTCCCATCTCAACATATTTCTCTCTCCCCCCTTCCCTATCTTCTTTAGTTCTTACCCTGGGCACATAATCAGCTTGTACATTGTCTTTACCTGAAACAACTTCTATAACAAACTTGTGACATTGCAACCTAGTCACGCAACAGACAACTCTCCTCG
This sequence comes from Ambystoma mexicanum, assembly GCF_040938575.1. Lineage (NCBI taxonomy): Eukaryota > Metazoa > Chordata > Amphibia > Caudata > Ambystomatidae > Ambystoma > Ambystoma mexicanum. The sequence continues at coordinate 647,802,238 of NC_090928.1, read as the reverse complement.
ACACTTTATCAAGACCATTTGTATCAAATATGGCCTTCAATGGTTTATGGTCAGTTTTCAAGGTACATTTTTGAGTTTTTCTATGCCCCAATGACATGCTAGGGCTTCTTTCTCCAAGACAGAATAGTTAAGTTCCGCACCTTTCAACATGCGGGAAGCATGTAACACAATTTCTTCATTACCATCTGCTTCCAATTGAGACATCACCACCCCTATACCAGTATCACTGGCATCCACCGCCAAAATGGTCCTCCCTCTAGTATCAAACATGCCTAATGGCTTTGCCATATCAATCTTTTGTTTAATGCAATTGAACTCTTGCTCACATTCCTCACTCCACAAGAATTCTGCTCCCTTCTTCAAAATAGCCCTTAAAGCGGTTACACTATCAGCATAATTTTCCACAAATCTACGGCAAAACTCAACTGTTCCCAAGAACGATCTTAATTCCGCTTTATTTTTGGGTGGTTGCATTCTCACAATACCATCCACAAGCTCTCTTTTAGGCCTCAATCCTTCCTCTGAAATCTCATGTCCTAGATATTCTACCACCCGGGTTGAAAAAACTCATTTTTCGCCCCTCAATGTGATGCCCCTCGCTTTAAAAATTTCTAAAACATTTTCAACTCTTTCTCTCAATTCTTCCTCACTGTTTCCACAAATCAGAACATCATCCTGGAAACACCATACTCCATTTACATTCTTTAATAACTTATCCATAACCTTCTGGAATACTGAGGAGGCAGAAATTAATCCAAAGAGGATGCGGCGAAACTGCTAAACATCCTCGTACGTAATAAAGGCAGTACGTTTTCTAGACTCTACATCTAAATTTATCTGGTGGTACGCACTCGCCATATCTAATTTGGTGAAAAATGTTGCATTCCCTATGCGACTCAGAAGCTCTCCCATATTGGGAAGGGGATGTCGATCAGCAACCACACAACGGTTAAGCTCTCTTAAATCTATACAAACTCTCAGATCACCATTGGCCTTTTTCACTACCACAACTGGGGAAATCCATTCAACAGCTTTGGCAGGTTCAATTATCCCCTCTTTTTCCAATTTATTCAATTCTTCCCGCACAGCAGCTCGCATGGATAATGGCAATGGCCTGAGCTTAGCCGCACCCGGTAACTACCCTCCTTTACTACTATCTTGTGTAACATTCCTTTGAGACAACCCACTCCTTTGCCAAAGATTTCAGGATAGTTAGCAATAATATCTTGACTTTTGTCAGACATGCCATTGCTGGCCACATTGAGAACTTGTTCCTTGCTGTTGGGGTCGAGCTTGATCCCAAGCCCCCTCTGCTCTCTCCACCCAAGCAGAGTTTCCCCCTTTTCTGTGACATAAATCTTTCCATGAGTTACTCTACCCTTAAATTTAAATTCAGCATTGCAACATCCTAATATCTCAATTCTGCTTCCATTGTATCCCCCAGGATTCTTATCAGAAAGACTCAAGTTTCACATACATCCTCCAATTATATTTTCGTAAACCAACTTCGACATTAGGGTGATTTTTGAACAAGAATCAGCTAACATCTTTACCATATGACCATTTACCTCAACCCAAGCAGAAGGTTGTTCACAATCATCCTGATCTGCACACTGAACCATATTCACAGTAACAATTTCATTTTCAGAAACATCTCCTTCTTCAGACGAAATATCATCATTATCATCAATCAACATTATCCCTTTCCCACCACCAATGCGATACTTTTTGCAACAGTTTTCAAAGTGACCCCATCTCTTGCAAATGCTGCAATTGGTCCGTCTCCCGGGACACACAGGAGAGTTGGACAAATGTTGCGGACTACCACAATGGAAACATAGCCTATCATCTCTCTTGATACCCCCTTGCATATTATCTTTTTGAGGCCGTTTAATGCTCGGATCATTCACACCTCCTTTGCTTTGACTAGAACCCTACTGCTTGGATGATTTTACTTTATGTTTCTTTTTTTCTCTCGCACCATCCTTCTTTTTATCATCCACTCTCAGAACTTCTGTGGGTTGGCTAGTCTTAGTCGTATTGACAGATAACTTCGCAACACACTGCAACGTGTGCTCAATCCTTTTGGCTATACCAATCACTTCCTCCAAATTAGGGTCATCCTTGAGCCACACTTCCTCACGTATTTTGTCGCTAGAACAGTGCAGCATAAATTGGTCTTTTATGTGTTCGTCCAATCCCCCACCAAATTTACAATTTAAAGACAAATGTCTCAAAGCAGTAATGTAATCTTCCACCGACTCCCCTTCATGTTGATACCTCATACCAAAATGATACCTCTCGAGCACTGTGCTTATTTTGGCTTCAAAGTGCTTATCTAGTTTATGTAGTGCAACATCAAAATCAGTTGCTCCATCTTCCAAATCTAACTCTGAAGCATCAGGAAGAGTATCGTAAATCCTTTGGCCCTCATATCCCAGAAAATGCATCAACATCGCAACTTTGCGTTCCATAGACATACTATTCCCACACGTAGCTTTAACATAGTATAGGAATCCCTTTTTCCAAGGTGCCCACTTGATTCTGAGTGGGCCTGGAGTGGGCATAAACACTTGCGGGCCAGGTACTCCTGATAGAGCCATCTCCTCCCTAGCTGTGCAGTTGCAGTTGCTGTTGATTTGTGCAAGTTTACTGGTATCTTTACAGCGTATCGGAAGTCAACCACCAAAATACCGCCGAAAATGTCACAAAATATGACAGCAAACAGTTTGTTTTCCTTTTGACTAAAATGTCAATCAAAATGCCACTCTTTTACTCTTCAGACCACAAAATGTCTTTACACAGTGGAGACACTACCTCTCCTGTGTCTTCTTCTCACCTGTGACGCCCAGCCTGCAGCACTGGGCGAGTCCTGCGCTGCCTGTGACAATATCACACGCTGTTGCTGCCTAATATGCTCGAGCAAATTCAATTGCGAGCTCGCAGCAACGTCGACAGCGCCGGAGGCTTCCGGGCTGCAGATGCGCTCACGCCCACGTGACCGCTCGCGTGCGGAGGTCCTTTCCTCCACAGGCTCTTGGACTGCCAAAAAGAAGCGGGGCAGGAGGAGACGGAACTCACCGGTACTTCGGGGCCGGGGGAAAGACCCAGTCCACTTCCCTTCAGTGCTCCGACACCTGTGTTGCCTCGGCACCTGGACGCCGCCTCCGAGCGTCGCCTCCCAGCTTCAATGACGCTGAGGCGAAACCTCTGTCTGTCTGCGTTCCTCTCCGGCTCACCGGGGCATCGAGGACAAAGGCTGCCAGCGGGGCCGCCGCACTCCTCCTCACAGCCTAGGCGCGACGAGGGCCACTGCACTCCTCCTTACTGCTTGAGAGCGACGTGGCAGGACGCTCCGCAAAGGTAGGAGAACACTGCTTCTTCGCCTGCTGGTCGGGGGTCTTGGAAACTAGGGCGAATGCCAGAGAGGTACGGCTAGCATCATCCCATCCTCGTCGCCATTGTTGTGCTAATAACCACACCGGCACAGTTACTTTAAGTGGTTTATTAGCGTAGAATAGGAGATATACACAAGACCCCCAACCTGTTCAGCAGCCTCCATCAACTGAGAACTTTAAGGCATAACAAACAGCATTAGAGTTCTAATAGGAATGCTCTGACATAATAAACCAAGCATGACACATAAGATTCTAACCAATATAATACATGGCATAGTGAATGTAATACAGTCAATAATAAGCATACACATAACAGATAAATGAACGTTTTTCTCAATGGATAGCTTGTTTCAAGGGCTTTTCGCGATGTAGGCACTATCATTGGCTTTGCGCATGCCGCAATTTCCAGTTGCCAACATATAGGTGGAATAGGGGTGGAACTTTCAGTAGAGGTTCTAGGCTCCTCCTCTACACTCCCCCTTCTGGGTGATTCATCGATCACTCTTTCACCAGTTTCAGCATTCAGACATCCTCTTCTGAAGAAGTGCTTCTATTGCTCCCTTCAGTGTTCATCAACACTCCAGGTCCTAAGACTGCATTGTCCATTCAGACTGCGGTAAATCCATCTTTCCACATACTTCTTGTGGTTGCTAGGTAACAAACCTTCAAATGGTCTTTCATACGGAAAGAGCCCATCAATGCAAAATGCATACACACACCCCTACAAAGGGCGTGCTTCTGACAGAAAAAAAGGAATAGGTGCAGGTTGTTAAGGGGCTGCAGGCAGCCCTGTCAAGGATGCTGTGTGTGGCTTCAAGTTAGAATGGCAATCAGCCTGAGCATCACAGTGGCCCTCATTAGGAGGTTGGAGGTAACCATGCCTCTTTTAACCGCATGGTTGCCTCCTTACCACTTACCGGGCCCGGGTTCCTCAAATGAGAACTTACCGGGCCATCCCAACCATGGCGGACCCGGTAATTCCTTGTCCGAGAAACTCAGACCCGGTCCATCCCCATTCCCATTCGAGCCCACATAGGGCTCAGGGGATGGAGCTACCAACGGGCCTGTGAAAAACGGGCCCGTTGTCAGCTCCCTGGTCTCTTCCCGGGACCCGGTAAGAACGCCTGGTTTTACCAGGCACCCATTGCGGGTCCCAGGAGGAGACCTCGTGATAGGGCGGAATGGGTTTACCGGCACCATTACCGGTGCTGGTGAACCCATTCCGCCAACCTTGTAATGAGGGCCAGTGTGTGCTTAACTGGAAATGGTAGGACGGGACGGTTTCCTTTCATATGCATTTTCTTTTCTTTTTGGGAATGGAGCCAACAATAAGCGTACAAAAAGGGGAAAACGTGGACAAAAACGCAACAAGCGACCTGAAAATTTGATAAGCGACTTTGGGCAAAAACAAGCCCAAAGTCACTTATAATAAGTGGATATGGCAACACTGCTTGTGGACCATGCTGGGACCTTTGTTGTTGATAGGGGAATTTCTGGGGGGTCCATCAATGCAAGGGGATGCAGCAGCAGTGGATGGTGAGGGTCGGCCTTATCCGCATCCGGTGTGTCGCTCCATAAAAAGGGGCAGAGATGTCCCACCGTCCTCTGCGTCCCGCTGTCCGCTCCGATGGGAAGTTTGCCCTGACGCCCACCCAAACCGTTAAAGTGGCAGTTTTGAGTGAGCCATTATCTGGGGATCCATCCTGTTAGATTTATGCTCTGAGATTTGTATGGGTAATTTTACATTGTGTTATTTTCCGTGTCGCACTTTGGCTCTGTTGACGGGGACCTACACAATGGATTATGAAAACGTTTGGACCATGATAAAATGTCGTAAGAGATGAACTATGATTTTGCTACCCAGGTTGTTGATTGAGGGGTCCACTCTATTCCAAAAGGCCAACAGGCAGGGACGGTGGCGGTGACACCTCAGGTTGCCCATTGGGTGGACATGTAGCCCAGCTTTGGGCGTTGGAATGTCCGGCAGGACATTGGATTCTACAATTCACCCTGGAACAGGTCAGACGGCTAGTGGACCAAGCGCGCAGATGGCGGGTCAGCAGGGCTGCTAGGGTCAAGGTCATGGTAACCGATTATGGTGGATGTAGGGGTCCCTGTTATGATCTCTGACAATTTTCCGGTAATAAAGTGTGGCCTGTTTATGCCCAACAATGATGTAGTACATTTTGTACAATACAATGTGTGTTTCATGAAGACGTGGTCATTACGAGTGCACCCTTATTCTTCCCTCCTTCCTTGTCGCATTTCACCCACCCTTTTTATCCTTGTCTTCTTAATGCGCTCAAGAGGAGCCCCACACGTGGCACATTATAAAACCCCAGTTAATTAATAAATACATATAATGGGAGAAAATTCCCTTCCACTTAACTAGGAACAATGCAAGCAGTGGACATCTCACTGAATGAGGAAATCGGCGGTCACCTTCCAGAACATACTGTTGTATTCAGAAATCTTACTGATACAGTGAAGATCTGGTTGCACCCAGTCTTAAGTTTTTACAAGTTGTTCACATCACTCTATAAAAGTTTGCCTTTTGCTCTGGAAAACCGAGAGCGAGAAGAAGGGCCCTCAGCCCTCAGGCTGCTCACAGAATCAGCCTAAACAGCTGCTTCCTCTTTGCAGAAAGTCACATTTAGCAAATGAGGCCAAATCCTGGAATTTAAAGAGCGTTTTGCACATGCAATGAACATGCAAGCACTTCCTCAAAAAAACAATTATGAAACAGCGACTCCTCTTTTAACAAAATCAATTTCCATATCTTTTTATTAGGTCTGTCTTGTTTGTCCCTTTCCTCCTTTGAAAGCCTGTGCGCACTTGGACGGGAAACCCTGTAGGGAGGCAGGGCTCGCAGCCCGGCCGGTTCCCTGACTGTGTGTTTCACAGTGCTGGAGACCGAGACACGGGCCCCTAAAGAACCTCCCCAGCCCCAATTTCTTACCAAGATCCCCTGTTTAAATAGCTATTGTGGTTTCAGATATCTACATGTCATTTGCATATAAAGCACCGCCCCAGGTCTCCTTAGGTCAGCATAGGTTTCAAGCAGGACGCTTTCACAGCACAGATTCCTGAAGAGAGGCTGCTGCACTTGACCAGCACAGAAATGCCCACGCTTTTTTACGTTGAAGCAGCAGTTGCGTAATGCATTTAAATGCAGACATTGAAAAGGTACTGTAAATGAAGTTAACAACACACAATCCACCAACCAACGAGGTGGCAAAAATGTGAAGATGTGTGTAGGGAAAATGCCAGGTCTTAGATAAGGACAAAAAGTGATGTCACCTCTGTGAGGAATCTGGCATCGCAGAATCTAACAGAGGAGTAGGCAATGAATATTAATGAATAACACAATGCAACATCATTAATTGAAGAGCCTTGGCAAATACGGTGTAAATTAACCTGAGCGATAACTCAACCAGAGCACTGTTTGTCTGCGGTAGGCATGTATACAGAGGTAGTAACACTCCTAATTACAACGATTTTGCTCCCCTGGTGGCCTGTGCTCTGACTCCCTCAATATTCCCTGTGACATTGCAGCCCGTTCACTTACGTCTAGACCAGGGGTGCACAACTGATTTTGACAGAGGGCCGAAAGTACCTTACATGATGGCTATAGTGGGCCGAAAAGTAAATGCGGGTGGGGCGGTAGGCGCAGTGGGGCGTGGCGTGGCAGGAGGCGTTTTCAACCCCCAATTTGTATTAAACACATGGAAAAAGAATACCTTTTTGAGGTGTAAAGATTTGTATTTCAAACTTATATTTTGTACTACACATTTTCCATTGTTATTTATTTCTATTTAGTTATTGCATATCGTCTGTTTAATTAAATTATATATATTTTATTGACACTTGATTGGACATTCCATTATTTTGGACTGCTATACTTTGCTGTTTGGATTGCCCAAGCAGAGAATGGCCTTTGTTGAGTCAGGTTTCCACAAAAAGCAAAGGATGTACATCTCCCAACTGTGCCTGTTTTAGCTTTATTTTTGGGTTCACTCTTGGAGTGCCACACTATGCCCCAAGACACCCACCCCTCATGCAAACACTATGCCCCAAGACACCCACCCCTCATGCAAACACTATGCCTCAAGACACCCACCCCTCAAGCAAACACTATGCCCCAAGACACCCACCCCTCAAGCAAACACTATGCCCCAAGACACCCACCCCTCAAGCAAACCCACCCCTCAGCAAACACTATGCCCCAAGACACCCACCCCTCAAGCAAACACTATGCCCCAAGACACCCACCCCTCAAGCAAACACTATGCCCCAAGACAACCACCCCTCAAGCAAACCCCCCTCAAGCAAACACTATGCCCCAAGACACCCACCTCTCAAGCAAACACTATGCACTAAGACACCCACCCCTCAAGCAAACCCAACCCTCAAGCAAACACTATGCCCCAAGACACCCACCCCTCTAGCAAACACTATGCCCCAAGACACCCACCCCTCAAGCAAACCCACCCCTCAAGCAAACACTATGCCCCAAGACACCCACCCCTCAAGAAAACACTATGCCCCAAGACACCCACCCCTCAAGCAAACACTATGCCCCATGGCCCCGACCCCTCAACCAAACACTATGCCCTATGACACCCACCCCTCATGCACACAAACTCACAAGCATACACCATGCACCCATACAGACCCGAACCCCCACCCCCAACTCAGCACACAAACTCACAAGCATACACCATGCACCCATGCAGACCCGAACCCCCCACCCCAACTCAGCACACAAACTCACAAGCATACACCAATACACCCTTACAGACCCGAACCCCCACCTCAGCACACAAACTCACAAGCATACACTATGCACCCATACAGACCCCCAACTCACCATACAAACTCACACGCATACACCATGCATCCATACAGACCTGAACCCCCCACCCCCCAACTCACCAAACAAACTCACAAGCATGCACGCATACAGACCCGGACCACCCACCCCCGCATCTCAACATACACTGAACGTGCACACAACAACAACAAACATTCAGGCAGACCCGACCCCCCCACCGCCCCAGAGCCTCAACATACACTGCACTTGCACACAAACACATTCAGGCAGACCCGACACTCACCCCACCCCTGCATCTCATACACTGAACTTGCACACAAAAACAAACATTCAGGCAGACCCAACACACACCCCACATCCGCATCTCAACATGCACTTTCACACAACAACAAACATTCAGGCAGACCCGACACCCCTCTCTCGCCCCAGCATCTCAACATACACTGCACCTGCACAAAAACACATTCAGGCAGACCCGACACTCCCCCCACCCCCGCATCTCATACACTGAACTTGCACACAAAAACAAACATTCAGGCAGACCCAACACACACCCCACACCTGCATCTCAACATGCACTTTCACAGAACAACAAACATTCAGGCAGACCCGACACCCCCCTCTCCCCGCAGCATCTCAACATACACTGAACTTGCACACAGACACATTCAGGCAGACCCAACACACACCCCACCCCCGCATCTCAACATACACTGAACTTGCACACAAACACATTCAGGCAGACCCGACACACACCCCACCCCCGCATCTCAACATACACTGAACTTGCACACAAACACATTCAGGCAGACCCGACACACACCCCACCCCCGCATCCCAACATACACTGAACTTGCACACAAACACATTCAGACAGACCCGACACACACCCCCCCTCAGCATCTCAACACACACTGCACTTGCACACAAACACATTCAGGCAGACCCGACACACACCCCACCCCCGCATCTCAACATACACTGAACTTGCACACAAACACATTCAGGAAGACCCGACACACACCCCCCCTCCGCATTTCAACACATAGTGCACTTGCAAACAAACACATTCAGGCAGACCCGACACACACACCCCTTCCGCATCTCAACACACATTGCACTTGCACACAAACACATTGAGGCAGACCCGACACACCCCCACCCCCGCATTTCAACATACACTGCAGACATACAAATACAAACACCCATACACACCCGACACACCCCCTCACCCCCGCATCTCAACATACATACAAAACAAAAAAAAACAGTCAGGATGGACCCGAGGCATACACACACACGCAAACATACAGCCCCCCCACCATGTACTTACCAGAAGTGCTGGAACGCTGGCCAGGCTTCTGGCACTACGGCTGTCGTGGGCATGACAAGGCTGAAATGCCTTCCGGCATCAAGCCTTACTGGCCACTCCAGCCGTAGTGCTGGCCCTCCATTGGTGCAGCACACACGCACTAAGTGGCTCAGAGGAGCTGCGTGGTTCGTGTGCACTGAACCAATGAGGGCCAATGTTTTGTCCGGCCTGGAAGACAACAAAGACTGTCCTAATGGAGGGCGGCCGATGCTGCTTGTGGGCCGTCCTCCATTAGGAAAGTCTTTGTTGCTGGCGAGCCGGACAAAACGCCATGGTGGGCCTCAACTGACCCGCGGGCCGTATGTTGTGCACCCATGGTGTAGACTTTGCCGAGGTCTTGGTGACATCCATTTGGTTGCTCGGCCCTCCCCAGTGAACATTAACCAGACACGGTTAGGCCAATCTTCCCCGTTGCCCATAACATTATCCCAATAACGATGCGTATGAATGCCGGAGTGGCGACATTTAGGACAGGAATCTCGATTGTAGGGGTCTACTGAATCTTGAAATATGGGGCACTTTGTGGGAATGTAAATCTACTCCATGCTATTCCATATCAGTTAGTTGCCTACCCAAAACCTATTCACATGTATCTTGTACCACTAGGTGCGGCATGGACACGTCTGCTGCTCACATCGATTTGGGACCAGAACCGAGTTCCAACACAGTCGCAAATAAACAAGATTCTTTTGGTTCAGCTGGGGATCGCGGCCAGGTTTCCCTCGCAAATTTGCTGTGACCCGTGAAATGTAAGAAATAGCCTTAAAGGAATTGTTCGGTCAGAAATGTTTATTGTTCCTGCGGGTCGGCCATGTGTTTTTAAGCCTAAGTCAGTCGATATTAGAAAAATTTCCTATGGACCTTACCTGAGTTTTCGTCCATTAAACACACGCGAAAACAGGCAGTAGGGCGCCGCCATTTTGTGATAATCTTATCACTTGCCGCATCCCCCTGTGTGACCTGCTTTTGAGGCACTAAATCATATCCCCCGCCCCTGAGCCTGACATTATCAAAACATTAATATTCCCCGCCAACGCGCCCAGTCGTCTTCTACGCGACTTCACACAGAACCCGGAAACCAACACAGATCAATTCTCAACACAGCGCGCCACAATTGGGAATATGAAACTGTACTTTAAAATCAAACAGCAATACGGTACATTTGGTAAAGTACATTTATTTGACATTAAATGTTTAGAGAATATTCAGCAATTGGCATATTAAATCGGAATGGAATTTTTTTTCTTTGCTCTCGATCCGCAAATCCTCTAAAGTTTATCGTGAGTCACACGCTGTTCCTTTATGGTACACAGGATGTTGGTTTTCGTTAAAAGAAGCAGTTTGGTCGCACAGTAAATCGCAAGGCTGTTCCATCGACTAGGCACTAGGCCACCGTAAAGGTTATGTTGCTTCTAGCCGCTAGTACTGCGTAAGGGCATATGGACCCTTGGCGATCATCCCATAAGAAAGTCAATGTAGTGCAGTTGTATACAAGAAGCTGCAGCTTGCGATTGAAGAAACCATCGGCCGGGGTCTGGAATGGGTGGCAGTCGCAGTACGCTAGGATGTACCTGTTATGAAAACATAAAAAATTAAATTAGTCTCGCCAGCCGATCTTTATTACTATTATTCATTTTATTTATTAGGGCCGAGGTGAAACTATTTGCTTGCAAGGATAGTGCAATGGAGTATGTTCGGCTCTAAAAGTAATGTGAAAACTGACGAAAGAAATCGAGGTTAACACACAAAGTAATGATTTATTAAGGTTGAACCACTGAGAAATGACTATTTGTCTACATGCGTGTCGAATGGGCAAATGCATGCCCATGTGCCCGGTAGAAAGACGATCCCACAAATGTTTTACTTGCTCTTCATTGTAATATGCCACACAGAACGAACAAGTACAACTTAACCTGTCTTTAACTGAACGCTATTGTTATTATATTCCGGTAGAAAATTGTCTAAAAAGTGACTTACATTATATTTGCCATTTCCATTGTCTGAGTAATGCAGTCCGTAAATTGCACTCTGTTTGTGGCAACGATTTTTCATATACTGAACTAACATGAAACTCAGTGTACTTTCAGAATTGTCAGCCTTATCGTCTCTTACCTTATTGCACCCCTCCTTCAAATGAAGTCCTTTCGGCATGGTCCCTGTCTCTCAAGGTCAAAAAACAATAGAACCTTATACTGCCAGTGCGAGTCGTGGGCCTCTTCAGCCCGCGAGCAAAAAATCAAAGCTGCTGACCTTCACTCTGTATGAGCATACATTCTTACTTTGCAACATCCTGTGTAAAGCCATCTGTGAGAACTTGAATCTTCGACTCCATCTTTCTACTAGGCCTCAATGTGCTAATGCGAACTGGCTTCTCTCCCATGTGCAACGCCTCACTTGGCGCGTTCTAAGGCCCCCAGTTCTGTCCTCGTTGTCCGCGAGCTTTGCAGCCCTAGAGAACCATAACTATGGAGATATTGACTTTTTGGGGGAAGGTCAGGAAAAGTATAAAGTACCCGAGGAGTTGAGTTGAAAGTGAGATTTATTGTTTGTTTGTTTTATTATTTGCAATGCGCAAGCCTTCCCTCAGTTAACAGTGCGCAGCATTTACATGAGATTGCAAAGCTTAGTTACAGCAACAAAAATATATACATACACATATTGACAAGGTCAGCCATATGAGGTGAATAGAGAGAAAAGTCAAAGATGACACCCAGGTTGTTCGCCACCCAAGATGGTGAAGGGAGGGGTTAGGGTTAGCATAATTTGTATGTACAGTGTACAATAAAATATATTTCAAAAAGACAATCAGATTACAATGATTTAAACCATGATTTGTACTTCTCAACGAGCTCTGCTTTGGCTGGACATGGCACAGTGACAAAGTTTGGTGGCAATGCATCAGTGCTCTGCACAGAAGCGCTCAAAATTACATGTCTGTGCTTCTCTAGTACATTAACAATAAGGCCTTTAACAAAGTCGAACTCCATTTCCTTATATACTGCTTTCACCACCCATTTCTTACTTCTTTTTGCAAAGGCCGTAGTGTAGAGAAGCATCCCTACATTTCCCGTAGTCCTAGATCGTTCACGACACACATTCTCGTTTTGGGCCAAGACCGCTAGTAGAGTCCTATGTTTCATGCCCTGTATGCCGAAATGCCTGTACTTTAGGCACGTATTGTGGAACAACTTCAAACCTCCTGTGTGACAGAATTCTGTCAGTCCCCTCAAATCTCTTGATAGAGTTTTATCAAAAACAATCTTCTCAATGGCTTTGTGTGTAGGTGAACATGGAATCAACCACTTCTTCTTCCGTGCCTCCTCTGGGGACAAAGGGCCATGTTCACATTGGTGGAAATGTTGGTTTTCTGTCCAGTGGTGAATGTTGGTACAGTTGTGCATCAGTGACTGCCATTTTTCAAGTAGGATTTCCACTGACCCTTCACAAGTTTTGGAGCTCCACCAAAGATGGTTGCTGATAGACTGGGACCACTGTGAAATACTTTCCAAAACTTTTTTTTTTCCCTGCAGCCGAGATTTTCTTATTGATTAATTTAGCAAGATGCCATACGTCAAATTGATGTTTAATATGTGGGAACTGCTCTCTCATTGTCTTGGCTATTGAAACGTGTCTGTCCGTGGCTATGAGATCGATGTGCATTCCCCTCGATTGTAGATATTCCAATGATTTTATAAATCCTAGTTTCTCCATGGCCACTGAGGATTTACATTGGGACACCTGCACGACCACCGAACTCACAATATTCTTACTATCCATGTCCTGAAAGTGGTAGGTGCAGTACTTGGCAGAAAATCCAGGGCTGTCACACTGTCCATCGCCGGCTAGCCTGAATCATTTGCCTTCAAAAGTACTGTCTAGAGACAATTGTTCAATTTTCCAAGCATCACTAATGGCCGGAAATAGATAATCATGTTGGAATTTGTAGTACTGCGTTTTAGAAATGAAATGGAGTCCCACAAACTGAAAGAAAGACTCTAACTTTCTAAAACTGGACCCACTAAAAAGTGAGGCAGCTGCACACAGTAGATTGCCTGCTGGCAGTTTCCCCAGCATCGCTTGTGCAGACCATGAGAACGTATGATGTAATGTACAGGCGGCATGTATTTTGACGTTACTGCCTTGTGTTTGACGAGTCACATGAAGCAATGGCTTCCCACATACTTCCCCTCTAACAGAATGCCCACATTTCAGCATACTTATAATATCCATCAAACAACTGTTGAGTACTATGTATTTGCCCTCTTTCTTTAGACTGTCATCCTGCATCACAGTTGTTTCCGACTGCATCGTTGCGGACATATCATCAGAATTGAAACTAATATCGCTGATATCAGGTTCTGATTCGTTGGTGAATAGTGCTGCTGGTTCATTCTCTGTCATTTAAACATCTATTACTTGAACTTTGATGGGAGAACACAACAATGTCGACAGCTTTTTGGGTGGCTTTTTTTTTGCTGGTGTAGATTGTGTGAATTGATCTGCGACTACTTCAGAGCTATCTCCAATACATCCAGTATAATCCTCATCCAGTCGCACTGTAGCAATGGTCCAATAAATCTTTACTGGATTCTCTGGACACATTCAATTCATGTTCTGGCTATAGGACATGAGCATCTCAAGTCTGAACACGCTGCGCCTGAATTAGTAGTTCCTCCATAGTGTAAATGGTCTGGCAAGAAACATATCTCATTTGCTTCACTGTCTGTGTATGTATAGTTCGTACACCCACAGGTAAGTAGAGGACAGATTGGAAAAGGGATGTTAAGTTTAAACACAAGATAAAGTATAGTACAATTGACAGAAAAAAACCATAATATACACAATTTCTAAAAATATGAACTGTTTGTAACTAACCTTATTTTTGTTTCTTTTCTTTGCACCTTTCTTGACTCGAACTGCAACATCTGTACGCTGTTGCTCCGATTCATTTACGCATGTCTTCGCTTCCTCTTGCACTGCAACGACTATATTTTCTGGATCCGCATAGACAGCACGGAATGACGCTCCTTCGACTCCCTGAAACATAGTACTTTCATCACTCTGTATCACAATATTGTAAACAGAACACACACTTGGGGTCGACGGCACAGGTACATATAAATAGATAACCACAAATGATCCATTGTCTAAAAGAATCAATGGATATTCAAATATGATCCGACTCTCTTGACTTATTTCTCCGATTTATTTACATCTCCATCAACTACAAGGGATGTTGTGATTGTAGAGGAAGCTCTGTCGTCTCCCTGAAACACAGTACTTGTGTTAATAAGGAAGAAAGAATAGCAAATGGAATCACTTCATATGATCTCGCTCAATGGAACTGTCAGTATCCATACCTCGTGCTGATGAAGAATGTCTAGGGATGTTGTTAATGTAGTGCGCACTTCTGAAAGGTTCTGCACTGATTCGTATACGCATGGTCCCGCTTCCACTTCCCCTGGAATTACTTGAATGTAGGCTCCGCATCAAGTGCAGGGGTTGACGCTCCATCTACCGCCTGAAACATAGTACTTGCATTAGTAAGGATTACAATATTGAAAACATAACAAACACTTGGGGTCGGCCACACAGGTACATATCAATGGCTAACCACGAAACATTGTGTAGAACAATCACGATAAAAGTATACAAGATCCGATGATCTCGCTCGATGGAACTATCAGTTTCCATACCTCGTGCTGCTGAAGAACATCTAGGGATGTTGTCAATCTGGTAGACGCTTCAGCATCTACCTTAAAGACAATACTTGCATTAGTATGGATAACACTAATTATAACTGAAAACAAACACTTGGGGACGACAACTAAGGTGTATATCAATTGGAAAGCACTAACCAAACATTCAGTAAAATAATTACACGATACTTAAAACTATTACTTGACATGCATAAAACAAGTCGGTAGCGGAATAGCTAAGTAAGATTACCTGATACGCGGTAGAAGTGGTTGATAACTGCAGGCACGCCACAGATGTATAATGTTCTTGCTTCACATTCAGTGGATAGTCAAGCAGTTGTAAAGGTAAATTATTGTTTGATAATGAAATGCCAATATTAAAAATTGCCATGTAAGGCGACAGAATACTTGAGAATTATGCTATTGAAAATGCACAAAATAGCACAATTCCCTGTGCCCATAAATATAATTCCTTTCAGGGTTATAAAATCGAAAAATAATTTGATAAATGTCATTATTCAAGAAGCTATACACTCATATCAATATCAAAAGTATTACAAGGGACAGAACACCTAAAATATCAATTAATCCATTCAGCTACCTACACACTACCGCAAGGCGTAAAGCTAAATCCGGACACTTCACTCACCAGTGGCGGAATGTGGACGAATAGAGTGGGAATAGCGTTTGCGAGCAATTTTCGTGTCGTTCACCGTTTATTCTTCTTTGTTACCCAAGATGTGGCGTACATGTTGGAGGGAAAGTGACGGCAATGTTTGACCCATTCTCTTATTCGATTAACAGTTTTAGGGAATACATGCATTGTAGTGACTTCAGATTTAGCATGGGTCTTCGAAGGGCAACCGCTAATCGAACAGGCAGACATTGTTGAAAATTCTGAAAAGTAAACATCAACATTATTTTAAATTCTTGAAGAATAAAAATGTGATAAAAAAGTAAATGAAACATACAATGTTCAATGCAAGGTTTGTTTTGGTCGCCGGAACTATACCAGTTCATCAAGTGTGGCTTGGTATTTGCATAACTTTCACAAATTAATAAATGATGTGAATAAACTCTGAACATGTGATTCGTCCCTTGGATATACTGTCTTGCACGAGAAGGAAACATGTTTACATTATAGACAGGACCTGCGAAGGATGCAATTCGATGACAATTGACACAGATGAAAATAAATAGATCGATTGATAGCATAACAATTGAAACTCAAATCAATAGCAATGAGCCAAATCAACATAGCACTATTGAGTACTCTACTCGCAATAGATAGAAATGTAAAAATGACCGAAATATGACTGCGATACATGGCCTTACCTTCACCAACAAACAGTTAGATTCAGCAAGCCCAGTAGTTTGAGGCAGGAGAACAGGTAAATGGCCACAGGTAGCACACTGATGAGTTTGCTCGAAGCGGTCACAGAAGTTCACAGATGGCACGATGACGAGCTGATTAGCATCGATTTCAGTTTTTCTCAGGTAACATGTTCAGGAGTTGACTTGCAAAGCACACAGATGTTCTCATGAGACATATCAAGTGGTTTATAAAGTATTAGAAACAGGGGTCTGTTTGTGAATGAATAACGTGTATATGTCGTGGTATTATGTGGATTGCAGGGGGGCGGCCAGCGTCAGGGGAGGCCTGCCTGGAGACACGGGGTCTGAGGAGGCCATGTGAGCGATGGCCCCTGGGCGTGGGATACCTTTTGACGTGTACATGCTGTTTGGCACCTTGGCCGTTTGCGCCCCTGCCAGCCCCCCAGGGCAGTGCGCATCCACTGGCGCGAACCACCTTTGATAGGGGGGGGGTGGGATGGATGGGCCTGGGGCATGCAGATAAGGCACAGGAAGACTGCTGAATGGAGACACACTTATGTGGATTGCAGGGGGTGCGGCCAGCGTCAGGGGAGGCCTGCCTGGAGACACAGGGTCTGAGGAGGCCATGTTAGTGATGGCCCATGGGCGTGGGATACCTTTTGAAGTGTACATGCTGTTTGGCACCTTGGCCATTTGCGCCCCTGACAGCCACCCATGGCAGCGCGCATCCACTGGCGTGAACCACCTTTGATAGAGGGGGGTGGGATGGATGGGCCAGCGGCGTGCAGATAAGGCACAGGAAGACTGCTGAATGGAGACACACTTATGTGGATTGCAGGGGGCGCCAGCATCAGGGGGGCCTGCCTGGAGACACGGGGTCTGAGGAGGCCATGTGAGCGATGGCCCCTGGGTGTGGGATACCTTTTGAAGTGTACATGCTGTTTGGCACCTTGGCCGTTTGCACCCCTGACAGCCCCCCGTGGCAGCACGCATCCACTGGTGCGAACTGCCTTTGATGGGGGGGGGGTGGATGGGCCGGTGGGCATGCAGGCAATGCACAGGAAGACTGCTGAATGGAGACACACTTATGTGGATTGCAGGGGGCAGCCAGCGTGAGGGGGCATCCTGGCCGGAGACACAGGGTCTGAAGGTGGACATGGGAACAATCACCCATGAACGATAGACAGCTTTGAAGTGTACATGGTGTTTGGCACCTTGGCCTTTATCGCCCCTGATAGCACACCATTACAGCGCTCATCCCCGGGTGCGAACTGCCTTTGATGGGGGGGTGGATGGGCCGGTGGGCGTGCAGGCAAGACACAGGAAGACTCTTGAATGGAGACACACTTGATTCATTTAAAAAATCGAAACAACTGTTGTTAAAATATATGTGGTGTTTTATTTTGTTTCTTATTTTGATGGCACAAAAATACAAAACTTTACACATTGTACAGGTCAGGTTGCAGCACAGCGAGGGAAAATCCCCTGTACTGACCGCTGTCATTGGGGAAAGTTTGTCTTATGGCAGCAACGGCACAGGCGGGTATTACTCTTCAAACGCGGGTGTCCAAGCCTCCCGTGAAGCCACCATTTAAAGGAACGATAGGCCACCAGCCTGTACCACCTGTGAAAAAGAATGATACAAACTGTTTTTAAATGACCAAGATAGGTTTATTAAACCTTTGTTGTCAATAACAATTCTTGTAACTAATGGCATTCTGCTCGGACAAATGCTATCTAGACACTGCACACTATTGAACGACTTTCATGCGTTACAATTAAATGTAGATGTAATTTTGAATATAGGAGACGACCATTAAATAGTAGCAGCATTACAACCAGAGTATACTTACTCGTTACTCGGATTACGAGGACGTACAGTTGCGCGAAGTTCGTGCATAAGCACCATCATTATCCTCAACACGGACCGTGTAAGGCAGGCTGCCCTGAAGTCTGGCAGCTCGATGATGCATTGCCTCCGTGGCTCGCCTTCCGAAATGTAGGCCACCCATCCCGAGTTTTCACAGCAGCAGCAGTTCTCGTCCTCGGTTGGCATAAGCTTGCACCGATTGCATGTGCACCAGGTGGAAACACCGTCCATGCGACTAGGCCCAGTGTCTTCATCCGTTGATTCGTCCTGCCAACTGCCGTCCGAAGCCCCATCGTTTTTGCATGTTTCCCTTTCCAGTAGTTCCTCCTCGGTATACTCTGGCTTGTACATGTAGGGCATTATTGTAGCCATTGTGTGGTAAACAAACTAAAATAATTTAAAGCGATGGTACAGGTGTTCACATGGGCTACAAGCGGCAAAGGTAGCTGACCAGAGCACAGAAGCGAGTCACAGAATACTCAAAGTAACACAGAGAGAGGAATGGAATCGAAATTCTGCTGCTGTGTGTTGTCAAAGGGTCTGTTTCTACTTATTGAGTAAAGAGGCGTCCTGCTATTTCCATGGTGACACGTCATTAGCTGAAGCGCAGCGAATGTTGACACGAGACATGCTTTGGCGTTGTGAAATGGGCGGTACGTGTCTGCTGATGACAGGCTCAGGGGCGGGGGTTATGATTTAGTGCCGCAAAAGCAGGTCACCCAGGGCGATGGGGCAAGTGATAGGATTATCACAAAATGGCTGCGCCCTGCTGCCTGTTTCCATGTGCGTTTAATGGACAAAAACTCGGGTAAGGTCCATAGGAAATGTTTCTAATATCGACCGACTTAGGCTTAAAAACACATGACCGACCCGTAGTGACGATACAAATTTATGACCGAACCATTCCTTTAAGGTACATTATATAAAGCCCTCACCTCAGCAAATGCCAAGAATTCATCGCTGTGATACAGGTCTGTGCAAAGTTTACACCAGGGATCCCTCCAACATTGTATATCAATGTATCGAGCCGCCATTCACAAAGGTCTCAACAACCACATGGGACACTACTTGGCATAGAAGGAAGCACATTTCAGTGTCTTTTGGGCTCTCGTCCACACCTTCTCCCCTAGAGGGATCAAGTGTGGAGTGTCGGTTTGATTCTTTCACACATTGCCCTCGGGTCGCTTAATCTCCAAGGGCCCAGGACCTCATCTAATGACTCCCGCTGTCATGAAAGCTCCATATCAACTACAGCATAAACAATTTCTATCTCTGTGCATACACACTATGCTACCACGTGCGCACGCATAAGACTTGGTGTTTTGGGAGATTTTATTTATTTATTTATTTATTAGTTATATAGCGCTTATACACAGGTGAAGTCCTTCAAAGCACTTCAATGCGGGAAGGGAACAAGGGAATACAGTAATCATTCTTAGGCCTTGAAAATTCGAAATGATATAAACAGAAAACTAGTATACTAGGCCTGACAACATTTCTCCAAGTGCATGAAGTGGTACGTACAGTCGAGACCAAACTCGGGAGGGGGGTGGAAAAAACAGTGGGGTGGGGACAGACGAAGTCACTGGTCCAAGTACATTTAGGTCATGCATATATATAGTCAGAGGGGCAGAGAAGGGGGCTGAGTGTGGGGGAGGGGAACAAAGAGTTCTGTCCAGCAGGGCCCTGGGTTAAGTGCAGAGAGGTTGTCCCGCTCAAGGAGCGTAACCTGAAAGAGCAGTAATACAGAACAAAGTGCTGTGGTCCGGAGCAAAGTGCAAGAGACTGGCGGGGGATCCTCGGACCTGTAGGCTCTGGAGGTGAACCAGGCAACCAGTCAGCAAAAATGTTTTGCCTGTGATGTGTGTGCTGCAAGGCAGGAGGTGCATTTATCCATTGAGCTATGTTGCTTTCTTTCCCTTAATGCCAATATGCCCCTCTTACCACTGTAGAGAACTTTCAGGCCTTACCATAGAAAACAAGCACTCACATAGGAAAGGTTGTACTGAAATGCATCTGTGGATTTTGGTGTACCAAGGGCATTACATCAACATCCTGAGTGCCCCTTCACTGGCAATCCCCTTTGCCGGGACTCCCTTTCAAAGAATGCTGAGACATTCTTTGCAGCTGGGTGACCAGGGGAGAGTGCCTTGACGTCATAGCTACACAATTCCCGCGCATTCCTAACACTGACAATACGTCGACTCCAGCTTTACGTGTACTTTTCCGGTGCATTTACTTTTCTTTGTTTGCATCCACTTTCAGTTATTCAGCATCTATGTGCTGGTTCTTGTCCTCTGGCCAATAGTTAGGCGCTATGCCATAAAATGTCATTCGTAAGAGTATGTGTCACTTCTGCGAGAGGTTACAGTGCGATATGTGATGCGCGCGACTGCGACGCACGCTGATGCGATATAAGACCCTATGTCTCAGTGAGCAGACTCAAAATATTTTTCTTTTTGCCCCATCGCTGAGAGACCTAAAGACAAATTAAAGCACCTCACTACCCTATCCGTGATTTGGCGCTAGACACAAACCCCAGTGTGTGTGCTGCAGGTTTAAGCCATATTCAACTCATAGCTTTAAGTACTGACTGTTCTGCGGGGAAGGCCCTCGATGCCATCCACAAAATGGGGCAGAGTGCATAGTGATGCACCTTAAATACATTTGTATGCATTTCATGAGCACAGCATTGGCTGTGGAGAGGTTTATACATTCGATTTGACAAAGAGAGCAGCAACGGGAGCAGGGTTTGAACAACGTCATCAATGCTTCTTTATAGTGTGCACTGTTATGACCAAAATGGCTTTCAATGACCTACAATTACAACAAAATAATAATATGTAATGAAATCTGTCATTTGCATAGCGCCTTTTTCCATTGTTATGGCCTCAAAGCGCTGTAGGTGAACGCCTATGTGGGGCAGAAGTTCAAGATATGGGAAATTCGCCAGAGGAGTTTAGAATGTGTGTGTGCATTTCAGCCAGTAGGAAGGTAGGCAGGGGTGGCCAAGTTCCTGTTAGCTACCCAGGTCGAGCTGGCATGTGGATGGGTGCTGTGATGTGGTCGGGTCGTGAATGCCAGAGCAGGAGACTCATTATGCGCCCAGGTAGACCGAATTTATGTTATGGGATGTGGCTGCATTCTTATGGCAGAGGTGTTGTGCGATGTGTCTCAAAATAGTGTATGGTAGCAGAATGCATGGCCGTGCGGCTATGATTAGGAGTTGCACAGAGTATAGTTTTGCATTTTAACAATGGACCATTTACTTTGTAATGACTGTGCTGCTTTGTCTACAATGAACTATCATTTCAAGAACCTGCTTGATTGCATCCCGCACTACTCTCTGTAGAGCAAATCTCGGAGGGGCCGGACTTCGCACTGTAACTAATAGACGCTTTACCCCCAGCTCTCCCGGCTGCAGACCCCCTGGGCTACCAAAGATCTATTTAATATCTTCGTCTATGCATGTACTTACCCTGACATGAACTGCAATAACATCTTCCTACCTGGTGATAGTTGGTATTTCTTTTTACAGATGCCACTGATGTTCAACATCTGCCCCTCCCCCAAAGCAACCTCTCAAGACATCCTTGAATGAAGAATTGGCATCTGCAGTTCCGCAGCAAATAGGTGAAATGCCTGTGCAATGGTGGCATGCATGATGTGGGGCAGGCACCTTGAAGGAGTGGATGGACACGTCCCGGAGCTGCCAGAGCCCTGGAGAGAAAGTGGCACCATAGAGACAAAAATACAATCCAGTGATTTTCACAGTCACTTTACAAGAGCCAGCAGAATTATAATGTTCATGTTTTTTTGAATTGACGGTATACTATGGGAGCTTTGTTTTGAATTTAATAATATTAAAAAGTACAGTGAAAATGTTGTTATCCAGCACATCAATTATTGGAACTCGCTATTAACCAGCATCTCCATTGTCGGTAATAGTAATGGTTCTGCTTAAGAACATGCCAGATAAAGATTGGAAGCCAGATAACAGAGCACCAAGGCCAGGAAGCTTTGTTATCCAGCCTTTTTACTTTGTTATCCGGCAACTGACATTTGGTTAACTGGAATCCTTGATTATCGGGCACCATTGGGCACCATTGGGCTCTTATAAGTGTCAGAAAATCAAGCTTTTATGGTATTTTGTGTGTACACACTCAACTGACAATTGTGAAATACTGGGTTTGGTTGATCTATTCCATAATTAGTACCCGGTGGGAGAAGGGTTGGGGTGGCAAGGTTGGGGTGGCAGCCTCTCAGCCAATGAGGAGGCTCAGAATGGTTGATTACGGGATGGTAATCCTGCCGCATTGAGCCTCCCCAGGGCTGGAGGCCACCATCTTCTCCTGCTGCGGAACAATGTAAATGCTCCCTTCCCTTCCCCCCTCCCACCCTGTCCACAGATCCACCCCCACTTGCCTTATTTTTGGTTCCTTTTCGTGAGCAGACAAGCTGAGAACACTTCTGTCCCCAACACGTCCACTGCCAATCTGCGACAGGCCGCCATGGAAAGGAAGAAAGGACTATGTGAAGTTCCATCTCCCGTTCCATGGCAGACATTTTTTTGTTTACTTTTTTTACTATTTTTTTAATGGCCGCCATGGAAAGGGAGAAGGGACTATGTGTGCTCCCATCTCCCGTTCCATGGTGGCCATTTTCTTTGTTTACTTTTTTAAACTATTTTCAATAGCCGTCATGGAACGAGAAAACAGACTTAATTTTCCCTTCCTTCACGGCCATTTTCTGTTATTTTCTTTTTTCAGTTGCAAAACGCTGGAGTATTGCGCATCAGAAAAAAAAAGCTTCTAGTACTCTGGTCTTCGGACCGGGGTACTAATAGCAATAAGTCCCTGACAGGAAAACAATGTTTTCAACAGAAACTATAATTCCTATAATTTTGCACAGCTTAAGTGTTGTGAACTCCAAGTGCAATATTTTGTGATCGTCCTGGTATTCCAATTTATACTACAGGATTCTTTCTTCTAAGAAGATCCAGACACATCTATATGTCAGTAACATTTTTTCTATACCTCACAAGGCATTTATTATATATCAATATACCACAGAAAATTAAAACGTATTCACAAACATACAATGCAAACAACCCATGACAATTCTACAAAAGGAAAAATATGTCAAAAATAGACACAGAGGGGAGGCCTAGGCTCCCTACAGGGAAAGACTCTGTGACAATTGTGTTGCTTAAGGTAACCTACTGATGATACATGACCCTCTGGGGGTAATTCATAGAATTCAGCGCACGAGTGGCGCACGAGTGGCGCACGCGGCTGGTGCACTGAGGGAGCGTGCGCTAGTCTGCGCCAGCCGTGTGCGCCAAATCCCATTTCAGCGCACAGTGCATTTATGGATACTTACATCCATAACCAGCCGTGGCGCAGACTGGCGCAGCGAACCTGCAGCAGCACCAGTTACTCCCTCAACCCCGCCCCGTGCGCCAAAAATATCGCACAAATCCCCTACATGGCGCAAAGGCCAGTGGACCAGCATACAGCACCCAACCACGAAAACAGATGGAAACCCCCCCCGCTCACCCCTCGGAATACGCGTACCCCGCTCGCGCTAGCAAAATTGCATGTAAAACTCCCAGCACAGCCCTCGGAATACGCGTACCCCGCTCGCGCTAGCAAAATTGCATGTAAAACTCCCCGTGCACCCCTCGGAATACGCGTACCCAGCTCGCGCCAGTGAAAACGTGTGTAAAACATGTAAAACTCACTGCGCACCCCTCAGAATACGCGTACTCCGCTCGCGCCAGCGAAAACACATGTAAACCTCCCCGCTTTGGAAGTCCAAAGGGTCAATGACCCACGAACAAAAGGAAACCTAAAAAAAAGTCCTATGAATAAAAAACTATATACAGAAAGTGGAGCAATGTTCATGAAATCCAAATAAAAATATAAACCAAAAGAAACCTAACCCTAAATAACTATGTACCAAGGCGGCGGGCAAGTCTTACGGCTCACTTCTTGATATTCCGGGCCAGGGCATCATCGAACTCCACGTCGATGTTCCGGAGGCGGGCCTCTTCCTTGGCCTCGAGGTCTCGCATGGATGCATCCATGGCCTCCTCCAACTCCCTGCGAGTTGCCTCGAGGCACTCAGCCAGCCTCAATGCCCTACGCATGGAGTTCTCTGCCCTGAACATAGTGATCCATGCCATCTCTGCCCGCCACCTCTCCTCATCTATTTCCCGGCCCAACCTCTGCCACACGGAAGACACTCCCAGTCCGGGATCCTCCTGCCCCATCGGCCAATGCCTGCCCCCCGGGTGTTGATGGCCCCAAGCCATGATGCCTCCCACGCTGAGCCTGCTGCTGCCTCTGACGCAACTCACTCTGCCACCACGACGGACTCCGGGCTGATTGAATCCCCTGTGCCCTGCCTGATGATGCCGGAACATCCTCCATCTGCTGGGGTCCAGTTGGTGGGGTGGCCACCCCTGCTGGACCTCCGACTCCCGACTATGGCAGGGATGGGATCTCCACCAGGTTGCCTGCGTTGGTTGGGGCAGGTCCACAGGGGGACCTGGTGGCATCTGGACTGGAAGACGGCACAGAGAACGACTGGCATATAGTGTGCACAGAGGAGGAGAGGGCCGCAAGACTGGCCGACACATGGAGGAAACCCCCGACCATGGTCCCTCCCAACTGGGCCATGTTGGCACACAGCTCTTCGTGATGACGTGGGTGGTCCCCCCAGGAAGCATGCACGTCATCACGAATGTCCCGTGTGTGCAATGCGACACCAATCAGGATGGACTCAATCTGAACACGGGTCCCCACGTCTGCAGATAGAGAAGTGCCACATGACGTGGGCCTCCCCCCTACCTGCGGACGGGCCTGGGATGGGGCATCCCTGCTGGTGCATGCTAACATGCACAGGCCCCTCCGCGGTGACCTGTGCTGCCTCCAGCCCCCGCCCCTGGACTGCACCACTTGCACCAGTGGTACCGTCTGCTCTGACCACCAAACTCATTTACGCCATCAAACCTTACCTCACCACGCCTAACTGCCTCTCCATAGCTAGAGCTACTATAGGAGCCAGATTGGACTACTGCAACGCCCTCCTGGCAGGCACATCGTCTAAAAACCTAAGCAGGCTCCAAATAGTGCAAAACAATGCCCTCCGCGCTGCACTACACATCCCCAAAACTGACCATATTTCACAGGCCAGAAGACTTGTCCACTGGCTCCCAGTCAAGGAAAGAATCAACTTTAAAATCCTCACTCTCACACACAAGTGCATCAATCACACAGCACCCCCCTACCTATCTGAAACTATAACTAAGAACTCTTCCATCCGTCCCAGAAGAAGCCATCACGCCAACCAACTCCGAGTACCCACTGTAAAAAGAGCCAAAGCCGGCGGCATAGGCTTCCCACACATAGCTCCTAAGCTCTGGAATGCCCTCCCTAACTCACTCAGAGCAGAACCTTCTCTGTACTCCTTTCGCAAATCTCTCAAAACCACTCTATTCAACTAACTCCATCCTTCCTTCACCCACACCAGCTCGCATACGTCTGTTACGAAATGTGCCTTGTAATGAAAACTGCTTTGTAACCATCTTCCTTCCACGGTAACCAGATTATGTATGTCCTCATGTAACAGCGCCACGATGCCCCCGGGCTGACGTGCGCTTTAAATAAATCTGAATAAATAAATAAATAAATAAATAAATACCCCCCACACCAGGCCCCATGTGCGGCTCTGTAGCGGCCTCCTCCTCCTCCGTACCCACCACCAACCTGGATGGCTCTGCACCGTCTTCCGCCATGCAAGCCCCTGTGGGGGCTTACCCATCCCTTCCGCTGCAGCCATAGTGGCAGACGCAGCTCCAGTCCCCTCACTCCCAGATGATGGAACGTCCTGAGAGGGTGACTGGGCCTTGCGTCGCTGGCCAGTGGAGGCATCCCTGCCGCTTTCTTCTACAGCGCCGCCTCCGCCCTCTTCTTCACTCGCCGCTGTGTAAAGGGAGACATTGAACACAAGCATCAGGGTACTGTACAACAGTCCCCTAGACACAAAGCAATAGCACATGAGTGGCACTGTCAAACGTCACTTCCATCATGTCCCTCCACAACACGTGGGTCAGTGTAGGCAATCTCATGCAGGAACAGGCATGGCACATGCAACAAACATTTGTATCCATGTCCAAGGCACTGTAGAAACATCCAATGGTGGGCTGAAACTCACATGCATCATGGGACATGCTGATCACATGCACACACATCACCGGAGGGTCATGCATTTGGCCCTGTAAACCCCAAGACATAGTGGATACAAGGATGACTAGGCTGTATCAGTGCATGAACACATCACGGACATGTGTCATGCATCCATGACGTTTACCAGTCACTCACACACTACTCAGACTCACGGACATGTACACCATGCATGTCCATGACAGCAGCACCCATTTCTCATACCCCAGACATGTCCAAGTACAGACACAGGCATGCATACACACATACATTCGGCATGCTGCTCTGCATGATGCATTGTGACACAAACACCATCCATGTGGGTCACGCCTGACTGTGCTCACATGCAGCACCATCATGTCCCTGCACACACACATCCATACATGACCCATGTCACACATACAGCCAAGTAGCTAACTGCCACCACACTGCAACATGCCCTGTTTTAAACAGGAATGCATGGGCACTTACCGCTCGACTCCATTCGGGACTGCATCCTGAGGAACTGGTGGTGAAGCACTGGGCGAATGTGCTCCAGGACCCTCATCTGCTGGGTGGTAAGCTGGCCCCGGCGCCCCACTGCATCCACTGCGTCTAAGAGGCGCCGGGCCTTCTTGAGGGTCCTGGACTTGTAGTCCTCCCAGCGCTTCTGGACGTGTTTGATGTCGCGGGGTGCCACCCCCTCCGCGTTGATGGCACCCACTATATCCGTCCAGATCCTCCTCCGTCCTTCCTTGTCAGTGCGCGATGGTGTGAAGAGGGCATCATAATGCCCCAGGACTTGCTCCACCAGGATGCCAATTTCATTGGCAGTGAAGCTGGCAGCCCTCTTCCTCTCTGCTGGGGGATTGCCACTGGTGCCAGATGGTGTTGCGTCGGACATGGCAACCCCTGAGGCAGGTGTGGGTGGGCAACTGGGTCCTGGGGCTGGGCTGTGGAGTGATGGAACACAAGTCGGGAGTCTTCTGTTCCAGCAGGGGTGGTCACATCAATTGGACCCCTGCAGATGGCAGATATGCAGGCACCAAATGGCAGGGCACGGTGGCAGCAGACAGGCAGGCAGCAGCAGATGGCTCATGGGAGGCTGCTCGGGACTCTGGGGGGCAGTAATTCGGCCTTCTGGGCAGGAGCATGGTCTTCCGTGTGTTGTTGCGTGGCCAGCTTGATATGGAGTGATTTGGCACGGGAAAAATATCACGTTTGCATGAATTCCGAGGAAAGGCCCTTAGTGCATAAGCGCGTATGTGTCATAACACACGCGGGCATTTCCCTCAGCACGGGTGCATCCTCACGTGCAAAAAAATCATGTCCGCGTGTGAATGCGTGTAATTCGAGGAAAGGGCCTTGGCGTGTAAGTGACATTACGCGCACGGGTGTTGCCTTCAGCTCGGGTTAAAGGTGAACGCGGGCCAGCGGTCCACTGTACGTGCTGTTCGTGTAGACCGACGCGTGTGTTTACTCTGCTGGAATCACACGGATTACTTCACACACGGATTACTTCACAGCGTCTGAAGTCCGTACCTCTTCTTTTGGTGGGGTGTTGCCTATGCACACAACCGCGTGTGTTTTTGATTTTTTTTTTCTCCACGCGAGGCAGGCCGTGAGTCGCGTATTCTATTATTCCCACTGTGGTGTCTGTGCATCGCATACCGTTTTCGAGGTCATAGTAGCCCGTGTGGGGGGCGTGGCCTGGAGTCGATGGCGAGCAGAGGCTGATTCGCCGAGCTCCGGCCGAGACGCCGTTTCCGAATCATTTATCTCCGGCTTCAGCGGGTTAGCAGCCCCCTGAATAGAACGCAGCGGTGTGTGAGGCGATCCCACATAAATCCTCCTCGAGGGGTCGGACTCTCCGGCCCCCCAGACGCCGGCGCTGATCACCGAACGCACTCCCTCCCCCCGCCGCGCCTGGATCCAAGATGGCGGCTCACGGAGTCTAGCGAAGCCTCCGCATAGCACCCCCGCCAGCACATCCAGGCGGGGAACACCGCGGAGGAGCATCACAGCGGAGCGGCCCCCATCCCAGCACCTGACCGCGGCTGGCACCCGATCCTCGCCCTACTCCCCTACCACCACTTCGGAAGGCCCCGGTCGACACTACGTGCCGGAGTTGCCCTATTTCCGGAGCTCCACCGAGGCACAAACTGCATTTTGGAGACGGCGGTGGGGAGCTCACCTGCCTCCAACTTTCTCCCCTCTACCGGAGACCCAGCCGAAAACGAACACGCCGCGTGCTCCGGGGTCAGGAGCACGCGGCGACACCATCGGCCTCCCCCTACTGGGCCTACAATCTTCTGCAGGGAGGCCGCTGCCGGGTGGCCGGTCCGGAGGAGCTGCTGGGGCACTGGGCCGCTGTGGCCCGTTGCTTCGCCCGGTGTCCCGGAATCAGGAATGGCCCGGAGGGCCGCGACGAAGCGCCAACCCACGGAGCAATCGTGAGCACAGCCCCGGCTGCACTCCCCAACCACAGCC
The DNA here is from genome assembly GCF_040938575.1 of Ambystoma mexicanum. Classification (NCBI taxonomy): domain Eukaryota; kingdom Metazoa; phylum Chordata; class Amphibia; order Caudata; family Ambystomatidae; genus Ambystoma; species Ambystoma mexicanum. Next base: position 647,773,033 of record NC_090928.1, on the reverse strand, counting down.
TGCATCGTCCATGCAGCCGGGCCGCCCAACTGGACTCCTCCACCAGGGGGGGACAACTCCGGCCTTCCCCCTCCTGAGCCTACATTCAACTGCAGGGAGGCCACCGCTCGGTGGCTGAGCCGGAGGAGCTGCTGGGGCGCTGGGCCACTGTGGCCCGTTACTTTGACCAGGCCTGGAAATCGGAAACGACCCGGAAAGCCGTGACAGTGCGCCGAGCCAAGGAGCAACTGTGAGTACGGCCCCAACTACCCTCCCCAACCACAGCCTGCATTGTCCCCGTGGTCGGGCGGCCCAGCAGGACTCCCTCACCAAGAGGGGACAACTTCTACCCTAAGCGCCCCAACACTATCACCCCTAAGCCCAGGGACAGCGACGCAGGTGCTAGGATAGCGGATAGAGCACCTGGAAGTACGGAGGAGCGCCCCACCTCATGCGCCCTGGACAGCCTCCAACTACTGAAACAACAACTTCCCAGGGTACAACCCACCCTAGAACACCGCTCCGGGCTACACAAGAGAGCGGCCCCGAACTTCACCCCTCCAGACTCAAGACTTCGGGGCAACCACTATTACGTCCCCAACATGGCCGCCAAAAATAAAACCAGGGCCGCCACCATGGACTCCTTTGTCTCAGCCAGGGCGAAGACTCCCACCCAAGCCAGGGCCAGCTCCACCGAAACCATTCGCTCACAAGAGACGGACCCCAAAGATAACCACTCCCAGATAATGGATGCTATTGCCTCATTAAAGACCCACATCGACTCCAAGATAGACGAGTTTAAAATAGACATACAACTCATTCGCCAAGATGCCCGCAACTTAACGGAAAGGGTGACGGCCATGGAGAAAACCACAGAGGCGGGGTCCGCGGCCGCGGCGACCCTACAATCTGAAGTTTCGGACCTGAAAAGGAAGGTCACATTCCTAGAAGAAAGGGCGGAGGAGGCCGAGGGCCGGGCCAGACGAGGGAACATCAGAATCTTAGGCATCCCGGAGGGGAATGAAGGCCTAAATACCACGTCCTATGTTGAAACCCTGCTGCTACAGGAAATTGGGGCCGGCAAATTGACTCAGGGATTTTCGGTGGAGAGGGCCCACAGGTCCCTACAGAAACGACCCCCCCCTGGATCACACCCACGGCCAATTATAGCCAAGATACTAAATTTCCAGGACAGGGAAACCATATTAAGATATTCCAGGGAAACAGGCCCTATCACACGGGGCGAAGCTAAGATTTCCATATACCCGGACTACACCCAGAAAGTACAAAGGGAGAGGAACTCGTTTGTTCCGGTCAAAGCGAGGCTTCGCCAACTGAACCTTAAATATAGACTGCTGTACCCGTCCCGCCTGAAAGTTATCCACAAAGGGCGAGCAATCTTTCTCGAAAATCCAGAAGCGGCCAACATGTGGCTAGAAGACAATAACCTTGCCGACGGTGCAGATAACCCAGGTGGGGAAGACTGAACCCTGGGGGAGCAGGGCTGGACCCCAGGGACCCCCCACACCACCCACACATGAAGCATAAACAGCCGGACCCAAGCAGGTAACTCAATTAACAGTATATCATATGGAAACGACCCTCGTTTGGCCTCGCCGCCTCGCAGCAACCCCGCCCCCAGCGAAAGAACCAACCGGGCGAGTTTCTGCCCGACCCAACTCGCGCCCGACTCCCGGATGGGCACAGACGGCGCGAGAGCGCCTGAGCACCGCGACATAGTTGTAGTCGCTGGGCGCACCAGTTTGAGTTATGTTATCAGTTCAGTTAGTACCATAGTCTTCGTTCCACTGATGCTTGAAAATACCGTGATGGCCACAAGATACGCTTCAAAAATTGATGAACCAGAGGCCTATCACTTACAACTTATCAATCACGCTCTGATGCCACACTGGGCCGCCGCGGCTGCCCCCCACGCCAAACTCAGAACACCACACCAATGGCATCACAACTCAATGTTATGACGTGGAACGTAAGGGGAATGGGCTCGTACCTCAGGAGGAACCGCATACAGTCCTACCTCAGGAGGAAGAAAGTCTCGATAGCGATGTTACAGGAGACACATCTCACCGAGGACGCTCTGTCTAAACTGGCAGACCGATGGGAAGGAACTGTGAGAGGATCCCCATATTCCAAATACGCAAGGGGTGTGTTAATATGGATAAACCCTAATGTGCCCTTCCAATTACATGGATGCGAATCTGACAGGGACGGCAGATATGTAATAATGTGGGGAACTATAGAGCAGACCCCGATCTGCTTAGCTAACACATATTTCCCGCAACATGGAATCCCGTCGTACCTCAGCACACTGAGCTCCAAGCTGGCACACCACCGAGGCCAAACCTTCCTGTGGGGAGGAGACTTTAACTGTGTTATGGACACAACTATGGACAGATCGCTTCCTCCCCCCCAATCTAGCAACCCTGCAACCCGTGCCTTGGCAGAAACACTAGACCAACTCAACCTAGTGGACATCTGGAGGATACAGCACCCAGCCGATAGGAGTTATTCCCATTACTCAGCCCCACACAACGTCCACACAAGGATAGATTACTTGTTTATTGATCGTGACGAAGCCCCGCTGGCGATAACCACAGAGTATCTGGGGAGATCTATTTCTGATCACTCCCCGTTAATCATGCAATGGAGGCAGAGAGGACCCAGACCCCCGATTCCCATGTGGAGAATGCCTTCCGCGACACTAGAGGACCCACAGTTCAGAGAGGACCTTGCCGAGAGGCTAGAGGAGTACGTCGATATCAATAAAGGATCCGTCTCCACTTGGAGCACACTGTGGGAAGCCATGAAGGTGGTCACCAGAGGAGAAATCATATCTAGAGCTGGAGGCATCCGCAGACAACTAAAGACATCACTTGAGGCCCAAGAATCAGAGATCACCCGCCTGGAGTCCACTCTTGACACCTCCCCAGGAGTCGAAACGGAACTGAAAGCGGCCCGAGAAAAATGCCAGCTCTCCTGGGACAGGCTGGAAAAATTTGACTTCGCTACATACACCGCTCGATCCCACAGGGAATCAGACAAACCAGGTAAGCTGTTGGCCTGGTTATGCAGAAGAGAGCACCCTAAACACTTGCCAACAGAAATAATAGATGCAGATGGTGCATCCCACAGGACACAGATGGGGATCAACAAAGCATTTGCCGAGTTCTACTCAAAACTATATGCTCATGAAGCCCGGATCCCCACCACCGAAATAACAGACACCCTGGATGAGATCGATATGCCCCAAATATCCAGCGAACAGAGAACTGAACTAGACATGGACATTACTCCCGACGATGTAAGATGGGCCATCAAGTCGCTCGCCACCTCCAAGACCCCAGGTAGCGACGGACTCACGCCGGAATTCTATAAAGCATACGAACCCATCCTCACCCCCATCCTACACGAAGTCTATCAGGAAGCTTACACAAACGGGATCCTCCCCAACACCATGAGAGAAACTATAATCATCCCCATGCTCAAGCCCCACAAACCACCTACTGACTGCGACTCATACCGACCCCTGGCCATGCTCAATTATGATAGCAAGATCCTCACCTCAATACTGGCCAGCAGACTTGCTAAAGTGCTAGGGTCCATAATCCATGAGGATCAGAACGGATTTGTCCCAGGTCGCAACACCACAGCCAATTTGAGGAGGCTTCAACACATCATGGCCGAAACTCATGACTCGGAGGAAGATCTAGCGATACTGTCACTTGACGCCATTAAGGCCTTTGACTCCATCTACTGGGAGTGGCTGGTGGAGGCCCTGCGGGCTTTTGGCTTCGGAAATGGTTTCATCAGATGGGTCCAGGTTCTCTACAACTCCCCAGTGGCCAGGGTCAAGACAGGCGGAACAATTTCAGAACCTTGGAAAATACAGAGGGGCACGAGACAAGGATGCCCACTCTCGCCCATGCTGTACATACTGGGACTGGAACCGATTGCTTTATACTTTCGTCAGCAACTCTTTGACGCCGGCATCAAGGTGGGCAACGTTCATAACATAATATCATTGTACGCTGATGATGTTCTCCTGTACCTAACAGACCCAGAGCTCAATGCACCGACGGCACTGGAGGTACTCGACAACTACGCGAGATACTCCGGAATCCAATTTAGTAGACGCAAATCCTCAGCATTCCCCCTGGCCGGATTGAGAGACGTCTCAGCGGAGGACCTTCCGAACATAGGGATAAAATGGCAACCCGAGAAGTTCAGATACCTGGGGATTAATCTCGGCCACACCCCACAGCTCACACATGAGCACAACACAGAAGCAGCCGTCACCAACCTCCGACGGTCCATAAAATTCTGGTCCAAACTCCCACTGGCGATGGTGGGAAGAGCGGCGATCGTCAAAATGATAATCCTCCCTCGCTTCTTATACTTCTTTGTGAATATTTGCCATTACATACGGCCCCCTTTCTTCAGGAAACTGGAAGCTATTATCAAGGACTTTATATGGGGTCCTCACAGGCATAAGCTGTCACTGGCCACTCTGACCCTCCCACACAGAGAAGGTGGAATAAAACTACCAGATCTTCAGTTCTACTACTTGGCCGCCCAGCTCAGTCACATCACGAGATGGCTGTCAGACGAATCTTCAGCCGAACTGGGGCTACTGAAGCAACACCACACCAACTTAACTCCCAAGGAAATCCTATGGGTTCCCATCTGCCGCTCTCCGGAAACCCCCATGGTTGTCGAGCTTGGCAGACAGATATGGACCAGGACTTGCCACATCAGGAAGGTGCAACACCCATACTCTCCGGACCATCCCATAATGGCAGATGTGTGCAAGAAGGAGGCAGACCTCCCCATAGCAAGGAGGTGGGAAGAAGCCGCAATATACACATGGGGAGATATGTTTGAAGATGGACTGTTTAGGGACTTCGAATCGATCCAAGAAATCGAAGGGCTACCCAAAGGCCAGTTCCTTTGGTACCATAGGCTCAAACGTACCGCCAAGAATCAGTGGCCCACCTGGCCAGAGGAACCAATCTCGGACCCTCTACTACAAGAAATGTACGACCTCTCTGATGGATGGAGACCTGTCTCCAGGTTATACAACAGGCTCATCGACAAACCTAACCCTAAGGGACCGACACTGAGGGCAAAATGGGAAGCAGACCTCGCAGCCCCGCTCACTGATAAAGAATGGGAAAGAGCACTAATATTCCCCAAGAAAGTGTCGAGAAATTCCAGATTTGGCCAGATACAGCTGAACGTCCTATATCGAACTTACATGACCCCCCACAGAGTTGCTTCGTTCAACGCGAAGGTCCCACCGGTGTGCCCATGGTGCGGGAACGACAGGGCAGACATGATCCACATGTTCTGGTCCTGCACCAAAGTGACGACACTCTGGTCGAAAGCCAAGCAATCCTGCAGAGACGCCGGCATGGAGCGATACGAATGGTCACCAGGAGAGTGCCTATTGGGTACATACCCCAGACCGAGCAAATTCAAACACCTCGTGAAACTAATGGACATTTCATGTATACTTGTCAAAAGGACCATAGCGATGGCTTGGAAGACACCAGCGGGCCCCAGGCATGAGCGCTGGTTAAACGAAATGGCGAGGTGGACGGCTGCAGAGACCAGAGCCTGGCAGGAAGGAACTACATCCAGCGGAGAAGCTACAAGCGGCTCCCTGGTCGCCTGGAGGGCCCTTCTGACGAACATGCTCTTCAATGCGGACCATAAGCCCCCTTGAACACTTGTTGCGGTTCACAGTAACAGGCTCCCACCATCACAAAGTATATGCCTCCTGCAGCTGTTCCCCTCCACTTCCTGAGAAGCCACACTCTGGACTGAACCACCATCACGAACTTCACTTACCACATCACACGAAGACTATCGTTGTTTAAGATAAGTTTCCTTTTGTTTTCCTTTTCTCCCCATCTCATTCTTTCTTTCCTTCTTCTTCACTTGTTTAATTCACGAGTTTGTATTGTTTCACCTTACCACGAAACTAATAAAATACTTTGAAAAAAAAAAAAAAAATAGTAGCCCGTGTGTTCCATGCGTATGTGTTTTTTGTGTCCCTGGGTGCCACACCGTACTGCTAGAGGTAAAATCCAAGCACGTGGGCTACCGGGGTCGTGTGCACATATTTTTTTTTATTTTCAATTTCTTGTTCTTATTTTTTGTCAATTTTTGAATTTTTGTTTTCTTTTTTGGGGGTGCCTGAGCGTTGAGTGACCCGTCATTTTTCCCCAGGGGTCACAGACAGCCTTGCAGGAGCACTGGGGTACCTATTCCATCAAGTACTCTGTCCCCTTCTAGCCAATTGCCCAGGACAATTGTTGAATGAACCTCCCATAGCCTATTTTCCATCAGTGCCATGGGTGGGAGGCCACCAAAGGCTAAGGGCGACAAAGCTGGGCGTCCTCCCAGGGCTGGGATTGGTCGGGCACATGGGCGCGGAGACACAACAAAACAGAAGAGGCAGGGGATACCAGGAATATCTTAGTACTATGATCTGGCCTGGATAGAACCTATATATTTATGTTAACATCAGAGATCATAGTACTTGTGTTTCTATGTGGTGAGCTCAGGCGTAGTTATCTCATGTTGACAGTCACCATTTCATCATAACTTCAAAGCATTGTGAAGAAAACGTGTCTCTAAACAGTGAGATGAAAGGCATTCAATTCAAATCAAAGGACTCTCTCTAATAATTCAATATTTTTATTAATATGTAGAAAAAACATCGTAAAAGATTGATCTCATTATTTTTTAGAAAAACATCACAAGTGTCAAAATCAGTGTAAACATTTACCAATCTGAGAAAATCACTGATTCTTCTGATAAAATACATCTCATTCTCATCTAAAACCACATCAAACCAGACGCCAAACATACCTCATTCATACTCAGATGATTCATCATTTCATTCACGACTAATATCTAAATCATCACTTAAAAACAACATCCTACAATACAACAATACGACTTTGTGTCCATTACAAATATGAACGGTAGGATTTTAACAACTGAGTCGACGTCAATTATTTGGTCTAGTAAATCACAAAAAGGCTCAGTATCATTTATATCAGTGCTGTTACTAATGACAGCACATTCCAAAACCCGACATGTTTCTTTCTGTACAACGATTATTCAACAGAAATTCTTCAGGGGCACAACAGTCCAGCGTTGTCAAAGGAACGTCAGTGGAATTAGGAACATGTAGACTACACCAACAACTCACCTATAAATAAAAACATAGAAACACAATCGGACTAAATGTGCAAGTCTCCCGATTGATCATTGCAATCACCGCACCGTTAATGTACGGAGTGCAGAGTAAGGGTTATTAATACCCCTATGTTTCCTTCACCAATACAGGGATCATGCAGACCACCAAGGGAATCATGATCGGTACACCGTCTTAATTGGTGTATTTGAAAAACACCATCTCAATTAGTGTATTCAAAAAACACCACCATCACCGACACCGCGTGACACATCAGGACATCCAGGACTCGTAATGCTATCCCAGAGGGTAAAGAAGTGACTGACTCATACCGAATAACAAATCAATAATATAACAAATATATAAGAATATATCCAACGGACACTCACAGCTGGTCTCTAATTCTGGTGTTCACTTGGTACGCTCATCTCATCAAAAATGATTGTGCAGTGTTACCGTTTGCATGGTCATGATCCGCAATCTTAGGGACGGATGCAGAAATGTAGAACCCGATGATTCACAAGGGCAGGTCCTCACAAACCTACGATAACACAAAAATGGAAGCGAGTGTAAGGAAAAATGGGAAAAATCACTCCCTCGTCAGCTAACCTGTCCTTAAGCAAATGGAAAACATGTGCTTATCATAACAACTGGTCCTAACCTTCACAGTTAGGAAACACTGCTTACCTCTTATATCAGAGAGTGTACCAGGAACCACGCGTTAGTGATTCAGCGAGCCGTAGGAGCAACATATGAGCTCACGGACACAGGATCATGTGAGCTCTCGTACTGTCACGTGATATTCACGTTACGTGAACTTGAACGTGATCAGTTTTTAAAGGTGTAGCCATATTAAGTGGGTATAAACGGGTCATTGGGATCAAGCTCGGTTCAGAAAATCGCCAATCTATGGACAGTCAATCCTAAAATGTCCAACAGTTATTTAAATCTGTCGAAGTGACAAAAAATATTATGAATTATATCTGCCATTCAAGAAAGGTAGAGGTATAACACTAACTCATCCCGGGGAGTCCAAAACATGTACGCTGTGTCGAAAGATGGTAATATGCCCCAATGGCAAGGAAAACATACAAATCCCACAGACAATGGCTGTGCAAAAACACGTGGCCAGCTTGATATGGAGTGATTTGGCACGGGAAAAACATCACGTTTGGGTGAATTCCGAGGAAAGGCCCTTAGTGCATAAGCGCGTATGTGTCATAACACACGCGGGCATTTCCCTCAGCACGGGTGCATCCGCACGTGCAAAAAAATCATGTCCGCGTGTGAATGCGTGTAATTCGAGGAAAGGGCCTTGGCGTGTAAGTGACATTACGCGCACGGGTGTTGCCTTAAGCACGGGTTAAAGGTGAGCGCAGGCCATCAGTCCACTGTACGTGCTGTTCGTGTAGACCGACGTGTGTGTTTACTCTGCTGGAATCACACGGATTACTTCACACACGGATTACTTCACAGCGTCTGAAGTCCGTACCTCTTCTTTTGGCGGGGTGTTGCCTACGCACACAACCGCGTGTGTTTTTGATTTTTTTTTCTCCACGCAAGGCAGGCGGTGAGTTGCGTACGCTATTATTCCCACTGTGGTTCCCCCTGTGCATTGCATACCGTTTTCGAGGTCATAGTAGCCCGCATGTTCCATGCGTATGTGTTTTTTGTGTCCCTGGGTGCCACACCGTACTGCTGGAGGTAAAATCCAAGCACGTGGGCTACCGGGGTCGTGTGCACATATTTTTCTTTATTTTCAATTTCTTGTTCTTATTTTTTGTCAATTTTTGAATTTCTTTTTTCTTTTTTGGGGGTGCCTGAGCGTTGAGTGACCCGTCATTTTTCCCCAGGGGTCACAGACAGCCTTGCAGGAGCACTGGGGTACCTATTCCATCAAGTACCCTGCCCCCTTCTAGCCAATTGCCCATGACAATTGTTGAATGAACCTCCCATAGCCTATTTTCCATCAGTGTCATGGGTGGGAGGCCACCAAAGGCTAAGGCCGGCAAAGCTGGGCGTCCTCCCAGGGCTGGGATTGGTCGGGCACATGGGCGCGGAGACCATGGAGGACGGGGAGTCCAGGGTGTCCAGGGTGGCTACAGGGGGGAAAGAGGTAGGGGTGCCCCTCTGGGGCAGGATGTCCAGCCACATTCTGGTGCAGACATGCCACCACCCCCTGTGGCTCCTGGTGATGCAGCTGTTGCATCACAACCTGGTGCCCATATCACCCAACAGCAATTTACATCTGCTGTCACAGGCCCACCGGTGGTGGTAGTTGCAGGTGCAGCTGTAGGCCCCTCCACCCGGGCTCTGGGTCAGGCAGCGCATGTTGCGTTGTGTGACGAAGACTCCCAGGACGATTTCCATCTCGTCCGGAGGTTGGGGTCAAGTGTGTCCAATGTAGCTGTGACTGTGGCACACGTATCTGGGGCATTTATGACATCTGCTGCCCCAAGTAGCCGGGTGGTGGTAACTGCATGTGCAGATGCAGCCAACACCACCCTGGCAGTGAGTCAGATCCAAGCCAGACCTTCTGTCCTCATACCAACACCCACTATCTTGGCCCAGTCCACCAGCGCCACTGCCCCCACTGATCAGGGCCACATTGCCCACTCAGGGTCAGTACCACCGCTCAAAAGGAGGAAGCGTGCTCCTGCACAAGAGGCTTGGACCCCAGACACGACTCCGGCTTCTGGCACATGAAGGAAGAAGCCTTTCTGCAAGCAGGAACTGGACTTCCTTGTGGACTACGTGTCAGAACGCCAACGCGATATGCTTGTGGGCCCACAGTGCCATACAACGCATCACCAGCGTTGGGTCCACTGACCGAATGTTGCAGATGGTGTGACAGCCATGGGATTCCAGGTGCGCACGGCTCAGGACTGCTACAAGCGTTGGAATGACCTCTAACGCAGTGCAAAACAAAAGTGTGCCTCCATTTATTCCATGTCTCTGGTGACTGGTGGTGGGCCACCACCAGAGGAGAATGAACTCACTCAGCATGAGGTGATCACTTCAGAGTTCATCCCGGAAGAACAAATCCATGGAGTGGGAGAGAGGATGGATTATGATGCATCGTCTGGTGAGTATTGATGTGTGTGACTCAATGACATGTGTGTTTGGCATGTGTGTCCCTCCCAGCTACAACTTGGCTCCTTCCTTTCTTCAATCTCCCTCTCTACCTGTGGTGTGCACCAGGGGTCTGACCTCTCGACCTGACTATACAAACAGCACCTGGCAGCTCTCGCCTACTGCATTTTCATTTTCTGGTACCACTTCCAGTGCTATGCTTATGACAACCAACTCATTTCCAGGCTGCCCTTGGGCAACTCTTCTCCCTCCCTTATTTCTGATAGCCTTGTTGCCATTTGCAATTGGTGTACTGCAAAAGATATCTGTCTAAATGCCAGCAAGACTGACATCCTCCTCATCGGTACACCTTCACCATCCTTTCCCCTCACTCTCTGGCCAGCCCCACCTGGCCCTCCTCTTACCTCCACCTGCAAGGCCAACAACTTTGGGGTTACCTTTGACTCAACACATTCCTTTTCCACACACATTTCTGACGTATCTTGAGATAGATTAACTTCTTCACATCCTCAGGGGTATTGTGCCTTTCCTCTCATTCAACTACATGCTCACAGTCTCTTATGCTAGGTTTTACTCAAGGTTGGAGTACTGTGACAGGCTCTTCAAATATTCCACCTGCCTCCACAATCCACCCTCTACCACTTATCCAGTACAGGACTGCGAGACTTGTCCTTGGCCTCATGCCCTTGGATCCTACCTTTCCAGCTCTGTAATCCCTTCATTGCCTACCAGTGGATGCAAGGATGATACTTCAGACCCTCTGCATTGTGCACAATGATTCTCTGGGACTGGGTGTGAAATAGCTGCAACAATCCCTCTGCAAATTCCTCCCCTCTGGAGTCCTTTGCTCCTCCACCTCACATTCCCTCCAGGTCAGTTGTTAATTGAATAGATTAGCTGGGGGCAGATCTGTGTGTACGGCTGGGTACTCCCTTTGGAACAGCCAACTGGGCATGTTGAAACTTGAGGAGAAACATCTCTGCTTCCGGTAGCAACCCAAGACCTTCCTATTTGCTCCTGCATTAGCCCCTCTTCTCCCCAGATGAACAGTTTCCTCTGTCGACACTGTGCCCCTGCACACACTCTGTCCTTTGGGCCCAGGTACCTGCTCACCCTGCCTCCCTGCTGCACTGCCTCCATGCCTCCAATTGCAATGGGTCCTGTGTGTGTACCCATACAGTCCCCCACTCTTCTTCTGCACTCATCAGATTTGCCCTATACAAATTGTCTTGAACTTGCCACTATCTGGCTGCACTGCCACCTTTTCAATGCCTATTCTATCATTGTACTTGATTTTCCTTCTTTGGTCTCCTAAGTTTGGCACGTTCCCCTTCTCCCCCTTCCAGGTCTTCAGCCCTTTATCCCTTCTCAATGCAGTTGCGTGTTCTCAATGTCACTGTGCCCAGTATGATAGTTGTTTCGAATTCCTTTTCTCCCTTGTCCCACTTCCTTGTTTGCGCTCTGAGCCACTTGTGTACGAGTGCAATCTTGATGAGATGTCATATCATGTCATTTACATCCTTTGTCCTTGGTGCAGTGTGTCTCACTCTGACTGTAATGATGGCAGTGGGTTCCCATGCACATGTGTGCACAATCATGTTCCATGGGCATTCCATGTATGCCCCTAGGTGTCCTTGACCACCTGCTCATTGTTGTATGTGTCCAGAATGATCCAAGTGTCATCCCATTTGGACAGCCATGTCATGCTCACTGTAGGTCTGTGTGTCATCACGCACAACTTCAGGCTGTCCACATCTGTATCATGCACATGGCTCCTCCTGTTACAGGCGCACTGCCTCTTTTCAACTGGTGTTGTCTTCTACATGCATGGGTGAACTATTGATGGTTCATCTGTCCTCCATCATGTCCACTTCTCATCGGCTGTAGTGACATTTGAATTTCGAAATGCAATAGACGCATGCCTACACTGTCCGGCAATGCACAGTTCTGTGTGGAACATGTCATTGCCATGCAGTGCCTCCCTGCTATTGCCCAGAGGGTGGTTGTTTCACGGAAACCATGCTACATGGTGCATGCCATTTGCACCCGATGGCTGTAATTGCCGTTACACTGCCGTCATGTTTGGAGATTGTCATCACTATGTACGTGTTGATGTTGTAAGTAGAGGGGCTACACATGCACTGCACCGCAAACACCCACTCCTGTGCCAAGTTAAGCCCAACAACATGCAAACACAATGCTGCTGTGTGATGTTGACCTGACATGTATTTACCCATGTCCCTCCTTTCACTGTATAGAAAGGCACTAGCGTAGGTGCCTCCTGTGACACATGTACTGTGCATAGTTGATGGTACATGTATCATAGTGTGTTTGGTTAGATTTCTAGCTGTGGCTATTTGTGTGTTCACACATGCTTTTCTGCTTTTGCGATACCCATGCATTGCAATTCCACTGGATGCATGTTGGGGTTTGAGTTGCCTGTGACATGGCTGTTTCATTTTTTGGCTGTCAATGTTGTGAACTGTATGTGTGTGGTATGTGCTACTGACATGCGTGTCCTTGTTTCCTTTCTTTATGTTGCAGGTGATGACGCACTGGCGGCAGAGGATGAAGATGTCATCCCAGACACGGTGGTCAGTTCACCTGACCAACCAGGCACCAGTGGTGGTTGTGGGTTGGCAGCCAGGAGAACCCACAGGTGCTCCAGGCCATCATGTCCAGAGCTGACTCTGAGTCAGGCTCTGATGTATCCTCTGACCACTATATCTGCATCATGACGTGTCGTCGCCGGTAAGTGATCCTGTGTTGGATTATCTTCTGTCCGCGACACCTGCAGTAGGGGTCCAGGCAGGGTTGGAATGTCTGCCTGTGGTGGTTACGGGTGCACAGTCACACTCAACACCAGTTGGCCATGTTCCTGGGGCATCATGTCGACGCAGGGATGCAGTCCTGCCGGCGCAGGCGGCACCAACCCAGCAAGGACCAGGGCTCCTTGGGCCCAGCAGGTGGAGTGTCCGGCAACGCGGTGGCCGTGTGCCACCGGGGTCAACTGAGTGGGAGCGTTCCATGATTGCCATAGCACAGCAACAGGGGGGAGCAGTTGTGATGATTGCTCAAGGTATGGAAAGTGTGGCCCATTCCGTCCTCCCCTCTGTAAGGCAAATGGTGCTCCAGCAGCAGGCTACGCAGTCCATGTGCCGCTCACTCAGGCTGGGCATGGTGGCGTCTGACAGGGCACGCCGGGCTGAAATGGTGGCTCTGCGTCAAGCATTTAATGCTCAAGCAGAGCCACACCGTGAGGCCCTGAGGGTGGAACACCAATCCTTCTGATCTACTCTGGCTGCGCTCATGATGGACGAAAGTAGGCGGACAGAAGACAGGATGGTGCAGCTTGAAAGAACCATCTCAGCTGAACTCCATGCCGGGAGTCGCTCCATTTGTCATGTGAGGCCATGCAGGCAGAACTCCATCTCACACGTCAGTCCTTGCAGGAGGAAGCACGTGTAACATGTGAGGTAATGCATGCTGACCTAAGTCTCATTGCCATACAGGGCCTGGCTTACCAGACCCGCATGCTTGCTGCCATTGAGGGGCAAGGTGCGGCTAGGCGTGGTGAGTCAACTGAGCCACGTCCACCTTCTGATTTCCATCCAGAGGGTGATGATGACAACCTCCCACATAGGTCGGGCCGTGCAGGCGCTGAGCCCAGTGAGTTTTATTTTTTTTATCTCAACATCTACACATGCGGGTGTTGAGGTGCACCCTGTACCTCCCCCCTCCTGTGTTGCCTCCCAGCCCCCAGGTCATATATGGCCATTTATGCTATTATTTTTTTTTCGTGCAGCAACTTTTTTTTCCACCAGTATTTTTTTTTTTTGGCGTGCAAATAATTAGTTTATCCTGCTTTATTTTTTTTTTGGGGTAAGTATGTTTATAATTTGTTTCGAATTCATATTTTTTTTTCATTTATTTTTTTCTTGTTTTTTATGTTTTTTTCTCTTCCCTTTTTGAAACATTATTTTTATTTTTCTAATTATGTTCAGGATTATACATTTTTTTCTACAAAAAAGAATTGTTGAATTGATTTTTATTTTCTGCTGATTTCTTCTTTATTGCATTTTCTTTTGTCTATTGTGCATACATGTGACAGTGTGGTGCTTTCTGGCATTGGAAGGCATCCATTGTGTGTTCCATCTGGGCCCATTCAGGCTTGTCTTGTGTATGTGTTTTGCTTGGGGTCCTGACACATATGCTACTCCTGCTTCCTCTTTCCATGGGCTTGCAAGGATGGCTTGGTGTAACAGCATATCACACATGGGCATTAGGCTTCCATCATATCTGTGGCCAGCCTACACTCCTACTTGTGTGAACACCCCTAGTGGGCATTCCAAACAGTTTCTCCAATGTATTTCTGCACTTCACTTTGGTGAGTGTTATGTTGACTGTGCATTTCATCATGTTGCTTATGATAGTTGTTATGTATTGACTGTCTATGTTCATGCACTTCCTGCTGTAGGTGGTACCATGCACCCTTTGGCTGTGTCGACATACTGATGGTAGGAGGGGTCCATGTGCTGACAATGTTAAATTGGGACATTTTCCCCACAGTGATTTTGATATGCCACAGGAAGGCTGCACGCTGAGTTACGCATTTCACCGCGCATTTCAATGACCACCCATTACTTGCTTACACCACTTTGGCCATCTTGCAGCTCTGGCTGGTGTTTTGATGTGCCATTTGAGGTATGACCGCATTGCTCTTGATCTGATTGTCATGTTTGTGTCCTGGACCTGCTCCCCCCTCCCATTGGTTGCACTTGGCCCTTGTGGCAATCCGGCCAACCAGGATGCTGGAGCCTGCCACCATTACCAAAAGCCCACAATGGAGGCCCTGTCTAGCCCTGTCCACCAGCCTTCTGGGTCACTTGATTGCCCCCCTGTCTCCCCAGCCCCTGCCAGTCTCCCTCTGTCTCCACCCCCCCCTTCATCATCACATCCCCTACCCTCCTGCACTGTCTGGATTCCCTCTACCCCCTGTGTTTGCTTTCTTTCCCCATCTCCCCCTTTATGCATTTTGACCTTGGCCCCCTCCTCCCTTCTCTCCTACCTCTCCTTCTCCCTCTCCACCACCCTTTGCACTCCTCCTTGTCCTCTGTCTGTCATTTTCCACCACTACCCCAATTGCCATCAGGCATGGTGATACATAGCCGCTTGTTCTTTGCAGACATTTGCCCTTCTGCCTCCGTCCATCTGCCCCCCACTGTCATGATCTCTGCTTCCAAAAGGTCAGGGTTTTCCCAACTCCCTTGGAAGCAGATCCATAACCCAGGTTCCGAGTGCCAACCAGTCCCAATTGGGACCTTTTGGACCCAGTCCTGGCGCCAGTGGCACCAGGCTCATAAATATGCCCAGTTCCAGCGCTGGAAGCGCCGGGCTCATAATGCTTGGGTGGACTTACCTGCAGCAGACCATGCTGCTTACTTGCCTGCCAGATGAGCCTCTGATCCTCTTCTGTTTGGAACTACTTTTCCTGTTGGGTGGGGCAGGAGCCACTCCCTAGATTCAGAACACTGGAACTCTTCTGGAAAGCAGGAACTCTTTTCTTACCTAGGCGTGGCTGTGGAAGGAGACACCTAAGCACTACAGGAGGCTATTTAAACCACACCCGATGGATGAATCTTGCTTTGCGTTATTCTGCATCCTCTGCAGCAGAACGCTCATCGTGTCTTCTGCATCTGATCCTGGGCCTAAGGAAAAAGGCTTACCAACCTGAATCCAGACTTCAGCAACACCTATAAAGACAAGAAAGAACAGGTTAGCATTACGGTCTTCAGTGACAGCTCTTCACTTACCTGGTCCATCGGCTGTCACCAACGCCTCGCGCTGCATTCCGGCATCTGAAAGACAAAGGCTTACCTACTCTTCGTGCGCTCCGGAGGTCTTCACACTGCATTCCGGCATCTGAAAGACAAAAGCTTACCAACTCTTCGCACGCTCCGGAGGCCTTCGGCGCTGCATCCCGCATCTGAAAGACAAAACAAGGTGCGTTTAAAGACATTGGGGAACTTTAATACTCACGTGCCATTACTCCTTTCCACATCTAACCCAGTGGGTATTCCGGCACCCTGCGGCCGCTCCGAACTTGTACCTGCAAAATAAAAAGACAGTTAGAGCGCATCGTGAAGCAGGCAACAAGCGCTTACTTACGTGCTTCCAGGCGCTTCTATTCATCACACGGGCTCCATCTTCAACTCACTTCAGCCCGTCATCCGCCATCGCCGGAACCCTGCAAAACAAGAGACATCATTACTAAAGACTTTAAAGACATTAGAATTACTCAAAACTTACCGTTCGTGCAGTAAACGACGGACAGCAGTCCTCTGAAGTCAAGAGGCCTGCTCCCCTTAGCCAGTGAAGAAACTGGTTACAGCACCCTGCCCCGAGGCAGATGGAGAGCACAGCGTTCACTTACCTAAGGTGAGAGCGTTAACCTTTGGGGTTCTACAGGAGAAGAGAAAGGGAAGAAGAGAGAGACATTCAATAACCCAGTTCCTTAATCCCATATTTTCTATCTGCAGACATCTTACCCTTCGAGTCAGACATACAGTGCACAGAGGTCCAGCCCAAAGAGCCAGCCGTGTGTTACACATCACCTTTGAAGATACAGTATACGCCCAGTCAAGACCTGCGCCTCTACGGGAATCAGGTGAGCGTTACAGAACGCAAAGCCTACCACAAAACTCCCGTCCAGGCGCTATGGAAACCTCGGATACCGACCAGCTAGCCCAGTTACTTGGGGAACTAAGGGCAGGAGTGCATGCAGCCGTCAGGAAACGAACGCTCTAAGAAGGGAACTGATTATTTCCAAGGAGCGAACAGATGATCTCGCTAGACAATTGCTACAGTCACAAGCCGGACAGACCCCGTTACCCACATCTGGGGGAAATCTTCCTTCTACATCCTCTATGAATCCAGTGCAGATCAACCTACCTGGGAATGTACCTCTGGCTCCGCCCGAACGATTTTCTGGTGACCCAAAAAGGTTTGCAGTATTTATCAATCAGTGCCGGTTGCATTTCTTATGCCGGCCAGCAGCCTTTCCAACTGATCAAGCTAAAGTAGCTTTCGTGCTTTCGTACCTTAGTGGCAATGCGG
Organism: Ambystoma mexicanum; assembly: GCF_040938575.1. Lineage (NCBI taxonomy): Eukaryota > Metazoa > Chordata > Amphibia > Caudata > Ambystomatidae > Ambystoma > Ambystoma mexicanum. The sequence continues at coordinate 647,755,617 of NC_090928.1, read as the reverse complement.
CAGACTGGTCGATCCCTCTAGTAAATCAAGATGATCCGGTCCTCCATGATTTTCAAGATTTTCAGCTCAGTATGGAAAAACTGTTCGCAAGACATTCACAGGGGCAGGCCTTGGACAATGAGCTTCTTTCGTTGTGACAAGGTAATCAAGACCTTTTGGCTTATATTGCGTCTTTCAACAGACTGATAGTGGAAACTCAATGGCCTGAGGACAAAAGGATTACGCTGTTTTATAGAGGTCTACGTGGAGAGCTCAAAGATGTGTTAGCCCAAGTAGTGAATCCCCCACAAGATTGTTCGGACTATATAGACTTAGTCGTTCAAATAGATCACAGACTGCAGAACAGGAAGGCCGATCGTTCCAAGTTTGATGCTCGAGTATTTTCCAAACCGGCAACTCCTTCCAAAGGAGTAGACTCTGGGGAACCCATGCAAATAGGGGGTCTGAAAGGTCCTCTAACACAAAAGGAGCGGGAAAGGAGAAAACAGTTGCAATTATGCCTCTATTGCGGAAACTCAGGGCACTTTCTTCGAGACTGTCCGGTGAAACCTGCCAAGAAGGCAGTAGGAGCTGCAGTTACCAAAGTTACAAACTCTGAGCAGGGAAACGACCTCGCCCGACAAGAATAGAGGTCCTCTTGCCGAGCGTGAAAACCAGTTCCGTGACCTCGCATTTCGTGATACCTATGGTCCTCATTAGCCCTGATAATCCGGAACGATTACATGCAATTGAAGCTTACGTCGACAGCGGTGCCATCGGCAATTATGTGGATCATGAAATGCTTTTGAGGATGAATCTAACTCTTTGTCCCAAGGCTGTAAAGGACGTCATTACTACGGTGGATGGTACGGAGATAGCCTCCGGGCCAGTAACGCATACCACTCAAGAGGTGACGCTAGTAAGTCAAGATGGACACCATGAGAAGATCGTGTTCGATGTGATCAAGGCCCCTCAGTTTCAGATTATTCTAGGAATACCTTGGTTAGAGAAACACAATCCTCTGATCGATTGGCGAGCAAGAACGGTCCAGTTTCCAGAATGTGTCTCTACTTGTCACCCTCCACCTGGTGTTGCACTGGCAGCAATTTCTTCAGAGACTCCCCAGTTACCTCCCGAATACCTAGAATACCAAGATGTTTTCCGGAAGGATCAGGCTAACTCTCTACCTCCTCATAGGTCTTATGACTGCCAGATAGACCTGATACCTGGATCTACTCCTCCTTGTAGTAGAATTTATGCCCTCACCGAACCTGAGAACCTTCACCTTCGACAATACCTGGATCAATACCTGGCAAATGGGTTTATTCGTCCTTCCAAGTCCCCTGCTTCTTCAGCTTTGTTCTTCGTTCCAAAAAAGGAAGGAGACCTTAGAACTTGTATAGATTATCGCTCCCTGAACCAGATCACCGTTAAGAATAGATATCCGTTACCTTTCATCCCTGAACTCCTGGACCAAGTCAGAAAAGCATGCATATATACAAAGCTGGATCTTAGAGGAGCTTACCACTTGGTACGAGTAAAAGAGGGCGATGAATGGAAGACGGCCTTCCGCACCAAGTATGGGCTATTTGAATATCAGGTCATGCCCTTCGGACTTTGCAATGCCCCGGCCGCCTTTCAATATTTTATGAACGATGTCCTCAGAGAGCTCATAGACGTGTGTGTTGTTGTTTACATTGACGACATCCTCGTTTATTCTTCATCGGAATCTGAACATCTGAAACACGTGAAAATGGTCCTCGAAAGATTGCGTCAACACAAACTTTTCGCTAAGTTGGAAAAATGTGTTTTCAACGTGACTGAAGTTGAATTCTTGGGATTCATATTATCACCTGGCGGAGTGCGTATGGATTCAAAGAAGGTCGATGCAGTTCTCAAATGGCCATCACCATCCTCCGTAAAAGGTGTGCAAAGCATGTTAGGCTTCGCTAAATTTTACCGCAGGTTTATCCCCGAATTCTCTCGAATAGTCCAGCCCATCACTGCCTTGTTAAAGAAAAACAAATGTTTTGAATGGTCTACCGAGGCGGAACAAGCTTTCCAGGATTTGAAGACTAAATTTATCTCTGCACCAATCTTAAAACACCCTCGCCCCGAACTCCCCTACATCGTGGAAACTGATGCTTCAAGCCTTGCCATGGGGGCAGTTCTATCACAAAAGGACCCGGTAACCAATCAGTTGCATCCCGTGGCATTTTGGTCCCGCAAATTCTCGCCTCCTGAAATCAATTACACGATTACTGACAAGGAACTTCTGGCTATCAAGTCTGCCTTTAAGGCTTGGCGGCATTATCTGCTGGGGGCCCGACACACCGTTACTGTGATTACGGATCACCGAAACCTGCAATATTTGAAAACCGCAAAAGCCCAATCCTCTAGACAACTCCGTTGGGCATTATTCTTTGCCGAGTTTGACTTCATAATTACCTATCGACCTGGTACAAAGAACGGTAAAGCTGATGCCCTTTCTCGGATGGGAGTGGAAGAACACTTGATCAACCCTAAACCTGTACCAATCATTCCCGAACAAAGAATTCTGGGTGTAATCGCCACAGAATCCATAGAGGAAGTTAAGGATAAAGCCAGGCAACTTGTAACTCCAGCAGACATACAGAATTGGCATCTGCAGGGAAAGGACTTTGCAGTAAAGGACAACTTATTGTATTTCCAAGAACGATTATACCTACCCAGCACAGATTTACAGAAAAAAGTAATCTCTTGTTATCACGATTCTTTAATGGAAGGACATCCCGGTATGGCCAAGACCTCAGAAAAGATCAAGCGCTACTTCTGGTGGCCGTCTTGGAAAAAAGATATCAGAGACTTTATAATGTCCTGTGGAGTATGCGCCCAAAACAAGAGTCAAAAGGAAAGACCAGCAGGCCTCTTACGCCCTATTGACATCCCACCTCGCCCTTGGCATACGCTTTCTATGGACTTCATCACCGATCTACCTCCATGCTCCGGATACAATACGATTCTAGTAATCGTGGACTTATTCTCCAAGATGGCGCATTTCATTCCGCTCAAAGGCTTGCCAACAGCAGCAACTCTGGCCCGAGAATTTCTCGAAAACATCGTCCGACTGCACGGTTTTCCTTCGGTTCTAATTTCGGATCGAGGTAGTCAATTTATTTCTCATTTTTGGCGAAGTTGCTGTCGGTCGGCTCAAATTGATGTGAGACTATCGACCAGTCACCACCCTCAGACCGACGGACAAACCGAGAGGACCAATCAAACTCTGGAACAGTATTTACGCTGCATGCTGCAACAAACTGAAAAAACTTGGAAAGACATCCTTTGGATAGCCGAATATGCCTACAATAACTCTGTCCATTCGGGAACTGGGAAAACCCCGTTTTTTCTTTTGTACGGCAGTCACCCTCGAACCTCGGAGTTGGATCCCCTCCAAGATCTTGAAACACCAGCAGTAGACTACCTGCATTCTACAATCACCCAAGCCTTTAAGGAAGCTGTTTCTCACCTTCAAAGGGCTAAAGAACAATACAAGAAAGGAGCAGATCAATATCGGAAGGAAGCCCCTCAATATCAAGTAGGGGATCAAGTCTGGTTATCCACCAAATATCTACCTCTAAAAGGGCCACGCACATTCAACCCAAGATACCTTGGTCCCTATTCCATCACTACCATAGTAAACCCAGTAGCGGTCAAGTTGGACTTGCCCCCGCACATGAAGATACATCCGGTCTTCCACGTCTCTCTATTAAAACCCGTGCAACCTCAAACCCGACTAACTAAATCTCCAAAACCTATCCTAGTTGATGGAGAACTCGAGTTTGAAGTCAAAAGCATTCTGGACTCCAAGATCTCCAAATCTAAACTATTTTACCTAATTGACTGGAAAGGCTACGGCCCCCAAGAGAGATCCTGGGAACCTGCTGAATATGTCCACGCTCCTCGCCTAATCAAAAGATTTCACCGAACATTTCCTGACAAGCCAAAACCCCCGGAGAAGCCCGGTTTGGGAGGGGCCTTGAGGGGGGGTACTGTCATGATCTCTGCTTCCAAAAGGTCAGGGTTTTCCCAACTCCCTTGGAAGCAGATCCATAACCCAGGTTCCGAGTGCCAACCAGTCCCAATTGGGACCTTTTGGACCCAGTCCTGGCGCCAGTGGCACCAGGCTCATAAATATGCCCAGTCCCAGCGCTGGAAGCGCCGGGCTCATAATGCTTGGGTGGACTTATCTGCAGCAGACCATGCTGCTTACTTGCCTGCCAGTTGAGCCTCTGATCCTCTTCTGTTTGGAACTACTTTTCCTGTTGGGTGGGGCAGGAGCCACTCCCTAGATTCAGAACACTGGAACTCTTCTGGAAAGCAGGAACTCTTTTCTTACCTAGGCGTGGCTGTGGAAGGAGACACCTAAGCACTACAGGAGGCTATTTAAACTACACCCGATGGATGAATCTTGCTTTAGTTATTCTGCATCCTCTGCAGCAGAACGCTCATCGTGTCTTCTGCATCTGATCCTGGGCCTAAGGAAAAAGGCTTACCATCCTGAATCCAGACTTCAGCAACACCTATAAAGACAAGAAAGAACAGGTTAGCATTACGGTCTTCAGTGACAGCTCTTCACTTACCTGGTCCATCGGCTGTCACCAACGCCTCGCGCTGCATTCCGGCATCTGAAAGACAAAGGCTTACCTACTCTTCGTGCGCTCCGGAGGTCTTCACGCTGCATTCCGGCATCTGAAAGACAAAAGTTTACCAACTCTTCGCACGCTCCGGAGGCCTTCGGCGCTGCATCCCGCATCTGAAAGACAAAACAAGGTGCGTTTAAAGACATTGGGGAACTTTAATACTCATGTGCCATTACTCCTTTCCACATCTAACCCAGTGGGTATTCCGGCACCCTGCGGCCGCTCCGAACTTGTACCTGCAAAATAAAAAGACAGTTAGAGCGCATCGTGAAGCAGGCAACAAGCGCTTACTTACGTGCTTCCAGGCGCTTCTATTCATCACACGGCTCCATCTTCAACTCACTTCAGCCCGTCATCCGCCATCGCCGGAACCCTGCAAAACAAGAGACATCATTACTAAAGACTTTAAAGACATTAGAATTACTCGAAACTTACCGTTCGTGCAGTAAACGACGGACAGCAGTCCTCTGAAGTCAAGAGGCCTGCTCCCCTTATCCAGTGAAGAAACTGGTTACAGCACCCTGCCCCGAGGCAGATGGAGAGCACAGTGTTCACTTACCTAAGGTGAGAGCGTTAACCTTTGGGGTTCTACAGGAGAAGAGAAAGGGAAGAAGAGAGAGACATTCAATAACCCAGTTCCTTAATCCCATATTTTCTATCTGCAGACATCTTACCCTTCAAGTCAGACATACAGTGCACAGAGGTCCAGCCCAAAGAGCCAGCCGTGTGTTACACATCACCTTTGAAGATACAGTATACGCCCAGTAAAGACCGGCGCCTCTACGGGAATCAGGTGAGCGTTACACCCACCTTCACCTTTTTTAGTATTATTTTGCCACTTACCTTTATCATTAGTCCCTCCACCACTTATTACAGGTTGTCTGTTCCCCCATTCCCTTCTGTGTTTCTTCTCCCCCTCCCCAGCACTATCTTGATTCTTTGTCGACCTACCACAGTTTGTCACTTGTTTTGTTACTTCCCTCACCTCTTCCCTCCTCTTCCCTCACTCCCCTCCTTATGTGACTCCTGCACTGCAACTATTGCCGTCAGGCATAGCAATGTTGATGCTAGTTTTGTTTTCCAACATTCCCTCCCTAGACTCTCCCTTATTGTTCCAGGCACTTGTAATATCTACTTCGATTTGATAGTTCATTTTCACATTGTGGACTGTTTGAAGGACATGTAGGAATGTACTGTTCTTCTCCCTTGTTACCTCCCTCACTGATGTGCTTTGAGGACTTTGTGTGTAGGTCGTATTATGAATTTCTATAATTCAGTGATGGGTCACTGTCTGCCATTGTCGATGTGGGGTACTCTGTACATGATATGTTCTGCTGGTCAATGGCTGATGCTATGTTGTGCTTTATTTTGAGGTGTCAGGTGTTCATGCTCACCTGATATCCCCGGGGGCATCTGGAAAGCTCTGAGATCTGGAACCCTGGATGCGTAGTTGTCCAGTGCTGAATAATGAATCTTAGTTATTTGTATGGTGAGCTATACGTCCTGCGTTTCTTGTGCAGGGGCGCTTGAAGTTTGTTGGCGAGCTGCCCGAGTTGCTTCACTGGTGCAGTTCGCCTTCCTTGGGCCCAGGCCTGCTGTGACCCCGAATCTGCTGGTAGGCAGGTAGGTTTGTTAATTGTAAGTCTTTGTTCTGTTTATGGTGGGAATTTGTTAATGTCTTTATCTCCTTCTTTTCAGGTGCGAAGCTCTTGATGCTGGCGTGCCGGATGGAGAGGCACGTTTTCTAGGTAAGAGAAAGCGTGCAGCGCGTTTATTGTCTTTTAAAGCTAACCTGTGTTTTCTTCTTCTTCTCCTCACAGGCCGCTGTGGTGGTGTGAGTGGATGAGAGCGCGATGAAAAACAGGCCCCCGGAATCCGTTAAGGTAAGTACAGCACTGTGCAGTTGTTTAATATTGAAAGCAAACCTGAATATGTCTCTTTTCCTTTGCAGATGCTGCTGTGGTGCTCCAGATGGAAGCGTGGCGTAGCGTGATAGAATTCAGGTAAAACTGATGGAATTCAATGTTTTGGAAGCGCGCCTTCTAATATTGTTTTCCCTTTCTCGTTATTGCAGGTCGCAATGTTCGAACAGCAGCTCTGGTAGCGGTTCGCCGGAAATCCTTAAGCTAGTACTCACAGGTGAGCGACGTTTCTTCTTCTCTCAGTTTCCACAGATTGCAGCCCAATTGAGATGCTGAGTGCTGGATTGTGTTTTCTCAAGTAAAACAGAATAATGTTGTTCTTGTTCTTGCAGGATAACAGGAAGATGCTGAAGACCAGTAGCTGGACATGGTGAGCGTCACGCTGCGGGTTGCAGAATAACACAAAGCGTGTTCTGCAGTCACGGTGTGGTTTGTATAGCCCAGGTAAAGTAGTACCAGGGAAAGTAGTTCCAGGCCTGCCACACCCAAAACACAGACCGCATGGCTTGGTTCTTAGAACTAGACTGTGTGGGTGCTTCCATGTTGGATTTAAAGGCCCATGTACATAAATGGGACCTAGTTTGAACAGCCCTTCCTTCCCACATATGAGCCTGGTGCCAAAGGCGCCAGGACTGGCTCCAGGAGCCCTTTTCCAGTGGTTTTAAGGCCCTCAGAGTTCTGGTAGGAGCCTGCTTGTGGTACAACTTGTGCCCCCTCACAGTGGTCATGACATCAGGGGATGGGTGTGGTTTAAAACACAGGGGGGTCCTTGAGTTCAATGTTTACATGTGCTGTGTACAGGACACTGTGACCCACTTCCTTTCACATGCATGTATTCGATGCATGTCCCTACTGACAAATACACTTAGGCAACACCCTCCCCCAACTACATTGACACCATGCACACACGTGCACCTAGATTGCCTTCTCAGGCATGCTGTGTGCCGACAATCCATGTTCACTTTCGAGTCATTGATCGTGTACATGCATGACAGGGTACTATTTGGTTGAATGCCCTTTTTTCAAATGATGCTCAAGGGGTTTCCCCAATGCAATGCACACTCACTGTGCTGTCCAGTGAGCGTTATTTGAAATGCCAATTTTCAATTGTCCAATGTGCATGGAAACAGGTATTCTGTCTTTCGTTGCTTGCACCACTGGTGGCATGCATTTGTGCCACCGTTTTCATGGTGTGAGGTTTTGGTCAGTGATTTCTTCAGATTCCATGTCAGGTGTAATTGTCTGGTGCCTATTTACATTTCTCATGTGGCACTTCATTACTATTGTGTCATGTGTTGTGCATATGGTTTGGTGTTTTGCCGTTGCATACCATGGTATGGTGTGGCAGATGGGGTTCAGGGGTGTTGGGAGGGTTAGGGTGGCATACCAGTACTTTCATGCCCTGTTTAGCAAGGGGGGGAGCACCTTGCATGTGGTCCCTTTGGTCACATGGGATTGGTTGTGTTTAATTAGCTAAGGATGCACACAATGTGGCACTTCCGTGGACACATTCTCAGGGTGGTAAGGTTGTGACAGTTAACTGTCCCTTTCTCATCATTTATTTATTTATTTATTTTATTTATTTATTTTTACATTTATAAAGCGCTCACACAGCCCGCAGGCATCGAGGCGCTGTTACAAGAATTGTTTGTTTTTCTTAGTTGCTAATTATGTTTTATTTTTTTGTCTTGGTTACGTATTTATAACGCGCTTAAACACCCAGAGGTTTCTAAGCGCGGACCCGGGGATCGAACCTGTGTTGCTTCGTGTCGTCTTGCTTCCAAGATGCGCACGCTGCCGCTGAGCTATCCTCCCGGGATCATTGATTGTGACCTGGCATGTGCCAGGTCTGTGTGCACTCCGCAGGGGTTGGAGTTTAGGTGAAAAATGTGGCCACAAGCTGGGTACGGCCTGCCTCGCCACATGCCCTTTCCCCTCCCATGCGCAGCAGGCGTGCGTTTGGTTGGGGATGTGGGGGCACCACCATGTCCACCGGTTCGCCATGCCGTGTTACAACGTTGTGCAGGACACATGCTGCCACAATGATCCTGCACACTACTGGGGGTGCATATAGTAGCTGTCCACCAGAGCGGTCAAGGGAGCGGAAGCGTGACTTGAGCACTCCTAATGTGCGCTCCACTATGGCCCTGGTTGCAATATGGGTTGCGTTGTATCTTATCTGGGGTGGTGTGGTGGGGTTCCGTATTGGCGTCATCATGTAGGTGCTCAGAGGGTAGGCACTGTCCCCTGGTAAGGTGATAATGGTTGTCATTAGTTGGGCTTGTGTATTTGTCTGTGTGTGACATGCATGCATGTGCACAGGCATTTGTACTCACCTAGGAGCCATGTGTCGCCATGCTTCCCAGATTCCAGGCCCCGGCTCAGGGCGTACATTCTGAATATGAAACTATCATGGATGGACCCAGGATAGTTTGCATAGATAGAGGTGATGATTCCCTTGGCATCGCATACCACCTGCATGTTGACGGAATGCCAGTGCTTGCAGTTTCGATAGATGTGCTCAGTGGCCCTAGGTGGAAGTAGGGCCACATGGGTGCAATCTATGGCACCAAGCACTTTGGGAAAGTGTGCCACCTTGTAGAAGTCCAGGACCACGGCCTGCCTTTCTACGGGTGTTCTGGGCATGTATATGTGCCTGCTTACTGAGGGGCGCGCAGTGATGATTGCCAACACCTTGTGTAGGCAGCATGACTGCTTGGGCTGTGAGACACCCCCCCACTATGGCAGTTGTCCACTGAAATGACCCAGTGGCCAAAAAATGCAGTACATTGAGCACCTTCTCCAAGGGGCTCAATGCTTGGGAGCACAGGGTGGGTGATGTGAGTTCCTCCTCCCACTCCCTGACCAGCTCTAGGATGATATGAGGTGGAAACCTATACCTGCCATAGACCTGGTCATCAGACATCCTAAAAAGGCTGGTCCTGGGCAAAGAAATGCGGGGCCTGGCTATTCTCCTCCTCCTGCGGTGTCCCACGATCACTGCTGCGAGGAACGAGACATTCATCGTAGCTGTATATGCTTGTTTGTTGTTTGCGCGCACTTTTATGCTGCGCGGGGGCGTTTCCACCACACTTAGGCAACACCCTCCCCCAACTACATTGACACCATGCACACACGTGCACCTAGATTGCCTTCTCAGGCATGCTGTGTGCCGACAATCCATGTTCACTTTCGAGTCATTGATCGTGTACATGCATGACAGGGTACTATTTGGTTGAATGCCCTTTTTTCAAATGATGCTCAAGGGGTTTCCCCAATGCAATGCACACTCACTGTGCTGTCCAGTGAGCGTTATTTGAAATGCCAATTTTCAATTGTCCAATGTGCATGGAAACAGGTATTCTGTCTTTCGTTGCTTGCACCACTGGTGGCATGCATTTGTGCCACCGTTTTCATGGTGTGAGGTTTTGGTCAGTGATTTCTTCAGATTCCATGTCAGGTGTAATTGTCTGGTGCCTATTTACATTTCTCATGTGGCACTTCATTACTATTGTGTCATGTGTTGTGCATATGGTTTGGTGTTTTGCCGTAGCATACCATGGTATGGTGTGGCAGATGGGGTTCAGGGGTGTTGGGAGGGTTAGGGTGGCATACCAGTACTTTCATGCCCTGTTTAGCAAGGGGGGGAGCACCTTGCATGTGGTCCCTTTGGTCACATGGGATTGGTTTTGTTTAATTAGCTAAGGATGCACACAATGTGGCACTTCCGTGGACACATTCTCAGGGTGGTAAGGTTGTGACAGTTAACTGTCCCTTTCTCATCATTGATTGTGACCTGGCATGTGCCAGGTCTGTGTGCACTCCGCAGGGGTTGGAGTTTAGGTGAAAAATGTGGCCACAAGCTGGGTACGGGCTGCCTCGCCACATGCCCTTTCCTCTCCCATGCGCAGCAGGCGTGCGTTTGGTTGGGGATGTGGGGGCACCACCATGTCCACCGGTTCGCCATGCCGTGTTACAACGTTGTGCAGGACACATGCTGCCACAATGATCCTGCACACTACTGGGGGTGCATATAGTAGCTGTCCACCAGAGCGGTCAAGGGAGCGGAAGCGTGACTTGAGCACTCCTAATGTGCGCTCCACTATGGCCCTGGTTGCAATATGGGTTGCGTTGTATCTTATCTGGGGTGGTGTGGTGGGGTTCCGTATTGGCGTCATCATGTAGGTGCTCAGAGGGTAGGCACTGTCCCCTGGTAAGGTGATAATGGTTGTCATTAGTTGGGCTTGTGTATTTGTCTGTGTGTGACATGCATGCATGTGCACAGGCATTTGTACTCACCTAGGAGCCATGTGTCGCCATGCTTCCCAGCTTCCAGGCCCCGGCTCAGGGCGTACATTCTGAATATGAAACTATCATGGATGGACCCAGGATATTTTGCATAGATAGAGGTGATGATTCCCTTGGCATCGCATACCACCTGCATGTTGACGGAATGCCAGTGCTTGCAGTTTCGATAGATGTGCTCAGTGGCCCTAGGTGGAAGTAGGGCCACATGGGTGCAATCTATGGCACCAAGCACTTTGGGAAAGTGTGCCACCTTGTAGAAGTCCAGGACCACGGCATGCCTTTCTACGGGTGTTCTGGGCATGTATATGTGCCTGCTTACTGAGGGGCGCGCAGTGATGATTGCCAACACCTTGTGTAGGCAGCATGACTGCTTGGGCTGTGAGACACCCCCCCACTATGGCAGTTGTCCACTGAAATGACCCAGTGGCCAAAAAATGCAGTACATTGAGCACCTTCTCCAAGGGGCTCAATGCTTGGGAGCACAGGGTGGGTGATGTGAGTTCCTCCTCCCACTCCCTGACCAGCTCTAGGATGATATGAGGTGGAAACCTATACCTGCCATAGACCTGGTCATCAGGCATCCCAAAAAGGCTGGTCCTGGGCAAAGAAATGCGGGGCCTGGCTATTCTCCTCCTCCTGCGGTGTCCCACGATCACTGCTGCGAGGAACGAGACATTCATCGTAGCTGTATATGCTTGTTTGTTGTTTGCGCGCACTTTTATGCTGCGTGGGGGCGTTTCCACCTGCTTTCGTGTTTCAGACGTAATTGTGCGTGTGAGTGTGTTTTGACGTGCGCAGGTTTTCCCTATTCAATTCCATGAATACGTGTTGTTCACTAGCATGTGGGCGTTGCGTGCGTTTCCCAGTGGTACTTCCCACGTTACGCCTACATTTTCACGTGTTGTTCCCCATTCCCCGTGTTCTGCCCCCTTTTTAGGCGTGTGCGCGAGAAGTTGTGCACTTTCCCAGTTCCTGTCACGCACGCATTTGGAAAGTCGCAGTGACGTGTAAGGTAAGTGCAGATTTTGGCGCACATCCTGGGAAAAATATGCGCAAGGCCTTCCATGAATCGCACGCGTGCAATTCGCATGCGTACGCCGGCTTTTTCGCGCTTGCGTCAGCTTGCACCACAAATTTCAGTGCACATTTATTCCATGAATTACCCCCTCTATCTAACTGTATCTAACAATTGTCATTAGTAAATCAACTTCAGTCATTTGTAGGTTCAGGGGTCTACGCATTACATAATGCACAGTTTCCAACATATGGTGCAGCCTCTTCCACAGTGTTTATTATTGCAACACAGGGGGCTGTACATTTCAGCGATATATAGATGAAACTTCGCCTTCCTCAGGACCAAAAAAGAACCAAGTTTCTTGAAGTGATACCTGAGGAATAATGAAAATAAAAACATGAGCCATTTAAGCACTAGAAATAAAAACGTAAAAAAATTGCATAATCCCGTTACCAATAGGACTTCAAAAACTGGAAGCCTAGAAGCATTCACCAGAAAAGCCAACCCCGTGCAATTAGCGTGATCTTGAAACCAACATGGAAGTTAAAAGTTGCCCCATACCAAGTAGTTGCCTTGACAAACAGTCCCAATCTATGCTTAACCCAATACTGAGGGAAACTTGTTTAAGTTGCAGGACCGGAAGCATCTCTAGAGCCTCTCAAATGGTGTTACCAGTCACTCACAAATGAGGAACCTGAATGGCATAAGAACAAACGCAGTGTGAAATCACTATACTGCACATCGTTTATTGGAGGTTTTTAGATCCTAATGTTATAGCCCTAACCTGACAATGGCCCTCATTCCAAGTAGGGCGGTAAGGAATACCGGGCACCGGTAAGGAGACAGGTGCCGGTAATCCCTTAGCGCCCTACTACGAGGTCCCTTAGCAGGTCCCTTCCTTAACACCTGGTCTAGCCAGGTGTTAAGGAGGGGACCCGTTCAGGGACCTGAGGGTAAATAACGGACTTGGCATACGCCGGCCCATTATTTGCGCCCTCCCCATTCCCATTGAGCTCTATGGGGGCTAAATGGGGACTTACCGGTCCCTCCAAGGTCGGAATGGACCGGTAAGTCCCCATTGAACCAAACCGGAGTCGGTACCGGTATGGGAGGCAGTCATGGTGCAAATAGCTCCATGACTACCACCATACTCGGAATGAGGGCCAATGTGTCATGCAAACGTCCTTGTCATGAAGTGACCGGACACTGTAATTGCACACTCCTGCATGGGCTGGTAGGTACCTAAGCACCTACATTTCAAAACATTCGCAAAGTGATATCACTACCTATGTGGCAGTGCAGGATGAATACAAAAAAGAAGATCTAATTGAACTCTAAGTTTTCTAAATGAGCATTCACTCATAAAATGCTGGACTATGACATCCAAAATGCTCACCAGGCCCGGTTCAGCAACAGCATCAACGTCGTTGCATAACATTCAAAGCTCCATAGCGCTTGCTCTGTATTGCCGAGTGCCTGCATAAAGAGCTTTCTCATAAACTGCACTGGAGCCTAATGGAAAAAGAACCAGGCTAAGAAGAATATATTCAAGGCCCTGCATCCAGGTGTCCCATAGAGTGTATTCAGATAAGTACACTCAAAGCTTTACCAGTTTGCTTTACCGCAGTCCCGTCCTTTGCTTGCTCCGCGTTTTCAGTTGCAAAACGCCAGAGCATTGCGCAATTGAAAAGAAAAGGCATTTAGTAGCCTGGTTTTACGGGCCATCGTACTAATAGCAATAATCCCCTCACAGGAGGGGGGCATTACCACTTCAGGTAATGCCCGAGGGCCTGCGTTAATACCCTCACTTGTTCGGGCTTGCAACTGTCAGGTAAAAAGAGTATTGGTTGACCAAAAGATGACAAACGAAGGAAGATCTATGAACTTTGTCTGATAATAATGTATTCATAAAGTACGAGCCCCTACAGCACTGGTTCTGTAGGCGAGGTTCTGACTGGGGACATATTAGACATTTTGGAATCTTTAAATTCTATCTACTGATAACATTGTTGTAAAGGAAAGCACATCAGCATTTAACTTGTGTCCTTTTTCATGGCTAAAAAACCAGAGCAGTGGTGATGGAGCGCAGACTTGAAATGTTGGCTTCTGCTTCCTCTTTGTCTCTGTGATAAGCTTTTCGCGCCAAGTGGGCTCTCGCAGGCTAACTTGTTGCAAGCATATGTCCATGTATACATGATAAAGACTACTGACGCTCAATCACTGTACACATAACACCTGCGGAGATGCTCAATTTTAAATAGAAATCTATAATAGAGACCCTACTAAGCGAGTGGCACATTCTTAACCACTTAAAACATCAAAAGAAAAAGCAGACATGCATTTACAATAGTTCCTATAAGCCCTGAAGATATACAAGGAAAGCCATTCTAAACATCCGGAAACAGTATGGAAGCCGAGAGAGACATATTTACACTGAACGGGAGGCAATTGAGCAGATGCATAAAATCCCCTGTGCACTGGGATGCCATGTATTGCCATACCAGCTGCGTGAGCTATCAACCGATATGTGATGCCATACCTCTCAACTCACACGCTTTTGGCGGGTGTCCCCAGCCCAGGAAGCTTCTCTCTCACCTGCAAAGCTCTCTACCCTTCCATGTAAATGAATGGGCTTTCACCCGCCAGAAGCAAAATCGGGTGTTTTCAGCCGCTGTGGGGAGACAAAACGCTGAGAGCTATGGTGATGCTGTCAGGCATCACATTCAAACACCTCCATTCCATACAAATCCAGGTAAAAATACACTATGGGAGCCGTTACTGGAGGTACATATTCACTGGGAAAATACACATTGTGCAAACTTACCATTGTACACTGTGGAATAAATAGAATGCACAAAGGGCCTCATTACGAGTTGGGCGCAAAGGGATACCGGGCACCGTTAAGGACATCAGTGCCGGTAATCCCTTTGCGCCCTACTACGAGTTCCCTTAGCGGGTCCCTTCCTTAACGCCTGGTTTTACCAGGCGTTAAGGATGGGACCCGCTAAAGGAAATCAGAGCCAATAACGGTACCGCAAATTGCGGTACCATTATTAGCTACTTCTCCATTCCCATTGAGCCCTATGGGGGTTCAAATGGGAATGGGAAATGGTTTGGTGAATGGGGACTTACCGGTCCCGCCAAGGTCAGACTGGACCGGTAAGTCCCCATCTCACCAACCCGGACACGGTACCGGTATGGGAGATAGTCATGGCGCAAATAGCGCCATGACTACCTCCATACTCGGAATGAGGCCCAAAGAGAGCTATAGCCAATCACAGGCATGTCGAAATATATGAGCAACATAGCAACATCCCTACTGGCAAAATAAGGTGCCATATGGCGCCACATACTGTACCCATCAAAATCATTATTTTGATTCTATACAGTGCTCTCCCACGTAAAAACACTAGCACAGTAGACAAACCCTAAGACAGTTTATTCATAGCCATGTGAAACAGTAGAGACACATCTTAAAATGTTTGGCATTCTTGATCGATAACAGCGCTAAAGTGTCAAGCGGCCATAGGCAGCCCCTAGACTGTATCTGAATTTACGTGAGACCTGAGCCATAGTGGACACTGAGGGAGCATCTCCCAAACCCTGCTAGAGGCGGACATGTCGACGAAGAAAAGCGCAGAAATGGAATCATTCATGGTAAGCTTTGTTTTTAAGTAACTAGCAGAAAGTGCCCGCCCTCCGCAAAGGTTCTGTAGACAGACATAACAATCATCAATTGTTGACAATCACGGAGCAGACGTGGAGGGGAGGTGAGCTATGGCGAGCTGCAGCATAATGGCACCTTATGTGCGCTCTCCCCACATCTCGCCTCACGCTACCGCGGTGCATTGCGGTGCAGATATCTCGGAAACGGTGCGTCCTAGGGCCTTGAAACTTGGTTTTGCAGGTGCTATAAGGGCCTTGAGGTTCTTTTCCTCGAGTCCAGACGCTTGAAACAAGCTCGGTTCGGTCCTTCTATGGCCACCTTGATGTTTTGCAGCTTCCAGGCAACCGTCTCATGTATGCAGGGGCTGAAAAGCAGGGAACGGGGTGGGGTGTCTACATGTACTGTAACCAGGGACATCCGGAGGGACCTCAAAGGTAACTGTGAAAACTAAAATGTGGTGCAGATTGGTGGAACAGTGTGGAATTGTATGATGAACAAACTAACAGATTTTCAGTTTTATATATATATAGATTCATTATACTGAGAAGAAATGTAGGGATGCGAGGTAAATTAAGACATCTGAGGCATAGAATAAGTCTTGTGATGTGGAATCAGAAAATACAATATTAAGGCTTTTACACCAAGCAAAGAGAAATACACCAACACGGGCTTGTAAAGATTCCCAGAATCTTTATTGCAACACTGGACAGTTTACAAAACAAAGTACACAAATAGCTATTTGGCCGTCAGTACATCACAGAGACCACCAGCAGGTTCAATGTGAGCAGTGAACAGGAATTGCTAGCTGGACATTAGCATATTTATACAGTTTCTTCATAACCATGTCCAGCCTCCTACAAGTTAATCATGTACTGGGCTAGGGTTCGTGCCAGGTTCATTCGTAATTTACATATCTCGTGCATGCGGTTTACTTCTTAATACATTTACTAACAAATACTATTATTCTCTGGGTTTAACTTTACACTCTTTACACATTTGCTTCAATGCAGGTCAAACAGATGTTTCGCATGTCATGTTTAAATAGCGTTATTGTTCTTGTATACTTGTATGTTAACATCACCGATTCAAGTAATCCCCTGATCCCGAGGTCAACAAAGGACAAGGTCTACATGACCCTAACATGTAGCCTGCAGGCAGGTTGGACATTAACTCGCCTACAGAGGTTGAAGAGGTTAAGTAAGAACAAGAGAACACAGGTGGGCCATTTTAGGCCACAGGGTGACTTTGCACGACAAACTAAAATGGCGGCTTTAAACTAAAATGGAGGCTTGATTAACTTAAGGACACGACCTTGCGATGCAGAGTTCCTCGCAAAGCGACTGGGCATAAGCCAACATATACAATGAGGACAAAACAATATTATATCAGTTTTAACAAACCCTCCTTTTGGCCTATGCCAAGCGCTAAAATACTTCCAATCACTTTACGGCAAACTCCACATTTCAACATCTTTACACCCGAATCATTATCAGACATCTCTATTGCCATTAGATCAGACACTCGAGTTTCTTTCAACACGTACTCCTTGGAAACCTTATCTGGGGTGTATATTTTATGCCCTAATACACTTGTTGCTTGCGCGCAACATCCCCCTAATACCGAACATATACCAGGGAGACACTGTATACAACAACAAAGGAACAGTAAACTACCCAAGATAATCAGCAAGACCGAAAGCAACTTCCATCCCCATGACCGTAGGAGATCCCAAAACCATGCACTAAGTTCCCAGTTTCCCTCAGGAACATGCACTTCCGAAATAAGAACATGTAGATTTTGGATTGCCCTAAAGATCGTTGGAGAGGAGTCTGGTGCGTAAACGCAGCAAGCGGACCCCACTAATTTACATACTCCTCCACGCTCAGCCATAATGACATCTAATGCCATCCGGTTCTGAAGAGCTACTAATCTTATCGCTTTCTGTTCTAACGTCATATTATAGAGTATGTCAGTGGTCCGGTTGATGGTTCTCTCCGGTACTCTCGCTAGTCCCCTGATATCTTCTGAATTCATAATCTGCCCAAAAAAGGGCACAAAGGTTTTCATTATGTCTCCTAGAGTTTGCGCTGGAGCATCCCCCTTCACATCTCGTCGTGGACGAGTCTTCAAAATTTCTGCAGTACTGGCAATGAATATCCCAGGTAATAGAATCCCTAAATAGCAAGTTCTTTGCCAATCCCTGGGCAACCATGGAAATGCCACATTACCGCAAACAAAATAGACAGGTTCACCTACATACAGAGGTCTGTTCTCACTAGTCAAATTCGCAACGTTGGCGCAACTTCTAAAATCACCCATTGACTGTGTTCCATTCCTCTGTATGCAGAAGGAAACTGAATCGGGGTTAACAGAATAAGATGGAGGCGTGGCATCCTTATTGCCTACAGGAGCCATTTTGAAAGAGATCAAAAACTGAAAAGGACAAGAAAATCTATCAGAGGGCCTAACAGAAGCAACATTTGGCTTACTCCTATTTGCAAAAAGCGAGCATCCCAGGGGCATCAAAACACGTTTTTCAAAGCTATTCTAATTTGTACCATCAAAGTTTCCTGAGATGCTGCCATTCCAACGGCCAAAGAATAGTGCTCTAAGAGAAGCATAACAAGCAGTTGTCAAAGGTAAAGGATGAATGTACCAACCTAGCCCCTTATCCCCATGTTGCGGTAAATGCGAGCAGATCCAGCAGTTGGTGCTGAAGGATCAGAAAACAGTATGTCGTCACTTCCCACTGAAGGTGGTGAGTGAACGGAAATGGGATCAGAAAATGGATGATCCGAAGTACCACTGTTGGAGAGTGCGGAGACAAGATGGCCGTTTTGTCTGGCCTTACAAACTCTGGAACGGTCTCCGATACTCTCTTGTCGGTTGTTGCTGTTTTGGGCACATTGGTTACAGCATTGGAAAGGGATTTTGTGTCTTCTATATCATATGGCACGGGCTGGGGGATCCGTTTGGTGTGCGTTGCGTGTATCCAGTTCTTCCGCCCGTTACCCGCACCACAGACTGGGTGACTAGCAGGACCTGGTAGGGACCCCTCCACCGAGGTGCAAGGCAAGACGACCTTTTGAAAACTTTCGTGAGGATCCAGTCCCCCGGTCATAGACTGTGACCGGGACCCTCGTACCACACAGGTAATGCCTCTCGCACCTGGTGATAAATTGAAAATAGATTTTTAGTCAACTGGTTACAGTAATCTGAAAGAAGCACATTCTCTACATCCCGCAATGAGCGACTCTTTGGCATACTCCAAATATTAGCAGGCCTCCCCATTACCACCTCAAAGGGAGAGAGCCCAGTCTTAGTTTGAGGGGTTGTTCTCATCGACAGCAACACGATCGGTAAGGCGTCCAGCCATTTTAACTTGGTGCCAGCACACGTCTTAGCGAGCTTGTTCTTTATAATGCCGTTATGCCTTTCCACTAATCCGGCACTTTGGGCATGTCTGGCCGAATGGAACCGTTTATCAATCTGCAATCCTTCACATATTTGTAGGATTACAGCAGCGAAAAAGTGTGGCCCATTATCCGACCAGATGACTCTCGGCAGCCCGAACCTAGGAAAGAACTCTTTCAACAGAGTTTTTGCCGTGGTTATGGCCGTTGCATCTCTAACAGGGAAGGCCTCAACCCACTTGCTAAATGCACAAATGACAACCAACACGTATTTAAGATTGTTGCAATGTTCCATCTCAATAAAATCAAAGTGGATGACCTCAAATGGAGCAGAAGGTGGAGCCAATCTTCCTCTACGAGTCGAGGTACCTTTTCCTACATTTTTCTGCAAGCAGACCATGCACCCTTGGACAAAGCGCTCCGCAATTTTGAAAATGTTATCATTGGCCCATGCACTGTGTAACATTTTAGTCAATTTATGCGCACAGACATGGGTCGAACCATGAGCCATAATGACCATCATTGTAATATAGGCGTCAGGGAGTAACCATTTTCTTTCAACATTGTCCACCCAACACCCATCACCATCCAATCTCCTGGCACCCTCGACCCATTTCTTGGTCTCCTCTACAGTAGCATCTGCTTGAATGTCTTTTACAGAATCGATACTTTCACCAAAAGTGCAAACATTTACAGTTTCCCTTACAGCATACATTTCTGAACTAAAATCAGTGGCAGTTTGTTTAGCTATCTGATCAGCGAAAGCATTCCCTTTTCCTATATCATCTGTAACCTTCTGATGTGCTATACATTTTACAATGGCTAACTGAACAGGGAGTGCGAGCGCTGAAAGTAATTGCACTATTAAAGTGCCGTGCTGTATTTTTGTGCCATGTGATGTCAAGAAACCTCGTTCTTTTCAAAGTCTACCGAAGTTGTGAACCACCCCAAAGGCATACTGACTGTCGGTATATATATTTACTGTAAGCCCTTCTGAAAGTTCACAAGCTCGAGTTAATGCTATAATTTCTGCGGCCTCCGCGGAATTATGCATAATTCTTTTGGTTTCCACAATCGTGCTTAAGGTAGTGACGGCATAAGCATCCGTGGATGTATCATTCGGAAGTTTGAAACAGGAGCCATCACAAAATAGCTCTCCTTGTGGGCTATTCAAAGGCGTGTCTTTCAAAATGATTCTACCTTTAGTCTCTTGTTCTGTAGTGTAAAGGCAATCGTGTGATGTTTCATCACCATCAACAGTATCTTGCGGGACAGGTAAAAGTTCAGCCGGATTTAATACGCAACACCTCTGAATTTGAATGTGGGGAGAAAATAAGATCAATTTGTATCTTGTCAATCGTGCGGAAGTAAGGTGTTGCGTTTGAGTTCTATTTAATAGAATATCTACAGAGTGAGGTACCATTAGGGTTAACGCATGACCCAGAACCATTCCCTCGCTCTGTTTTACAGACGCAGCAGCAGCAGCAGCGACAGCTCTCAAACATCTCGGCAAAGCGCATACAACAGGATCAAGGACGGATGAGAAATAGCCGCACGGCCTATTCTTCCCTCCATGTTCCTGCGTTAACACAGCCAAAGCACATCCATCACATTCATGCCCATACAACACAAAGGCCTTTTCATAATTTGGAGTTCCTAAAACCGGTGCCGAACACAGCGCAGTTTTTAGTAAATAAAATGCTGTCTAGTGTTCCAAAGTCCATGGCATTGGCAAAGAAATGCCCTTCTTTGTCAAAGCCAGCATTCGTTTAATCGTTAACAAAAAATTAGGGATCCACAATCTACAGTAAGAAGCCATACCTATCAGGGCTCTAACTTCCTTCTGCGTATTTGGGACAGATATGCCAGAAATAGTTTTTATTCGTTCAGGTGTCAACCTTCTTCCCTCCTTTGACAGGAGATAGCCTAAATAGGCGACCTCCTGGCAACAATATTGGAATTTTTTAAGTGAAGCTTTATGACCTTGTTTTGCTAGATGACAAAGCAACAACATGGTGCCTTCTTTACAGGCAATTTCAGAATCAGCAGCCAAGAGGAGATCATCTACATACTGTAGTAACGTGCAAGTAGTAGACAACTCGAGAGTATCGAGTTGCTCTTTCAATGCTCTACTATAAATACTTGGACTCTCAGTGTACCCTTGTGGTGCACGAGTGAATGTGAATGAGCGTCCACCTAGGGTAAACGCGAACAAATACCTACTATCCTTATGTATAGGAATACCGAACGCATTTTTGAGGTCCACAACGCTAAAGTGAGTGGCAGAAGCAGGAATCATAGTCAGTATCGTAGTTCCATCAGGTAAAATGGGAAATTGAGGAGCCACAATTTTGATAATAGCACGCAAATCAATTATAAACCGAAAAGGAATCGCATTATCACCTTTTTTGTACACCGGCAAAATCAGGCTGTTACACAAACTACCTGTAATTTCCTCAATTACTCCACGATGTACAAAATCAGAAACTATGCATTTCAAAGCCTGTTCGCTTCAACTGATATTTTATATTGTGGAATGCGAGGCAGTTTTACTCCATGTTTCAGAATAATTTTAACAAGTTCAATTTGAAGAATGCCCACATCATTATCATCAATTGCCCATAAGCATTCCGGAATGTTACTGAATTCTGGCGGTAAAGGTCGAGTCAAAAACTGAGAGGCGAGTGATTGCTGAGGTGAAATTGTTAACCGTACTCCGTCCGAGGAGCAACGTATTACTGCATTCAATTCCTTCAGCAAATTTAACCCCAGCAAATTCTCTCCACAGTTTGTAGTAAGTAGAAATGGACACTGCTTCGTGAAGGGACCCAGTGTTATCGGTACCGGCAAAGAGACTGGACAAACTACAGGTGTGCCTGAAAACCCTATGTAAACGTTGGATTGCCCTGACAGGGGAATGTTTGGAACCCGTAAATGGTCAATGGAACACTTTTGTGCTCCCGTATCTACTAAAAATAGATGCTTCCTATTTCCCACCACCATCTCAACGTAGGGACCTTTCTGATGAACGGGAATAGGCGTTGGTTCCAAATCCTGCTTCGGGCAATCCTAACGAAACAGAATGTCGTCAAGAGGAAATTCTTCAGAGAGGTACGCGGCAGAAGGATGATCAAAAATGTTTCTATTATCCACACTCGATACTTGTTTATCCTGTGAAAAAGGTTGCTGTGATTCTGGCGTAAACTGACCTCTACCAGGGCCCCCTACACCTGGGCGACCTCTGGATCGTCTACCCATGTTCCCAAATGACCTTTGCTGCAAGGTCGGACATTGTGCGCGCCAGTCACCTTCCTGTCGACAATAGGCACACTGGTTAATGGTTACCGGAGCAAGGGGCATACTTCCCTGCGGAACGTATTGACCTCTAAATTGCGTATTACCCCCTCTAGGGCTTCTAACAATCTGTTGTAATAGTACTTTTGTTTTCAGGTCACCCTTTCTTTTCTCAAGTTTTTCCTTTTCATTATTCACACGATTTTCATAGTACTGAGCCATATGCAGTACTTCTGATTGAGACTTTGCCTGCCAAGCGCTTTCTGAGGACATAATCTGTGACTGGATGTCAGGCAGCAATCCACGCACAAATTTGTCGACTAACAGCCTTTTCCCTGACTCTGTGCCTAAGTCTTGTCCACTGAAATCTAGAAATACCTGTTCGAACCGATTGAAGAACTCGGTAGCACCCTCAGACTTTCCTTGGACACAGGCCGTAAGCTTGTCCCAAATAATTCTTTTTTCAGGAACTATGGTTTTTAATTTTACAATAATCCTATCAGGCAAAGTTAATATCACTTGAGGCGGTCGCTCGCCAG
This sequence comes from Ambystoma mexicanum, assembly GCF_040938575.1. NCBI lineage: Eukaryota > Metazoa > Chordata > Amphibia > Caudata > Ambystomatidae > Ambystoma > Ambystoma mexicanum. Next base: position 647,732,801 of record NC_090928.1, on the reverse strand, counting down.
CTGGTCTTTCTCTGTCGAGCCTAACCATGTTATCCCATGTATCTCCTAACCCAGGTACATCATCTACAGTCCTAATCTGTTTCCACAAATCAACTGGCAGGAGTACGGGAAATAATAAATCGATATCACTTAAGGAGAATACCGATGATAGTAAGACCGACTCTATTTCTTTATAGAACCCCGTCGGATTCTTTCTTATATCAGGAATAGATTGCTTTATGGTGTTCACTTCCTGTCTCGAGAACGGGACGTGAACAAACTGCGATACATAATGTGCAGGAATGTCCACAGCGACTATGCCTCGTGCAGCATCGGCCGCAATCTCAACTTTTGGGACAAATGTCGGAGGGACCTCTCTCATAGGCAACTGAGAAGTAGGTAGCTCCGAACGCTTACTAAGCAACACAGCCAAATCAAGCGCTAAGGCAGTCGAAGAGGTATCAATCGAAAAGGCTCTCTTGTAAACACTCAACAATTCTGCGGGACAACAAATCTTTCTTTTTACACACTCATTCTGCAGGTATTATACCATAACCTGTATCACTTTCTTTTGCATTTCTAACGTATACTGACCATACGTGTCATATACTTCATCTGGAGTTATCGACATATCCGAAATCCATCTTATCGCATTCTTTGTACAAATTTGCGCTTCCTCACCTATCAATTCACGGCGAGGAGAAAACCGTTTCTGTAAGAACATAGCGCTAAACTATCACCATCTGCTTCTTCATTCTGTAACTCTTCCAACTCCTTCCTATACACAAAAATCCTCTTGACATGCTCTTATACTTTCTCCACAGTATCTCTAGACAACGCTAAGGTGTTCAAATACCGTAACCCTTGTGGGAGATCTACATCGTTTAATCTATTCCACATTATACTCAAATGAATCCCTAACCCTTCAATAAAAACATTTTTCTCAGGAATACTTTTTAAATTTTCGAGTGTGGAAAAAACATCAGCTTGTTCACCCTTCTCCATACAATGTTTAGCCCAAGCAATCAATTCATTCTTTTTATCTAGGGACACAGTATTACGAGTCACAACCCTTGATCCCGCTCCCTGGTCTACTACAAGCGATGCGGAATCACTTGGAAGAGGAAGAGTAGGCACATTCTGAATGTCAATAGGTGGAGGCAAGGGCGCAGGCAAAGGAGCGATGGCTGGAGGAACAACAGGAAGAACAATAGGGAGGACCGGAGGAACTATAGGAGGAGGAATAACGACAGGAAAGGGCAAAGCACCAGGAGGAGGGACGTACAGGGGTGGCGCAGAGGTATCGGGCCTTCGTTCATGCAAAAGTTTGTTAATCAATTCATCGGACGTATGAAAATCTTTTGAAGGGTACATTTTCTGAATTCCTAAATGAAACGCTCTGTCCGTGTTCCTAACTGATTCCAATTGTTTATTTTGATCATATAACAGTGCCTTTTCGGCATTCGTCATATGTCGACGCATATGTTTCTCTCTACTCTTTTGTTGCTCAAAGCTTCTGTTTTCCAACTGTGCAATGCGTCAAATGCTGCAGGTCTAGCCTGTTTCTTTATCAATACAGACTCTAAATATTCTAACCGAGGGATTTCAAAGCTACCATTGGTTGGCCACCGAAGATTAGAGTTATGTCTGGTCTGTCTGTGCCAAATATCATTAAATGCTATACTACCAAAGTCTTTCTTACAGTACATAGTACATGCCGGCGACCCCTCCTGTGGTACGGGACAGCTAACTTTCAAAGATTGTCTGTCGCTGCAGAATAATGCCCTGAAGCAGGCAGACAATTTCTCAGGCATATCTGTCATGATGCATACCCCCGGGCATCCAGACCACGTCTATCAGCCCCGGGAGCAGGCATCATGTCGCCTTGAGAAAACCCAGCAACCCCTGCTAGGGGCTGTCTGGGTTCAGTCCTGGCGCCTGTGGCGCCAGGCTCATATGGGACATCAGTCCTGGCGCCACAGGTGCTAGGCTCATAGGTGCACACTTACCTGAAGCAGACCATGCTGCAAGAAGATCCAAGCCCATGTGAGGCCTGGAAGGGACTACTTTACCTTAGGGACTATTTTGTTACTCGGGTGTGGTCGGGGAGGAATACCTACCTGGGACTACTTTGGAGGCTATTTAAACCACGCCCGAAGAGCAGCACACGCTTTGTGTTATTCTGCATCCAGCAGCGTAACGCTCACCGTGCCAGCAGCAGCATCCAGCCTTCTGCCACGTCCGCCTCGAACCTGGAGCACCTAGAAAGAAGGAAAGAAGCAAAGGTTAGAACAAGAGTATTACCTGATTTCTTACCTGATTCCGGATTCATCGCATCTTCAAACCTGAGGAAAAACTTTGTTTTAAACGCGTCGTATCGCCAGCAGCAGCGCCGCGCCAAACTCACCGTTCCACGCAGCATCTCTTCGATCCGGCGCAGTCTCCATCTTTACATCGCCGAATCCCGGCACCCAAGGGGGACAAGAAACAACAAGGTGAGCAGAGAGAACAGACAGAGACAATCTCTTTAGCCACCATATGCTTACCTGATTTTACTGCCGGAGGTATCATCAGCACGCCACATCTTCTTATGCCGCACCTGTAAGATAAAGAGAAAGTTGCAAGTTTAACCCTTGGCATTATTTACCGGACAGTGTTGGGTAACACAGACATTTACCGGAGCCCTTTCAGCTGTCAATCTTCTTATTGGGTCAAAGCTGCAAGATAAAAGAGGAATTGGACAGGAGTGAATTCCAGACATTTTGAACTCTTACGAACTATATACTTACGGCTCTTCGCCAGGATCTTTTGGAGTCAGGATTCATCTACAACTCTTCCAATACCTTCAAGCGAGTGAAGTAACTGGTCATCAATGTGCCCCTGCGTGCTTCGCAGGATGGAGGGCTCATCCTTCAAGAATATGAGGTGAGATTGCTGAGAGGGCGCTTCAGAGGTGATTAGTGGGGAGGACATCGGGGGTGCTATCACTTGAATCCACAAGTGGCTAAATCCATCTCTCCACTTGTAGGAGAATATTTCTACGGGTCAAGCAGACAAGATTAGGAGGGCAGATCCAGTCAGTCATTGCTGCACTACACATCACGTGGGTGGAGGCTGCAGCAGTCCGTGTCCGACCGACGCCCCTGCGGGAGCCAGGTGAGCGTAACAATATCAGAATTCTGGTGTTACCTGGTCAAATAATTGTGCTCGCGAGTACAATGCGCCAAATTCAAATTGTCAGGGTTAAATTAAGAATTGGGCCATGATTCACCTGACCAAAGGACTGGGAGGCCCGATCGGGTTACTAAGGACAATTCTAAGGACCCACGTGTCTGGTGATTTTGGCAAATTTACCCACCTCGATATATGGACTCTCGTCAAGACGTCGTCTCGGGCTACAGCTCACTGTTCAGGGATCGGATCGTGCTGTTCTGTTGAGGAATTCGCTTCTCGTCCAGAGGGGCCATTTTGTTGGCACCGTCCGATCCTGGTCCGATAGCCGAGCCAACCTTCAACGAGGCAAAGTCAATCTTGAGGGTCCCTATTCGGGCGCCATCTGTGGAATCAGAAAATACAATATTAAGGCTTTTACACCAAGCAAAGACAAATACACCAACACAGGCTTGTAAAGATTCCCAGAATCTTTATTGCAACACTGGACAGTTTACAAAACAAAGTACACAAATAACTATTTGGCCATCAGTACATCACAGAGACCACCAGCAGGTTCAATGTGAGCAGTGAACAGGAATTGCTAGCTGGACATCAGCATATTTTTACAGTTTCTTCATAACGATGTCCAGCCTCCTACAAGTTAATCATGTACTGGGCTAGGGTTCGTGCCAGGTTCATTCGTAATTTACATATCTCGTGCATGCGTTTTACTTCTTAATACATTTACTAACAAATACTATTATTCTCTGGGTTTAACTTTACACTCTTTACACATTTGCTTCAATGCAGGTCAAACAGATGTTTCGCATGTCATGTTTAAATAGCGTTATTGTTCTTTTATACTTGTAGGTTAACATCGCCGATTCAAGTAATCCCCTGATCCCGAGGTCAACAAAGGACAAGGTCTACATGACCCTAACATGTAGCATGCAGGCAGGTTGGACATTAACTCGCCTACCGGGGTTGAAGAGGTTAAGTAAGAACAAGAGAACACAGGTCGGCCATTTTAGGCCACAGGGTGACTTTGCACGACAAACTAAAATGGCGGCTTTAACCTAAAATGGAGGCTTGATTAACTTAAGGTCACAACCTTGCGATGCGGTTTTCCTCGCAAAGCGACTGCGCATAGGCCAACATATACAATGAGGACGAAACAATATTATATCAGTTTTAACAGTGATCTCTGTCGAGTTTGCTGATAATAAATGTTTCATGTGCACATTCAAACCCAATCAGATGTTTAATGTCTGAGTCCATTCAGTCCAGGCAACCTACATCCCTGCGGTTTGCTACACATTCAGAGGAATCCAAATAATTCCTTTAAGAAGAAAATGAACAGAAAAACATGTACTACTTGCCCTCAATCTCCACAAGCAGCATATGCAGCACCTGTAACTAATTACCCAAAACGAAAAGATGAACAGCCGCACACTTGGCCTTTAGCAGTCAGACGATTCTGAACGAGAAAGAAAGGGGAATATGTACCCTATGTTTTTTCCTGTCATAAATAAAGACAGGCACAAGTAAGTATATTTTTTTATGTTTCCAGACCAACCCAAAGGCAGACGGAGATGCCATATTTTTGATTCAGGGCCTCATTGCGAGCTAGGTGGCAATTCGCAGGAACATCCTCCAAAAAAAAACCCTGAGGAATTATTGTTACCGATACTTGGTCAGGCAAACTTTTCGCCTGATTACAAGTAGTGGTGGCAGTGTAAATCCCCATTTATTTTGGGTCCATTGGACCCAATGGGGCTTTTTCTGCAGAATTACTGCAGTGCAATTACTGCCGTGGTAATTCCGCCATTTCTGCTGATGTTTGGGCGTTGAGTGGGAAGATTTAGCTCCAGGGTTTTGCTGGAGGTAAATCCTCCATTCAAAACCAAAACTCATACTTTGGTGCAGTGGTAAAATTCTACCACTTACTGCCTAACTCGTAATGAGGCCGTAGATATTCTAAATAGAAGGAAAGAAAAAACACAAGTCTATGTTTGCTTCCTGTCCTAAACCAAGAAGAAAGAAGAAAACAACATTGTTTTTATTGCATAAGGAAAGCATCACGAAGAATGTTGAAGCGATTCTATTCATGGATTTTTTTTTTATTTCTTCATATTTTGCTGTAAATTCCTGGCACAAGAACCAGAATATATTTTTCTCATGTTTTTTCAAAGTTTTTAACACTAAAACCGTGGCCATATTTAGTCAGTGATTCTTTCACATACTGAATTCAATACATACCCCATCTTCTTAAGCATATATTTTTAAGGATGAAAAAAACACTGCACTAAATATTGCAGTTTTGTCAAAGCCTTCTAAGTGAATAATTGGGAACCCATTAATTATATTTTACTCTTTTTAAAAATGTTATATGTTTTTAAACTCATGTGGATAAATACATCACACATATGAATCCTGTTCCCTGGAATAGATCGCAACGAAGGCCTAAACAGGAAAGCCTTCTAAAAATATCCAAAACATCCAAATGAGGGGTATGTTTAGCAATTTAAAAGGAGGAATTACCACACAAATACAAACAGATACTACCCCAAAAGGGCAACAGTTTCTTAAGTATGAGTAGGTAACTATCTCCACATTTTATACATTAGGCACAAGGACTTTGGAGGTAACCATGGCGCTATTAGAGCCATGGCTGCCTCCAAATCCTTACCGACTCCGCACTGGTGAATAGAGCCATTACTGCCCCATTCCAAGGTTGGCGGGAGCGGTAATTCCCCATTCACCAGGGCCCTTCCCCATTCCCATTTGAGCCCCCATAGGGCTCAATGGGAATGGGGAAGGCGCTAATAACGGTACAGCAAATTGCGGTACCGTTATTAGCACCAAAGTCCCTTTTCGGGTCCCGTCCTTAACGCCTGGTAAAACCAGGCGTTAAAGGAGGACCCACAAAGGGAACTCGTAATAGGACAGTAAGGGATTACTGATGCCAGTGCCCTTACTGGTAACGGTAATCCCTTACCGCCCACCTCTTAATGAGGCCCATTTGTTTCATCATGTACAAGAAATCCTGCAGGAATGCAGTGAGTCTCTACTTTGCACACACCACATTTACCACAGGCGCGTGGTAGAATCCCAATGCAGGAATACCGTGCCAGTACCTCAGGAGATCTTCTCTAACTGGGATCTTGAAAATAGGAGCCAGACACAGCGCACTTGAACACATACACAGAGAAGCTCCAATATAAGTTACAATATGACTGCTTGTTTACTTGGAGATGGAAATGATGTGTAAAGGCACATGAGCATAGTTACTGTGCTCAACAGACATGACATTCGTGGAGTCAAAGGTTCTGGCTCCTCTGAGCGAGAGATACTCAAATGTGTTAAATAACTTGTGTTAAATGAACTGACATTTGCAGTAAGATGCATGCAGATATGATTCACGCGGAAAGCCACACGAAGCACACAGGACTTGCATACACGTTTATATAAAGCTCACGTACAGAACATCCCATGAACCACTTTTTTACACGCTCGCCTTCAGCTTATAATGGAGTCCATTGAACCGTAGCAAACTGCCAAGTCAGGGAAATGTAAGAGATGTATTTTCACAAACCTCCACTCACAGAGGGGCTGAAGTTATGAAGGCAAAGAAGATGGCTCCCAAAAGCCCATCTCTGATGTCATCATGGAAGTGGCAGTGCCCTGTCATCAATGAGAAAAGTACTGATTTTCACAAAAGCAAACATGTTGCAACCCAGAACTGTTATGGTGCCTGAAAATACACAACGGCATAGTAAGCCAACACCGTATTAGAAAACACATGGCAAAATGCAAATCATGGAGACGGAGAGAATTCTTAAGTCAAAAAACCTTACAAAAAAAAAAAAAAAAAAAAAAATATCATAGTCTTAAGGTATTCGAGTCATGTTTTCTCTATGAATCCGCATACTGGGCAGACACATCCTGAGCTTGATAGGAGCATGTGAAAAAGTGGTCCTCTGAATGTTCTGCCAGGCTATTGCCAGGCGCACTGCGCTGTTTCTTTGCTACAACAATCAAACTACTAATAATGGAAGTTTCTGATGAGCAAATTACAGCGCATAGGATCACATAAAAGGCGATCTACAGGGGCATGTGAATCGCTGATCTTTTAAGCAAACAGGGGATGCAACCTACCTCAGTACCCATTGAGGAAAGGATTGAGAAGTGCCATTGACTTCCGCAGCCTCACACAGGAGGAGCCTATCTGCAGTCTCAGCAGGTGCATTGACTGGGGATAGCAGAGCTGTTGTAATCCTGCCAGAATATCCCTCCGCCCGTAGCTCAACTTTAACATCGCACATGCCAAGGCTGGAAGCATCCCAATTGTGCTATTGATAACAGAGCTGCCACGATCGTCAATTCTCTGACATGTTGTTATGAACTCCCTGTGTTGTCATTCAAGTTGAGCTCTACGTGGTTTGTTCGCGGGTAAATTACCCGCGACGGAAATGTTCTCATGGGAACTGTACGCAATACAAAATGTTCGTACATTTCCCATGCAAACATTTCCATTACAAATCACACAGATTCAAACACACACCCTCACTCACCCCCCCACTCACACCCCAACACACCACCACCCCCCTAATTACCTTTCCTTCAGATGCACTGTGTCCCTGCAGCGTCGGTTCCCTTTCACTTCCGTGATCAGGAACCGGAGCCGAAGGGTCCTTTTCTTTAATCAAAGACTTTATTTGATTTTAAGCATGAATAAGCATTACACATATCTATACATTACAGGGAGAGGAAAGGAAAAGGGGGGATAAAACAACTTCAGGGAAAGGAAGGGGAAGGGAAATATGGGGCCTTAGCCCATGGGACCATCAAGTCTTCGATAAGGGAGCACATGAATCAGCTTGTGCGTGCCGGGTTCGCCAACCCAGCGTCGCCTCACCCACTCAGTTCAACCTGTTTGTTACCTCTCGTCGGAAGCTTAGCCGTCCTCTTCCCATCTCTGCCAAATTTTGTCTGCTTTTTGCGGGCATCCCCTCGCTGCATACACCCTGCGTTCCATTATCACACAGATGTCCACGTCTGTGACCCATTGGTCATAACAGGGTGTTCTCTCTGATCCCCATAGCTGCGCAATGTTCCTTCTGAGGACTGCTGTTGCGGTTGAACAGAGTAGTTTCTCATGGCGGGTCAGATCACTTTCGTTGGAAATGCCTAACAGGAGCTGGGCCGGTCCCCATTGTACTGGCTTGCCTATGACTTGGGAAAGTTTGTCACAGCATTTCCTACATAGTTGTTGTATTTTGTCGCATTCCCATATGATATGAAAGAAAGTTCCCTCCTCCCGTTTACAGCGTAGGCATCGCGCGTCCGGGGTTCTGCCCCATCGGAAGAGTGCCACTCTGGGGTAGTAGATGCGGTGTAGGATTTTGAGTTGGACGAGTCGAAGTCTCGATGAGATGGCCACTTCCCGGGGATACATCAAGGCCTCTGTCCAGTCCTCGGGTTGAAGTGGGCCCACGTCGCGCTCCCACCTAGCTTTTAGGCTGGTCAATTCGGGCGTGGCAAAGGATGTGATAACTTGGTACATGGTTGAGGTGACTTTCCGCTGTATTTGATCCTGAACAATGTTGCGTTCCAGCGGGGTGCACTCTGGAGTATCGTTGAAGATCTGCCGGTGTGCGTGCACTGCATGCTTCAGTTGAGTATAGTGGTATTCCTCAGAAGGAGGGAGGGCGAATTCAGAATGCAGTGTTTCAAACTGGGCCATTGTCCCTTCCCTTATTACGTCTCCGACTCTGGCAATACCGCTTCGGGCCCACGCGGGCCATTTGGGTAGTTTCTGTATTTCGGGGAGAAGGCTGTTGTTCCACAGAGGCTGAGCTAGAGTCAGTTTTGCATCCCATCCTATGTAGCGGTGTGCTTCCGTCCAGATGCGTGTGACATGAGTGTCCATGTTGAGAGCTGGTGTGCGGAGTTCCAGGGGTGAGGTTCCACACTGAGTATCGATCCTTTTGATGTGTGGCAGGTCTCTGTCCCCATGGAGCATGTCATTCACCACCGCCATCTGACTGGCCCAGTAATAAGTCTGCAGTCTAGGCAACCCAATCCCACCCTCCCAGATGGACCTTTGAAGGGTAGAGAGAGCAATCCGCGGATGACCTCCGCTCCAGCAGTTTACGAAGGATACGGTCCATCTTGAGGAATTCATGATGTGGGATATGCAGCGGTGCATTTTGCAGGATGTACAGAAACCTGGGGAGTGCGATCATTTTGAATAGGGCAGCTCTACCCATCAGTGTTAGCGGCAGGGAGGTCCAATGGCGGGTGTCCTCTGCAAATCTTGTCACGACTGGGTGGAGGTTCAGCACTATATAGTCTGTGAGACGTTTCGTGACAATTACCCCTAGGTATTTGAAGTGCTCTGTCGCGACTTGGTAGGGGCAGTCCGCGGGGTGCGCGGCTGCCACGCTGCCCAAGGGGAATAGGATGGACTTGGACCAGTTCACGCGTAAGCCACTGAAGGCTCCATATTTCTTCAGCATATGTGTTACTTTGTGACAGGAGTTACATGGGTCTTTTAAGTAAATAAGCAGGTCATCCGCGTAGAGTGAGACTCTGTCCTCCTATGTCTCCGACCAGCGGAAGCCCTCCCAAAGCGGTGTGTCACGTAGGAGAATAGCCAGGGGTTTGATGGCTATTGAGAAGATCATTGCTGACAGAGCGCAGCCCTGCCTAGTGCCTCGGCCCAGATTGAAAGGATCCGATTGCCAGCCATTAACCCTAGTCCTGGCCGTCGGGCATCTGTACAGTAGTTGCACCCAGCTCATATAATTTCCACCAAACCCCATGCGCCCCATTATGTGCCAGATGGCATCCTCTCTTACCGAAACGAAGGCCTTCTCGAAGACGATGGCCAGCAAGGCCAACGGCCTTGTATACTGTCAGCTTTCTCCAGTGCCGCATGCAGTCTGTGGAGGTTCATGCGTGTCGATCTCTGGGGCATGAAGCCGCGTTGGTCCGGATGAATCAGAGAGGGTATCACTTGTTGCAAACGATCTGCCAGTATCTTAGCTAGGATTTTAGTTTTGCTGTTAATAAGTGAGATGGGCCAGTATGAATTGCAGTTGTCAGGGGGCTTGTCTGGTTTGGGCAGTACAATTATTGTGGCTTCTCTTAGGCCTGGAGATAGGATGCCCCGTTCTTTTGCGTGTTGATACATTCTCAGTAAGTGTGGGGCGATTACGCTGGACCCCACCTTCCGCCACAGTTCAATTGGGAAGCCGTTTGGGCCTGGGGATTTGCCCGTCTGGAGGGCAGACATAGCACACGACACCTCGTCTTCCGTTATACCCTTCTCCAGCAATTCTAGTTGTGTCTCATTCAAAGTGGGGAAATTAATTCCCTCCACTATTGACGTGTCCATGCGGGCGGTGGGTTTCTTGTAGAGCTCAGCATAGTAGTCCGCGAAACCCCAGGATATGTCTTGGTCTGACACTAGTGGACCTAAACTCCCCACCTGTAACTGATGAACATGGCTACGCCCCTGCTCCTTACGTTCCAGCCACACTAGCATCTTGCCAGCTTTATCGCCGGTCTCACATACTCGTGCCCTCATTGCAGTGTGTGCGTGTTTGGCGTTCTGAGCTCGGAGTAGGTCTCGGTTCGTCTCGGGCGTGTCATGGGTAATATGTGATTCTTCTGCCAGTCTAACTTGTTGTTCCGCCTCATGTACCTTAAGCAGGTGCTGTTTCCGATATGCGGACGTCTATGAGATGAGTTCCCCCCTCAGTACTGCTTTGTACGCCTCCCATAGTGACCCAGGGTCTGATGCAGATTCCATGTTTAACTCAAAATATGTTTCGGTCGAATCTTGGAGCTTCTCTATCAGGTCCGGATTACCCAAATAATAGTTATTCAGACGCCAGTTCGGCGGGGGGACGGTCTAGAAGTTGTAATTTCTAGTACCAACGGGGAGTGGTCAGAGATGCCCCTTGGATATATATGCCTCTTGTGCTCTGTGTAAGTCAGTTGATGGGGTAAAGAAGTAATCCAGTCTGGAAAGCGAGGCATGGGCCCCAGAGTGAAAGGTATATTCCCTGGACTCGGGGTGGATATCCCTCCATACATCGCATAGACCCAGGGCGTTCGTAAATGTGGCGAGTTTGGTATGAACACCAGGGTTTCTATTACGCAAGTGTGAGCGGTCTAAGGTTGTGTCCATGACTTCGTTAAAGTCCCCTCCTATTATCGTAGTGTTGGAGGTGTCCTCTGTGATCACGGGGGAAATGTCAGTGAGTAGTGGCGTTAGTAAAGTTGGTGGAGCATAGATAGCAAGCAGTGTGATGGAGTTACCCCAGAGCGTGCCCGTCGCATATATGTACCTGCCTCCGGTATCCTGTGTCACTGTGTGCAAGTGGAAGGGGAGGTTTTTGTGTATCAATATCAGGACACCACGTGAGCCCATTGTGAAGCCTGCATGGAGTGCGAGTCTGTAGCTTGTGCGTTTGAATAGAGAACATTCTGTGCCTGCAAGGTGTGTTTGAACTAGAAAGACTATATCTGGAGCTTTCCTTTTCAAGTATTGCCCTACTAGTCGGCGTTTGATTGCATTGCCGAGCCCATTGACATTCCAAGCCAAAAATTTGATTGTCTAGCCTATGTTGGCCCTAGTGTTGCGTGCTGCCATGACTAATCACGGTCGAGAAAGTGTGTGCCACAGGAGGCGGCGCCAGGCGCCGGGTTTCAGTGCGTTCATTTGCTGTTACTCCCTTGTTTGACTTTAATATGTTTCGTGCTTGACTGGCCCTTACCTTAACTAAACATAACAAACCCATAACCACCCACCCTATACTCCTCCCAACTAGAAGCATCGGTCGCCCGAACATGAAAAAACAAGTTGTCAACTGGACAACTCACATAGAACAAACTGAATTAGAAGTACAGATGGCTCCCCCTCGTAAGGTGCAACTAGGGGGGAACTGCCACTGCTGGTGCTGCCGTGGATTGTCTTCATCGGGGGCGGGGGCCCTTGAACGTGCGGAGACAGGGCATTCCCGCAGCCGCTTTAAGGCAATATGAGTTACCTTAGATTGGACGTTGAGGTGTGCTGCTATTGGGGCAATGGTTCTGCTTGTTGTTAGTGCGGAGTGTCGGGGCACGGTATGGGCCGAGGCAGGGGTCATCCCCCCCGTCCTCTGGTGGAACCTGAGCCGGTGGCTGCCGGAATGCGTGCTGTTGGTCAGGCGGTGTTCTGTGGTTCCTCCCATTCCTGCTGCGGAAGGCCGACCAATCTCCTTCTATGTGTTGTTCAGCCCAGCGCCATGCCTCTTTGGGGTCGTTAAAGTGAACTGTAGTCCCTTTGTGGTAAATTTTGAGCTGAGCGGGAAAAAGCAGGCTGTATTTCACGCCCATTGTTTGCAGTTGCTTTTTGAGGTGGTCAAAGTCCGATCTAGCTTTCGGCACTTCCCTGGTGTAATCGGGGAAGAAGGCGATTTTGGAGCCGTTGAAGGTGATCGTGCCTTTGGCACGTGCGAGCTGTAGAAGAGCGTCCCGATCTCTGAAGTTTAAGAATCTTGCTATTACTGTTCGTGGGGGTGCCCCTGGCACCGGCCTGCCTGATGGCATTCTGTGCGCTCTTTCTATGGAAAAGAACTTGGAAAAGGAGTATAGATCGAATAGGTCGGTGAGCATCTGTTCCAGAAACAGCTCCATGCAGGGGCCTTCCGCTTTCTCAGGAATACCGAGTATGCGCACATTATTGCGCCTGGACCTGCCTTCTCCGTCTTCAATTCTGTCCTTCAACACCTTGAGTTTGGATGTAACGTGCTGGAGCTGTTGTCGCATGTTGTGAATCCCGTCTTCTGTAGTGGAGATGCGTTGTTCAGCCTCCCCGGTGCGCACCGTTAGCTTTTGGAGGTCGTGCCTAAGGAGGGATACATCCATACTTATTCCGTCAATCTTCTGTTCCATGGACGTGCGGGACTCCGCAATGGCGGCCATTACATCTTTCAGAGAGATTACATTGTCTGTCTCTGCTTCTTCTGCAGATAGCGAGTGGGGGTCTAGGGCCTGCGGCGAGGTTATGGTATATTGGTCCATTCTGCTCTGAGTGTGGAGCCTTTTTGTTCTATCTTTCCCCATGCTTTCTGTTGTGCCTCGTAGATACAGTCCTTGTGTTGTGGTCCCCTGACGGAGGTTAACAGACGGTGTGTGCCTTGTCCGCTCGTTTCTTTATGGTCTGTAGGCACTCTGAACGAGACCCTACGTGTCCAGTCCGATACCAGTGAGTCTTGCTGCTTTGTCTGGATGCCCTCTGGATATACCTGTGCTTCTAGCTGGGGGCTGTGTGCAATGGTGTCGCACTTTATGGAGGGGGGGGTCGCCGGCCCTGGGTCCGGTGTTGCGCTGCTGGCAGGTCTGGTGATACACGACCCGGGAGGTGCCCCGCCAAGTGCGCGGATCAGTGGCCGCCCAGTAAGGCCCGTCCGCCGCGCGTCCCCGGGTGCGAGGTGCCACTTTACCTTGTCGTGGGCCCAGCGGTGTGAGGCTGTCGTGGATGCGAGGAGTAACGGGCAGTGATGCGACTTCTCTGCCTCTCCCCAGGAACGTTCTGTTGAGCACCGGGGCAGGGACCAGGTTGTGCGTGCTCAGGATGTCATGGCTGTGTCGCGCTGAAGCGCTCCCGACCTCCCACCTCAGTCCGCGCAGCTGTAGTTCATGTGGGGCTCCGTGCTCCTGTGGGCCTCCTCGGAAGGGTTGTATTTGCGCCTCGGCCGCCACCCAACGCAGGCCTCCGGGTCCGCCCACGGACCGGCGCGTTCGCCGCCGTCTACGCTCTTCCAAGCCCCCTCAGCGTCCGGTGGTCGGCGGCCTACACCGCAACGCAGGCCTCTTGAGACAAAGCACCCGGCGCCGGAGCGGCGCACCAAAGTGCACCGCAGGTGGGCCGCTAGCGGGCGCACGCCGACTCCACTGCTCCATGGACCCGGGCTGTTTCACCCTCCTCCGCCGGTCCGCAGGGCAGGGGGCCCTCGATCTGCCTCCCCCGCCCGGGTGCCGGACTCTCCCCTTACGCTGGGGTCCGCCTCAGGGCCCGGCCGCGAGGGCCCAGAGCGCTGCACACAAGCGGGGCGTCCCGTGTTCTCGTCCCCTCGATCCGTCCAACACTGGCTGCCCACGGGCCGGAGCGACGTTGGAGCCTCCACAGGGGCCGCGCTCCACTTCCACCGCCTTTGGAGAACCGGTGGCGGTCAGGGTCTCACCGCCACGCAGCCCCGCTCTCCCGCGACGAGTTGATTACCGCGCGCAGGCGGCCATCTTTTGGCGGGCTGACCCGCGCTCGCTCGGAGCTCTTCGTGCCCACAGCTCTGGGATTCAAGGGGCGATTTCTGCCAAATTTGCACCAGTTGTGCCCGAGGGTATCCGGCACCAGTCAGAGACGTTTTGGGTCCAATAGTCCACAGGAAACAGGCGATTTGGTCAGGATGTTCGATGCGGCTGCGGGAGCTGGAAAGACTCACGTCCTTCTCATCTCGCTGCTGGCCACGCCCCCCCAAGGGTCCTTTTCTTAATAATTATTTTTTTTTACTTTTGCTCGAGCGAGCTGCGGGGTTGTCCCCCGCAACTCCCGCCCCTTTATACTGTATAGTATAGTGAGCGGGGTATTGCGGGGGACACACCCGCAGCCCCCAGCTTTTTATTTTTTTGTCATTTTTTTTTCTTGACTTCTTTGTCATTTTTTTTGGTTTTGCTCGGGTGAGCTACGGGGGTGTCCCCCGCAACACCATGCTCACTATACTGTATACTATAGTGAGGAGGGTGTTACGGAGGACACCCCCGCAGCCCCATTTCTTTTCTTTTTTTTGTTCTGGTGGGGCGCTGGGGGGGTGTCCCTCCGCAACCCTCACTCACTGTAGTGAGTGGGGTGTTGCGGGGGAAACCCCCCAGACCCCACAGCCTTTTTTAAAAACAATTGTTCATACCGGCTCCACCAAAACACCTAAACACATATCACGAAAAGTTCGAACCTTTGGTAGAACTTTCCGTGGTGTGTGTTTTAGGTCTTTTGGTGGGGTCCGGTAATTTTTATTCGGACATTTCGCCCTATTCCCATATGCACAGTGAACCAGTTTCTCTTTGGAATATACAGCAGTACATAGGACTGGACAAGGACATGCAGCCCTGATAAATTCAGCAGTGGTCCCAACAGAAGAACCTCACAAGTCTGCTTTTTTAGCTGATTGTTCAAACCAAACAGCACATGGGGAATCGTGGGGCAAGCAGATGCAATTACTGGAGAATGCTGCAGACGATGAAATGGAAGCAGCGACATCCATTCTAGGCACTGAGAACGCGCGCGCTGTACTTGCATCGAAGCTCATGCTGTTTCATCTTAAATTCCTTGATCAGTACAATGAAAAGTAGAACACTGCCTTCAATTGCATTCAAGTAGCATCACCGGTGATACCCTTTAGATAACTCACAGATTTGAAAGACTACTGAGATGTTTGACTACGCTTCACGCAAGATTGCTGGATCTCAATTGTTGAACATTTGACATTTTATAAAAGTACTGCTTCAAGAACCTTTTCCTGAACATAGAAGCTGAAACCTGGTGCTGTGACGAATTGTCCCTGGAAATGTGGCAATTTACAAAAATACTGCATTATAGAATTGTGACCTCACTCCCTGTTTAGGAATTAGTGCAAGTGCGATACCGAGGCTGCCAGCTAAGCAGCGCAACACTGAATTTTGATTTGAAACATCAAAACAGCGATATGCTTTTATTGCCCAGGTACATGGATTGCAGCCAGAAGCCGGCTACTCTCATTATTAAGAGAGCATTTTAAAATGACACTAAACATGCATGACATGAGATCATATGGCATGCATTCATCACAATGACTGGACGAGGAATATCTTGTGACCCACAAGGGTGGACGACAGGTGAGCATTATTTAAAGTCGCATTTGACCACAGATTGACCCCTAGCGTTACACATTAATGATGAAAATCGTAGCATTTCAACTCTGACTTTTTATGTTAGAGGTGAAAGCACACAGTTCAAAATGCAAAGGGATCAGGGTTGCTGTGAGAGCGTAGAAAGCAACCCTAGCTATGCTGCACAAGAGCTGTGTATGGTTCAAAGAACAACAGGCTCATCCGTCCCTTAGGTCAAGGCAACATTTTATTAGAACCCCAGAATTGTTTAGGGGCACACAAGACCATGCTGAGATGCATGAGAATACAGTTTACCCCTGAGATTGGTCCCCCTGAAATACATTTCCTGGATGCATTAGTTACAGCTCAGACTGCGGGATTCTTGACCAACATATGTTGGATACCCACTGACAGAAACAACCTGCTACATGGGTCGAGTTTCCAACCACCTAACCTGATCAGAAATGGACCATACAGCCAACTGTCAAGTGTGAAGAGGACTGTCAGTGATGATGAACAAAGAAAAAACAAGCTTGATAACATGAAACACACATTGCAATGTCTTGGTTATAAGGATGAAGAGTTTATTTTATCAAAAGTAATCTACTTTTACAAAACAATACAGAACGACCAGCCCTGACCTTACCTTTTCAGAGCCAGAGGATTAGGAAAATCATTTTTAGACGCTGGAATATCATCACCACTGACACTAGTCCTAAATCACCTTTCAATCATCCACCTGTGTTTTCCTCCAAACATAGTCACAATTTACATAGCTTACTTGTTCACACCAAAGGTCTAAAAAATCAAAGAAAGCAGTGCCTAGCAGATGTGGGAGTTTTCTGTGTTCACATTGCTCGAAGTGTAAGAACTCATAAAGGAGATACTGTGCACTACCCCAGGACAGGGGAAAAGATCAAATTGAAACATTTTGTTACTTGTGATACTTCATGTATAATGTATGCCCTTACATGTCTGTGTGGTATTTATTATGTTGGGAAGTGTAAACGTATAGCTGAGATTCGTTGGAATGAACCTCGATCCAACATACAAACTGGTAATCTCAATTCACGCATGACGAGGCACTTTCAAGACCAATGACATCAATTCAGACAAATCCGATTCCACATACTTGAAGTCATCCCATGTAAACCACATTGAGGACATCCACAGAACGCCTTCTGGATGCATCGAATAGACGCTTTGGGCTTTTTATGAAGTCTTGTTGCACTGTACTCTTTTTAGTCTCGACTGATTACTGAGGCCACTCACTCCTTTTTTCTTTAGTACCCAGTACATTGGTTTTTGCTAGTGCACACCTAGTGGTTAGTGGTCGGTAATTCTTATTATGTTGCATCTGCAGAATGCATACATCTGTGCAATTATACACATTTGGCTGACCCCTAAATCCCTGATCCCTAAATCTTATGTACCTTTTGAGGCAGCCTGCACTTCTGTAGTTGTTTGTTAATATGTTTTTCTGCTTTCCTGTAGTTCTGGACTGCTTTATGATCCTATTTATTTCTAAATCCAGATTGACTGGCTTTCTTAATGTTCTAGACTATCCTTCTTTGATTATTAACATTTGTGACCTCCTTCCTTATTGCCAAATTCGTGTTTCCCCTAATTTTATACGTCTACCTTTCTAGTCACTTTGATTTCCGTAGCATCCTTTTTTGTTCAGACCATTTTTTATGTCTCATTTTTCACTTTTTCCTCGGATTCGTATTTTTTTGTTCATTTTGTACTTTATTTACATTACATGTGGTGATGTCATCACACGGTCACGTAATGACATCATCATGCGCCTTAATAACGTTTTCTGAGTGTTGATGTTGCCAGTCTTCTCAGACATGACCACAGACCTTCCTACCTACCGGTCTGCTGAGTTTCGTTCTTGGGAACAACACTGGTGAGTCTTCCGGTTACTTTATTGCCTAGACCTTTTTGATCCATCCCTTTTGTTACCCATTTCTGAAGCCTCCTTGTGATCTTCCCTTGTTTTTCTTCTTTGCACACAGCATTCTGGTGGCCTTTGTGCTGATTTATGCAGGTACTTTTCCATATTTCTTAGCTAATAGCTTATCTGCTGTGTCCATTTAGTATTAGGTTTTGAGAGCCCTCCCTTTTTTTGTATATATTTTTCCTACGGAGGCTGACTTTCTGTAGCCCAAGAGACAGGTACTTACTCTTTGCCATCTTTTGTCTTCTCGCTTGAATCTCGTGTTTCCTTGTGTTACATTCTCACATGATTTTGATGAATCCTTCCATGTTATTGTCTATTTGTCCATAGAAATGGATTTTGTACCTTATGAGGGACAGGTATTACTTTCTGTTGTTTAATATTATACATTGGAACTTTGTATTTCTATTAGCGGCAGACGCTAAACTTAATTAATTGTTTATTTCTTAGTTTTTCTTTTCTCTATTTCGATATGTAGCTCATCTAGATGTGCCCTGATGAAGGATATCTTGTTATCCGAATGCTTTGGTCATGACATTTTGCACTGTTGCATTTGTGATTGTAAATATCTGTTTTACACATGAATGTCTCACAATCTTTTCCTTCTGTTTTTGATACACAGTGTGTCAGTGCCTCTGTGCACCATTGCTGTGAGCACGCAGCAGGGGTGTTGCTAGGTCTGGAAAAGACCCAGGGCTTCGCTGATGTCGGAATTGTCGGGACTGGGGGCTAGCTAGCCTTTTGGTTGTAGCTCCTGAGATTCTATCCGGGGCTACAACCAAAAGACCAGGGGCTATAGCCCCCTTAGCCCCCTCCCCCATAGCAACGCCTCTGGCACGCAGTATTGATGTGAATCTGCTTCAATGTCAATTTTGCGTTTAAATTTCAGCCAGCAATGGGTTTCAAGTTCAAGCTACCACAATCATCTTTTATGGCCAAAAGCCAAATTCAGTGATCCCTGAGTCAGCGTCATAAAAATATGGCTGCCACCATGCAATGAGGGCCATCATTGGGCAACCTTTGGTGACAGATATGTATCTCTTGACCCTGGTCATTATGATCTGTATTTGAGTGTGTATAGTTTTATGTTTGAATAATTATTCATTTGACTATTTAAACAAAAAAAAAATGTAATCCAATTATATGTATGTCACCTAATACCAGTATCAGAGTTGCGGCTCTAGCCAGCTGCTTATGTTTGCTATGACACTTTAGCTCTACGTCTGGTTCAGATCACTTGCAAATGGTCTACCTAGTTGGTCTTCTGAGATTTAAGTGGTGGACTCCTGCTCCAACAATAGCGAAGGACATTTGCTTGTTAATTCTGCACTATATTGAGATGACAAATGTTTGCCTTGCTGTTGGCTCACACAGTTGTGTAGTCTACTGGCAGTCAATCCCAAGAATGCACATATAGTACGCATGGCTCATGAGCTTAGTGTGTAAACATGTAAAACTTAGTGTGAAACAAAACGTGGAAGGTTTTTGTTAAACAAAGAGATGTCGTGCCTGATGTTCAAAACAGCTGGACATTCGCAATCGGTCAGAAAGTCTATTGCCAACATGCAGAGATCATGTGTAACATACATAAGGCAAGCACAGCACATTTCTAGCAATGAGTTCAGATGCAACAGCCATCAGGAAAATCCAAAGTATTTGAGAGAAAAAGAAGGAACTCTCAATGCAAAATAGTGGACGCAAAATCACAAGAGAAATGTAACAACAAAAACAAACAAATGCATTGTAAAGAAACATGCACAAACTCAAAGCAGGGGGAAAGCGCAAAAGGCTTCTCGGTAATCAGTGAACGGCTGAAAACCAACCAGCCTCTACATGGTACTTTTAGTGGAGCTCTGAAGAGGCACAGAAAATGAAGAAGGACAGAAAGTATATACAAGCATAACCTGCTCACATTCAAAATGAGGAAGCAAGCAGTAGCTTCCTACAGGAACTATTCTACAAGCTCAGCCCAGAAATAGATCATTACTAGATCTATTTCCGGGCTGAGCTTGTAGAATAGTGTAGAATATTGTGTACCTTATGAGGCACAGGTATTACTTTCTGTCGTTTACTATTATACATTGGAACTTTGTATTTCTATTAGCGGTACACACCAAACCTAATTAATTATTTACAAATTGAACTGAGGCCCTATGGTTGGAACCAACCTTGCTGAGCTCTGTTTATTGTTGTGATGGCCTAATTGTTAATGCGAGGTCACAGGGTGTATTATGAGGTGAGACCCACACCTCCTTTGTTATATGATAGGGGATTGTCCTGGGTACCTCGCAGTTTGTTGTTCTTTCTGAAAATAGATTTTCTTTAAAAAAAATGTGCAATGACACTGAGGCGGCTCGTCTACTATGTGTGCATGTTCAGGTGTTTTGTTCAATGCGCTTGGATGACTTTGAGAGCTAGCAATCCAGAGGAGCCCAATTGGATCCATTTCACATAGGGCCGGATCAATTTACCAGCTAATCAATACCATACTCACATGCATTAGGACCTGCGTACACTTCCCAAACATTCCTGCATAGCCTCAGCACTTGAATGGGGGATATATTAAGCAGCAGGTTTCCCCAATCTATTTAGGGCTATTGATCACACACACACACATCCTGCTGTGTCCTTCATCTGTCATACAGAATATTTACCACACCCACAAGGACTAACAGTAATTTAATACATACACCGTGTCAGATGGAACATATATCAGATATATTGGTAGAAAACCCCAGCAAAACATATGACACATGCATTTTCCAATACAGTTCACCACATAGACGTGTGCCCATTGAAGAGGTAGTAGATTTGATATCATATTATTTAGTGACAAGTTTCGAAAAGGGACTGATTTAGGAAGTCAAACTGCTCAGATCTGACCATTAATATCCTTGTCTCGGGAGGTAGTTTAGGGGCAACGTGCTCGCCTTGGAAGCAAGACAACATGGAGCACCGCAGGTTCATCCCGGGTCGCACAGAAACCTGTGGGTGTTAAGTGCGTTATAAATAACCTATCATATCCTTCACCAAGTTAATGCTATTGCACAGAGCATGAGCAGAGAGATCCTGGCCCCTTTGCCTGAATCCTACAATAGCCCTTCAGCAGATACTAGGACAAGGACTGTGGTTGAGAGGACATTACGTTTTCTGAAATCCTAAGTCAGGTTCAACCCATAACTGGAAGACAAAGACAAGGCTAAGATACTGGGCATGTGGGAAGTGCCCAGACGACCGTGGGACTTTGCATGACACTGTCATTAGATCACAAACTATTACTGGAGAATTAGCCTGGCTTTCTTTTGTAGCATACATAAACCTTTGTCATCTTAAAATAAATATCCTTGTGTCAACCTCTGTGTGCCACTGGTTGTGCTGGCTGTGACAGCAATGTTACCTAATGGCTTATCATTGTCTTTGGTCGCTACCTCCACAAGCATATTGAGATTATTCTCCTGGAAGCTCCTGATCCTCTTTCTGTTCGGCAAGTGCTTTGACTGTCTTCTCCATTGGCTATTTATTCCCCCATAATGCTCTGTTCTCTGGTTTCCCATTGTTCTCTGGTTTCCGGCTCTACCTCAATTGTTGTCAGGCATAGCAATGTAGCTGCTTGTCTGTATCATTCTCCTTCCCGCCCCTTCCCCCTCCTTATCATTGTCAAAAGCTCTTACTCTATCTCTAATGTCTCCTGACCTGTTTGATAGCAGCTTGTTTGTCTCCCCCTCCCTCTCCCTCATTTGTTTTCTCCTCCCTTTCCCCCTCCTGTACTATCTGAAATGTTATCAGGCCTAGTTCGATAGTCACTTGTTTTGTTCTTGTGCTTCTCCCTGTACCCCAATCACTCCACCCTCACCTCTTGTTAAATTCCAAAACTACCTCAATTGTCGTCAGGCATAGTAATGTAGCCGCTTGTCTGTCTCACTCTCCTTCTCACCCACCCTCCTTATCATTGTCAAAGGCTCTTGCACTATCTGAAATGTTGCCAAGCTGATTACGATAGTTATTTTCACATTCTGAATGTATCAAGGACTTGTTCCCTCCCTGCCTTGAAGCGCTTTGAACCACATTCTGTATGGGCGCTATATAAATAAACAATCAGTCAATTGTTTGGGAAGCACTCTACTACCATGACACTGATTCTGGGCTCTCCCTCCATCAGGAAATTGTCAGGGTGTGTGGCACCTGCAAGGTTTTGATTGTTATTATTTGGGTATTTATTGAGCGTAAACCTAGCTTTGGGAAGCAACAGGGAGCTTTAAAATCATAGGTGGAAGCACAACGCGAAGGAAGCAGAGATTAAAAGGGGTGCAAGCTAACAACAGGGGTCAGGCAGGGTAGACATTTTGGCAGCAAAGGATCTAAAAACAACCAGGGGAGGAAACAGCAGGGGGCTGATCACCCAGTCTCACGCAGGGTGGGGTGTCGTGGGTGTGCGAACCTAAGTGTTATGGAGGAGCCTTTCATGGAAGAGGAGGGACTTGAGCTCCTTCCTGAACTGTAAAGGCAAGAAGGCAAGTCTGATGTTGATAGGGAGGGGTCCTCAAAGCCTGCTGCATGACATTTTGCAAAGTCACTGCTTTGCTACTGCAGTTGCAGCCCACTTTACTGAACATATGAATGGGTAGTTGGTACTTGTAGCTCTCTATTTTGCCTGCTCTCATGTCTGAACCATACCAACCTTGACTGTTGGATTATTTAAATACTGTGCATGCTATAACATGACTTAGTCACTTAAAATTCAAGGTAAAGTATGATAGGTCTTAGATGCGTAAGACATCTTGACAGTTCATCGGCAATAGAGTATAACCAATGTATGATACGTGTTTCACTCTCAGTAGAGCTCATCTGCTGACTATAGCTTAGAAATAGCGTGAATACAACCCCCAGCACAATACACGGAGAGTGGCATATGAAATGTTCCACCTAGAAAGAGGAACTCTGGGCAAGCTGTCATTTTAGGTGAAGAGTGAGTGTTCCCACTAGAACATGTGACTAGACCAGTGACTCTCTATTTTGGTCTCGCTCATAACTGTGGCTCAGTACCTTATGTTCTTGTGGTTTCCAGAGAACTGGGGGCTTTTGTAACTGTTTAGGATTACCTCTGAAAGTATACCAACCAAGTAAAGCATACACACAATTACGAGGCACTATAAATTATAAAACTACAGATACAAGTCCCAAGCTCAGGGCGCTGATCCTCGTATTGTGTCATATTGGATATCACAATGTTCAGGGAGCCACTCTGGGATATTGGAGGGTTTCAAAGATTATTAAAAAACAATAGGGTTGCTATTGGGACATTGGGACTGTCCATGAGTGTTTGGATGCTGTGAGGTGCGGGCCTCACACCAACTGCAAGATACATGTGTCCTGCTTTACACGTGGGAGCGCTGGTGTTATCCCTTAGAGCAGAAGAGTTCAACCAGTTCTCAAGGGCCTCAGGCACCGGTTTAAGCTTTAGCAAAGTTGCCAAATGCCAACTGGTTCCTTCTGACTGCCCCATACCCCCAGTTCCCTCTAACTGCCTCATACCCTGTGTCTTAATAACAGAAAATAATTTCATATTAGTTCGACTGCTCTCTGGCAGATGGCCTTTTAATGTCCTCCCTACCTGTCATTCCCCATCCGGCCTGCCACCACATTCCACACAGCGGAAGAGCTGAGGCTGGATCACCGTGCCAGTCAGGTCTACAAGGATGAGAGTCTTGATGGAAGAAATGCCATCACACTTGAGGACTGTAGAGAGCGATCCTAGCTTCAGAGCCGTAGAAGCATTCTCTGTAAGTCCAATACAGGAGCCCCGCATACAGCTTGTCAATGGACCTCAGTCATGAGTTGAAGCACTCCTGCTTTTCCAATGCTTGCTCCACGCACATCTCAGCCCCGATGCGGAACTACCTGCTATTCCAGAACTGGGAACAACACACTGCTTCATTACTGCATATCAACTGTGGCCTTCAGCAACCCTGCACCCCAGCACCTATCAACTGTGGCCTTCAGCACCCCAGCACCTATCAACTGTGACCTTCAGCACCCCAGCTCCTATCAACTGTGGCCTTCAGCACCCCAGCACCTATCAACGGTGGCCTTCAGCACCCCAGCACCTATCAACGGTGGCCTTCAGCGCCCCAGCACCTATCAACGGTGGCCTTCAGCGCCCCAGATGGGATTGTAATATCCATAAAACAAATAACTGTTGTTTCTTAAATTTAATCTTTTATGAGCATCGGGCATACAGCAAGATAATCTGTAGCACACACAATCACCCCCATAGACAGATAACAGTCGTGTATTGTTGCCCAACTGAACGGTGCTCATTTTACCGACATTGGAAGGATGTAGGGCTCAGAGGAGAAATGGGACTCCCACCACCTAGTCCATAAGGTCAAGCACAGGCCCCTTTAGCAGATGCATTGGTCAATGGATCCGTGGATGCGGCTTTCTTCCGGGAACTGCAGCCATGTTTTATATTTTCCCAACTTAAATGAGCCTTGTATAGCCCAGTGCCACGGAAGAAACACAGCATCATAGATTGAATTCACTAGGAGATATGCAGGATTAGAGCTCAGCTCTGCCGCTGTGACGGTGAGGCTAGGGCTGATGCCTACAGCAAATTCCCTCTCTATAAATGAGGCCGCCTGAGCATTGTCAGAAAAGGATTAACTTGAAAGCATTCTTCCCGGGGCATTGCCTGACTCGGTAATGCCCCTGCGGTGAGGGGCTTATTGCTATTAGTAGCCCGTCCCGCAACACCGGGGTACTAATAGCATTTTTTCAGTTCAGAAACGCTGCAGCATTTCGGAGCAGAAAAAATGATGTTAAAAAAATGGATGCCGGGAAAGGGAAAATGGAGTCCGTTTTCCCTTTCAATGGCAGCCATCGGGAGCAGATTTGCTGGGGACAGAAGTGTTCGCAGCGCGTTCGCTCCCTTAAAAGGAGAAAAAAGAAGGTAAGTGGAGTTGGTAGGGCAGGGAGGGGTTTGTTTGCAAGGGGGCAGGGGAGGAATAAAGTAAATACTTACTTGAATCCCCAGCGGGGGAGGATGGCAGCCTTCAGCTGTGTGGAGGCTCAGAGCAGGGATTGCCCCGTTTTGAGTCTCCTCATTGGCTGAGAGGCTGCCACCGCCAGGAACAAAGGAAAGGAATCCCGGCTGAGGGATTACCGGTCAGGTAAAGCCCTGGCGAGGGCCAATTAGAATGTTTGTTACATTCTGATTGACCCTTGCCGGATACTAATGAATAATATATTCGATAAACTGCACGTGCACGCTGATGCCATGTTGAGGTGTTATAAAGTAAATAGAAAAGATTTTTTAGTAAATGTGAGGCGTGTTTTAATGTGTTGTGAATTTATCTCAAGAAAAGATGGAATAGGATGAGACCCCTAATAGCTTTATGTGTTTAGGGAGGAGGGTCTGATTTAGTTGAATTTGTTAGTCGCAGAAAAGCATTAGAAGAGACAAAATGCCAGAAGAGGCCATTTTGTTTTCGAACACCTTCTCTCCATTATGATTTTATTTAAGGCATCTGTGAAGCTTGGGCCTAGCTTCCGCAGACAGCAGAGAGTTATTCATTGCAGGATGAATGCAGAGACGAACAAACATATAAGCAGCAGAGGAGATGAAGAGCCTCTAGGATAAGTCAGGCATGGATTGAGCCGAGGATCATTTACATATGTTTGAGGGTTTGGTTGAGGCCAAAGAACATAATATGCTTATAGCTGGGTACGATTTGGATTCGGGCCCACGGGATTCAGGTGACCAGGCCATTAGGTAGTTTAATTCCAAGAGGTTTTCTCTGAAGTGGAGATCCTTGACTTTTTTACTGAAGGAGTATTGATGAGGTGCTAATCTGATTAGGGTGGGAGGAGCCTTCTAGTTCCTTAGAGCGTAGTTGTAGAAGGACACTCAACGAGTCTTCTCTCATGATTGTTGTGCTCTGAGATGAACTTGGTAGTGTAGTCTCCTCTGGATAGCGGTAGCTTCCGTGTCATGGAAGATGGACTCTTGGCTGAGATGGCCTGGAAGATGATGCAAACGATTTTGAGGAGGATGTGGGTGGTGAGAGGTCTCCAATTTCAGAAATGTCTGGTTCTGGAATGTCTGGTGAACTGAAGCGAGGGGGACTCTAATTTCAGGGATGTCAGGTTCGAAAATGTCTCTGGAACTTAACATCTGAATCTACTGAAGGTGGCCAATAGAAACAAGCCTACGTCTATATTTTGAAAGTCAACAACCCTAAGAGCAATCAGCTACCAGGGGCAAGTACAAAGCACAGAAAAATAACCAGCTCCTGGCGTGTGTCTATGTTTGTCTTCCTTCTGTCACACCATGTTGAAACTCTGGGAAGACCCCGAGATGTAATTTAATCATATGCATACATCTCAAACTAATCAAATCACTTTATTCGGACATTAATCCACTAAAGTTCTCCTATAAAACGGTAAGAAAAGTAGATCCAAAATTTTAAAAAAAACATAAGTCCCCATTATTACAAACCAGATAAAATCAATGTAAAAACACGACTTAAATGTGTGATAACCAAGATCATTCTTGGCCCCTTCTGCAAACAACAGTTCCGCTCATGCTCCCTCTGTCCTTTGCTACCAACAGTGTCTTGGCCAATCTATATCAACAGGCAATATCACTGTAGAAGCATTAACATGGCTGAAAATGATCAGCAGACCCAATGAGGCTTTCATGTCTGCTGTGGGGGGCGGACATGACCTTTGATGACCCGCCAGCCCAAGCCATGGTAGTTCTGTGCGAAGCGAGGGCCTCAGTTCGGGCTGTGGCCTGTGAAAGGATATGTTCACCCCGCACAGTGGGCATGAAAGCCATGTGCCCCACGGGGTTCATCAACGGTGTGAATGGCGTTCTTTTTTTTCCTCTGGAGATTCGAGCTGATTGCACAGCCGAACGTCCGAGGAAAACAAAAAGAAGTAAAAAAGGATGGCCACCATTTGGAAAAGCCACTAAGTCCTTTTTCCATTTCTATGGTGGCGACCAGACGGAAGGACCCCCGGGACCTGAGCATAAAGTTCCGGTCCCCAGCAGGTAAGTGGGGAGGGAGTGGGGAAGGTGTTGGATTGTTTTGGGTGATAGAGGGGCGGTGAGGCAACAGGGAGACGCTCCCTGTTGCTGCCCCATGTTAAAAATAAATGGTACCACCTGGGGTAGGGCCTTGTGTGGCTGGAAGCAGCGGCCTGAGAATGTCTATTCTCACCCACTGTTCCAGCCACTGATTGGCTGATGACCCTTCCCCAGGTGCGATTATCCTTTTTGCTTTTCTGCTTGAAACTACATTCTTCACGAGATTTTCCAAGTTTTGCTTCCGACACGTTGGTCCCATGTCAATGTCTACCTGTTGGAGTTCTTTTTGTACACTTAACTTAGAGCCAGGATCACGGTCTACCAGGCACATTCCAAGTTTAGGGCCTCTGTCGTGCCAGGGACAGCCTTGATTTCATATGTACCCCATCTTTTAGGCATCACACAAAAGTGAGCATTGTAATTGTGTCTTTTCAATCACTGTTGCGCACACATCCACATTGTTTTTTTCTTGCACATTTTTATTGTCTTTGCATGTCCTGATATTATACAATGTTTTATGTTTTGAGCATTATTTCTAACATCCATGCTGGAAAACTAAAACAAAAAGTTAATGCAAAGATTAAGTAGACAACAACAAAACGAGTTACACCTCAAATTAATTGGGACCTAAGAAATGATTTTCCTTGAAGTCATCATATGTTCTTCTCAGGAGAGTCTATTGCAAAATAGATCATAATGTCTGAAGAAAAAGTCCATGTTTTCTGTTTCTCTTTTAGGTAAGGTTTCATTAGGATAGCTCAGGGGCAATGTGCTCGCCTGGGAAGCAAAACCTCACAGAGCAATAGAGGTTCTATCCCCGGGTCTGCAGCTTAGAAACCTCCGGGTATTAAGCGCATTATAAATTACATATCATATTCATATCATAAGATGTGTGTTGCTTTCTCGGGCGCCGCTTTCATTTTCAGTCCGTTCCAACGGGGTGGAGTCTTTTGTTTAATCTCTGCCCTCTCCCCTAATACTTGCACACATCTTGAACGTTAAACTGACTACCCATTTATTCATCTGAACACAGCACAAACCAATAAATCAAATTCTGGCCAGCACGCCCACTTCCATTTGATCCCAGAAACTGTGCCGTAAAACTAAATTAAATATTCGGCTCCCTCGTCCCATTTCTTCCTGGTTTCCTGCAGACATTGACAGAATGGCTTACTACATGCTTGGCGGTTATGGAGTATTCTGAATAGAATATCACCCGTTTGAATGAGCACCTGAGTAGATACTGAATGAGTATTGGACGCATTCAGTCTACACAAAATACTGCACGCAGTAATCCCAAATACTGCATGCAGTAAATACTATATGATTAAGAGTTGAAATACTGTATGAAAATCACAGTAAACACAAAAAGACTGACCTCCAGGTAACTGGTGCCAGTAATGAACTGGCTGGTGGGTGAGGCTAATTCAGCTCCAGGGGCACCACACCACCTGCTGAGGGTATAAAAGGCTCACAGGACTCATAGTGCACCAGGGATCAGCACGCTGGGCATTGCAGCATCGAGGCTTCATGTACATGAGCCCCTGGTAGCAGTGGGTAGGGCCGGGCACCAGAGGCAGCACCAGGAGGAGGAGAGAAGACCGGTGGAGCAGCAGGTGAGGGAGCGGAGGATAAGGTGAGCTCCTGTAGAGCGGGTGAAACCAACGTCATGCATGCTCATCAATGCGCCAATATTCACCGGCTATAGGCGCGTCATCACCTCCATTGTGGAGGTCATTCAGGAGGGAAGTGGCAGTGCACATTGTGTAACAGGGACATTTCAGCATAAAGTGGCAATGCCTCATGGGATGCCCCAGCCGATTCTTTCTGTGCAGAAGAACTAGATCTTTCAGGCCTGCTCATCACATGTCAATGGGCACAGCTTTCTCCCCCAATACTCGAGCAGTAATCAGTTTTATGAGACCCCTGACTTCTACTTTGCTATGGAGGGCGTGGAATTGCCACGCCTTCTGTGATCCTCCACGTGCATTTGAGCATAGATTTTACAATTGGAAACAGCAGCTGTCGAACAGCGAGTCATCTTTCACCATCAAAATGCGGATGTCTGATCACTTTCCTGTTCTGAATACTACCAAACCTGATGAGCAAAGAGAGGCAAAGTGGGGCGGAAGTGTTCTGGGTGTGCAGTTCACCTTGGAACTCCCTTGAAGGAAGACGTGCCTTGGGCTCTACATTCAATTGGTAATGACTGGATACTGCTACTGTGCTTTTAAAAATAAGGACTAGTTAATGAGTGGGACGAGCGACGCGAGGCAAAGTGTGGCGGAAATGTTCTGGGAGTTCTGCGGTTGTCCAAAGTGAACGATAAGCTGCTGTGGGGTGTCGTGGAACCTTCAAGAACTACGCTTGTCACTCTTACTTCACTTTAACGCTTTGCGCGGTGATTGCTCTGTTTATTTGATCACATTTATTGAGCAGAGCAATATCATGCAGTTTTAATCAGGACACGCAGCTACATTTCTACGGTGATAACGGTGTCCTACGTAGAAAGTCAACGCCATCAAAATGGTTTCATCGCTTCCCGCCGCACTCATCGTTTGACTTGCTTTCTGCTACTATTTGTAGTATTACTGCCTGACAGTGAGACAGCAGCTATGCAGACGTTATATTCACTTTATTAACATCATTGGCTATTGAACGCTGCTTCGGGGTGACTGCGGCCATATTGCATTTGACCTCCAACGGACATCTCCTGCTACAGCTTTGGTTTGTTATTTGGAGAAGCTTATTTCTTAACTGGCTTTCATTCTTTTGGGCAGTGGCTAAAACCAATTGCTGGAGTGACTGCGGGCAGATTCTGCCTTTGAACTCCATACAGATATCACCTTTTGCCATTGTTTTTTCTAATTGGGAACTAAGTTTTTAAATTTTATGAATATTTAGTCAGTGTGACGGTTGCTGAGTTACTGTGATATCATTGTCAAGTGTGCGCCTAACCACTTTATGGTAGTAGACCTGAGAAGTGGCAAGCGCCTTGTGGAGCGGGCACCCCTTCTACCTAAATTAGCTACAAGCTTAAACAAACAACTTATTGCTATGCCTAAACCATTGTGTACTCGCTCAGGTGTTGAACCAAACCTTAACAGCTCAAGTTGTTCCAGAGAGAGGGGGGGTTGGACTCCTTGGCCAGGAACACAATGATGAATGGGGCGGCTATGGAAGAGGCTATCCCCTTGCAGGATGTGGTCAATGTGGACAGTGCCAACAGGACCTACAATGCAATCAACCCTCATGCATTGAGCGTATGTCCAACAAATACAAACTTCAATAGATGACTCTTCATGTTCACTAACTCATGTAGACCAGGAGGACATGCTGAATTGTGTTGATGACAACTTTATTTCAGATGTTACAATCTTGGCCCCTGTTGTGCTAATTGAACAGGGGAAACGAGTGTGGTTGTCTTTAGGGCCTCCTATACCACGTTCTATGCCCCCCCTGCGATTGATGAGGTCTGTTTATACAATCATGTTGCCTCTCAGCCCTTGAGTCCTGGGGGGGCTTTCCTATGAGAGGTTGCCTATTCAGTGTTCATATTCTGATCCCCCAGATGTTCACTTTAATCAGTCTGTGTTGGCTTCCCAAATTGAGAGCCATGAGCACTATGGAGGCTCTTCTGGCTTATTGGGATCCTTAAAGCCTGTGCAGGGTGTCAACATCTTAAGCCAGGGGGCGCTTCTTTCAGCGCTACTCAGGAGTGGTATAAATCCACAGGAACCTTCTCCTATTGATATTTGTTCATTTCCTGTTCTCACTAGAATCATGAATTTGCTAGACAAAGGGCATGCCACTACACAATGTGAACTTCGAGAAGTGAGGATATCTTTGAGGGAGATCTATTCTAAAAATTAACCTGTTGGAGGGTTTCGTTCTGGCTTGTGGCTATAAAATGGCTAATGTGCATGATGGGCCAGTGAGCAAAGTGGTGTCTGCAACGTCGATTGACTGTCATACTCAGTTGGTGGGTGATGAAGATTAACATCTACTTTCTCATGCTCCCACTGCGGGCCAGGCAATGTCTCATTGGGAAAGTTCGTTCAGCCCCATGTTGGGCTTAAATCCTGTGAAGCATGATGGACAACTACTTGATGGGCCATTTGGGTACTCCTCTGTGGATCCTCCACCTATGAGTAGGGATGACCTCTGGGGCATTGTGGTTACTAACACGTCCAAATTGACCTTGTTGGAGAGGGATGTTCAGAGTCTTCTTGTTATACTGGATGGGGGATCTATGGTGGGACTGCCCGAGGTGGAGGCTTGTATAAACCCTCTGGCGTCAGATTCTTCCCTGCCGAATAGTCCTACTCCCCTTTTAAATCTTATTGTGAAAAATCATGAGACATCAGATCCTGGGCTGGTAGTTCTATCTAACCAGACCCAGACAGTGCCTCCCCATTCTCCAGTTTCAGTTTTCTTGGATTCCTGCACAATCAAGTGCAAAGAAAGCAAAGCAAGAAGAAACGCGAACAGGAGCTCTGAGAAAAATAATGTGAAAAAGACTAAATATATGCAAGCAGTGAAAATACATGAGCCTAATTCTTCATTGATCTTCATTGATCTTAATTGATCTTAATGCCTCAAATTACACTGATGAACAATGGGTGTGGAAGGGGTCGATCCTAAGGGATAGGTAGCCTTCTTGAAGACGCAGCAAAGTTCTACTGTATCGCAATCTATCTCACAGGAGATAAGCTTAGCCAGTGGGACTCCGATAGCCGTGGGAGTCTCATCGGTTCCTATGCTTAACATCACATGTGGTGAATCTATGATCTTACCCTCTCTTTTGCCACAAAAGGGTACTGGGACAGTTCAAAGTAAATTGATCTCCTTTTTCCCATCTGCTGGGGAAACTAATAATAGTGCAGTGTTGCTGCCAATGGTGACCAAGGAGGTGTTAGGACGCATTACTCAAATTGCTTTACCTGTGCCACTTCCTTTGAGTGTCTTGTGGGTAACTACTGCCCCCACACTGTTGGAAACAAACCAGACAGTACCCTCCTTAGTCTCAGCTCACCTAAGAGCGATCAACTGCAGTTAAGACATGAGCGTTATATCTCAATGCTTATGGAATCGCAGAGTAATGTAAAAATGAATGGAACAGGTAGGCTGAATAGATCTAGGCTGCTGGATTTATTTAAACTGACCCTGGCACTTAGATCTGTGAAATGCATGTGGATTGAATAATCTCAACAGATGGTTTCTCAACCCAGGTTCTTTAGATAAATGTAAGATTCTCATGTTCCATTAAACAATGGCCATTTCCCACTCTCAACTTACAGGTTACGTGACCTTTACTACTCCTGCTATAAGAGCTGAATCAGGTAGACCAATCGGGGGATTAGCAATACCAATTGATATGAATTGCATCACAATTAGTCCATTTATCTGATGGTCTCCTAGCCGTATCTATTAATTCTTTGGAATAAAAATTGTCGGTTTTATTTGCTAATCTGTATTGGAATCCATCCAAACATAAATTGGATGGATTTCTTCAGAATGTATCAGAGTTATTCCCTGCCCTGATTGTCTAAATATTGTAGGGGGAGATTTCAATTGTGATTGCTTTGAGGGTTTTAAATTTAACACAGGTTCAATGTCCTGCACTGCAATTTCTTTAAGTGGTCAAAGAGGTAGGGCGTGGGACCTGTTTCTCTCTGAATGGGAGCTTCAGCAATTGGGGGTGACCACTAGATCTGTCTTCCCCATGCAAACATTGCATAGAGGCAACCTCCATTCTAGAATTGATTACTTTTACATACCGTCGTTAGTTAAGGCGAATTGTGGACCAGTGAACATTCACGATCCATGTTTAGGAGACGATCTGATGCTGGAGTTTACTTTTACAGTTAGAGCCAGTATTTGAATTTAATCCAACACTCACTTTTCTTTCATTTGATTGGCCGGGAATCTCACTGAAATGGAACCAAAATTAAGTGATAAAT
The DNA here is from genome assembly GCF_040938575.1 of Ambystoma mexicanum. NCBI lineage: Eukaryota > Metazoa > Chordata > Amphibia > Caudata > Ambystomatidae > Ambystoma > Ambystoma mexicanum. Next base: position 647,699,734 of record NC_090928.1, on the reverse strand, counting down.
GTACCCGTCTACTTAGATCGGAAGTCGAATCATCTGAGGTGTTGTTTAATGTAGATCTGTCTTCTTCAGATAGGGCTGCTACTTTAACTGAGATTGTGATGCTTAGTTCAAAGAGGATTGCTGGTTCAACTATGGCCATTTCTGAAAAAACAGCTCTGCATGCCTTTTACGATAAAAGTGCTGCTTTCAAACGATCCACAAACAGAAAAAATAGAAATGTGGAGGACCAACGTTTTACTCAGGTACAATATGTTGAAGAAGAAAAACATATTTGTCAGACTCATAAGAATTTTGTCAAATTTCTAAGAACAGATATCCATATAAGGGCTAATCAAGTAATGGGTACACATCTTTGTAATAATAATACAGGAGCTTTTTGGACTACTATTAACACAACTATTGAAAATGATCGGAATATCATGGCATCTCAGGTTTCTGAATATACGTGGGTTACATTTTTTACTGACAAATACACATTTCTGCAAGCTTTTGCTGATGTGATGGAGCCATGTGAGGGCACTAGTATAAAGGGTCTGTGCCCCTGGGAGGAGGATATTTTATGGGCCATATGTAAATTGAATCCAACCAGAGCAACAGGTCCAGATGGTATTCCTTCATCTGTTTTGAAAAATGATCCACTCCTTTGAGCTATATTTCCATCTAACTGCATTCCAATTTCATGGACTCAATCGCTTATAATTCCCATTTTTAAAAATGTGATCCCCTGGATGCTTCATATCATAGGCCCATAGCCCTTACTGATGCCTCTTCTAACGTCTTTGCACTTTTGGTTCTTAGGGATTTAGGAATGGTTATGTAACAGTCAGCCCTCCTCTCACAGTTTCAAGTTGGCTTTCAAAAAGAGATGGGGTCTCCCTTAAATGCTACCATATTGGCTCATCTTTTAAACAATTGTCAAGCACAGTCAATGAGGTTCAATTTACATGGCCTCTCTCGATATGTCATCTGCCTTCGACTGCGTGATTAGATCCGTGCTGTGGAACAAATTATTGAGATATAAAATCCCCTTGGGCTTAGTACAGCTTGTGGTAGTATTACATCAGAATACTTCTTTCAAAATTCAGATCACTCGTCAAGCGGCCCTTACGAGTTCCATTACCATGTTCACGGGGGTTAAACAAGGCTGTGCCTTGGCATCCACTTTGTTTAACCTTTACCTTAGTGCTATTGACAAGTTGTGTAATGCTTTCAAGATAACACCAGTGATATTAGGCAGGTTAAGACTACATTAGTTGACTTTCTCTGACAACCTTATCTTTTTTGATAGGACGGCTTTGGGGTTGCAAGCCAAATGAAACCTCTTTTTGCAATACGCAGTGGCATACAGCTAACAAGCTAATGCCCTCAAATCCAAATTGTTTTGTTTTCTCAAAATCCCATCAGTTCAAAACAATGACCTTGACTCTGGGTACTGAGAAAATTGAACGGGACTTGAAAAATTAGGTATTTGCGATGCAACCTGTGCAATTCCTCTTCCATGTGTATGTGGAGGGATTCCCTGTTAGAAATATTTTGACCTCTTTTATCGCATATGCAATGCCTATATGCTAGGATGTGTACATTCTCACTGCTACCACTCTTAAATTATTACTTGATGAAGATTGAGCCTATCCGACTCTATGGATTAGACATCTCTCTATTGGATTTTGGCGATTATTTCAACTGCTTGCAGGGACCGGTCTGGAAAGAGGTGCTGCGTTTTTCTAGTTCTCTTCCAAATGCCATCATTAGGCATGAGTTGGGACTTATCTCCCTATGTACTAGATATCGAAGGCGGCAGTTCCTAAATTTAGCTACATTTCTAAACCCGCCTTTTAATTCATTATATGTTGACTTGGGTCTTATGTTGGTAGAATCTTCATGTAATTCCGTCAATCTTTATAGGCAAAGAATGCACTCTCTTCTCTGTGCTAGAGTGAAGAAGAACGTATCAACCGTCCTTGTTTGTAAAAAAGAAACGTTATAGTCATGATAGGCTCAACACAATTGAAACTATAGGAACCTATAGTCTTCACAGGGAATACGCCTTATTCCCTAGGAAGAAGGACCATCTTTGCACATATATAAAACATTTCCCCTGCAATAAAGCACGTACACTTTATATGTGCTTCCAGCTCAATCACTTTGCTACCAAGGAACGGACAAAGTATTCAGCATCATTCAAGGCATTAGGTCTAACTACGAGTTGTCATTTGTGCAATCATATTGAACACCTGGAAACGTCACTGGGTAATTGAATGTCCCCTCTTTTGATCGATTAGACTCAGAGGGCCTCATTACAACCATGGCGGTCTGGGAACTACGGTACCGGTAAGCGTGCCGGTATCGTAATTCCCGGACCACCATACTACGTGCTCTGTACGCGGGTGCCGTTTCACCTGCCAGGTTTGTCCTGGCGGTTGTAACGGCACCCGCGAGCAGAGCACGTTGGATGCACCGGCACGACTCTGAATGTGCCAGTGCATCCGACGTCCCATCCCCATTCAGCCCTATGGGCCAGAATGGTGAATGGGAGGCCCTTGATTCCGGCACCCAAAAATGAGCAATTACCGGGTCCGCCAAGCTCGACATGACCAGGTTCTTGCCCATTCGCGGGTGCTGGAAAAAATGCAACTCCGGCGGCAGCCGTGCCCTTAATAAGGGCACTGCTACTGCCAGAGTTGTAATGAGGCCCACAGTCTTTAAAGGAATGGTTCGGTCAAAATTGTTTATTGCCCCTACTGGTCGGCCATGTGTTTTTAAGCCTAAGTCGCTCGATTTTAGAAAAATTTCCTATGGACCTTACCTGAGTTTTCGTCCATTAAACGCATGCGAAAACAGGCACCAGGGAGCTGCCATTTTGTGATAATCCTATCATTTCCCCCATCGCCCTGGCTGACCTACTTTTGCGGCACTAAATCATATCACCCGCTCCTGAGCCTGACATTATCAAAACATTCATATTCCCCGCCTCTCTCCGTGACGTTACTGTGCTGCGTAGGCAAACGCACCCAGTCGTCTTCTACGCGCCTTCACACAGAACCCGGAAACCAACACAGATCAGCTCACAACACAGCGCGCCACAATTCGGAATATGAAACTGTACTTTAAACTCAAACAGCAACACAGTAAATTTGGCAAAGTACATTTATTTGACATTAAATGTTTATAGAATATTCTGCAATTGCCATATGAACTCCAAAAGTCATTTATTTTCTTTTATCTCTATCCGCAAATCCTTAAAATTTTATCGTGAGTCACACGCTGTTCATTTATGGTACACAGGGTGTTGGTTTTCGTTCAAAGAGGCACTTTTGTCGCAAGTTGAACTGCAAGGCTGTTCCATCAAGTAGGCACTAGGCCAGCGTAAAGGTTGATATGTTGCTTCTAGCCGCTAGTACCGCGTAAGGGCATATGGGCCCTTGGCGATCGTCCCATAAGATCATCAGAATGGTGCAGTTGTTTACATTAAGCTGCAGCTGGCGGCTGAAGAAGCCGTCTGCCGGTGTCTGAAACTGGTGGCAGGGGCAAAATGGAAGGATGTACCTATTTTGAAAACATAAAATGTATAATTAGTCTCGCCAGCCGATCTTTATTAATATTATTTATTTTATTTATTTTATTTATTTTATTCATTTTATTTATTACGGCCGAGCTGAAACTATTTGCTTTCAAGGATAGTGCAATGGAGTGTGTTTGGCTCTAAAATCAATGTGAAAACTAACAAAATAAATCGAGGTTGGTACGCAATGAGAAACAACTTTTTGTCTACATGCGTGTGGAATGTGGACCTGCATGCCCATGTGCCCGCTACAAGGACGATCCCACAAACCTTTTCAAAGCTCTTCATTCATTCATTTATTCATGCATCCATTCATTAATTTCTTCATTCCGGTATAAAAGCGTCTAAAGAGTTACTTACATTATATTTGCAATTTCCATTGTGTCTCTGCGTAATGCAGTCCGTAAATCCCACTGTGCTCTTGACAACGATTTTTCGTATACTGAACTAACATGAAACTCGGTCTAGTTTAAGAATGTTCTGCCTTATCGTCTCAAATGTTATTGCACCCCCCAAACCCCCTTCAAATGAAGTTCTTTCTGCATGGTCCCTGTCTCTCAAGGTCAAAAAACAATAGAAACTTATACTGCCAGTGCGAGTTGTGGGCCTCTTCAGGGCGCAAGCTGAAAATCAAAGCTGCTGACCTTCACTAGAAATTAGCATACATTCTTTCTTTGCAACATCCTGTAGTAAAGCCATCTGTGAGAACTTGAAGTTTCGAATCCATCTATGTAGTGCGCCTCAATGTGCAAATGCGACTGGCTTCTCTCCCATCTGCAACGGCTCGCTTGGCGCGTTCTAAGGCCCCAATTTTGTCCTCGTTGTCTGCGAGCTTTGAAGCCCCAAAGAACCATAACTATTGAGACTTTTAATTTTTTGGGGAAGGTCAGGGAAAGTATAAAGTACCCGAGGAGTTGAGTTGAAAGTGAGATTTATTGTTTGTTTGTTTCATTATTTGCAATACGCAAGCCTCCCCTCAGTTAATAGTGCCCAGCATTTATAAGAGATTGCGAAAATTAGTTACATCAACAAAAATATATACATACACATATTGACAAGGTCAGCAATATGAGGTGAATAGAGAGAGAATTCAAAGATGACACCCAGGTAGTTCGGCACCCAGGATGGTGAAGGTAGGGGTTAGGGTTTGTGTACTTTGTATGCACACTGTACAATAAAATGTATTTACAAAAAGACAATCGTATTACAATTATTTAAACCGGGATTTGTACTTCACAACCAGCTCTCCTTTAGGTGGACAATGCACAGTGGCAATGTTGGGTGGCAATGGATCAGTGCTCTGCACAGAAACCTTCAAATTTCCATATCTGTGCTTCTCAAATACAGCAACAATAAGGCTTTTGACAAACTCGAACTCCATTTCCTCATAGACTGGTTTGATCACCCATTGCTTACTTCTTTTTGAAAAGGCCTTAGTGTAGCGAGGCATCCTTACATTACCCTTAGTCCTAGATTGTTCACGGCTGAGATTCTCGTTATGGGCCAAGACGGCAAGTAGAGTCCTATGTCTCATGCCCTGTATGCTGAAATGCAAGCGCTTTGGCCTGTACTTTAGGCACATATTGTGGAACACCTCCAAACCTCCAGTGCGACAGAATTCTGTCAGTCCCCTCAAATCTCTTGATAGAGTTTTATCGAAAACAATCTTCTCAATGGCTTTGTGTGTCGGTGAAGATGGATTCAACCACTTCTTCTTCCGTGCCTCCACTGGGGATAAAGGGCCATGTTCACATTGGTCGAAATGTAGGTTTTCTGACCAGCAGTGCACGTTGGTACAGTGGTGCATCAGTGACCGCCATTTTTCAAGTAGTATTTCCACTAACCCCTTCACAAGTTTTGGAGCTCCACCAAAGATGGTTGCTGATAGACTGGGACCACTCTGAAATACTTTCCAAACCTTTTTTTTTCCCTGCAGCTGAGATTTTCTTATTGATTTAGCAAGATGCAATACCTCAAATTGATGTTTAATATGTGCGAACTGCTCTCTCATTGTCTTGGCAATTGAAACGTGTTTGTCCGTGGCTATGAGGTCGATGTGCATTCCACTCGATTGCAGATATTCCACTGATTTTATAAATCCTAGTTTCTCCATGGCCACTGAGGATGTACATTGTGTTACCTGCACGACCACCGAACTCACAATTTTCTTACTATCCTTGTCCTGAAAGTGGTAGGTGCAGTACTTGGCAGAAAATCCAGGGCTGTCGCACTGTCCATCGCCGGCTAGCCTGAATCGTTTGCCTTCGAATGTACTTGCTAGAGACAATTGTTCAATTTTCCAAGCATCACTAATGGCCGGAAACAGATAATCATGTTGGTATTTGTAGTACTGCGTTTTTTAAATGAAATGGAGTCCCACAAACTGAAAGAAAGACTTTAACTTTCTAAAACTGGAGCCACTAAAAGTGATGCAGATGCACACAGTAGATTGCCTGCTGGCAGTTTCCCCAGCATCGGTTGTGCAGACCATGAGAACGTATGATGTAATCTACAGGCGGCATGTATTGTGACGTTACTGCCTTGTTTTTGACGAGTCACATGAATCAATGGCTTCCCACATACTTTCCCTCTGACGGAATGCCCACATTTCAGCATACTTATAATATCCATCAAACAACTGTCAAATACTATGTATTTGTCCTCTTTGATTAGACTGTCGTCCTGCGTCAAAGTTGTTTCGGCCTGTGACGTTGAGGACATATCACCACATTTGAAAGAAATATCGCTGCTATCAAGTTCTGATACGTCAGTGAATGCTGCTGCTGGTTCATTCTCTGTCATTTCAACATCTGCTACTTCAACATTAATGGGAGAACACAACAATGTCGACAGCTTTTTTGGTGGCAATTTTTTGGCGGGTGTAGATTGTGTAAATTGATCTGCGACTACTTCAGAGCTATCTTCAATACATCCAGTATCATGTTGTTGCGGTGGTGCGGACGTACTGTAGCAATGGTCCAATACAACTTTGCTGGATTCTCCAGACACATTCATTTCATTTTCTGTACATTGGAAATGAGCATCCCGAGTCTCAACACGCTGCGTCTGAATTAATAGTTCCTCCATAGCCTCCATAGTGTAAATGGTCTGGCAAGCAACAACTCTCATTCGCTTCACTGTCTGTGTATGTATAGTTCGTAGACCCACAGGTAACTAGAGGACAGATTGGAAAAGGGATGTTCAGTTTAAACACAAGATAAAGTATAGTACAATTGACTTTAAAAAAACAAAATAGTCCCCAGCACAAAAAAAATTCTAAAGTTATGAACTGTTTGTAACTAACCTTATTTTTGTTTCTTTTCTTTGCAACTTTTTTGACTCGACCTTCAACATCTGCACGCTGTTGCTCCGATAATTATCCGCATGTCTCCTCTTCCTCTTGCGCTGCAACGACTATATTTTCTGTATCCGCATAGATAGCACGGAATGAGGCTGCATCGACTCCCTGAAACATAGTATTTTCATTACTGTGTATCAAAATATTGTTAGCATAAAACGCACGTGAGGACGAACACACATGTACATCTCAATAGCCAAACACGATTTAAACATTGTGTGGAACAATCAAACGACAAGTATTCAAGCTCTGATGACCTAGTTCGATGGAGCTGTCAGTATACATACCTCTGGCTCTGCATGGACTGCCACGAATGATTGTATTGAAGAGGAGGCATCAGCAACTCCCTGAAACACAGTACTTGCGTTAGTATGGTTTTCAATATCGTAAACATAACACACACTTGGGGTCGATGGCACAGGTACATATAAAGAGATAACCACAAATGTTGCATTGTCTAAAAGAATCAAGGAATATTTAAAAATGATCAGATTTAATCGACTTATTTCTCCGATTTCTTTACATCTGCATCATCTAAATGGGATCTTGTGATTGTAGTGGAAGCTCCATCATCTCCCTGAAACACAGTACTTGCGTTAATAGGGAAGAAAGTATAGCAAATGGAATCACGTTATATGATCATGCTCGATGGAGCTGTCAGTATCCTTACCTCATGCTGCTGAAGAATATCTAGGGCTGTTGTCAATGTGGTGCGTACTTCCGAAAGCTGTTGCTTCAAGTGCGTGGGTTGACGATTCAACAACTGCCTGAAACATAGTATTTGCATTAGTAAGGATTATAATATTGAAAACACAACACACGTTTGGGGTCGACCGCACAGGTACATATCAACGGCTAACCACAAATGAAACATGGTGTAGAACAATCAAACGACAAGTGTTCCAGTCCTGATGATCACGGTCAGTTGAGCTGTCAGTATCCATACCTCGGGCTGCTGAAGAACATCTAGGGATGTTGTTAATGTGGTGGACGCTTCAGCATCTCCCTGAAAGACAGTACTTGCATTAGTATGGATAACACTAATTATAACTGAAAACAAACACCAGGGGACGACAACTAAGGTGTATATCAATTGGAAAGCACTAACCAAACAATTGGTAAAATAATCACACGATACATACAAACTATTACTTGACGTGCATAAAACAAGTCTGTAGCGGAATAGCCAAGTATGATTACTTGATACGCGCTAGAAGTGGTTGATAACTGCGAGCACGTGACGGAAGTAGAATGTTCTTGCTTCAGATTCAAGGGATAGTCAAGAAGTTGTAAAGGTAAATTATTGTTTGATAATGAAATGCCAATATTTAAAATTGCCATGTAAGGAGACAGAATACTTGAGTAATGCACAATATAGAACAGTTCCCTGTGCCCATATATAGATTTCGTTTGTGGGTTATGAAATCTAAAAATAATATATTGATAAATGTAATTATTCAAAAAGCTATACACTCATATCAATGTCGAAAGCATTACAAATTGGAAACAACACCTAAAATATCAATGAATCCATTCGGCTACCTACACACTACCGCAAAGCCTAAAGCTAAAAACAGACACTTGACTCACCAGTGGCGGATTGTGGACGAATAGAGTGGGAATAGCGTTTGCGAGCAATTTTCGTGTCGATCGACGTTTATTCTTCTTTGTTACCCAAGATGTGGTGTACATGTTCGAGGGAAAGTGCCGGCTGCAGATGCGGTATCGATCACCCCTCTTGTCTTCAAAGACTTGTTGGACTCTACTTTCCAACTCATCCAGTGGATATCCGCAATGTCTGACCCATTCCCTTATTCGATCAACAGTTTTCGGGAACACATGCATTGTAGTGCCTTCAGATTTAGCATGGGTCTTGGAAGGGCAACCGTTAATCGAACAGGCAGGCATTGTTGAAAATTCTGAAAAGTAAATATTAAGATTATTATAAAACCTTGATGAATTAAAATGTCATAAAAAAGTAAATGAACCATACCATGCTCAATGCAAGGTTTGTTTTGGTCGCTGGAACTATACCAGTTCATCATGTGCGGCTTAGTATTTGCATAAGTTACAGACATTTTTTAAATTATGTGACTAAACTCTGAACATGAGACTCGTCCCTTGGATGTTCTGTCTTGCACGAAAAGGAACCATGCTTACATTATAGACTGGACCCCCGAAGGATGCAATTCGATGACAATTGACACAGATGAAAATAAATAGATCTATTGATAGCGTAACAATTGAAACTCAAGTCAATAGCAATGAGACCAATGACCATAGCTCTATTGGGTACTGTAATAGCAAATAGATTGAAATGTAAAAATGACCGAAATATGACTAGAATACATGGCCTTACCTTGACCAACAAACAGTTGGATTCAGCAGGCCGAGCAGTATGTTGCAGGAGAACAGGTAGATGGCCACAGGTAGCACACTGACGAGTTTGCTCGAAGCGGTCACAGATAGCACGGCGACGAGCAGATTAGCATAGATCTCAGTGCTTCTCAGGTAGAAGTTTCTGGAGTTGACTTGCAAAGCACAAAGATGTTCTCATGAGACATATCAAGTGGTTTATAAAGTATTAGAAACAGGGGTGTGTTTGTGAATGAATGACGTGTGTATGTCGTGGCATTATGTTTATTGCAGGGGGGCGGCCTGCCTCAGGGGAGGCCTGCCTGGAGACACGGGGTCTGAGGAGGCCATGTGAGCGATGGCCTCTGGGCGTGGGATACCTTTTGAAGTTTACATGCTGTTTGGCACCTTGGCCGTTTGCACCCGTCACAGCCCCCCATGCCAGCGCTCATCCCCGGGTGCGAACCGCCTTTGATAGAGGGGGTGGGATGGATGAGCCTGGGGCGTGCAGATAAGGTACAGGAAGACTGCTGAATGGAGACACACTTATGTGGATTGCAGGAGGGCGGCCTGCCTCAGGGGAGGCCTGCCTGGAGACACAGGGTCTGATGAGGCCATGTGAGCGATGGCCCCTGGGCGTGGGATATCTTTTGAAGTGTACATGCTGTTTGCCACCTTGGCCGTTTGCGCCCGTCACAGCCCCCCATGCCAGCGCTCATCCCCGGGTGCGAACCGCCTTTGATAGAGGGGGTGGGATGGATGGACCTGGGGCGTGCAAATAAGGCACAGGAAGACTGCTGAATGGAGACACACTTATGTGGATTGCAGGGGGGCGGCCTGCCTCAGGGGAGGCCTGCCTGGAGACACGGGGTCTGAGGAGGCCATGTGAGCGATGGCCCCTGGGCGTGGGATACCTTTTGAAGTGTACATGCTGTTTGGCACCTTGGCCGTTTGCGCCCGTCCCTTGCCCTTATATGATGTTAACTTTGCATGACATTTGCGTAGATGGGAACACTGAGCAGGACACGGGGCATCCATTTTTGCACCCCCTTTCCACTCCATTTTGGTGACCAGGCCTCACTGCGATAGTACAGCGCGCAGAGCACATGGCCCACAGCCTCATTCCCACTCTGACTGGAAAACTCCAGAGGTATTTGCAACAGCTAATAAATGTAACACATCACTCTCTGAGATCACGGTCCTGCATGTGAACCGGCCTGAACCAAGCACATGGCTCGTTCATCTCCACAAACGTGTCCTTGCCCACGCACCCTCGCCAGTGGAAAGTTACTGCCATTCTGACCCTGTGTCCCTGCAAGGTATTCTCTTCCTTCATGTGCCAGACCACTGTCCACGCAATTATGGCCACCTAGCAGATCCCCAACTAACATTAGAGCCCTACTGCAGTATATCGTTGCCTATCAATAACAAATGCCACATATCGGAGATTCTTGTGAGCACAGACCCACACTTCAAACACTGTATTATAGTGGTCAAGACCCTTGACCTAAGGCCTGTATAATCCAATGTTCATTGATAGTATTGATATATGTGTGACTTTTATAGAGACATAACCGACTGAAAGACTTTGAACAAGTGTTATTTAGTGCATGCATTATTGAGAATATATTATGTTAGCTTAGATAGTGACCACCCTGCTTCACAGCGACCTGACCTTCACCCATTCGGAGCACAGATGTCTGACATCCATCCTTGAATGGAGACACACTTGACTCATTTAAAAAATCGAAACAACCGTTGTTAAAATATATGTGGTGTTTTATTTTGTATGTTATTTTGATGGCACAAAAATACAAGACTTTACACATTGTACAGGTCAGGTTGCAGCACAGCGAGAGAAAATCCCCTGTACTGACCGCTGTCACTCGGGAACGTTTCTCTTATGGCACGAACGGCACAGGCGGGTATCACTCTTCGAACGCGGTGTCCAAGCCTCCCGTGAAGCCACCATGTAAAGGAACGATAGGCCACCAGCCTGTACCACCTGTGAAAAGGAATGAAACAAACTGTTTTTAAATGACCAAGATAAGTTTAATAAACATTTGTTGTCAATGACAATTCTTGTAACTAATGGCATTCTGCTCGGACAAATGCTATCTAGACACTGCACACTATTGAAAGACTTTCATGCGTTACAATGATATGTAGATGTAATTTTGGATATAGTAGAAGACCATGAAATGGGAGTGGCATGACAAGCAGAGTATACTTACTCGTTACTCGGATTACGAGGACGGACAGTTGCGCGAAGTTCGTGCATAAGCACCATCATTATCCTCAACACGGACCGTGTGAGGCAGGCTGCCCTGAAGTCTGGCAGCTCAGTGATGCATTGCGGTCGTGGCTCGCCTTCCGAAATGTAGGCCACGCATCCCGAGTTTTCACAGCAGCAGTTCTCCTCCTCGGTTGGCATTAGCTCGCACCGATTGCATTGCACCAGGTGGAAACACCGTCCATGCGACTAGGTCCAGTGTCTTCATCCGTTGATTCGTCCTGCTAACTGCTGTCCGAAGCCCCATCGTTTTCGCGTGTTTCCCTTTCCAGTAGTTCCTCCTCGGTATACTCGGGCTCGACCATGTAGGGCATTATTGTATCCATTGTTTGTTGCACAAACTAAAATAATTGATAGTGGTGGTACTGGTATCTGTCCACACGGGCTACAAGCAACGAAGGTAGCTGACCAGAGCACAGAAACGAGTCACAGAATACTCAAAGTAACACAGAGAGAGGAATGGAATCGAAAATCTGCTGCTGTGTGTTGTGAAACGGTCTGTTTATACTTATTGAGGAAAGAGGCGTCCTGCCATTTCCATGGCGACACGTCATTAGCTGAAGCGCAGCGAATGTTGACATGAGACGTGCTTTGGCGTTGTGAAATGGGCGGTACGCGTCTGCTGATGACAGGCTCAGGGGCGGGGGATATGATTTAGTGCCGCAAAAGCAGGTCAGCCAGGGCGATGGGGGAAATGATAGGATTATCACAAAATGGCAGCTCCATGGTGCCTGTTTTCACGTGCGTTTAATGGACAAAATCTCGGGTAAGGTCCATAGGAAATTTTTCTAAAATCGAGCAACTTAGGCTTAAAAACACATGGCCGACCCGTAGGGGCAATAAAAAATGTTGACCGAGCCATTCCTTTAAGTCTAAGGTATATCTTGAACCTGAATATGCGAAAAATCTCCTTTGGTCCAGACTCATGTGGCGTGAGAATGTTGCTGTGATTTTATCTCTAACTCGTTTTTTAACCATCATTGAATCGCATATTACATGGGATGTGAATTTTCTGTTGGGACGAGATTTTGTATTGTATTTTTAGGTGATATAATGAATCATTCTATATATTTGACATTTCTTAGGGAGTGCTCTTTGTCTTACGATGACAATTTTAAGATTTGAAATCGTTAGAGGAATTGAAGTATTTTGATAACACTGTTTTATATTCCATGTTTCTTTTCGAATGTCCCTAAAATTTGATGTCTTCTTTGTAAAGGTTTACTTCAACCAAACAAGGGGGGTCCTGGGAGTGTCTCTTTACCAGCCTATATCCTGGGTTAGAGTCTCAACCAGAGTCTTCAGCTCAATATCCTTTCACAGAAGAGCAATTTCCACTACATATCAGTCTTTGTCCTGCCCAAGTCTAGTCCAGCGACGAAATGCCAGGCAGTTCTCTTCTGAACAAGGGTACCAACAGCAACCCCAGACATGTGTTTCGGCCTGGTTGGGCTTCGTTGGTGAGGTGGAGCTGTGCCTCTCTAAGAACAGTGAGCAAGGGTTCCATGTCTGGATTACCCGAGTGACTTAGGGTAAAAACCCAAAGCAACTTAATATACACAAACAAGTAGGGTACTGGGAGTGTCTCTCTACCGACCTATATCCTGAGTTAGAGTCTCCACCAGATGCTTTAGCTCACCGTCCTTTCACAGACACGAAATGTCCATTACATCAGTCTTTGTCCTGCCCAAGGACAGTCCAGCACTGACATGCCAGACAATTTTCTTCTGAACAAGAATGCCGGCTAGGCATTTGCTGCACAGCTGCCCTTTGTACAAGACCTTACAGTGCCTGCCTCCCAATTGAGCAAATCCTTGGACTAGCCAATACCTCAAGAGGCGGAGCTGACCTGCACTGGCTCTGCAGGCCACGCATCCATTAGCATTGAAGTTGACTTGCCGACCCACTACGCTTTCTCTGGGGTGTTCCAAACTCTCAGTGGGCAGCTGGCACGTGGGCCAGAGTCTAAAGAATCTACTCAACATTCAGCCCACTGCCCCACAAGACCGGAAATATTTGAGCACCCGACATTGGACGGTACTCAGCCCCAGATGAAAAGTGGAGAGAAAAGATGTTCCCTGCTCCTGGCCAGTGCCACCCACTCCTGGGGCTAAGAACAGGGAAAAGTGACCAACAAACCAAGACCAGAATAGATATTGAGTTAACAGCCCATATAGATGGAACACTGAAAGGTAGCACCTCTATTTGCTGGAGAAATTTGAGGAAAATACCTTCCACTAAGAGCTGTACGTATCGTCACCACTTTCCTTACACACTCGCAGTCTGGTATAGTGGTAAATGTGGCAGTTATTCTTTTGCAGCCAATTTTTAACCATAGCGCTATACTGCTAATGCGGTCCCAAGTTACCTGTTTACTATTGCTACGATTTAATTAGAATGTGGCCAATCAAAGAGTCATTCTATGGGCCACGGCTGAAGGCATGAACCCAGACTGATTATTTGGAGTGTTGAAGCTTCCAGAAGACTTGTTAGGTATGCAGCTTAATCGATCATTATGAGGGTGTGTGATTGCAAGATTTCCCAGCAAGCAGTGGGGTGTACCCAAATAAAAAGAATACCACGATGAGATGGGAACTGGCCTGTTATAATGGACATTTAAATGGAACAATAGCTATATAATTGCTGTGGCTGCATATCTTCCATTACATTGCACTGTGATTGCAGGCTGTATTTCAAATTTATAATCAGTTTTGCTTGAACCAGTTTGAGGGAAATTGAAAGCTGCCAAATTTTGAGTGGTTTGAGGCTTCTGAAACTTCCAAACTTTTTCAGTGAATTAGGGGCAAAAATGTTTACGGGTTAAAGAAGACAAGGGCCCTGCAGGGGAGAGCAAGCTGCCATCTCCCGCAAGAGTTTTCTGTTTCAAGCTTCCTGCTCACACTTGAAATAATCAAAATGGCGGAGGAGCGAACGGCTCACCTACCCCTAGGCATAATCACATCTTTACACGCCTCCTATATAGAATCCTGCCTGGGAACCTCAAAGCACCACACACCACCAAACCTTGCAATATCATTTACTTCGTAGCTCTGTGGGGAGAGAAATATGACTTATTCAAATACGAAAAACTACCCCTAATAAAATCCCCTCTATATGAGTCTAACAAACCACAAACTTGTATTAATACAAAATGACATAACAATATCAATGCAAATACTCAATATTCCTCAAAGGTAAAGAACACTGGGCAGCATATACAGCAATTCATTCATAATAACGAGTACTATTGTACAAAACAATAGCACCACATGCTAAAAACTCCCATTCAACAAACATTAAACACCTTGGTACAAAACGTCAACCCATCACCAAAGGTTCCCTCAGCACACTGTTATATTGTAAGGAATCATTTAAATAAATACATATGTCGTCATTTTCAGCCAAATGTAACACCCTAAAAGAGAAGCCATGGCCGTAAATGTTTCAGACGCCTTATCTACCGCAGCCCTACATGTTTCAGACCCCTTGTGTAATATTGGACCCTTTTTAAGGGCTTGCAATGCGTAGACTCTTCAAATCTACTCAAAAGTGCTGCTTGGCAACCATGGTTACTGGCCTTCCTCTGCGCCATTTAGAATTTTGTTATATTTTACTAGAAATGTTCAATGGATTTGCACAAATCCCATCTGAAACTTGGTGTAAAATGTCTAAAGTATAACTTAAGATCCCTTATATAGTACTGAACCTGTGTAACATGTATATTTTCTTTTCCCTTTTGCTTATTTGTTCAATGCTAACATTCCGTGTGACTTATTCCAGTACTAAACTTTAGCGAATACATTATTAAACCCCATTTACTAAAAAGCTGAGGTAAAATGCTAGAATACTTATTTAGTAAGAATACACTCCATCTCTAATTATCTTGCATGTGAGAGATTTTTAACATCCCCAAATTGCTCATCAGCTATTGCATAAACAACTGTTTCTAAAACCTTGAAGGTAACCAAGGCTGTAATTAGGATATAAACACCCTATTGAGTTTGAAGGATCAAAAGGTCTATATATGTTCATTGACACTTAATTGGAACACCTCGACAATACTCACCAACACTTTCCACTACTCATATGCGCGGTCCTGGTGAACACTGCAGGTATCTATAAATAACAACATGTAATATAATGAGTACCTTGGTTTCACTCTGGTTTTAGTAGATGCGAGTGATACTACCAGTACTGTGCATTAAGCTTACTGCCATTTAAAAAAATAGTACCCAGTTGAAAAACAGGGATGCTGAAATATCCCCGCCACATCAATCTAACCCCACTATTACAAGGACTGTCCTCATCACACGGCTTCCCTGTATCAGCTCTCGCACACGTGATCCAAATCATGGCACCTATCCGTATCATATGGCCGGGCACACGGATTACGTGGCTAAGTGCTTTACTCTAACATGAGCATCACTGACTTCATTTATTAGCTTAAACACAGCTTCTCTTTCTCAGTCTCTTAAACAGTATCCAGTGATAATAGAGAATACAATTACAGAGAATGCTATAACAGAGAAACAAGAACAGAGAAAAAACATTGAACATTTTTAAAAATAGATATGGGCTGGGGTAAGGGGTAAAATGTGTGGGAATGGAGTTGGGTTTGGTTTAAGCACATAGAGAAATTGGGGTTTTGGTGGAACCCCCCCACTCCCATCACTGTTATTGATTTCACTGAAAAAGCATTCTCTGCACATTGTCGTTTCTTACAGCAGTGTACGAGAGCCACGTTGAAATGGCATTACATACACAATGATGCCACCAGTCTCTTTCAGTAAACTCTACATGACCATCCTTTTTGCTAATCATAGTGTTGTAGAAACTCACAATATGCAAATAAAAAGAGGGGCCCTGCGAGACTCTCTGCCAGACATGAGTCCTGGTTTACAAGAGCCTTACCCAGAGTCTTTAGCTCACTATCTTTCACAGAGGAGAAATATCCTAAACATATCAGTCTTTGTCCTGCCCTGGGGCAGTCCAGCACCGCAATGCTAGGCAATTCTCCTCTGAGCAACAGTACCAACAGCAACCCCAGACACGTGTTTCGGTCTGGTTGAACCTTATCAGTAGAGTGTAGCTGTGCCTCCCTAAGAATAGCGAGCAAGGGGTCCACGTCTGGATTCCCCTAGTAACTTAGGGTGAAACCCAAAGTTACTTGAAATATGCAAATAACAAGGGGGGGTCCTGGGAGACTCTCTGCCAGGCATGAGTCCTGGTTTACAAGAGCCTTACCCAGAGTCTTTAGCTCACTATCTTTCACAGAGGACTAATGTCTGGCAGAGGGACTCCCAGGACCCTCCTTGTTAATTTGCATATTTAAGTAACTTTGGGTCTCACCCTAAGTTACTAGGGGAATCCAGATGTGGACCCCTTGCTCACTATTCTTAGAGGGGCACAGCTCCACCCTACTAATGAGGTCCAACCAGACCGAAACACGTGTCTGGGGTTGCTGTTGGTCTCTTGTTCAGAGGAGAATTGCCTAGCATTTCGGTGCTGGACTGCCCCAGGGCAGGACAAAGACTGATATGTTTGGGATATTTCTTCTCTGTGAAAGATAGTGAGCTAGAGAATCTGGGTAAGTCTCTCGTAACCAGGACTAATGTCTGGCAGAGGGACTCCCAGGACCCCCCTTGTTAATTTGAAACTCATAATACAACACCCCTTTGTCAAAGAATAAAGAAAAGGTTGTTGTGATGCTATGTCTAAATGCCTAAGCCATGTTACTAATCCTACAAAAAGTACACTTAATCAATTACTTGCACCCATTGTAAACTATACGGTAATGCTGATCATGAATTTTAAAAGGGCACTCACTGCGTGACCAAAACATTAATATATCTGTATGCCACTCAATGCACTCATTAAGGTACCTAACATTACTTTTTGTAACAAATATGAATCCCTGTTTTTACCTCCAAATGTACCTCCTGTTCCTTCGTGTTCACGACCTGTTGTAACACAGTGCATACAAAGATATCCTACTGTTGCCCGTTATCGATAAAATCTTACACAAGAAGGGCACTGAACCTCCTATTCTTAATAAAACCTGTATGCTCATAAATTCGGTTATTCACCTTTCTTTCTGTCTTTCCTATATGCAATGTTTGACAAGTGCACCAGACGGCATAGACTACCATATTAGAATTACAGTTAGCAAAGGTAGTCTGTTTCCCTGGATTCGGTGGCCCAATTCTAACCTCCTGACTTCTCCGAGTTTGCTTGCAGCATGTGCTTTGGAGACATGGAGCATGACCAACATTTTTTTTTCATAACCCATGCTTGCGGCAAAATCATGGGCTTATGTTCTTTACGTGTGACATTGTTGTTCATGATTTGATTTTACAGATTATGACTTTGTTTATACACGAAACTTGTAGTCATTTACCCTGTTCCAGAACTATCCAATTTCGCATAATTAATTTTCTAACACAAATTGACATATTGGAAATATACTAACACAAACAATCTTACTTGAATCTTTTCTATAGGCATATGTTCTGATAACGCCTCCCTGCTGTTACTGTATGCTCGCGTAGCAGATCATTTAACCGACGTCAGTGTATTCCCTTTCTGGATCAGCTTATTATTTAGAATGCTGTTTTTGGCTTCAAATGCTTCTTTCCCAGAAATAATTGTTTGACTAAGCAAGAACTATGGATAGGACAGGTTCTTCTGTAAGTGCTCAGGATGAAAGCTACTCAAAAGCGAAAGAGAATTCTTGTTCGCAGGTTTATGGTATGGCTTTACATTTATTTCTGGATAGCATTGAATTAGGTGGTAATGTCCACATATTAGATAAGAATTACTTATGGTGGAAGAGAACTTTAAATATGTACCTTGAGCATTGTATCACTGCATAGAATAACCACATTCTTCCTCTGATCCATCCCACATTAGTAGTACCTCATCTAGATTGGATTCCTCAAGCATTTCCTCACAGGGATTCACCACACCTGGAGCTACCATTGCTGAAATGGCGGTGCCATGAATTTGGTGGTTAAAACCGTTGAGAAACTGAAAACAGTTCTCAATGAGCACTGTCTCAATACACACCTTGAACAAACTGGATGTGTCATTAACCTCATGTTCGGATATAATTGTTCTTCCAACATAGCTAGCAAATTGGCCTGCTTTATCTTTGTATCTTTTACTATAAAGTAAGCTTTCTGTTTGCTGATCAAGTCTATATTCAGTGCTTTTTCCAGCTTATCAGAAATCATTCTGTAGAATCACATGCAATTGTCTCATAATGCATTGGGCCAGCCAACAACCTATCCAATTCCTTGATGAAATCACATTGGTACGGATAGCTATGACTACATCTTTATCAGCTTTGCACATTATTATGTTTTCATTGTCAGCTGGGTTAGTTATTGCTTGATGTTCTTGTGTAGTCACATTCTGGAAAAGTGTTTTTGCAGAATTTTCCATCCCCAATATTTCAAACAAAACTGTATTCCTAGTGCCTTCGGACGAAACATGTACAGTGGTGGTCAAAATACCAAAGGATAACGCAACCTAGAGTGGTTGGCACTGGCAGTTTCTTCTTCGTCTTGCAAATAATGTCTTAAGGGCCCACCATTGAAGAAGCCCCAAAGCATAGAAGGGTTGGCAATCATAGGAGTAGGGGTACTAGACATGAAAAGTTTTAGGAAGAGGTCAAGGAAGACTAACAGTGTGGGAAAATGGGCCCATTAGATACACACAGCAGGACATTCTGTTAGTGAAGCTCCTGAACCATCTTTTAACAAAAGAAAAAAGTGTATTCTGGAGGAAGCCCTGGGATTTGTTACAGCCAATAGACATAACAAATTCCATCTAAATACAGTATTTTCAAGCTAAAGACGACATCTTGGATTATGATCATTTATCCTGTTGAATATAAATTTACCAAGGAAACAGTGTGTGTGTGAGACATTTGTTATGTTTTGACATTCATCACAAACAAGTTTAATTGACGGCAGTGCTGCAACGTTTATTGAAAATATAGCAAATTACAAATGTAACTCATGCCGCATGATGCAGCATTAGTGACTGTGGGCCTCATTACATGGATGGCGGTGGACCAAGGTGCTACTAACACCTTGGTCCATGCCGATAAAATACCGGCACCGCCTTGGTGGAAAGGGGAATTACCGCCCTATTCCAAGGTTGGTGGGCCGGTAATTCCCCCTTCCCCCATTGCCCTTCCCCATTCCAATTTTTGCCCCATAGGGCTCTATGGGAATGGGGAAGGTGCTAATTGCGGCACCGCAAATTGCGTTACCGTAATTAGCTCCCTGGTCCCTTTGCGGGTTGGTTTTTAACGCCTGCAAAAAGCAGGCGTTAATTTCCCCAAACCGCAAAGGGACCTCGTAGTAAGGCGGTAAGGATTTACCAGTACCGGTAAAATACCGGTACCGGTAAACCCTTACCGCCATCCGTGTAATGAGGCCCTGTATGTTTGTGCCAGGAGATTGTGGACACACTCATTCAAGAGCATAGGCTTGGTATTCTTGATTTACAAGCAGCTTACAAAAGCACAATACAGAAATACATTAACAAATAAATAATTGTTTAAATGCAGCCCTCACAAGCCCATAGAATTATCATGCTCAGACTCAGAGATCTCTCTCTCTCCCGAGTATAGATATACGTCATCAGGCAGATGCTCATGCCAAATTCATATATGTCCCTGATTTCCACAGTAACATTCCAGAAAGGATTGACATTCAAGTCTTGTTACGTCATCATAAAAGAATAGGCCAGCCCATCTTAAAAGCCACAAACGGACACTGCCACCTAGTGGCCATCACTGGATGTTCGTCTCCAGATTAGAGCCACACAGCAATGCACTATGGGTGTGCAAGTTAGCTGAAAAGCTTGCCTTTCACCTCATATGAGGAAACTGTAATTGTCTTACATGGCAGTGCTATTTCATACATCCTTGAGAGCTGTCAGGCTAGTAGGTGATGTTGTGCTTGTGGGCCTTTTTAGCTGACATGTCTAATTCCTTTATCTTATTGCGGGAACATGTTTGTACTTTTTCAAATCCACCATAATATTGATGGTGAAAAGTCATCAAAAAGCAATCAGGCAGGATGACAAATGCCATGCCTGGCATGGTCAGTTATGAGGAGTGTCCAGCCTCCGCCCACCACCTGAAATGCACAACAACCACAAGAAAAATAAACACCACTCACAGTAGCAATGTACTTTGATCATTACTTTATCTATTTGTCTCAATTACTATGCAACGGCATAAGTTGCTAACGAGTAAAAACATTTTGTTTTGTTGCCTCATGCCACGCATATGCAATGAAGTGAAAAAATTAAATTACCATCTGCAGTGTTCGGCACAGTATCAAGGGAGCTGGCCCTCATCAGAGATCCCTTTGAAATCATAGCAACATGTTTTACTATTAATAACCTAAAGTTTTTCTTTTTTTTAAACCAGAAAGTTGTTACTGGGACACATCTGATGGCCACTCTACAGTGCATGCCGGCCCTCCACTAATTTCCCTGCACTAGAATTATAAACCTCTATGTACAAACACACTTTATGCAGGCCAACTAAGCCACACACACATGGCATTGTAATATCCCATCCAACAAACAGCAAACAACAGAACTACATAACTTACAGAAAACGAACACACCACAGGGCCGACCGATGCATCCTAGGCATTGCGGGCACGCTATGCTTTCCTTCAGTCACAAACACCTCCATTCTCTCCACACGGGACACCTAAATACAGACCCTGGTTCAGAGCTTACGGTACTTTTGGTCTGCACGCATCAATACAACAGCAAATCTATCTTGCATTTTACCCCTCTCCCCACTAACCTAATCCACTCCTTTCTTTCAGATCCATCAGAGTGCCTACAGATCATGCAAACGGCTGTAACGTAGCATATTATATACCCGTTTCCCATTCAGTATCATTGCCGAGGGCCAATTGGGAAGCCAAGTCCTACATCATCATACTCAGGAAAGCTTCCCAAAAATCTGACATAAAACCCAGTGATGTCCATCCAGGAGAATTCAAGAGGGTCAGCATCCAGTTCTCCAATCGGTGTAAACTGTTTGTTAAGCCTTATAGACCAAGGGAGGGGTCATCATCAAATTATAATGCCCACCCTCAATGTGTTACCCAAGTGAAACTCCGAGGGAAATAAGTTGGAGGAGGCATTATCCATATTGATAAAGGCCTCCCCAAGATGCATATCTCTATTAGCACATGGTGTTAAAGAAAAAGATTAGAATATGTTCGAGTGCCATGGATCAGACAGGTTAAGAGAGATTTAGCTGTGATGAATGTTGATTTAACGTGTTGTATGTTGTCTTCATTATGTAATACTATGATGTATACTCACGAGCTGTGCAGTTAAAGAGTTATTTGAATGACAGAGGATATATTGAGCTAAAGAAGAGATCTAATGGATTCCATTAATCCATTTCCATTTGTTCTTTCTCTCAACCCTATATAAATTGGTCACCTTGCATTTATAATTGTTGCTTAATTACAAGACTAGGGTGCTATACTCCAATGAAGCGGGTCGACCCTGTGTGTAACAGCCTGCCACCCAAGTCAAGGGCCTGAGCAAAGCAAGGGTTTCTTAACGAGGGCGGCAGTGCCATTACCGACATGGTCGTCCGTCGCCTTGGGGCCTACCGCCCCAATTTGCACCCGTGTAGTTCCCTATATGGGTTCTAATGGTGTGCATTTAAAAAAAAACAATGTACCTCTGCTGAGTGGCACAGCCGGCACAGCGTCGCACTGTGGTTTACAAGTCTGTTTTCATTGTTGATGAAGGTAACATAATCAACATTGAAAATAGACTTGCAGAAACCACGGTGCCGCTCAAAGCCACGCACCAAGGTAAGTTTATTTTTTACATACACACATGCTAAGAGGTGAAGGGGTGGGAGAGGGAAGGGGGTTCTGGCCAGCAACACGCAAGCTGCTCGGAACGCTGGCTTGTACCATCCAATACAGCCCATGTTCCGAGCATCCTGACAGGGCAGCACAGGGTTCCCAGGGTTCTAATATGCATTCACTGTTTGCGTTTGAATGTTGTAATTGCTTTAATGGCTCAGACATGTGTTATTCCTGTCTGTTTTGTAATAATGCAACAGAAACCATTATACATTTTTAAGTTTTCTGGCCGCTTTATGATAAGGCACATAAGCAGCTCCTTTGTCCTCTCTTAAGACATCTAAATATTATGCAGTTTCTCCCAGCACTTTTCTCTCTTTTAAGCACCAATGATGTACATATATCTTGGGAACCTATGCACTTTATGAAAAGACAATTCATAAAAGAATGCAATATTTGGGAAATCAGCCTGTATTTCTCTAAAGCAGAGATATGCCCAGAGGCAGCGGGCCGTTACTGGCAGGGTCTGCCCGCCGCCCACTGCCTCCGGCCCTATTGCCCCATTAGCACCCATGTAGTTTGCCACACGGGTGCTAATTGTGTGCATTGTTTAGAAACAAAAAGAAACGTACCTTTGTGGTACGGCCCGGCAGCTCAACGTGGCTTGCATGTCCGTTTTCAATGGTAATGATGGCGACGTCATCAATATTGAAAACTGACTTGCAGAAACCACAGCGCGGCGCCAGGTCACGCACCAAGGTAAGTTTCCTTTTGCTAAGAGGTGAAGGGCTGTTGCAGCGCTGTGGTTTACAAATCTGTTTTTCAATGCTGATGAAGGTGACATTATCAACATTGAAACTGGACTTTCGGAAACAACGGCACAGAGCTGGTCCGCGCAACAATGTACATTTCTTTTTTTCTTTTTTAAATACACCCTCATAGCATCCGCGTAGGAAACAACATGGCTGCCAAGAGGTGAAGAGGAGCGGGGAGGGGAGGGTGGCGCTGGCCAGCAGAACTCAGACTGCACACAATGCAGGCTTGTACCATACAATACAGCCCACTTTCCAAGTATCTTGATAGGCCGGTGTCCCCTCCCACGGTGCCAATGAGAGATAGCAGGGTTCTGCAAACTTTGAGTCTCCAAATGTTGTTGACTACAATTTTCATCAGCCCAACCCTGCATACTCAATGGTGAGAGTTCATGGGAGTGATAGTCCAAAACATCTGGAGAGGCACAGGTTGCAGAACCCTGCTCTACAGAATGTGGAAAATTACATATGTGCCATAGACGGCAGAAAGAATCAACAGCTTACCTCTCCTATACAGTTCTAAAGGGCTCCTTTAGGCCTTTCCCTTCTAGCAACGTGAGTTACCTCATTGTACCTTCCTTTGCAACCCTTGCATTGACTCTGACAGGTCCCTGGAAATATCCAGGAGACATTAAAGGAAACACTCAACTCATGTCCCACATGCAAAACCCACAGATAGGTTGAGTAAATGGGATTTGAGAACTTTTGATTAGTGTCTGGGATTGGACTGGTAGCCAATCTGGGTGTTTGAATCCCAGGCAGACACCACTTGTACAACCCTGCGCTCCAAGCCGACGGTTGGCCTGCTCTGTCTTTCACCAGCCCTGAATCCCTGCTGCACCCTATCTCTGCTGTGCACTTCTGACTCAGCAAACATCCCCTCCCACCATCGTCGAGCATGGAGGGAGCACTGCCCATCTGTTTGCCTGACCCTGCATCAGAACTTACTAATCATCCCACACAGCTCTAGCCCTGGTCACAGTCTTCTTCCTCTCCGTGTCCTTATCTGCTGTTGAAATGGAGGTTGGGCTCCATGCTGTGAACTTGTCCACTATTTCCACAGTATCCATGTTTTTTAAAAACCTTTTCCAGTTTTTTAGAGGAAAATGTGAGTGTGCAATGGTCCATTTTTACTCACAAAAAAGCAGGCCTTGGCACTCCTGGTTTCTGGTCGATTGCTAAAAGCTATAATGGCATATTTGGTGGGCAATACTGGGTGCTAATAGTCTACTGCCCTTGTAAAAAGGTCCTTGCTGCTCTTACACTTATCAACTTTGGTGGTAAGCCATTACCATATGGTGTATTCCTCCAAGCTTGCCATTATGGCGTAAAGAAACATGGTGGGCCTATGTCTGTAGGTCTCTTCATTGCAATTGCATGGAACCTTCCCACCTGACAGCTCTAATGTCTTACTAGAAACCTTGGTCCAGATGCCAATGAATTATTCAAGTAAAAAAAGCACATCAGATGCACATACTTACTGTTTCATTCTAAGAAATGTGCATATCAGCTTATTTGCAAAGGTGACCTGCGCATTTCTAAGGGGCTGTGCAGAAGCACAAATTATGTGCTGGCAGACTCACTGAATACATGTGTTTCTGGTGTGTGTGGCCTGTGCTACTGATTGATAGGCATCCAACATTTGCATGTGTGACCTGTCCACATTTCACTGTGATGTGCCTTTAAAGTGCCTATTTCCTTGAAGCGTGTTAAAAAGAGAAAGCACTTTACCACTAGTGGAAATGCCTGTGCACATGGGCTAAACTGCGTAAAGGAATGCATTTTCAGAGTGTAAATATATTATGTGGTATATTTTAATGTAATTTATGTTAATAGAAAAAAATGTTTTGTAAAGGATCCTGCTCCTTTAACGTTGAGGATTAATAACCTCAAACAAAATCTCTCTGAATCCAATGAAAGATCAACATAGTACATACGGGCAATTGTTGTATCTGCTCCTCTTTATATTGGATTCTATTTATGGGTTTTGGACTCAAATATCTAATGGTGAGGGATGTTAGAGTAATACAATTCACAGACAGCATGATTCTCTTCATGCAACTTGAAGTATGATGTTAAAGTGGTATCCCTGTCTTGGGCCTTTTCTGCAGCTAATTGTATGTTATCATTATTGAAATACACATTTTGTTCACCTGTTTCACGACACATCCTCTTGAGAGGCCTGCTCATTGTACTGGTCTGTGCTGGTTCCGTTGGATCTAGGCACTGAAGCAAGTTGAAGGCGAGTTGGTAGTGAATGGTGCAGGAAGGGATGTTTGTGCAGTAGTGCATGTCCACCCTCTCATCCAGGTCTTGCAACCTTCACTCGTTGCCAGAGCTGTGATGAGAGAATGCATTTGATAGATATTTTGTCCTTATTTGTGATTTAAATTCAATCACCAGGTATCCGGTGTTTGATCACACTCCAACTGGATCAACGATCTTCAGGTGTCTGTGAGTAAAAGATTACTATTCATTATCTCAAAAATGTATACTTTGCTTTATAAAGCTAAAGGCAATAGAATATAACTTGTAATAGTATATTAAATCTTACCCAAAAATTCCAGCTCTGGGCTCATCGCTCAAGCCAAACTTGCAGCCTTCTCTGTCTCAGAATGAAAATCATTTCAGATGTCATTGATTTTTCATAACAATTCTAAAAGAAAATGAACACTGACGGCGAATGTACACATTCTACCACATACATGGCATTACATGGTATTCATAAAAGAAAAACTTTATGACTCTACTCCATCATATACACTTACAAATATAGCTGATCTTTCTAACTACTGCTTGTAAATCACACTATACAAAATATTTGGCCTTCCATGCTTTGGAAAATTGCCAATCCTACCATTTCAATCTACTCATTAATCATAAACACACCCCATAACAATATTTCCTACATGCATATACCTGATTCATGAAATGCTCCTATAATTTATAGCCTAATCCTAATATATGTTCTCTTCCTTTATGTACTTAATATTCATTGTGACTTTGATGTTTGATGTTGTTCATCAATATTGCCCACATGCAACCAAAGCACATTTAGGGTCCGCTCTTCATTTCATGCATTCTGAAAATGTAGAATACCACAGCTGTATCCATTTCACCAGGTTCTGTAATAACAATTTACCGATCCCTAACTCTTGG
The DNA here is from genome assembly GCF_040938575.1 of Ambystoma mexicanum. Lineage (NCBI taxonomy): Eukaryota > Metazoa > Chordata > Amphibia > Caudata > Ambystomatidae > Ambystoma > Ambystoma mexicanum. The sequence continues at coordinate 647,673,324 of NC_090928.1, read as the reverse complement.
ATGCTGTAATTCTACATCAATAATTTTAATTGAGAAACATGATGTTTAGCACCTAGAAAATGCATAGCCACCAGTGATTCAATGTTTTTCATTTTTTAAATTGCTCTTGTGCTCACTTATTCTTTCTCTAGTATACCTTGGGGTCTCTCCAACACAGATATTTCCACGAGGACATTTGAAACAGTAAACCAGGTGTTTAGTTAAGCATGTGGTGTAATATTTTAATATAACTTTAATCATGGCCCAAAAAACACATGATTTAAATTAATAAACAATAGCCATGTACATAGAGGCTTTTTAGGTGCTGATATGAATGTCTGCATTACTGCAGAACATATCTTGTCTGCTCTAAACTCTGCATGTTTTACATTTATTTGACACTTATAACTTGGCATGGTGGATTTTGAAGCAATTTTTGTAACTCTGTGTCTGTATTATTGCCCCCTGATTTTTGATGAATCATGTTAAATCATATTTTGTGTTTTCTTTCAATATCTTGTCGTTTACGTGTGGACTCTTTGACTTGTTATTTTGAATTCTATGTGCATCTAAAACAAAATCTTCATCGTAAGTGAAGATTCTGTAGAGAAGAAAGTGGACGCATTCTCCTTGGTCACCGCCCCCTCATACTGTCCTATTGGAATGACAGAAGAGGAGCCACAATTGGGAACCCATGCACAAGTTTATGCAACATGTCCGTACCACATTGATTATATGAAAGGCGATATGCACTCAGGCCGCCATTCAGAAGAAACCATTGCGTTGAAACAGTGGAGGAAAGCTACCAAGAAGGATGTCCCTTGCAGAGTTGACAGAATGCAGCCATGAATAAAATAGTGCACAATATGTATGTACGTTAAACAAAGTCCACTGACAGCAAAAGAATGTCCCAAAGAAGATATATGAATCTATGCTGAAATGAAATGAAAATACCTAAGAATAATGATGTAACTGTAGTACTAAGAAAAATATGTGCTCTATGATGCATTATTTATTTTTTTATTTTATTTTTTACATTTATAAAGCGCTCACACAGCCCGCAGGCATCGAGGCGCTGTTACAGGAATAGTTTGTTTTTCTTAGTTGCTTAATTGTGTGTGTTTTTTTTTGTCTTAGTTACATATTTATAACGCGCTTAAACCTACACCAAGAGGTTTAAGCGCGGACCCGGGGATCGAACCTGTTGTTGCTTCGTGTTGTCTTGCTTCCAAGACGCGCACGCTGCCGCTGAGCTATCCTCCCGGGACAGAAGAATGAATGGTCAATAACTGTAAATATGCTGAAACACAAGGTAAAAAGAATACGTAGAAGCTTGCTTATGAGCGGTATATATTCAACGTTTAGGACGACCATTAGAAGAAGTTGGACGACGGCTTATGTCAATCAACCCAGCAACCTCCAAAGCTGTTTTTCCTTGCAAAATAGAGTATTAAATTGGCTTGGAACCAATGATGCTATTTCGAGAGATGGAGGAAAAGCACAAAGGGAGTCTACGAGCAGACCATGCATAAGGACATATTTCCCAAAGATTAGCAGGACCAAGAACATTTATGGATGCCAAATATTGGACAATTAAAAGGGCATGAAGTTAGTATGGGATAGAGTGAACAAGTCTCTAAGGCCACAAGCAACTGCACCCTGCATAATTGAATCAAATGGTGTTGAATACACTGTTGAAATTGACAAATTCATGGTCTTGTAATACGTGATGGAGAGCTCGCAAACAAGGGCTATTCATTAAGTCTGGAGATAAGATAATCTCCAGACACTCCCTTGAATGTCCTGAGACAGTGCAGACTGGCAAGGTCAGTCTTCAAACAGAAGACACTGGCATGCGTCGTACCGATGAGAGAGGGTAGACTAATTGGGAAAACAAGAGGAGAGCTGACGTATCTCCAAGCACCTGGGTTTCGTTTCTATGAACGTGCTGGTAGCAGGCCGATTGTCCAAGGTTGGGTTTGGGTTGCCGACCAATTAGAAAAGCCTGCCATGCACTTTTACATACAATGTTGCTAAGTATTATTCCACTCTCATATTTTCTGCTATGACGAGTGTATGATACCATGTGTATAGAAGTATCTCAGGGCGTGTCCTACAGGTAAGGGGCCACCAATGAAAAAATAATATTTATGTATTCCATATGTAGACATGTTTCCCTAATACAATCTCACCCCTCGATAGATTTTACACTTTTGCCACGTAGGATGACGTCATAGATGACCCAGCTAGCATTATATAAACTGAGTATAATCAAAAAGACAGTGTGATCCTGCATGAATCGATTTGATGAGTGTTTATTCACTCTGCTTTACTTCGTTGAGATTGAAGCAGTATTTTATCATCTCCTTTGAGTCTGTCTGGTCATTTGGTCTGAGATGTTTTATTGGTAATTGAATCTAGCACACAGATGCTTTGAGGTGCTAGAGCACCTTTGGTAGCAGTGGGGATGGTTCAGGTCTAACCGACCTAGAGCCCAGACCTAGAACCCAGACCTAGATTCCCAGATGATTGACGACTCTCGTCATAAGCCAAATGAGCATGGAGCTCCCTCCTAATATGAGTGGTGCACAAAAGGAATGCCGTGATCAACATATGTTCGACCGGGCCCCCTTGGAAGATATTCCTGTTCGGTCCCGGCAGGTGCGCCAAGGATGAAAGGTGAACTGGTTGATTGTGGGAGAGTCGATGCCGGGGGACTCTAGCTGAGTAGCAGACATAAGTAGACCATTGTAGTTGGTAAAAACATAAGGGGGAGGGATTGTAATTGTGTTATGTTGTAATTAAGAGAAACATAAAGAGTAACTGGATTTTTGGGAAATATAAAAGGAAGAGAGATAAGGATACATCGAATTCATGGGCTCAAGAGAGACGGAAAGTGTACATGCCATAGTTCCATATCGGAGCATTAAGGATTCCTAAAGGCAGAGCCTGTTAGATGAGCATGTATCAAACTCCCAGAGGCGGAAATGAAAAGAGAGGAGAATACACCCACTAAGGCAGTGGGGAAAGACTTATGTAAAGGGGAAAATATATATATACATTGGAAGTGCACATATGTAAAGGGTATAATATGAGTGTATAAAAGATAACGTGTTTAAAACGAATAACAAAAAAGAAAGAAAGAATAGTTCAAATAATACATAAGTAAATAACACATTTTTCCTTACACTTTTATTTATAAAAGATCAATGTCGATCAAAAGGTTTGAATTAGATGAAATCAAAATAGAAGTAAAAAAAGACAGTTTGAAGATACTAAAAAACCAAGAACGGTATAAAAATTATTCACGGAAAGTGTAAACGAAGGAGATAGAAATATAGTGTTGAATCCATCTTATTTTTGAAAAATAATAAACAAAGGTTTATTCAGATATTATTCTGATCTTCTGGGAAATGAGTGGCGATTGATGGTGCCTACTCAAATATATTGAAACAATATAATTAATTCAGAGATAAGAGAAAAGAATTGACAGTCTGAATTGGCTTGTCGTAATGCAAGAAACACCTCTCACACAATTATGCAGATATACCGCCAAGATTATGCAATACCATTCCGAATGGCTTAAGGGCACAACCAATAAGAAATGCATGCCCTGGACTCTTGGGGGCTCATTGTCAAACACAGTATTACATAACCTGATGACATACTTACATGCCACACATAAGGAAAAGAAGCTGGAGAAAATATTGGCAGTACTAGAACTGTGGAAAGTGTACCAGTATGAGAAAGAAGACCCAGTCTATAGGGAGTGGGTCAGGGCTCAGGTCGAGGGTACATGCGGGGGAACGGAGTTCACCCACTTTCTTCAGAGGATGGACTCAGTCCCCCCAAGCTAAAATGAGAAACATTGAATGTATGAAATAAAGCCGACCTGGGGATTGAACCATAGTGGTCAAGTTTTCAGGCCACCACTGCACTATTCAACCTCACGAAAAATAACATACAACTAAAGGTGAAATGTCCCATTTCAGTACTGCAAATTCCAGGGAAAACATTTGTATTGGTTCTTTAAAACATGCACACCTTTTAATGTTTTCAAAAACACTTTTGGAAGAAAATAACCTCCCTTGGTTTTTTGTGTGTTGATTTTATGAAAGGCAAATGCCATTCGTCGTGTGCAATTTGGGTGGTTATGCAAAGCCAATTTAAAGAAATGTGCATATTTCACTTTGATATTCTAATTTCTGGCGACATCACATCCCTTTGCGTTTATTGATGAGTTCCCCCACTTTAATTTTTAGGACTTGACCCCTGGAGTGGGTGCTTAGTCAGCATGAAGGGGAAGACGTAACGCCTTAAGCTCCTCTTTTCCTTCCTGAGAAACAAGATGTAGAAGATAAAGAAAAGGGATTTTACCCTCTAAAGGAATTTAAAGCAGCAGCAGGGTATGTAAATCCACTATACAAACCCCCTGCATGTACTAGTGAAGAGACGGAGGAAGAGAGCAAAAGTAGAGAATGCAAATATATACATACATGTAATAAAAATACACAGCGTGATGAGAAAAAGGATAGACAGAGAAAACAGAAATGGATAGAGGAAGAGGCAGAGAAACAAAGAAGAATAGATATAGCTAAAGGTGCGCAATAGTACAGAACAAATAGATGGGAGGACAAAACTGTTGACAACACTGCCTTGTTGCCAACAGTGTATAGTACACAGACATTGCCACATTAACTGTAACCCTTTCACCTGACACCACACCTCAAGCTCCTCAAGAATTAACAAGCCACGACATGCAGTCGATGCACACGGCTTGCCTCTACCTTACACACATAGTCATCTTGGGTTCTCTACCCCTCACTGCAGGCAGTTTCCCTGCCAGCTTCCTTAAAATACACCACGTCCCTCAACTCACTTGTCCTTCCACAATGCTCCACTGCTCAGACTCTGCATCGAATCCCTACCTCAACGACCCAGCTCTATGGCTCAAGCACTTTGCAACTAAACCTACACCAAATCTCCCTTGTACACTACAACATAGGAATATCAGACTTAGATCTAGACTGCCCAGACCACCTTGTACTCAGCACAGTCACACCGCCCATCCACAGTCCAACCTACCCGTAGCATCTAGCCCCCCCCCTGTCTACCCCACCCACCTCAGCGCTTAAGGGAGCCCTTATTAATGCCAGATCCCTCACGGCCCATGCCCTTGACATCGTAGACCTCATCACTGTCCATAACCTCGACTTCCTAGCCATCATCGAAACCTGGCTACATGATGCCTCTGGTCCACTCCTCGCCCTATCCCTACCCAAGGGTTATAACTTTATCAGAAATGACCGTCATTCCAACTTGTCTAAAGGAGGAGGAGTCGCTTTCATACATAGCGACAAGATCACTATGAGAACCGCCGCCAACACACAATTCAGCTCTGCAGAATCTCTATCAGTGAAACTATCCCTCTCTCCCACCAACACAGCAACACTCCACCTTGTATACAGACCTCCAGGTCCACTGGGCGAATTTATTAATGATGTTGCTTCCACCTTGTCGACTAACACCAAGCCTAATTCCCAGATATTGCTATTAGGCAACCTCAACCTCGGCCTTTCCGACCCCAAGGACCACATGGCATCTGAAGTTGACGCCACCCTTTCCAACCTAGGCTTTCAGCAGCGCATTCGTGATCCTACACATAACAAAGGTAGAACGCTCGACTGGTTAGCTGACCTAAACTGCAATACCAATGTAATTTCTAACGACGCCTGCGCATGGTCTGACCACCATGTTATTACCTTCCTCTTGCCAGCCACCAACCCCCAGCCCACAGCTACCATAGCCCCCGCTATACCCACCAGAAATAAAAAGGATATCACTAGGGAGAAACTACTGCCTCTCATCCTCCCTTGTTTGAACACTCTCGCTTCGCAGCATAAGGAAAAAAGACCCTACCGTCTTAGTAGACGCCTTCAACAGCTTAATGAGCAAAGCCATTGAGAGCATAGCCCCACTAAAAATCTGCAAAGCCAAACAACAGTCCCACCTGAATTCTTGGTGCACCCCACAGCTTAACACTCTGCTCAAAGAAAAGCACAAGGCCGAAGCCCTTTGGAAAAGTCATCCTAGCTCAGCTAACAAAGCCTCCCTCCTAATCACCTCTCTCAACTATAAGGAAGCCATCCTTCAAGCTAAAAAAGAGACATATAACTCACGCATATCCCAAGCAGAATCCAATACAAGAGAATTATTTAAAATCCTCAAAGAATTAGAATCCCCCACACCTGCCCCTGACGTGTGCTTCAAAGATAGCACTTGGTGCAATAATATACAAAACGCTCTGCTCAACAAAATAACCACCCTGCAATCTAAAATCAATGCCAAACAAAACTACCTCCACACTCCTTCATTTAGCAATACCCTGCCACCCAAATTAACCACCCCAGATCCCCCGGTGCCATTCAGCTTCACACCGCTCACCGTTCTGGAGGTTGAAAAAATCATCTGCAACTTAAAACCCTCCAATTGCCAAGGGGACGCATGTCCAGCCCCAATCATTAAGGAATCGGCTCATGACCTTGCTCCTTTTATTACCACTTTTATTAATGCCTCTTTTCAATCAGGAGTGGTCCCCAACAACCTGAAGGATGCTTGGGTCATCCCTCTACTAAAAAAAACTACTTTAGATCCGGAGGTCCCAACCAACTACAGGCCCATCACGACGGTCCCATTTTTGCTAAAAATCCTGGATAGAGCAGCGTATCTTCAGATACAGAACTACCTGGAAACTAATAATCTACTAGGCACGAGACAATCCGGCTTCAGACCCAAGCACGGTACGGAGACAGCCCTCCTTGATCTTAAAACCCAAATCGAGGACCTTAAAGATAAAAGTAAACTAGCCCTGCTATTACTATTAGACTTATCTGTTGCCTTCGATTTGGTCAACCACCAAATCCTCTGTCACCACCTGAAAATGGCAGCCCACTTCTCTGACAAGGCCACTAACTGGATTCAATCCTTCCTGGATAACAGACAGATGAGGGTATTCTCCCCACCCTCCTCTGCTGACCCGGCACCAGTCCTTTGTGGGGTCCCCCAAGGATCGTGCGTATCCCCCACCCTCTACAATGTTTTCACTAAACCCCTGTTCGATGTGTTGGACTATCTGGGTGTCACCTACACTAATTATGCTGATGACACCCAGATACTCATCCCCATCACGGGCGATTACACGGTAGACTCGAAATCTATAAATGACATATACCTTATCATTCAAACATGGATGGCCCAACATGAGCTCTGTCTCAATGACGACAAGACAGAGCTCCTCATCCTAGGCTCTCAGCAAAGACTTAACAAGCTGAACCCCATGTTCAGCTCCTTTAATATCGACAGAAACTCCATAAAAGTCTCTAAAGATACAAAAACTCTCGGAATCTACCTTGACGCCAAACTTTCCCTCCATAGACAAACAAATGCAGTTGCTGCCGCCGCTGCTTACACCTGCAAGCTGATCACAGCATGCCGCCCTTTTCTTTCCACTCAGAACTGTACTATCCTTGCTAGGACCCTGGTCATGTCCAAACTGGACTATTGCAATGCACTGTACCAATGTACTAACCAAAGGAACCTAGACAAACTCCAGGTCATACAAAACAACGCCATCAGGGCAGCCCTCAATATCCCTAGATCAGCCCACATCTCGGAAACCAGGAAGAGCCTCCATTGGTTGTCAGTCACCCAAAGGATCTCACTAAAATCGCTTGCCCTGACCTACAAATGCTTGAACAACCTGGCCCCCATCTATCTTTCCTCGCGCTTCACACAGTATACCCCATCTCGATCGCTAAGATCTTCCCTCAACCAGAGCCTACTGATCCCCAGATACAAGCTCCAAACTGCCGGCGGGTCCAGCTTCCCAGTTCTGGCAACCAAACTGTGGAATTCCGTCCCCCTTACTATCATAAACCTTCCCTCCCTGAATCTTTTCAAACACAAAGCCAAACTTTGGTTAGTCACATCAGATGACCAAGCTGCATTCTGAAAACTTGATGACCTATGTATTTCTGTATAATTACCAATGTGTTTGATCACTATGTCATTCTAAATGTTATCTGAAATGCCGTAATATTATGTAACCACTGCTTCTAAGATATGCGCCCGGTAGCCTCCGGGCCTGGTTTGCGCTATATAAATAAATAAAATACAAATACAAAATACAAGTATTGCTCAAACTAGATGACAAAGGAATTGGCGGAGTTCGAGAAAGAGAATAAAGAGAAGAGCAAGACAAGAAAGCAAAGGATAAGTCAGAAGACAGGTTATAAAAACAAGAAAGAGACAAGGAACGTAAGCGAATGGAAGAGCAAAGAAAATATGAGGTGAAAAGGGAGAAGGAGAGGCAGAAGAAATAGAAGCCCAAAGATTGAAAGCCAGGCTCGGACTGGCCTATAAGGCAATAGGCCCATGGCCGAACCGAAAACATAAAATGCTGGTGTGGGCCACTTTTTTGGGTCAAAGTGGGCGATGTTTTTGGGCAATTTGGGCCAGTTTGTTGAGTTAATTCACTCTGAGGCTAGTATTTTGACCAGTGTTGCTGAATAAATAGTCTTTAAAATGCACAATTAGCCTCACACTTTATCAAATAACTCCCCCTTAGTCATTATTCAAACAGCCTCACAAAAGGAACGAATAGCAATTTGCAACCGTGGGACATTTTTTATTTGGTGCCCAAGACAATTTTATGGTCCAGTGCGACCCTGTTGAAAGCATGTAGGTTACAAAGAAGGCAAGAGGAAGAGGAATTAAGGGAAATAATGGGTAGGGAGGAAGAAATGAACAGAAATAGGGGATTTAAAGATGATGAGATTGAATATTTATGCCGTAGAAGCATGATAACCATAGAAACTCAAGAACCAACCGAAGAAGAGAGAGAGTCACAACCGTCCGGTGGATGGTGGTGAGGACCATTACATATGCCGACATAGAGAGAAGAAGATACAGAGACCATAGGAACATGAATGGGGAACCTTTATAGACCAATCAGGGATAAGGAAGGGTATAGAACTCATGAGGGCAAACAAGTAGCATCTTTTAGAGGATTAGGAAGAAGCTTGGATGATGTTAGAGTAGACGATCATAGAACTATATCCGTAAGTGGGTTAGATCTTGAGGACACAGGAGAGGACAATAGTCATACGGGTTGGGGCATAATAATCTCACATGGGGAAAGGAAAAAGCATAGATAAAGGGGTACCATGGTTAGATCTAGAGGGCCCTATAAGAAAAACACAGGAACCAATACCATATACTGAACAACCACAAACATGATTGCCCAGTACCAGGGATGCCCCCCAGCCCTATGTGAGCAGACTAAGGGTATTGCCAGGGAGGAAAGGACCTGGCGATGATAATGCTGCCTGGAAGACACCCATTGTCAGGAGATAAGACAAAGGATCATGGTTTTCAAAATTCCCTCTATTAGAGAAAGGGGCGGGGGTTCGACCACAATATATACAATGGCCCCAGATGGATAAGGATTTTATAAACACACACTGCATAGTTTGACTTCCAGTGCGGGAAAATGGATGAAGGAATTGGAGAAAAGTACTTCAGGAATGACATTAGCTATAGGCAATATAAAAGGCCTATTATTAGCCATTCTAGGGGAGAGATCTGATGGCATTTGGAAAAGAGCAGGGTATCCAAAAGTAACTGCGCAAAACACAGTACACAATGGGTGCCATTCAACCAATAACTGTAGAGCAGACCTATGGAGAGTACTTAGAGCACAATATCCAGATACATTGGATAATGGGGAGATAATGATGGAGACCCTGTTGCTTTTATTCAGGATATTCAGTATAGATAAAGTACAGAGACACACAAACCATGGGATAAAACGATAGTGTTATTTTACCACATATTATGTCAGGCACTGCCAGAACCAGTACAAAGGCGGTTAAAGAAACAGGTAGGAATGGAAGCAATACCATGACCAGAGATACAATTGGCAATCGTGTATTATTGCAGAATACGAAAAGAGAAAGATAAGAAGAAAGTCGGGGGAAGAAAGCAAGAAGTGGCAAAGTTGGTGCAGAATAAATTATAAACGTTCGCCATAGAAGGTGCAGTGTTGACAAGTAATTAGGGAAGCACGGCACAGGTGATGCAGGTCCCACAGCAAAATTATGTGGTCAGTGTCCAAGATCAGAATGGGTATAATTATATGCCCAGAGGCAGAGGGAATGGGCCTTGAGGAGGATTTCAAAACCCCCCAAGGGGAAGAATTAATGGTGGACAGCCCTTGACATTTTGGAGTTGTAGAAAAATCAAACATGTGGCTAGAATATGAAGAAGTAGAGCAGGAATGCAACAACAGAATTGGCAATTCTCAAGAGCAGGGGCAGGATATATTCCACAATATAATACAGATTCACAAGGATATTATGCCCAAGATCACACACAGAATCAGGCATATGCTCCACAACTACAGCAGTTTCAGCAAGTGCCTATACAGACACAATTGCCACAACCACAGCAATTGTAACAAGCACCAATGCAGACACAATCATTACAGGGGCAGCAACAGCAAACATGTATGCAAATGCAACAGGCACCCATTCAACATATACAATATATCCCAATGCAACAGACAGGTGCATCATAATGGCAGATGGACATGGGAGCTACACAAACAGCAAAACCCAAGTTAGGGAGCGTGACTGTGGTGGGAGGGAATCCTTTCACAGGTACAGGAATTAATTTATACCCACGATAGGATAGCCCACAGGATAACCTGATGTGTTCAGTACTATTTGTAACACCGGACCCCCAAGAGAATATCAAGGGTCAAGGTGACGATAGGGGGCAAGACATTTTCATTTCTTGTAGACGCAGGAATGACTCGTTCCTGCATCCATGAGGGAAAATATCCAATATCACGCATTGCCATGAATGCTCAGGGATTTACTGGGGTGATGAGTTTAGTTCCATTCACAGACGAATCACCCATTTATATAGGGGAACGCAACATGTCTATGCCGTTGCTGTACTCTAAACAGACTGATTATACTAGGACGTGATTTAATGACAGATATTAACATGACAATGGGCCTCATTACGACCCAGGCGGATGACCATGCTGCTATTAGCACCATGGTCCATGCCGGTGTCCGCCATGGTGGAATGGGGAATTACCACCCCATTCCAAGGTTGGCGGGGCGGTAATTCCCCATGCCGCCATGGCCCTTCCCCATTCCCATTTTTGCCCAATAGGGCTCAATGGGAATGGGGAAGGCGTTAAGTACAGTGCCGCAAATTGCGGCACCGTACTAAGCACCAAGGTCCCTTTGTGGGTCCCTACTTTAACACTGGTAAAACCAGCCGTTAAGGTCGGGTCCCGCAAAGGGACCTCGTAATTAGGCGCTAATACGTTAACGGTGCCGCAGCCTTTTACTGTGCCGCTAACCCATTAGCACCTGGGTCTTAATGAGGCCCAATATCTTTTACTGACAAAGGCATAGTGTGTTCAACCCCGGGGATACTTTATATAAATGTGAGGGTTAGCCTTTGCAGGACAGAATGTCAGGCTCTGTGGGCAACGTTGGTCACTGTGGGATCGCTGGGGCGGATTGGAGTGACATTCTGTGTTTGGGCAGCGTTGCAGACTATTCTGTTTTGCCGTCTTTGGCTCCGCCCACTCAAAACCGAGGAAGAAGTTATCTGAGTCCTCAGACACACAGACGATGCGTTGCTACTCCCTACAGCGAGCGCTCCATGAGTTTGAATTAGTTAATGGCACTAATTTCTGTCTTTCCCTGAAACTCCATCTTACTTTCCTAAAGTGCAACCTCTCTAAGCAAACATTCCCTTCGTGTTCCAAAGCAGACTTCACTGGTATGCCCCTGACTCAAATGGGTCACCTAGCAACAGTGCGCCCCTCAGATTTATTCCTTATTCTTCGTTACCTTGCAGCCCCCTCGGCAAATGTAATAACCTTTCGCCTTCTTTAGACCTTATCACCATCAGATGCACCATCAGTGTACCTGCACAAAGTGCTATTTCGATTCTCTCCTTCTCCGGCACAGAGGTAGGTTTTCGCCCTTCTCTTCTTCTTTATCTTTCTCTCTGCTTCCTATTTCACTCACGTTCTTTCCTTGAATCCAGAGATCGGCAGTATACAGCCTACTATCCTAGACCACACCTCATGAGCTTGACTTCAACATCCCGGGGTAACCCATTGTTGCATTCACTTAATTACTTTGTTGTTTGTGGGAAACACATTCTTACCTGTACATCAGATCACAATTTTTTGGGAAGTTGCCAATCCAGTTCCTGAACACAGACACACCCAAGACTCCAGAACAGAAGACACCAGCACATCAAGGTTTTTTTTCCTACAGGGTTTCCCAGAGGTTTCTGTTCTTCCTATCACTGTATACCAGGGAGAGAAGCGCAGAGTCATTGGGGAAATTCTTCAGAGCAGCATACGCATCTTTTGATCCAGGTTAGTGCTTTACATGTATTGATGAGTTGGCTTTAACAAAGAAAGCCTTAAGGGGAGTCCCTCTATACGAGGATGTGCTCTTATATGGAGCAAATGTTTTATTATCATGGTTACCCAAATTGACAGGTACAATTATAAGGATAACTGATACATTTGTGTTCAGGTCAGAAATTCCCATGGATGATGAGGAAGGACAAGTTATTCCTCTGGAATTAGAAGCAGCAGTGGTAAGAGAAGAAAGGGTGATCTTTCATGGGACAGACGATGAGGTAAGAGGATGTAAAACAGTGATAGCCTTAAAGAAGGGTAAAGGCTGACAGACTTGACAGATGAGGAACTATTTAGGGATGACTATTCAGATGGTGAATTAGTATTCTTTATAAGTCTCACTTATTGGATTAAAGTTGAGAGCATAGAGGTACCATAGAGAATGGCATTGGTAAAAACAAAGCCATAATTTTTTCAGGAAGACCTGGAAAAAGTGTCAAGTATCTTATGGATCACAAGTCCATATGACGTGGTCCTATTGAAAGGTGTAGGAGCAGTGAAAATTAAGCTTAAACCAGGAGCTATTTTGCCACATGCAAAACAGTATTGATGTCCAGAGAAGCGGATGAGGGGATGTTTGAAACCATATCCGCTTTAATGAAGCAGGGCATTCTAGTACCATTAGATTATCCATGCAAAATGGCTGTGTACCCTGTCAAAAAGTCAAAGGGAGGGTTGTGGAGATGTATCCAGAACATTCTCCCTCTAAACGATATAGTCGAGGCAGAGTTTCCTTTAGTTCCAAACCCTGCGACAATATTGTGCAATATCCCATCAACAGCCAGGTATTTTACTGTTGTCGATTTGAAACATGCATTTTTCACAATTCTCTAACACCAAGATTCACAGGATTTGACTTTCTTTTCATATATAACAATTCATCTGAAACATACCCATTTGCCTCAGGGGCAGTGTAAATCTCCTTCTATTTTCAATAGAGTCCTTCAGATGGACTTGGTGAGACATAAGACAAATGTAGAGAAGACTCTGTCAAACCTATGACGATACTTGCAGTGAAAGGGTACAAAGTAGACAAGGAACAATTACAGTTTTGCCAAGAAGAAGTATTATATATAGGACAGTTAATCTCACATGAAGGAAAAGAGTGACACCTAAAAGAGCAGAAACCATTATGAGAACCGTGCAGCTAAACACAGTGAGACAAATGCAGTAGTTTTTAAGTCTATGCAATTATTGCAGGGCCTGGGTCTTTGACTACAGTGCATATATTCAACCAATATTAAAAGTGCTTAAAGAGGCAAAGGTGGCTAAATCTAAAATAGTGTGGACAGAAGACATGACTGAAGGATTTAATGAATTAAAAAGGGTGATTAGTATTAGGAATTCCAAATTACAGTGAAGAACTTTACTTGTTTTCCCATTCAAATGGAGAAGTCATGACAGCAGTCCCTACACAGAAAACGACATTAGGACACGGTCATAAAACATTAACTTATTACAGTGGGATTCTAGACCCAGTTATGAAAGGACACTATTCTTGCAAACATTCTTTGGCAGCTGCTGCATTTGCCTTAGAAAAGGCTTCAAGTATAACTATGGGGTGTTACATAACTCTATTTGTAGAGCATGCATTATTTGCAATTCTAGAAGCCCAAAAGTACATTGACCACTCGAAGAACAGTGATATGAGGTAATTATCTCAAACCCTATGATTAAAATTGTAAGATGTAGTACAGTGAATACAGCAATGTTCATAGCTGACCAATGGGAGAAAATGATGATGTAGATGATTGTGTTACATACACCAAATGTTATAATAAAATTCCCCATGTTAGAGAGAGTGCTTTAGGAAGAGGGATAGTGGTTTTCATTGATGGTTTGTCTAAAATTTACCAACAGACTGGGGTGAGACATTCGGGATCGGCAGTAGTAAGGGTGACCCGAGAGGGCACCTTTGAAGTATTAATGAGCAGCGAATTACCATCAACCTATTCAGCACAGGCTGCATAATTCGCCATGTCCAATTGATGTCCTACGAAGTTTTGAGGAGGTGACGATGTGTTCTGACTCAGCCTACATGACGTCAACAGGACACGCAGGCCTAGCACGGTGGAAGAGGAGGGGCTTCCTCCACATAGAGGGCAGTACAGTGCAACATGTGGGCTATTGGGCAAACTCATTGAAGCCTTAAGCTTTTCAGAAACCATAGCCATCATGAAATGCACAGCGCATTAAAAAAGAACAGATTTAATCCCTCACTGGAACGAAGCTGCAGATTTAGAGGCCAAACCTGCCAAATATTATTCAACCATGTGTGAAGATGAGTGAAAAGATTTGAAGCAAGGGACAGGGGGTTGCATGTTGGTAAAAGAAGGATTTAATATGATGCCCATTGTACAGTTAATTGAAATACAAGGACAAACATCGCAAGAACAAAAACAGCTATGGAAAAAACAGGGGTGTTCTTTATCCCCCACTTAGGCAATTTGGAGACAGGATAATACAGGAAAGCCAGTTATGCCTCTAGCATTGTTGAGAGTAGCATTGGAGCAGCTCGACTATCACACAGAGGTGACTTGAGAGAGTTTAGCTGCTACAATAGCAGAACCTCAGTGAACATGTGGCAGTTAGTTGTAAACTGTATTGTGTGCCAGAAATGTATGGCAGGGCACACCCTGCGAATGGTGAGAGGAGTAATCCCAAGACCTAATGGCCCCTTCCAACAGTTGCTCATAGACTGATGCTGCATGCGCTGCAAAGTTTTCAGTCCATGAAGTATTTCCAAGATGGGGGCGTGAAAAGTGTTGTGATCTGTTAATGGACCGCAATTTGTGAATTAAATCTTTGAAAATATAGTCTCACCTTTAGGCATTAAGCATAAGTTTGCTTCGGCCTATAACCTGCAAGCCACCAGTATATGTGAGAAATTAAATGGCCTTCTGAAAGAGAGAATAGCCAAACTCAAAATCACATTGAGGAAGGGAGGGCCACATTACCTACACCTTGCGTTATATGCACTATGAAATCACCCTGGTTTAGATCACCATTTAACACCCGATGAGCCAGGGACTGGATGCCAAATGGGGACTCCTCTCAACCCCCTAACAAGGGCAAATACAGATGCCCACAGTGCAGTGAGGGCCTTAGGCAATGAGATGCATGATTATTTGAAAACAATGACTCAAAGTATTTCTTTTATTTCTCAACAGATCAAGCGTCAACAGGAGGGCTCAAATGTAAATAAAGAAGACAATTTGCCTATTAATTTGGAAAATGCATTAAAGACATTGCAAGTATTTACAGGGGACCAGGTGCCAGTATGCAAGTTTCTGCATACCTTGAGTACCGCTCAATTTGAAGGCCCTCATGAAGTAGAGGACATAAGCCATACTGCAGTTAAACTGAAGGGAAGAAGGGTGTGGACCCACCTGCATGACATCAAACTCTCAAAAGGTGAAGCAACATTGACCTCTCCTGCAACCACCCACAGTGAAGCAAGTGCCCACAGTGAAGCAAGTGCTTAGAGGTGAAGCAAGAGAAGAGCAACAAAAAATGACGACGTGGTCAATGGTCAAAAACTTGGACAAAGAAACCAAAACATTTTTACATTAGGATTGATTTATGGATTAATTAATCTGCAGTAATCTTGGAACATCTCCCTAGACTAAGATAGAGAAGACTATGAAATAATTGAAGAAGGAAAAGAATATTTGAGCTTTTATGTTGCCTGTTGTTTATACATTCTTCACTTGCTGTTTTTTCCTATATACTTCGGTCTTATCCAGCTTTAATACGAAGAACTACTAACATTGTGACATTTTTTAGAGATCCAAAGAATGGCTTCATTGCTTTAAGAATTGTTTTGAAAATCATTTTACAATTCTTGTTTTAAATGTATAACTCACAGTTGAAACTATAGGAATGAATATATTAAAAATAAAGTGGTAACAATGGAAATGCTCCAAGGGCTGAGAATTGTACCAAACGAAAAATAATTATTGGAGCTTTTTGTTGTATTTTGATTTTGACAGTTCTCCTTATAACATTGGCATTCACACATGTTGTGAGCAGTGAAGAACCATACAATAAGACATGCCCCACTTGTCGCATTATTCCTATTTTCCCTATATAGAAACCAAGAACCCCCTTGCGTTCTGATATCAAAAAACCCTTTTACTGAGTAAAGAGAGATGTTGAGGAAAATAATGAAAGTATAGTTAGATAAATCAGCTCATTTGGCAAATAACCATTGGTATCAGCACATGAAAGAGGTGGGAGAAACAACATCAGAAGAAAGCTGCTATGTCTAATACCGTATGCCATGAATGCAGCAAGAACATTTATTGTAAGAGAAATGTCCCCACACGATGCAAAATGGCTCAGTCATCTAGAAGCCTGCACTACGAGAGGCCAATTTGAAGGGAAGTGGGCAACTTTAAGATGGCAACCAAGACAGACTTTTCCATATAAAGATACATACATAAAGACAAAAAGGATGGAGAGTGGATTAGTGTAGACAAACAAAAAACAAATGTATCCATCCCAATTTGGAGAGAAGATACAAGCTGTTGACATGAAGAGAATTAATTGCTTAGATACGACTGAAAAATCAGGAGAGCCAGGATGCTGGGAAAGAGCACAGCTGTTGGAGTATGGGTGTGTAGCAGCCAGAAATGGATGGGAAGATGGACTACTATCATGCTCTGCACACGTACTGAAGAAAGACTCTGTCCACCAAGTGCAAAAGGTGAACAATGAATGCTTGGAATTATGGGCTAAACATGCATAATTACTAACTTGGGTTGACAACGAAGCAGGACCAGTGCATATACTACAAATAAAGAATGCAACAACCTGCTTCAAGAATGATGTTCCTGAAGATGAATGAATGTAACAGAAGGAAAAGATCACTTCATCTAAAGAGAGAGAATTACTTAGCAACAAAATCAACAGAGGCTTACGAAGACATTCCTGATGAGTACAAACTATTCTGCAAGGCTGCCAAGATAATGACATCTATATTCATAACAGATTAGTGTTGAATTGGTAAGTCGAACAGGGCAAACAGATTAGTTATTTTCCCATGGAATGTTATACTAGTCAATAGTTGGTGTATAGGTTCATCCAATGAAAACTCAGTTTTCTCAATTGCATAGTTTAATCAAAACAAAATGTGGTAGTGAACTGTTTGCATCAGACACTTGTTTCAACCATGGGTCATTCTCAAGGCTGCCATTATACACATTTTATGGGTTGTAGATTACACCATCACAAATAAAATATACCATGTAGTATAAGTGTCACAAACAGATACATGTAAATGCACAAAGCAAATTGTCATTACATACCATATGTGTTCACATTCAGCAGGGTGGTTGAAGAAACACAAGAAACAGAAAAACAGGACAGAAAATAATTCCATTGATGTTATGTTACATTGTTCATTATTAAGTAGAACCTCTTTAAGAACTGTAATAGTACTTCCATGACTGTAGGTTATATCATGCACCAACACTATTGTGTGCAATTGTTGCCATTCCATGGTGCACCATACAGGCATCCCCATTCTAGGCTAGTAGTTGCTCATCTGTCAATCTATCTCTGTATGGTATTAAAGGTGAGTTGACGATTTGGTGTGAGTTAAAGCAATTAGGGTGACAGAGGTGGTTTTCCTTGTGGTCATAGCGTAGTAGTCTTGTGTAATTGTAAAGAGTTAGCAAGAGTTAGCAAGAGTTGTGCGCGCTTTGTCCACATGCTACAGTCGTGTGTAGTGTAAGGTTGTGGATAAGCGATTGTATAGAAATCTATAATTTGTAGCATGCTAGCTCACCTAAGATTTGATGCATTTGAATTTTAGAAGTTTCTATCCTACCAATATCCATACCTATATTCATACCAAGACTTCAAGCTGCAGTGAATGCCAAGTAGCTCCAGATTTCAAGATGGGAGCTGCTGCAGATGATCAAATCAACAATAAAAGTATTCAATGCAATAAAGAAAGAGTTGAGAGTTTTCAGGCTGCTGACTCTCCAGAACAGTCATGTTCTGGATCTGATAACAGCAACAGAAGGAGGCGTGCGAACTTCTTGCTGTACATTTATAACTTCTCATAATGGAGAAAATGGGACCCTGACAGAGGCTATAACGATGCTGACAACCTTGCACACAAAGATGGAAGATGACGCTGATGAAACAGCAGGGGAAAATTGGTTTTCATCTTCATCACTGTTTGGATGAATTCCATCTTGGTTGGCAAATGCTTTTAAACTACTTGGAGCAATATTACTGTTAGTAATATTGGGATTCCATCTCATAAGGATCATTTTAGGAAAATGCCAGAAAAAAGGCCAAGAAAGCTATTGCAATTAAGGTAATAATTGACATTAACAGCCATACTGGAGAAAAAACACAGACTGAAGAAAGTACACAAGAAAATATAATGAACAGTTCTCTTGCACCTCCATGAACAGGAAGTTTTATTATCCCCAGGATCGGAAAAAATATGTGGGATGATAGATATTTTATTCACCGGCAGGAGATTGTCGTTTGATGACCTGGAGTGTGGATAAACATGTAAAGAATGCTGGCCACTTGAGGGGGGTGACAAAAATATGGGTTCCAAAGAAAGAAAAATATAACGAGATGATCGAAGAAGATGAAGGGGAATTGCAGAGGAGGAGGCGAATACTTTGGTTGAGAATGTGACCAGAGGTGGTAATGTAGAGGAGCAAGTGGATGCATTCTCCCTAGTCACTGCCCCCTCACTCCGGTCCTATTGGAATGACAGACGAGGAGCATCAATTGGGAACCCATGCACAGGTTCCCAATTGATGCTCCAGGCACAGGTTAATGCAACATGTCCATACCATGTCGATTATATGAAAGATGATATGCACTTAGGCAGCCATTCTAAAGATACCCTCATGTTGAAACAGTGGAGGAAAGATACCAAGAAGGATGTCCCTTGCCGAGTTGCTGGAATGCAGCCATGAATAAAATGGTGTGTGACATGGATGTACGTTAAACAAAGTGCAATGACAGCAAAAGAAAGTCCCAAAGAAGATATATAAATCTATGCTGAAACGATAAGAAAATACTTAAAAATAACAATGTAACTGGATTACTAAGAAAACATGTGCTCTGTGGTGCAGTACATATGAACACAGAAAATAATGAAGTGACCCACTGGTCAATAACTGTAAATACGCTGAAACTCAAGGTAGAAAGAAAACGTATAAGCTTGCTTATGAGACGTATGCATTCAACGTTTAGGACGACCATTACAAGAAGATGGACAACGCCTTATGTCAATCAACCCAGCTACCTCCAAATATGAGCCCAGGATCCTAACTTCGAAGATGATGAAGAAGCTGTTTTCCCATGCAAAATAGTACATTGGCTTGGAACCAAGGATACTATTTTGAGAGATGGAGGAAAAGTACAAAGGGAGTCTACAAGCAGACCATGCACAAGGACATATTTCCCAAAGATTAGCAGGACTAAGAACATTTATGGATGCCAAATATTGGACAATTAAAAGGGCATGAAGTTCGTATGGGATAGAGTGAACAAGTCTCTAAGGCCACAAGCAACTGCACCCTGCATAATTGAATCAAATGGTGTTTAATACACTGTTGAAATTGACAAATTCATGGTCTTGTAATACGTGATGGAGAGCTCGCAAACAAGGTCTATTCATTAAGTCTGGAGATAGGATAATCTCCAGACACTCCCTTGAATGTGCTGAGACAGTGCAGACTGGCAAGGTCAATCTTCAAACAGAAGACACTGGCATGCGTCGTACCGATGAGAGAGGGTAGACTAATTGGGAAAACAAGAGGAGAGCTGACGTATCTCCAAGCACCTGGGTTTCGTTTCTATGAACGTGCTGGTAGCAGGCCGATTGTCCAAGGTTGGGTTTGGGTTGCCGACCAATTAGAAAAGCCTGCCATGCACTTTTACATACAATGTTGCAAAGTATTATTCCACTGCCATATTTTCTGCTATGACGAGTGTATGATACCACAGGTATAGAAGTATCTCAGGGTGTGTCCTACAGATAAGGGGCCATCAATGAGAAATTGATATTTATGCATTCTATATGTAGATATGTTCCCCTAATCCAATCCCACCTGCTTAATATGTTTTATGGTTTTGCCACGTAGGATGACATCATAGATGATGCATCTAGCATTACATAAACTGTGTATAATCGAAAAGCCATATTGCGATCCTGCATGAATTGATTTGATGAGTGTTTATTCGCCCTGCTTTACTTTGTTGAGATTAAAGCAGTATTTTACCATCTCCTTTGAGTATGTCCGGTTATTTGGTCTGAGATATTTTATTGGTAATTCCATCTAGCACACAGATGCTTCAAGGTGCTAGAGCACAATTTGTTTGATACGTAAAATCTGTGAGTGTAGTAGACTGTGAAGTAAAGATTTTGCATGTATGTCCATTTTCTTCAAGCTTATTTGTGAAGTTTCCATCACTGCAGGAAATGCCATTGTTTTGTATTTTTCGTCAGTGTCTTATAGAAATTATTTCAGTGGTTATTTACTCTCATACCATACCACTCTCACCAATGAATTTAAGACATGTACAGCACCTGAATTCCACTTTGGTCATGTCTACATTTATTTTCTCTTCAACTGCTGCATACAAACCTTTGCATACCCTGGAGCAAACTGAACACGCATTGAGATTTATTTACGCTCAAAAATCAAACATAATGTTCGCTTAAGACAGAACTCAAAAGAAGAATATGTTCGTGGTTGACTTCTTTAACTTCATTTTTTTGAAAAAAACCTTAGGTAATTTAAAGACCATCCTGGTGCATAATGTTAGGATATACTTGGATTACATCCATTGTAACCATAATTAAATGGTAGTTTCGTATATTTTCAAAACTCATTACATTCTTGTTAAAGTTAGTAACATGTTATAAATTATATTTAGTTTTTCATACGAATGTTTGTAGTATTCTGTCTATATGAATAAAACATCTTCAAAAAGTGAATCATTGTGGGCCACAATGTATCAATCCATTACATTTTGTAAATGTACACGCACTTTTCGCAATGAAAACAAAATGGAAGTGGTTGAATGAGGTTTTAATACTATTTTTACTGTGACCATTAGTTATCCACTCCTGTGTGTAAAATCTTTTGCAAAAATATATTAATGTGTGTATAGGGTTTTGTGCTAATCGTTGATATATTTGTCATAGTCTATAGTAACTATTGCTTGACCTTTTCTGCGGGTTTAAAAGTTATTTTCTATTATCCTAAAAAACATTGCCTTTTTTG
Organism: Ambystoma mexicanum; assembly: GCF_040938575.1. Lineage (NCBI taxonomy): Eukaryota > Metazoa > Chordata > Amphibia > Caudata > Ambystomatidae > Ambystoma > Ambystoma mexicanum. The sequence goes on along the minus strand of NC_090928.1, from coordinate 647,651,550 downwards.
TTAATATATTTAAATATATTGGTGATGCAACCAATTTGTAATTCAACCTTTGAGCCTCCAAACCCACTGTGATTATGGAATTCATTAATGTCGGGCATGTGCAATCTTGGGCTTACAACTGCTTGAAGTTGAATAATCCTTATACAACTGTTCTGTGTTGCACTTTCATTTAGTTTTGAAAAGAAAAGCTTCAGATAAATTTTTCATACACAATATTCAACGTCAACCAGGATTTCAAAAGACGTGTGTCACAGATGCAAGGGAGTGGCGGGGGCACTAAGGTTTGCAGCAGCAAACCCTAGTAACCTGTAAAAGAAAACGTTATCATTTACCTTGCAATAGACTGCATGGATGTCAGTTCGTTGTTTGTGCCTAAGGTGTGTGATTGTGCAAAAACAACATCCTACTCTCCGCCCGTTGGGCTACCAGGGACGTTTCATCCATCTAATGTGAATAGCAAGGCTACCCATAAGTGGCCATGTTAACGCTCCACACAAGACTGTTTTACAACCAGGATTTACGGTCACTCCACCGAATCTGTAGCATGCTTTCTGGTTCCTCTGTCAGCTGACTCTGGGAGCTCTTATATCCAAGTGTAATATGCCCCCAAATGGCATTGCCCTGTGCGCTAGAGGGATGATATTAATCACCTCTTACCCCCCACTATCACCTTCATCCACTGTCTATGATAGACCATACTCACAAAAAATATGCTGCACACACAGCAATTTTTTCATCTTTGAAAAGATAGTTCTCTACACCTCTACAACAACTTACATACCACCACCCTGCCCAATGCATCCAAGCACCATGGCCAGATAAGGCTTCCTTCTAGACACACAGGCTTCAATTCCGTTGACCACACAGGATCAAACCTGCACGTAGTACTCGCATACTTTCTGCCTGCACGCATCAACACAAAAGGGAATCTATTTTTCATTCTCCCTATTCCCCAACGAACTTTACACACAATTCCCTCCTCTTTTCGACCTGCCAGAGCGCCTGCATACAATTCAAATTGCAGTAACATCAAACAGCGTAACATAACTAACATAACTGAGGCCCTTCAAAATCTGAAAACCAGCCCTGCTGAGTGGTGTACTGTGTTAAAGGTTCTGTGGGGCCATATTACTTCCATTCCCAGCCAAATTGTTTTGCACCTATCCCCCCTCACGTGGAGGAAAGGGGGAGGTGGGCTGGAGTAGACCCGCACCACGTATACATCTGTATCCGCGGCCGAGTCCACCGGTCATTGAACATTCTCTGCATGAGGCAAATAATGGGCCAGGTGGCGTGTTTCCATGTCATTATTCACCCCATGTGTGGAAGGCGGGAGGTTCACCACTGTGTGGACATGCTCGCTCGGTAGTGATCAGTAAAAGTGGCTGTCATAACACGGGTTATCTATGGTTTTTACCTGCTCTTTTTCAGGTGACACTTGCAATGCAAAATGGCTGGCAGATTCTGTAAGGGTCCCAGCCTTCCTGCTGCATTTAAGTGCAATGGGGGCAGAGCCAGTGGCAAATTCCATATACAGAGCTGGGATACACAAGGACAGAGGCGTTACTAGGGTGGGAGCTGAGGGGGCTATAGCCCCGGGTCTTTTGGTTGTAGGCCAGGGTAGAAGCTCAGGGGCTACAATTAAGACGCTAGCTAGCCCTGAGTCCTGACAGTCCTGGCATTAGCACGGCCCCAGATCTTTTCCAGACCTAGCAACACCCCTGCCTAAGGAGCAGATTTCCCACTCTCTCCACCCAGGGGATCCTCATCAAAATGGCATGCACTGGTGGAAAAATATGAAGAGAGGGTGCCTACTCGATGAACCGCCTCAGCGCCATTTTAATGGGGCATAACATTTACACCAATCCATCTTGATTATTATGTGCTTGAATTCTTTTCAAATTGTTGGTTTAAGGTGTTGGTGTTGAGGGGGTGTTGTAGGGAGGTTTCACTAAATTCCTCAGGGAATCAAGCCATTCAAAAGGATTTCCCTTTCGCAATGCTGTATTCTCCTAGTGTGATGTCATGGAAGTGGATTGTGTAATGCATACTCAACTGTTCTGTCATCACAGCAGGAGGATGCAGCTTTTTGTGTTCCAGGGATTCTTTCTTGTTCCTTTGTGTGCTTTAGAGCTGTACCAAATAGCATATTTAGTATTCGGCCGAATACCGAATAGTTTGTCAACTATTCGGCCGAAGCCGAATAGTTGCTTAATTTAGTAAATCATGTTCCAAACTTCAAAAAAACACACTTATTAAAAAAAACAAATAAAGCACTCTATACTTAAATTATATAAGGCAGAAAAAAGCAGATTTAACCAAAATGAAGGGACCAAATGTACAGAAGATTGTTGCATATTCATTGCCAATTAAAGTAGGAGGCTTCATAAATGCAATGCATCTGATTCACAAATGCAAAAGGACTGCCTTTGTGAATCAGATGCATTGCATTCTCTATCCAGTTGCAAAGTCGATGCAGTCTAGTTTAGAAACTTCTTTGCAGCTCCCATAAAAATGTATAAAATTGTTCATGTCGGCTCATGAAGGACACAAGTCAAGAGGAAATCTTAAATGCATGAACTCCATCTCACAACTATTCACCCCACCCAACCAAATGCTGCTCACTTTTCACTTATCCTAGCCACTCCTTCTCGCCAATATACAAACATTTGCAACTTCTCATTCCTGATAAAATATCAGATAATGTTAAACTCAGGACTCAAGTCCTTAAAAAAAGAAAAGGGGGGACTATGACGTACGCAATGGGAAGTGACATGACAGGAACTGAAAGTATCTATGCACATATCTTTCAGTTTCTTTTCCAACTGAAATAAGTGCACATTGCATATACACATTTGCCAAAAGAAAAGATGTTCCTGTATTGTTGCAGGCTAAGTATAAAAGATGAACACCTTTTATGTCTAAGAATCTGCAACAAAACATGCCCTAAAGAGCAGATTACAATATAAGATATTTTTCAGCTCTGTGATAGCAATTTGTCTGGTCTATTTCTATTCAGTTTTGCAAACTGAAGTCCATATTTGCCTTTCTGAGTTCATGTTGCATTGTATTCAAATGAGAATGTCAAAGTATTCGGCAAAAGCCGAATAGTAAGAAACTATTCGGCCGTAGCCGAATAGCTTTTTTTCAACCGGAATTCAGCCGAATACTTTCTCGAAGCCGAAGTTCGGTACACCCCTAGTGTGTTTGCTGGCAATAAGGGAAATGGGAAGGTGGAACTTCATTGTGAGGTCGGTGGTGTGGTAAAAAAAAGTATAATTGTATTTACCACACTTTTACCACACTGCCAAACTCCAACTTTAGAGGTAATAAGAAATACTGCTGAGTTTAGAAATACCGCCGAACTCAAAATGATGCCCTGGATATTTGATGTTGTTTATAGTCCCTCCTGCCTCCACTCTACGCCCTCTACAATACTTATGAACAAGGTGCAGCACACATGGTGGTGTACCCCCTTTTTTGTCCCCTGGGCGGGTGGAACCCGACAATTGTATTTTAAATGTGAGAACCCATTGAAATGTATTGGCGTGTAAGGGGATTGGGGGTGAATGGGGTGTTTACACAGCAGCTGACACCCACCAATAGCGTGTGAGTTGAGCGATCCGTGGTGGGAAGTAGACATACAGGGCCAAAAACAACATGAAATGATAGGTTGGTATCTTGCAACTACAGGGTGTATTCCACCTCAGCGTTCTGAGTGACATCACAGACAGCTCGAGCTTCGCACTCTCAGTGGAATTGATAGCTGTAGTTGATAGGTAACGAACTATAATTGCATTTCTTTAGCATTGCACTCTCATTCCTTGCACAGCATTCGTGACCGCCGCCCATAACAATGAAACTGCACACACACATACACCAGACATCAGGCTGTGCACGCAAGCCCAAAAAGCTTGTGACACACTCCAAATATGGTACATTTTCTATTCTGAGCAAAAACTCCTACACCAGGCGGGAAATGTGTGGCGTGTTCTAAAAATGGAATTCTGTGAATCAACACTCCTTACGCCGGGTTGCTTGAGCGAGTGTCACGCATTCTGTAAGGCCAAAACTCGGCAAAGTGCACACGAACAGCCAGTGGAGCGCGGTGCACTATTGGCCAGCCGTGCTGCTTGAGCGAGTGTCACGCATTCTGTAAGGCCAAAACTCTGCAGAGTGCACACGAATACAGGAAACCCCTGTTTCAGTAGAATGGGCGAGCCGGGCTGCTTCAGCGAGTCCCGCACACTCTGTAAGGCCAAAACGCTGCAGAATGCACACAAACACAGGAAACCCCCTTCCCAGTGGAACGCAGTGCACTATGGGCCAGCCGGGCTGCTTGAGCAAGTATCATGTATTCTGTAAGGCCAAAACGCGGCAGAGTGCACACGAACGCAGGAAACAACCATTTCAGTAGAATGGGCCAGCTGGGCTGCTTCAGCGAGTATCACGCATTCTGTAAGGCCAAAACTCTGCAGAGTGCACACAAACACAGGCAACCCCTGTTCCAGTGGAACGAGGTGCACTATGGGCCTGCAGGGCTGCTTGAGCGAGTGTCACACATTCTGTAAGGCCAGAATGCGGCAGAGTGCACACGAACACAGGAAATAACCATTTCAGTAGAATGGGCCAGCCGGGCTGCTGCAGTGAGTGTCACGCATTCTGTAAGGCCAAAACTCTGCAGAGTGCACACAAACACAGGAAACTCCCGTTCCAGTGGACGCGGTGCACTATGGCCAGCCGGGCTGCTTGAGCGAGTGTCACACATTCTGTAAGGCCAAAACTCTGCAGAGTGCACACAAGCACAGGAAACCCCAGTTCCAGTGGAACACGGTGCACTGTGGGCCAGCCGGGCTGCTTGAGCGAATGTCACACATTGCGTAGGGCCAAAAGGCTGCAGAGTGCACACAAACACAGGAAATCCCTGTTCAAGTGGAACGTGGTGTACTATGGGCTAGCCGGGCTGCTTGAGCGAGTGTCACGCATTCTGTAAGGCCAAAACACGGCAGAGTGCACACGAACACCTAGTGGAGCGCGGTGCACTATGGGACAGCCGTGCTGCTTGAGCGAGTGTCACGCATTCTGTAAGGTCAAAACTCTGCAGAGTGCACACAAACACAGGAAACCCCTGTTCCAGTGTAACGCGGTGCACTATGGGCCAGCCATGCTGCTTGAGCGAGTGTCACCCATTCTGTAAGGCCAACACGCTGCAGAGTGCACACGAACACAGGAAACCCCTGTTCCGGTGGAACACAGAGCACTATGGGCCAGCCGTGCTGCTTGAGCGAGTTCTGTAAGGCCAAAATGCTGCAGAGTGCACACGAACACAGGAAACCCCCGTTCCAGTGGAACGCGGTGCACTGTGGGCCATTCTGTGTGCACTGTACAGAAGTACGGTGTAACGCTTTGTAATAAAGTACTAATATTGCAGAAATATCAGTGTATGCTGTGTATAGACCCAACCTTAAATCTTTAGTCCACTTTTCTGCTTGTGAAAAAGCAATCCACGTCCACCTACCCACTTCCAGCGGAATAATATGGAAAGTTCAGAGAGCATTGAAACTCCTCCCATGTGGCGCAAATCATAAACTATATTCAAGGCCCTTAACCCAAGGGTGCCCTGGTCGAGACGATATTTGCCACCCCCCCCATAAAAACATCTGTAAACCCGTACAGATCTATATGCAACACTTTATAGCAATATTACAAACCATGTGTTGTCTGCCTTTGCCTCCCTAAGCTGTTTAAAAATCAAAACATGCACAAATCAACTTGAAGATCTCAAACACCTGTGTATAAGCGCATAACATAATAAATAAACAATCAATCAATCAATCAAGCCAGAAATATTGATTAAAACAGGAATACAACTGGAAAGATGTTCCCAAAAGTGAGGTGGCTTGCCACTTGAGTATAGCTCAGCCCTGCAAGTTGAACTACCTCTGAAAACGCCCGGCACAGCAGAATGAGTCATATGCTGATGTGCCAACTAGGAGCCAAACCTAATAGCATGGGTATGGAGAGAATAGGCTGGCATTTGCGGAGGCACACATTCGTGCTACGCTATGTTTCCACCTTTTCCACATTCGTGCTGCTCAGGCATTGGTGGCTGAGTTCATAAAAGGCTTTGGCCATTATTTGCCACTGGCCACTTGATGCTGTCATTCAGACTCTGCAAGTGCAAGCTATGGAAGGAAGCTGTGAGGCTTGGGTCACCTCCTCCTATCGCACTCACTTGTTGCATGAAATACATATATACAGCTCTCAACTGTAATCAGCATGCGCCTTTGCCCCTTTCCTTAAGAGACTCCTTAAGAAACGGAAACAGCTTGAAATTCCCCTGATGTGCTCGTAGAGTCATGGGAGATTTGTGTTGACTGAGGCGGCAAGTCACATCTGTGGATACAGAGTAGTACTAATATTGCCTGCGCAAATGTCACTAGGTGATGTGCAGGAGCCTGCAAAACACTTTTTTAAAGACTGGAAAGGCCTACAGGAAGGGCCTGTTTTGAGGGATTGTGAATGGAAGTGGTAGAAGACCAAAAGAATCCAAAGCTGTGTATTGCTACACATCAAGCCCAGATGCACTCAAATAGGGAAAAAGATATCCCTCTATTTCTATTTAAATTCATTAACCATTTGGTGCCAAAAGAGGCGTACATTTTAAGATGTGTTAACAACGTATGAACTTCTCTTATTTGCAACAGAAAGGGTCATTTAGAGCATTTGGCAGTATTATTCAGGATAAAATATACAGTCATAGAGGTCAAACCGATAGAACAATCAGAACGAAAACACTAGAGCTGACTTATGGATTTTAATCTTCTGAGTCCAACAAGTCGTACATTAGTAAGCAAACAGTAGTACAATCAGTGTTCCCTATTTGCACATGGAAAGGACACTTGTAGGTTTTCAATATAACAAAGGTGAGAGCAACAAGCGTTTACAAAAAACCGCTTGTAAGGAGTAACACAATTGTAAAGCTGTATAATAGTTACAGTGCAAACAAACTCTAGATGTATGGATTTGATCATTCAAGTCTCATATTCAGGTGTGACCCGAATAAGACCGATGCGTTTCGGTTCATGGAACCATCTTCAGGGGATAGACTTCATTTTTATTTTCATAAACATTAGATTCTAACACAGTCTCTGTGGGTAGGAAAGAAAAAAGATATTTCAATAAAAACTCTCTGATTTACATGAAGTCAATTAACATAGTGAAACGAGTCAGAGTCACTAACCTTGCTGATATAAGTGCCAGGAAACAGACAGGTAATCCAGACAAGAAACAACGGATAGCCAAAAACCACAGTATGTTGGGGTATCTATGGAGGTAAGGACATAAGTTAAGCTATTAAGCCCACCAATAACGGGCAATCAGTCCATAGTGAAGAGAAAGAGAGATTTAGAATATAAGTACAGACAGTAAACAATGACAGACTACGACAAATCGTTAGGCATTAGCCTGTGCGAACAAATGCAAGTAAACCGCATGAACAAGGGGAATTAGAGGCTTTAGAACACTACACAAGTGCAGCAACACATACCGGTAAGGTTTAGCTGTACAGTGAAGTCCAAGGTATATAATAAAAGCGAGTACAATAATATAATACTAAAGTCTCAACCAAGTGAGGTACGTGGACCAGGTTATTGCAACGTGTAACTGGTTTCAGGGAAACAAAAAATGCATACCTTCCAATGCGAACACGCAATGAACATCTCGCTGCTGCAGTGCGAGCGAAGTAACTGAGCTTCCCAAAACTACAGTGTCATCTTGGTAACCCCGCGCATGCGCGTGAGAGCACCAAAAGCGACGTCCATCTTGGTGTGGGCACCAACGAGTGCAGCGTTGCCAAGGTAATGTAACAGTAAACAAGAGTGACACACTGAAAGAGACGGGGCGGTCTCGAGCAGTCCGGACAAAGGGCTGCACATAACAGCTGTTAAATGACAAATGGTCATTAAGAGAAGGGCAGTACGTGTCCAACATAAGACCTAGTCAAGGGGTTAAAATAACGCGCGCGTGGGGGCAACAACCGTAGTTCAAAGGAACTACGGGGTGCCCCCACGGCGCGGCAAGTGATTAATCATGGCGATCGGTCAGCAGAAGCTAACAAGCATCCACAAAGGTAAGAGAAAAGGTCTAAAAAACCCAAAAAGGAACGGAGACAGCAATCGACAACAATGGAAGAGTCTAAACTCCATGGGAAATTCAAGGAGGCCACGAGATGTATGGAAACGTAGAGGAGAACTCAAAGCCCTGGGCGCGGGCAAGCAGCCAACAACAAGGCAGAAGGGACAGTCAGATTCATGTCAGAACTTGAAGAATAGCTGACAAGGAGACATCACAAGTCGGAAGAGAATGGAGAGCATCGGGGAGGTAAAAGGTCAACAGTCTACCTCGATGAGAGGTGAGGAGGAGCTCAACAAAGCAATGGGGTAACAAATGAAAATACATCATGCGGTAAGTACTGTACTGGATGGTACATGTTGTCAAATTTAAAACACACAAACAATAATGATCGCAGAGTGTTTGAATGGTGCTAATTGGAATGACATATTAATACAAGCAGAGCATACTCGTTTTCAAAGAGACAATAGGTTTATACAAAGCACATAAGGTCGAATTCCGTATTCATGCCATGTGGGCTTAGAGAGTCCAACAGTTCAATCCATAAAATCTCACGTTGCAATAGTTTACGCTGCACATCTCCACCCCTGCTTCCTGCTGTGATTTGTTCCAAGAAAACACATTTCAATTGAGCAATGGTGTGACGTGCTTCAGAAAAGTGTAGTGATACTGGTGACTTGGGACTCTCAATGCGGATATTAGATTTGTGCTCAGACCATCTAACTTTGACTTTTCTGGTCGTCATGCCTACGTAGTATAACCCGCAAGGACATTTTAATGCATAAATAACATTTTGGGCATCACATGTGCAAGAATGCTTGAGAAAAATAGGTTTGCCAGAGTGGGGGTGTGATATGCTGTTGCCTTTAATGATGTTGCCGCAGTGCTGGCAATTGTGACATGGAATAGTCCCCTTAAATGTTTTCTGTAGACTGGGAGATGGAATTTCAGCTTTGACAAGGCTCTTACGCAAGGACCTACTGTTCCTGTAAGCAAAAGTAGGAGGTTCATGAAACAGTTGTTGTAACTGTGGGTCCATTCTAAACATGCTCCAGTTCTTTTTAATGACCCTTTTGATCTTCATACTCTGCATAGAATAGGTAGTGACGTAGACAAGTGCTTCTCCCGGCTTGTGGGGGGTTTAGGAGTCAATAGTGTCTCTTTTGCAGTGCTCCTCACTTTGTCTGCGACTTCTGTGATTTTTGACTGGTTATACCCTCTAGATGAGAATTTGGTTTCCAATTGTCGTGATTGACGTTCATACTCATTGGTCTCAGAGATAATCCTTCTGTAACGCAGAAATTGACTAAACGGGACACTATCGACAGTTCTTTTCGGATGAAAGCTTGTAGCAAGCAGCAGGCTGTTTCTATCGGTCTTCTTAGTGTAGATTCTTGTCTCAAGAGAGTTATTACTGGCATATACCTCCACATCCAAAAAGTGGATGTAGTGTCGCTTGTTGCTGTAGTGAACTTAATTCGAGGATGAATTGAGTTCATCATTTCGTATAAGTTTTGCAGTTCTTCTTCCGGACCAGACCAGATTCCAAAGATATCGTCAATGTATCTTAAATATAGTGGTAAATGCCTCATCCATCTAGGTGAACTGAGAATGTTTTCGTGTTCCAGGTAATACATGTAGGTGTTAGCGTAGCAAGGTGCCATTGCTGCCCCCATGCTAGTTCCAGAAATCTGAAGGAAGAGACGATCTTGGAATTTGAAAAAATTATTCGTAAGTACTAATTTAAGTAAAGTTAGTACAAACAGTCTGTCACCTTGACATTGCTCTTATTGGAGTAGGAGCCATTCTGTTGCTTCAAGACCAGCTTCGTGTGTGATGTTAGTATAGAGAGATGTAACGTCCATGGTGAACATCACATCCCTTCCACTGACGAATTGCACATTTTTAAGTTTGTGCAAAAACTGCATAGTGTCCTTAACATAATTCTTCGATTCCTGTATGAGAGGTTGCAGGATTTTGTCCAAGTATTGAGCCAACGGTTCAAGGAGACTCGCAGTGGCTGCTATAATAGGACGTCCAGGTGGATTAATCAATCTTTTGTGTATCTTCGGAAGTATGTAAATAACTGGCATGATGGGATGTTTGTTTTCCAAAAACAGACGTGTCTTTTCTGAGATGACGTCATTGGCTTCTGCCTCATCCAAAATCTTCTTGATGAGGGATCTTACTGCTTCAGTAGGGTTAATGGGTACTTCCATATATGTGTCATGGTCATCAAGCTGGCGCTCGATTTCATCAATGTAATCTTGTTTATTCATAAGCACTAATGCTCCACCCTTATCTGCTGGTTTAAAAATGATGGTTTGATTATCCAGGAGATTTTTAAGTGTCTGCCGTTCTCTCAAAGAGAAATTGCCTTGTGTATTATTTTTAAACTGAATCTTCTTCAAATCCTGTAATACAGTTTTCTCAAAAGTAGAGAGGATATGATTCTGGACTGGGGGGTTGAAGTGACTCTTAGGTTTCAATTCAAGATATTTATGTGATTCCGTAGTCATTGTATCCTCATCTTGTGAGTCAAAGAAGACTTTAAGTCTTAACTTTCTCATTAGTTTGAAAAAGTCTATTTTCTCACGAAGCAAAGTACTATTGTTATTGGGAACAAAGGATAACCCTTTCTTGAGGACTTTCAGTTCCATCTTGGATAGCTGGTATGCTGAGATATTGACAATCAATGTCTCTTCGTTGTTTTTTTCCGTTGTGGGTTTTTTCTTCTGTCCTCTTCTGATTGGCCTTTTTCTAAAAAAGGAGTAGCGTTAGCTGCTGGTTCTTCTGTAGTAGGACCAGGGATAGTCTCACTGCTCTGCCCTGGAAGAATTTCAAGTTCGGCGCTTGAGGCGTCAGATGAGGTATTTTCTGCCGATTGTTGATCTGGTTTACGTGGGTTGTTAAAATTGGGTTTATTGGAGAGGTGCCCGTAGTATGACTGCCAACTATACACAATATTAAGCTTATAGTCCTGGGTGTCGCATCTAAACTTCCTAATTTTCTTTATTTCTAGTTCTTGTTTGAAGTTTGCCAATTTCTGATTAATTTCTTCCAGGATTTGTTTCAGTTGATCCACCGTGTATCCCTTGCTGAGGGATGTTTTCAAACCTTCTATATCCTCATTAAGGTTAGTGAGGGAATGTGCTAATTCTTCAATTGTCAAAAGTGTAAGATCAAGCGAGCACTTGTTTAAGATTTAGTGCCAGCGTTTGACGAAAGCTGGATTCTCCTTACAGAGTGTTGGCTCTAAACTTACACGTAAGCCCCTAGGTATTCTTTTGGCAGTGTAATACTGCGCCAAGGTGGATGCATGGAGTTTAAGGTTGATCTCTCTTCTTATTTTCCATTCCAATTGTCGTATCAAAACTACCGGTTTGTCGGTTGTTGTGATCTCTGCTCCTGCGGATTTAATCAGACCTAGTATTTTGAGTGCTTCCTCTTCGCTAAAAGCAAGTGTTTCAGCTCTGTTGTCAGTGGTCTGATCAATTCTCGAAAAGGACATATTAAAGTCCTGTGAGAGTCGTAGAGTTTCGTAGAGAATAGAGAATGAAATGATGAATCAGTGTATATAAATAATGTTCAAAGAGGCCCCATATTACACTTTTTCAGGAAATCCTACCCTTTTCCTATGAGAACATCTGGAAATAAAATAGATAGCCACACAAAAGAGGCCCAGGCTGCAGAGGCCTACCGGGAAATCTCCAGAGGTTCCTATAGGCCAGTCCACCCCTGGATTTAAGAAAGAACCATTTCCATCTCACAGCTGAGTCACAGCACAGTTTTGTTCCCTGCTAGAGATGGATTTCAATGTTCTGGACAAACCTAACCCCTTTTCCACCCCTACCCCAAAACATAGCTATGATGCCTCGCACTGTCATAGTAAATAGAGATTTTCTGAAGAAGGCATCATTCACAGAGGGCGACATTGCTATTCCTGCCATCCTGCCTGAAGGTCCTGGGTCATTATCATCTGGTACAGCCCTTGAAACCCAGCATTAGAGCTGCTACCGCCCAGCGCACGCAGCCAGCAAGCCTTTGACGTGTGGACTCACAGTTGAAAAAATAAGAAGAAAACATGGCCAGCATGGAGGTGGAAACCGGGTTCCATGCGGATCCTCTTTTCCATTTCTATGGCAGTTGGAAGAGGTGCCAGTGAGAATTGAAAGCTCCAGATGAGACTGCAGGGACATGCGGGATGGCAGAGGAGGTAGAGAGGGAGTGGAGGGGGATGAGTGGAAGAGGGGTGGCACGGGCATTGAGAGGGATTGGGGAGAGGTAGCAGGAGCCCAGGGACAGGTCGAGTAATGGAGACTTCGAAAGGGAGGCAGCATCAGGCAGGAAAGAGCGTGGGATTATATCAGTTATGCTTGTTTCAAAATCACATATTGATTTAATGCTTCCTCTTTTGGTGCCTACAAAAGTATGTTCTATCCACTCCTTATGTAGCTTTGCGCATGCATTCCACTGCCTTATTTCTCAAATTCCCACCTACCAGATCAAAAGGCTCCAGAAAAGTCCAGAATGCAGCAAACTCCAACCTGTCACCTCCCTTCTTGAGACACCTGCAACGGCTTCCAGTAAAATCCAGGGTTACTGTCAAGCTGATGTGCCCAATCTTGAAACGACTTTGGGGAAACTAACCGAGAAACTTAGAATCCAAGGAGTCTATAATCACACAACCAGCTTCTGTTTCTAATCATGGTCCCCCAACCCATTCAAAGTATAGGGCAAACTGCTCCACACATTATCCCTGCTCCGGTTCAGAAAACTGTTGAAACCATTTCTGTTGACCTTATCCATGCTCTCCCTACCAACGCTTCCTCCTCAGCCACCTGCCCTTGCTCCTCTCCACAGGCTTGGACCGGCCTATAGAGAAATAGGGCAATGCCCAATCCAAAAACCCAAAATGCTAGTGTGGGCCAGCTCTTTTGGTCAAAGGGGGCCTCCTTGTTTGGCCCATGTGGGCCAGTTCATAAAATACTTCACCATGCAGTTAGTAGTTTTGACCAGTGTTACTGAATACATATTCTTTCAAATACACAATTTGCATCCCATTTTATCAAAAACCTCCCCCTTGGGTATTACTCAAACACTCTGCCACAAAAGGAATGAATTGCCATTTGCAACTGTGGGGCACTTTTTTATTGGTGCACGAGACAATTTTATGCCATACTCCGACCCTGCCTCTCCCTACCAATGGACAGTGCCCATATCGCCCCATCCTCCATATCCTGCTAAGCATTAAACAGCTTCCGCTTGCTCGAAATCTCGCGTGAAAATGGCGATCCCAAGTGTAAATGTTCTTCACACTCTTGTATCTGCCGTAGGGACTTCAAGTAATCTATGCTGTAGTGTGTGTGCAAAACTCCTCTTTTCCTCTTTTAAACGTCATGCTCTGTCTTTCTCTGATCCTAGCCTCTTACTGTTGTAATTGTCTATCACCCCCCTATCTCCTTGGGTTCCTTCTATGACGACTTTGACTCCCTTATTTCTATTCTGTCGCCTCTATCTACATCCCTCATTGTTCATGGCGACTTAAATATTCATATGACCTCAGCTGATCCCACCACTTGTCACCGGCTGTTTTCCTGGTTGGCTTATAATCTTCACTTACTCCCTTCTCTTGCAACCCATATTAAGGGTGGGGTTCTTGACTTCATGTTTGTTCCTTCTGATTGTTCCCTTATTCATTCTATTCAGCCGTCATTCCCTTGGCTGATCACTCTTGTTTCCCCCCTCTTCTTCTACTTCAGTTCACTCTTCTTTTTTCTTCGGGATTTACCTAGTCTCAAACCCTCTGCTCTTGTTGATTCTTTTGCCTCTCATCTCTCTATGGCGTTTGTTCCGGATTCTTCTAATGTCGATTCCGCATTGGTTGAATTCCACATTGTTTTTTCTACTGCTCAATGTTTTTTGTCCTTTGTATCAGTTTAAACAGAAAGTTAATCCCCCTCGCTGCTGGCTCTCCAACTCACTAAAATGATTACAGACTCAGCTACGTAGAGCTGAACGTTAATGGTTCAAATCTAGATCCCCTGTAACTTCTCTCTCTTCTCTCTGAACTTCTCCACTCTTTTTTTCTTCTTCTTAAACAGGATTAATCAAATTATTTTCAATCCTTGATCCTCGCTAAGAGTTCTTCCCCAGGACTCTTGCATTCTACATTCAACAAACTTCTTGTACCCCCTCCTGTGGACCCATCTTCTCTCTCTTCCCTTACTGCTAATGTTCTTGCTGCTTATTTTTGCTCTAAAACATATGTGATTAGATCTTCGCTTCTGATTTCATCTCCAAGTTTTGCAGACTCTTCCGCTGCCCATGGTTTTGATCACCCCTCTTTTTCTTTTCTGCTTATTATGGAAACTGATATACTTCTGACCAAAACCTGGTCACATTCTACTGCTGCTCCTTCTAATGCATTTTCTGCTTGTCTTATTGAATCTATTTTTCCTGCCTTTACTCCTCATTGTACCTCTCTTTTAAATGTTTCCCTTTTTTATCTGATGTCTATCTTTCCACTTTTAAAGCCGCCACCATCATTCCCCTTATAAAGAAACCCTCTCTAAGCTCTTTTAATCCCTCTAACTTTCCTCTATTTCCCTCTTGCCTTTTCTTTCTAAAATGCTTGAGCGCCTTGTTTATATGTAGCTCAGTTAGCTTCTTAATCTATATAATCTTCTTCCTCCTTCTCAATCTGGTTTCTGCTCTGGCTTCTCTACAGAAACGGCTTGTCTTTCTGTCTCTGATTCTATTCTCCATGCGCGTCATAACAAACATTCTTCTATTCTTGTCTTGCAAGATCTTAGCGCTGCTTTTGACACAGTGGATCATTCTATTCTTCTTCCCAGGCTTTTTTCTCTGGATCTTTCTGATTCTCCTCTCGATGGTTAGACTCTCATTTGTAAAATTATTCTTTTACTGTCTCCTGGAATGGTACCTCTCAGTCCTTCACTCTTTCTTTTGGTGTACCCCAGGGCTCTGTTCTGGGCCCTCTTCTTTTCTGTCTTTACATCTCTTCGTTATCTTCCTAGATTCTTTCAAGTGCATTTATATGCCGATGACATGCTGATTTTTCCTTCTTTTTCATCATTTTAACGACACAATTCACCATCAACTCTCTGCTTGCCTCTTGGCTATCCAATCTTGGATGCCCTCTCAGTGTCTCTGCTAAAATCTGAAACAAACTAAGATTTAGATTTTTCTGGCTAACCCTTCTATTTTGCCCCCCCCTTAACTATCATTTTTCCCCGTTACAGCTCTCTGTGAATTATCAAGCCTGAAATCTGTTTTTTCCGATTCTTCTTTTCTTACTGCCACAAATTGCTTCCACTGTACAATTTTGCCGGCTTCATCTTTTTGATATCAGAAAAAATGTCTCATCTTCTTTCTTTTTTGTTAACAAAAAACTCTTCATCAAACCATTGTTCTTTCATGTTTGAGTTATTGATGTTCTTTTGTATGTCAGTTTGCCTAATTATGCTTTGCCTCCTATATGCTCTATTCTTTACTGAGCTGTTCATATTCGTTTCTGCCGTCCCTGGTCTGCTAGTATTTCCCCTTATCTTGCTTGCTTTTACTGTCTCCCTATTAGGCAACGTTTTGTATTTCTCTTCTTATGTATAGTCTTTAAGTCTATCCATGCCTTAGCTCCTCCTTATTTATGCTCTTTAATTTCTTTGTACTGAAGAGGGAAAATCGAGATCAAACTTCTGCCCCCTCACCCCAGGCACATCAACAGACAGAACAGCAGGAAGAATAAGGAGCACACTCATCATTTGCACCAGGCCCCACTACGCCCATGGGTGACACATATGCTGAAAGACACCCACTTCACCAACACTGCAACCTACATGCTACATTAGCCTCAATGCAGCAATACCAGAATCTACAAAACACAAGAATTCCTGTTTATAGGCTTGCAGCTGCTCATATGAATTAACCTAATTAAATGGCACAGTGTAAAGCCATGTTTCAGGAAAATTACAGCCAAGTACATTTGTCTCACTGAACACCAGCCGCAGTGGGGATTCATGTTGACTTCAGCAATGCGCCTCGCAAACCCAGGAGCAGCTCAAGGTCTTACAGTAAGATAAGATTCCTTTCTTTGAACGACAGTGAACTCTGGCAGACAAGCATTTTTAATTCTTCACAAATACGAGTAAGTCAGAGCAGAACACCCAGGGCCAGTGTTTTTTCTCTGTGAACGAAAGACATTTTCGCAAAGATCCAGAAATCATTTGAAACATAATTGTAACAAGAATGACTCAGCTCAGGCCAATAAACGCTGAGGGCCCAGGGGCGAAAAGCCTGTTCAGCTAAAACTAATGGGAACAAATTCACAATGCAACAATTTTAGAATTAGATAATGGGGGAGGAGCAGTTAAGCCAGCCCACTGACAGCAAGGTCCAAATGTCCAATGATCAGGCTTCCTATAAGGGCCCTATAGGTTGCCTATCACTTAGCAGCCAATCTCAGGATGAGATAGGTTTCTGGGAGCTGGTCCAATTTTGTGATGTCAGCCTGCAGTGTGTTACAAAGCTGGCTTGCAAGCCAGCCCCGGGGGATACGGTGCCTGGATTTTCGCTGTGCACGAAGCCCTCTGTGTTTTTTTTGCTGCCCAGAAATAAACGCAGTTTGGAACATGTTGCTGCTTGCTTGGAACTCTGCTGCATTTCTTTGGGCAAAATGGGAGGTGTTGGGGCCTCCCATAGCTGGGACCCCCAGAAGCCCTGGTGGGGGTCCAACTTCTCCCCAACAGTACCACCCTTCAAGAAATGTGTGTTCTTCTTCCCAGTTTCAATTGTCAGTTCTGCACACCTCTGTGCTCCTTCTAGGTTCTGTTTGTTCCACCTGTTCACTCTTTTTCTCAGGAACTCACTTCCTTTTCAGATTCGTTCCTGCTCCAACCTTTCACAGTTTAAAAAGCTTCTGAAACTCCATTTGCTTCGCTCGGTTTCGTAAATTCTCCAGGTTCCATTATTTTTGCTTTCTTGGTTCTTTTCCTAATAATGGACCGATGTTAGTAGACCTTGTAAGCGCTTTGGATAAAAGCGCTATATACATTATGTGAATAAATAAACAAAATAACATATACTACCATCTCAGAGTGGATAGGACGGCATGATAAAGTTCATAGTAGGTGAGGCTTGTTCTGCGTGAGCAACACACAGGAGCTGAGCGAGCAAGCACAACCCTCCAGGAGACCCAGCACCTCTTTTAAATACTGTGAGGGGTGACATAGTGTCCCGCATTGTTACTTTATCAGTCACTATTCAAACACGTTATTGTGACAGAAAATAAAATGACTTCACTCCCATTTTTGGAAGCTAACATTCTATGTCACCTTTTTTTAATATATATATATATATATATATATATATATATATATATATATATATATATATACATACATATATATATATATATATATATATATATATATATATTGGTTTTGCTGAAAATTCTAAGGTTCAGCCATTCTCATCAGAGTGCTGTTTAGATTTTCTAAAAATATAAAATGGATCAACAGCCTTTCATTCTTCTGAGGTCGATAAATGAGTACCAATTTCGATAACAGTACTGTATGTAAATATGTCCTATGTAAAACACTTTAGATTAAAGCGATATATATTAAAAACAAATTATTATTACGAGTAAATCAGTGCGGTAAAAGCAGCATTAAAGTGGTAGTAATAAGATTACTGCTACTTTACCACCAGATACCGCACCACTATATTGTGATGGTTGAGGTAGATCCTCCACTTTACCTCAAAAATCATCGGAATTACTGCAGGGCAGTTACTGCTAGAGGTAATTCCACATAAACACCAATGAGTCCTCTGGACTACACAAATGGCGAATTCCACCGCTCGTAATCCTAAAGTAAATCCACAGGACGGAATGGCATTCACAGTAAGAGATTTTGGTGGTAATTCAGGAGATTCACTGTCAAATTACCGCCACACTCGTAATAAACTAAAATGTGCAAGCCTTTCAGGAATGTTGGCCAGATATGCTACAATGCTGCTCACTTAGGCTCGGCTGGTCCTCAAACATGCCAGTTTGAGGCTCACATTCATCCGGTTCTGCTCGCATAAGCCAGAGTGTCACATTCGCAGTGATGCGGCTCCGTTGGTTAACCTCTAAGTCTTGCTGCTGAGTTGGACATGTGCCTGGAGTGCTCAGTGTACAAGTGTCAAATACGCAAGTTGTGTGCAATATATCAGTGGTGCTAGGAATACTTTCTGTACCGGGGATGCAGATGGCTATAGAATCAACAGGTTAAGGCTAGACATCAGAGAAAGCCCTCAAATTAAACATATTGCAAAGATAAAGGTTTCAACTGTTGACCCACATATTGCTGGAAGGCCAGTATCCGCATTTTTCCTTTAACGCTCAAATTATCATGACACTGTCCACATTCCCCCAGTGAAACACATATTAAGGGTAATGGGAGATTTGGCCGCAATAGATTTAATCAAGGTACAATTGGTTGAATTTGTTTACCAGCATTTTACCCCAAATATATGTGGGGGATGGGTTAGGAGAATAATAAAGGTAGGGGGTGATTGTGCAGGGAGTGGGGGGCCTGTCTCCCCGCATACATTTGCGGTACAATCTCCTTAAGAAAAAAGAAAATCAACCAATTCTCTCACGATGAAATAGATTCAAAGAAAATCACACAGAACCATAATAATGACCATGGCAGTTTCACATTGCCCCAGTATAGTAAATATGTTTAGGTACCCAGTTCAGTGCACCTTTCTTCCAGATCACTCCTGTTTTTGTCCCTAAGCCCCTTCCTGCAAGATTCCATTGAGTCCCTATAGGTTTCAGGCAATGCCTTGTGTACAAACAACTGCAACAAATATTTGTTGTAATAACGTTAGTTTTATTCCTGAGAGCCCCCAGCTGGGTGCATCCTCTCATCACTCCTTCAACGCCTAGTATGTCTCAGTTCTGGAACCAAGCCGGATTCCAGAACTGCATCAATGTACAGTAATAACCATGTATCACATCAACATAACATCTCCCCTTCCACATATCATGAGAAAGAAGAATAAAAAACACATCAGAACGAAACTTAATAAAGAAAGGAATTACAACAGTGGAGAGTAGGAGAAAACAAGAGAAAGAAAAAAAAATAAGGCAGAAGATAGAACACACATGACTAATATGATTTTCATAAAGGACATGGTGTATCAAACACATTCTGGTCTTGTGGTATCAGGATCCATGTCCAGAATTCAGGATAGCAGGAAACCATATGTTCTAATAATAAATAAAGTATTTGCTGAAGTTTTTTATGATTCTTCTGTTCTTGGATGATATGCAATTTCTCTCATTAATGTCTTTAACCTTCCTGATGATCACCTGTGTACACTCTACAATGTTGTCATCATCCGGTCTTATACTTTTCCCTGACAACACCACGTCATTGCACAACCACCTCTTACCATCTTCTAAAGTCACTGATTTCCTTGATGATTTCACTACCCTCTGGGGAGATATGTATCTGGATAGACCTTTTAACACCCTCTTGGGATCCCCCACACGGATCCAATCCCCTTCTTTGATGGTACTTTCCAACACACTTTTACTGAAATTGTAGTATTCTTTATATTTGACTTGTCTTTCTTTTACTCTCTTTACCACATCCTCCATATCAATCTGTTTGTGACAATTCAATATTAACCAAGCAGATCTTAGTCTATTAGATGCCCTTCGTCCCCTCATCATTGTGAAAGGCTCCTCTTCTGTGACTGAATGCGGAGTCATTCTGTAAGCATTCAATGCTTCCTTCAACGTGTCCTTCCACAGTAATGAATTTGCAAACACTAACTGAATGATGCTCTTCATGAAACCATTCATCCTCTCAACTAGGCCATTTGCCATTGGATGATAAAGCAAAGTTGTTCTATGTTCAATCGCCTGGTCCCTCATTAAAGCTTGTACTTCTGCTGACGTAAACTGGATGCCATTATCTGACACAATCTGACGTGTATCTCCTTCTCTATTAAATACATCTTCCATGAACCTCACTATCTTCTTGGCAGTCACAGCTCCTTCCATGACAACCCACTCTACACATTTGGATGTATAGTCCAACATGACTAGGATATAAACCTTTTGGGCATCTAAAGTTTCATAAGGTCCGGTAATACCTATCACTAATTTTGTCCACACTTATTCTGGAATTTCTATTGGCTGTAAAGGCGTTACTATCATTCTTTTTCCTTTGTTGCTAACAGCGCATGCTGTACAATCTCTAACTAAATCTTCCATCTCTCTCTCCACCTCCATGGCCACCAGTAGTTCTACCTCACCTTGATGAGATTCCTGCCTAAATGTCCGTCATGTGGCAAGCCTATTATTATTCTTCTCAATGATATTGGCAGAATTATGCAGTCGCCCCAGTAAATGCATGTGGCATCTTCCAAAATTTCATTTTTCACCTGAATATATTCCTTCAAATTCTGATTTGTTTCTTTCCATTCACTTTGGACCGCCTGTCTTAAGGAACTTTCTCATTGTCATTGTCATCAGCTACGGCTTTGCCCCATTCTTCTTTTCATATGCTTGAATTTATGTGCGCTACAATGCATTCTGCATCTGATTCATCACAGGAAACATCTTTGCATTCATTGCAATCCTAGGGCAGCTTTGAAAAGCAATCCGCCACCACATTGGACTTTCCTGGTGTATACGTCACTTTTACATTGTACTGCATAATGTCTAATATCCATCTCGTGATCTGAGGCGACACTAAATGTGGGCTCTTTTGAATTTAACACATGGATCAGAGGCTTGTTGTCTGTTCTTAATTCTACAGGAAATCCCCATAACAGGCCTCTAAAATGTTCTAATATCCACTTAACACCAAGCGCTTCTCTTTCAATAGTGGAGTAGTTCTGTTCTGCTTCCTACAATATTCTAGAGGTGAATGCAATGGTTACTGTCCTGCCTCCCTGCATTTGTTCCAGAACACCTCCTAAACCCACATTGCTGGCATCAACTGAAATCACATTTAGAGCATTACAGTCAAAAATGTTCAATTTTGGTGCACTATTTATATTTTCTTTGATGCACTCAAACTAATTTTTGCACCCATCCGACCATGAAAACTTCACAGATTTCTTCATCAACTTTCTCATGCATTTAGTTTGATCTGTGAAGTGTGTTATTAATTCAGAATAATTTTCAACCAAGCCAAGACAACTTCTCAATTGCTCTTTGTTGGTTGGTTCTGGAATATTCAATATGGTGTTCACCAAATTCTTCTTCAGTCTAATACTTCTGAGTTTATAAGGTGTCCTAAATAAGTGACTTCATTCATTTTGATGTTGCATTTTTCTATCTTTAAAGTAACTACATTTTGGACCATGATCAGGAGCTTGCTCTGAGGATTTATTGAGTGGGTTTTCAGGATTACATCAGGGAGTTATTACTCAAGGTACACGGGACAATCTCTTGAAATTCCCAGCAAACACGATCTTGGGAAATCCCATTCTGGCATGGCCCATGACCAGAGGATCCAATGAACGTTTTAAGAGATTCAATGAGAAAAATCACTACTTTTCTCTTGAGTTTCAGAGACCACCAACTGAGGACTCGGCAACCTTGCTTATGGAATATTTATTTGGATAACCTTCACAAGACCTCCACACTTTTAAAATGCTCCTACGATTCCTTTTGGGGTTTCTTTCTTTTGTCCAGAGAATCCCCTAACCCCCCCTGAGATCATCCTTTATTCTGGAGGGTGGGGTATTAGGAGAACAATCCTACGTCTGTTAGTAACACTGCCTCTTTATTTTCAGCCCCTATTTGTGATTCTGTGTGAAGTCCCCTGCCTTGTTTTCCCCCTTTCAGAAATGAGCAGCATGGGGCATTAACTGTGGGCTAGTGGGGTGTTGCTTTCACTCTGCCTATTCCAAGATGGCAGCCTTTTTCGATTCTCTAAACTGAAGGTGTTGACAGGTGACTACTGCCTTTCATTATTCAATATCACGTGGCTTGTAACCAAAATTTGTCACAGTACATCCTATGAAATGGGTCGCCGGTGGAAAGCTGAATCAAGCTTTCACTGTCGCGGGGCTGGACAGCACGTGCCACACAATGCGCTCAGGATTCTGGAGGAAGGCGAAACAAGAACTCTCAGCATCATGGTCCCATCTCTGCAGAAAAACTGAAAAACCCAAGTTGAAACTAATAACAGGTGGAACAATGGCAAGTTACCTTTAGTTAAAAGACGAAACAGACAACTCTAAAGGAAATGGCACGGACAAAGAGGACCTAGCTATTTGCACCCGAGACCAAAAAGGCTAGCACTATGCCAGAATCAGGGAAAATAAGGCAGCCCCATTCTCCCTTCCCTTTGCCTGGCCTCCCGCCCTGGGCTTCATATCTACGCTGGTTGCAGAAGCTAAGAACGCAGCCATAATCTTTGGTTGCAAACTCTCTTTCTGCAGAAAAGCCAGGGAACTTTTTCAAGCCTATCCTTTCCACCTGCACATCTTTCCCTCCTACCTTCAATTAGTTGAGCAGATTCAACCATTCAAAGTGATGGTTACCAGTGCTACTGTTTTAGCCGGGATAAAGTAATGGGCCACCCAAACACCTTATCCATATCCCCCAACTGATCCACAATAAAGCTGCAGGGCAAAAAAGGAATTGTTTACAAATTCTTATGATTTACCCAGAGTACCTATCTCGGTAACTTCAAAAGGTACCACTTTTTAAGTACCTTGTTGTATCTCTTGTGTATTGTAAATAAGGAGAGGACACTTCTGGGATGAATGCCTGCTTTTTTATTCTCCTTTTACCAAAACATACCTCATCTTTTTGTTGTGCTTCCTGCTCCTCCCCATCCTGCCTGCAGCCTCCCTGTAACATGCCGTGGGCCAATGACAGGGTGTGGGAAGTCCACTGTCCACTTATAAAGCAAGCAGTTTAACCCTTTGTCGGAGGATGATACAAACCTCAAGACCCTCTACTGATGTAAACTGTCACCTTTCAGGAGAACGCACAAGCGTCAATGCTGTTTCAGGAGGCACCTTCCAGTGGAACTCCCTTCTGACTTACAGCAGGAAGAGACTTTTGAAAGGTTCACGAAAAACATGAAAATGCACCAATTTAAAGAAGCGGACAGGCCTGAACGACTCTCCTACATAGAGGAAATGTCATCTCATTGGCCTTCTACACTGTTGCATGAGGTGAAGGAGTGTACTGCGGCCGCCAGGCCTGCTTCGTCCCTCTGCCTTCATTTGCACTGGCGCCTCTATGGTTCCTCCTCAATGCTTCTATTAAGTCTATTAAGTCCTTTTGAACTTGCGTAACACAATTCTTTTGTTGCCACTTGCCCCTTTGTCTCTTGCACTTGTCTGAATGTACCAATAACTGCAAATGATCAGCTCATTCTCTCCCCTCCTGCCCCGCCCCCCTCATTGACCGCTTCCCTCTTGTGGCACCAGGCAGTAACTCTGTATTGTAGCTGGCACTATTGACAAAGACAATTTCCTGGAGAAAAAGTCTTGGATTTGGGCAAATTTGCATACCCATAATGCCTTGCTGACGTGGCTCAGAACTGGAGGTGAACTTCCAGCAATGGCTGCTAGGTGGCGTTGCGGAATGTGTGACTTGGCTCAAATAGACTATCATACAATCATAAGCAAATGCATACATTATAAGGCACAGAGTCCCAGGGATTTAAAAAATCCTTTAAAATCAACTCTCTGTATTGACAATAGACACGTTGTAATAAAATGCCATTTAAAAAAATAATACCTACCATATAGAGCTCATTCTCTGGATGCTTCCAGTAATGAATTCCTAAAGAAATTTGAAAACAATGCAAAAAACGACAAGAAACTTGATATGTATAACATGGTTGTCCATGAATTAACAAAATTTAAAAAAAGAATGAAGAAATGACAAAAAATGTTTGGTCGAAAACCAAAATTCCTACTTGTTTTTTGCACTTTCTTTTTATTTTTTTAATAATGTCGGGGGAGATCCCTGCACGTCCCCCCATGCCACTACATTACTAATACCATTACCCCACCCCACACCTATATTTTAATAAAAACGTACCAATATTTTGAAAAGAATTGGCCAAATAAATTGGGTAATTTCTTCCTCGTTTTTTTGGATTCAGTGATTTCTACGGATTTCTACGGATACCCTATAAAACATGTTGTAACCAAAAATATCAGGTAATTCAGGAAGGCTGCATTAGGTTATAAGAAAGACATGGCATATACCGGGTGGATGTACACAATACAAACCCAGAGGACATAGTAACTCTCTGATTAACAAGCACAGATGCGAATCAAAAAGAATCCTGACACAATCTTGCAAGTTTGCTATTCCCTGACCGCAGATGACATAAACTTGCCATTTCCTTGCCTCTCAGCTGAGCATTCGCGCGCCGAGGATACAATGTTACAATTTAATTGCAAGCAACCATAAAGAATGTAGAAAGTTTGCCAAAAGTTTTCCCGGGATGCAATCCACATGCCGAAGAAGCAGGAGACTTGGGTTCTGCTCAGACAACACCAGAAAGGGACAGGGAGGGCAGTGTGAAATCCAAGGTGCTGATAGAAGATAGTGGTGACAAGAGTGGGAGAAGAGGTGGTATCAGCAGAGGAGGTGGTGGTAACAAAAGAGGAAGAATGTTGGAGGAGGTGGTAACAATAGTAGAGTAGGTAGTGATACTAGTGGGAGAGGAGATGGCAATGTGGGGGAAAACAGAGATGTTCAAATTTTTAATGAACACCTTGATCACTTTGCTGCCTTATAATAATGTTCAGGCAATTTTAACTGATGTGTTTAACAAACGCCTTATTGCCATTGTGGTGTGAGCCCTATGTTCTAATGTGCATGTCCGAACTCTGAAGGCTGTATCACCCAGCACTTAGAGATGCACGCTTCCACAGTTCTCGCCTCTGACGTGTTTCCCTTTTGGCATATAGAAGTATGTTTCAGAGTGTCGCTTTCCTATGCGAGACGGATTTAGAAGTCAGAAGTTGTCATACAGTAAGTGGGTTGGCTTGCCCTGAGCAGTGTGTGAACTGTAGAAGTAGCCTGCACAGAGAAACTAGAAAGGTATCACTGTTTGCCTTCTATCCAGATGATGCTTTCCTGAGCGTGAGAACACAGCCTCTGCTCAAGACTTGTATGCTGAGACTGTGCTCCTTCATCTGAAACATTGCTGCTTGATGAACTCGTGCCATGTCTGAAACCTCCCTCTACATTGAAATGCATGTGTGCTCCCCTCTATACAGGCCAGTGCCTGGAGGGGAGAGGGGTTGCTTTGCCAAGTCTCACCTGTTGTTGGGTGGCTGCTGTCTTGTGTATGCTGACTTTGCTGATTGCCATTAAAAGTCCTTCACCAATCCACTGGAAGAGTCGGTGGTTATTTTTCCATAACAGTAACAACAGAGGAAGAGGTGGGAAAGTAGAGGAAGAGGTGGGACAGTGGAGGAAGTGGTGAAGCTAGCAGAAGGAACAACAGTCGAGTTGAAGGAGGAGGACAGCCCCCTAGCCAGAAAAGATAGCAAGGCACGAGAGGGCAGGATGGCCCAAGGCAGGCCCAGGAGGCAAGAGGTCGAGCAAGTCCCAGGCAGGAGGTGGCGAAGGAGGATGCTGACACAGGTGTGGCATTTTGGTTGGTAAAAACCTTTATTTCTCAAAATAGAAGAAACTCTCATTATCCCTACCTTCTAAGAGGGGTTTCCCTGCTTAAAACTAATACTAAAGGATCTGTCAGAATGTCCGTTGAACTCAAACTCCACGATCCTGTGTCACAACCTACTTCTATCCCGTACACTGCAACTAAAGAACAAGCCACCAGAAAGTTCCTTCTCCAGGAAAATGACTCCCTTCTCTTGGTGTTTGGGTGGTCTTCCCAGAAAGGATTTTTGGTACAAGGACACTAGAGGGAATGACTCTCTTCCTGAAGCTTGTGGTTCTAACAAACCTTTGCACCAGTCAACTTTCAGAACTAGGAGAATGACTCCCTTCTCCTGGTATTGGTCCCCACACTCCAATGTAGTTCACAACAAAGCCAGGGGGGATGACTTATTGCTGCCATCACTTGTGTTAGGGTTTCAGACCTTCTTCTGGGGGTCAGTGGGCTTGTTTCCACCACTGCAATGAAGAAGTTCTCCTCGGATGCTCAGTGTGTTTGTCTTGTGGTCCCAGACCCTTCTCTGGTTGTCAGTGGGCTTATTGCTGCCACTGCAATGAGGAAGTTCTTCTCAGATGCTCGATGCACTTGTGCTGGGGTCTCAGACCCTTCTCTGGTGGTCAGTGGACTTATTGCTGCCACTGTGATGAGGAGGTTCTCCTCAGATTCAAGGTCCACCCTTCCCAATCGTTTGATGGTTAATATTGGAACAGCAGAAAGCAGCTTGAGCCTGCCTCTCTTCCACCCCTGTGTCCCGCCCGACTCTCTTGTACCTCCCATTACCTTCTTTGGGACTTCGGTACATGACTGGGGCTTCCTGAAACTGGGGTGCGTCTCTCCAGCTCTTCAGGCTTCTTTCCTCTGCTTTTGCAGCACCACATTGGCTCTGCACACCCCTGGACTGATTGTCTCTCTCTTCCTGCTTCGTATTCAGGCACGCTCCAGTTTGACCCACAGAGAATGCCCTCAGCGATTCCCCGGCATCCTCCGCCCTTTGGCATCCCCGGACAGCCGAAAGGATTCAAAACTCCCAGTCTGGGTGGTTTCCACACCTGCTGCCTCTCCTGACTGGGCCTGACAAAATCTTCAGTTCTTCTTCTCTTCTTTCACATTGTTCCCAGTCTCGCCCTGGCGGATTGCCAACGTCTTTTGTTGTTCTTGATGGATTGATCTTCATATATCCTCTGGGCCAGTTTGTAACAGTACTAGCACAGTCAGTAATCTTTTATTTATTTGTTTAGTCATTTGTAGAGACACCAAGCCCGCGCTGCCGCCAACCTGCCGGGTACATTAAGCACAGTTTGGCACAATACATGCAGATTAGTAAATCAGTTACATGGGTACAGTTGCATGGATAAAATGCATGCAGAGTTTTTCGTTTATGAGTCTTGTGTAAACAGCCACGTATTGATGCATTTGTGGAATGTCCAGAATGACGATTTGATTCTTAATGGTAGTGATAAGGCATTCCAGTGTTTGATAGCCACTACTGAGAAACTGTTTGTAGTTTGAATCTTAGGATGGGAATCATGTGTGAAGGGGAGGCCCTGGTTGGTCTATTGGACTGTGATCTGGCCAATTTACTAGATAAGTATTTTGATGCCGAGTTTGAGAGGCATTTGTGAATCATGGTGAGGGTTTCAAATAGAATGTGCTCTCGAATGGGCAGCCAAAGAATATTTTTTTTAATTAGTTAAATTAGTTAAAAAAGGTTTTGTTATTTTTTCATTCGTTATTAACACGTGGAACCGTTTACACTGGCTCCACGTACGCTGACAGAATTGTGCACGAATTCGGTGTCCTCTGAAAGCAGCGCGGTTACTTGACATTCACTGGTCACTGGCATAACTGGGGCCCCCAGACCCCCGTGGTGCGGGGGGGCGTCCATGTCATGGGAGGGGCCCCTCAGACTAAACAAATATTATTTTTTATAAAAAAAATTTTTTTAACAAAAACATGTAAAAACAGAAAAAAAGAAAGTTTCTTTTTGGAGTCACTCTGCCTTCATAAAGATTTTTTTTACAGAAATTATTTCTTTATGAAGGTAGAATGACTAAAAAAAAGATTCTATTTCTTCATGAAGTCCGAGGGCTCCCCCACCTCATGACGTGGAAGCCTAAAGGTTAGTGGCCTCCAAGACATGGAGCGGGAGCCCTATGACTTCAAAAAGAGATAGGCCCTCATTACGAAGCTGCCCACAGCGTAACACCATTTCTGACTCCTAGCTTCTCGGTGCTACCGGGACATTATAAGTCCCGCCAGACCGGGAAGCTAGGTGCCGGAAAATGTTAGTCCCCATTGGGTTCACAGAAGCACCGGCACCGTCACTAACGGTGCCGGTGCTTCTGTGATGAGTCTGCCAACTGGGGCCGCTGTGCCTGCCAGGGTCAGACCTGTTGGGCGCAGCAGTCCCAGCAGGCAGACTCTGAGTGTGGCGGTCCAGAAACAAGGGTGCCAGTAAGCTTATTGACACCCTTGTTTCCTGACCGCCACACTCGTAATGAGGCCCATAGTTTCTGTTTGAAGTCACTCTGCCGGTTTGGTTCTGTAGTAGAAATAATTTCTTTATGAAGTCAGAGTGACTTCAAAAAGAAACCATTTCTTTTTGAAGCAAGGGGACTCCCCTCCACCCCATGACACGGGGGCCTCCCAATCCTCTGCAGATTATGGGAACAAGCATTCCTGGCTACTGCAGGGAGCTGAATGCCTTGTTCCCTGAACCAACGGATTAAAGGTAAGAAAATATATTTTCTTTAAATGTGTGTGTGCATGTAAGTGTGTGTATACGTATGTATATAATGTAATGTGCATTAATGAGTGAGTGCATGATGCGGCCTGGATGTGCATGTGTGAGTGTATGGTGATAGTGTGCACATTCAAATGTATGGGTGGCTGGGCGTGCGTGTGAGTGTATGGTGAAAAGGTTCCCACTTAAATGTATGGGTGGCTGCCTGGGTGTGCCTGTATGCTGAAGGGGTGCACACTTAAATGTATGGGTGGCTGGGTGTGTGTGTGTGTGTGTATATGTTGAATGGTGTGTGTGCTTGTGTTCAGGGGCTCAGCAAAACTTAAATTTCGGGAGACGGCTAACCCTTCAAATGTTAACTTGACGAGTGGTATGGGAGGGGCAAACCTATTTGTGTGGGGGCATCTATCTTCTTTACACATTCTAATGAGACTATTCTAGTGCAGCTTACAAGAAGTTAACTCTCATTTAAGTCTGAAAGCATGCACTTATGGACAGCTGTGAGAATGAGCGGTCTCCTGTCCTCTCTCTACCCTTCCAATCACTCCCTTGGCATGCAAGTACTAAACCCACATCACAATTTCAGCTGCCTAAAAAGTAACAGTGAAATGCTTTTACGTTAGTATTTGCTGGGCCTTAATGAGGAAACACAGGCGCCGTTTAACATCTGTGTCCTGTTCTGTCCGGCAACGGCTTTGTAGGTCAGCCAGGTCGAGTCAACATAGCCCAAAATGTCACGGGTTGGGGGAGAGGACTGATCCCAGTGAGATCAATGGTGTTGTACCATTGCTTGGGTTTAATGCCATTATTGCCTATTGGTAATCTTCATTACTCATATCCCCATTCTTCCTCATCCCAGTACTTGTGTAAGAGGCAGTTTGCCTCATACACAAGTAATGGGATGAGGTAGTGGGACATGGAGGTAATGCCTGGCTTAGTTACCTGTAATCTTCATTACATCTAACTCCACTCTTCCTCATCCTTGTAGTTACCTATGAGGGAAGGTGCCTCATATGTCAGCACTGGGACAAGGAAGAGGGACATGGAGGTAATTCTGGGCCAATGTGCTGATTTTGGGGGCTGGGGCAGGGGGTTTGAGGGATAGGGGTTGTGTGGGGGGGGGATTGTTGGATAAATCGCAATGGCAATCCATCTCCAGGCTAAGTAGGCATGATATGTGGTATAAGTGGCTAGAGAGGCATTTTGGTGCAGCCAGCCTTGTCATTTCTTAGTTTGGCTTGACTTTCTTTAACTGGGCATCTCTGATAAAGCAGTTCTGCTAAGTGTAATTACCTGGCTCGACTGGCATTTGGTTACTGTGAGTCTAGCCATTTCTTACTGTGTCATTGTATATTTTTCTGGGCATCTGTGATAAAACAACCATAAGGGTTATTGCTTCGACTGTCATTTTGGTGCAACCAGTCTAGCTATGTCTAAATGTGGCCTGGCATGCTTTACTGTAATATGTTATTATGCGTCTAGACTGGTCTACATTGTACAGCCAGTTAGACATGTTTTCATTGTGGCATGGCATTTTAAATAGCAAAGTATTCAATTAATGAAAGCATTAATGCTCCTGTGCACTCTTGGAGCCTTGCATGTATTGGATTTTTGGACTGGTGTTACCCTACAAAACAATTGCAAACACTCTGGCTTTTTAGCCAATTTTTGTCAAAAAAAGTGTGCTTTATTATGCATTACAACACACACACACAAATATATATGCTGCTTCTAGTACAGTGTGAGGCATACCCTTAAAGCAGAAAGCTTGTGCGTATTGTGCAAGCGTGGTAATGTAGCTCAGCCCAGAGTGTGGCGCGACCCATGATTTAATGCCGAAGTGGGGGGGCCCCCTCAGCATGGCTCGCAGGGGGGCCCCCAAATAGTGTGTTACGCCACTGTCACTGGTAGCCCTATATTGAATGGAAAATATGTGTCAGCCCTATTGCATGCGCTAGTGCTCCTATCTGCCCTGGTCATTGTTAGGTGCAAGGGACACAACCCTTCTCTGTCCTTTATTGCCCAAGGAAATACCGTAACGGACAGTGCATCTCATTCAGCAGTCTCAAACAGGCCTCTGGCTCCTAATGAAACTCGTGTTTGTGTTGTGGTCCAACAGTCACCGATTGCCTCCCTTTCTAGACTGGCCAAATATTCGAAGACCAAGCTAATAAAGTGGAAAAGGTGAACTGGACTCAGTGATCTTGTAAGTTGAGGCAGGATTCCCTTTGGTATACCCCAGACGGCTTCCTGGTGGCGCCCAATGTACTCCTACCATACCTGGGCCAAGAGGCCCAGAGCATCGCTCAATCAGGTAGGAATTCAATGATCGCAACAGTGAACCAAGACTGGGTTGCCCCCGGTTTCACGTACATAGCACAGGATTATTGTGAAAGATGCACCACATGTCTAGCGCATAATGTCAGGAGAGAGGTCCAGGCAAAGCTGTCTGCACATCCAGTAGCAGAGGGTCTCTTCTTAAATGTGCAGACATATTTCATGCAGCTCCCCATGTGCATGACGTTTTCATATTGTTTAGTGATAGTGGATGTGTTCTATGGGTGGGTGGAAGCCTACCCCTGCAGGAGGGTGGACGATGCATTATAACCAAGAAATTGCTTGCTGAATTTATACCTCAATTTGGTCTTCCCCCTTGTTATAGACAGGGACCGGGGTACACACTTTACTGTCAAATTGTAAAGGAAGTTAGCAAAGCACTAGGAATCTCACAGCAGTTTTACTGCACCTACCACCCCAAGTCAAGCCGTTTTGAGGAACCACGAAATGGTGACTGTAAGCTTGGGGTGTCCAAAGTGTGTTAGGAAACAGGCCTGCATTGTCCACAGGCATTGCTCCTAGCATTGTTGGACATGCGCAATAACCCCCAGTGTAAGCACGGTCTGTCCGCACATGACCTCCTCACAGAACACATCATGCGAGTAGGAACTTCTCCCCCTGCAGCTCCACACCTCCTGAATCTGCAGCTAGAGGATGAAATTCCTCTTGAGTATTGTCACACATTGCTCAAAGTTGTTTGCTCTCTTCATGTCCAGGTCCAGGCTACCCTACCAGAACCACCGACAGAGCCCTACCATCCTCTGAAAGCCAGGATTTGATCTTTGTGAAGATTCAACAGCGAAAGTCTGCACACCAGCTCAGGTGGCGTGGACTTCATCAAATACTGCTGGCAAGACATACACCCATGAAGTGTTCCAGGCTGATGTCTTTGATACATGCTGCCTCCTGCCGCAATGTCCCAGCGCCTGCCGGAGACACTGCCTTCACTTTGTCTGATCTTGACCTGCGAGCCGGCAACGCTGCGACCACTGACACCTCTGTCAGTGGCGCTGCCGCCAATCTGCCGGTGCCAGCCCAACGCAGTACTGCAGGCCTTCCATGAGCAGCGCTGAAGACAGAGACCACTGCTTCACATCCACCAGTACATCCACGTAATGAACAAAGACACCCAACTCCAGAACCTGTTTACCCTTGTGAGGTCTCTGAGGGAGCTGCTGGTCAAGTTCCTGCAGCAAGCGATCGAAGTACCAGAAGGAAGGACCCAAATTCAGGTTCTGCTCCTAACATACCACCTTCAGCACCTGACCGCACTGGATCTCTTGACACAGGCCCTTGAAGGTATGCCTTTGGGGACCCTGCACAGAGGCCACCCCATGGTCAGTAATCCAGGATGGAGTGCCAACCGGCACACCCACTTGCCCCTGGATCTGACCACTCTACAATGATGAATGCTCCCAATGTGGTAGTACACTGGCACACATTTAAAGATGCCACCACTCATAGGCCAGTGCTTGCTGGGTTTGGGCCCTGTTGTTATCCCCTGTTGTCCATTCTTTTTGTCATGATGACCACTATGAGCTTGTGGCTCTGTTATTATGGATATTTCTAGCTTGAACTTTAAGTTGGGAGTTCATGGACACAGCAACAAACACTGTACTGCGATAACATTTACTCAGTAACTAGTCTAGTTGGAACTCTTTTGAATATTGACATTGTTCCTGTTACATAACTATTGAGCGTGGTGCTCTGAACAACAGAGAATTTGATGGACTGCACCTTGCACCCAGACTTCGCGATATGAACTGATCTCTATTCCACTGCCACAAACTTTGTAGTTGCAGTACGGGCCAGATTCCCCAGATTTAGACAGCTGGGCTCAGCCCCTGATGCACATCATGTCTGGGTATTTAAATAATGTTGTTGTTATTACCAGCTCATTGATTTACTGCCATCTTACTGCGATTGCTACTTTTAAAACCATATGTCATGAACACAATGGTTCATCAGCTCATCGTAGGGTTCACAGTGAGAACACTTACCTTCACCTCACCTGGCAGCATTCCTGTATTTTTAATTTCACTGATTAATGGGTATGTGCACATTTACCGTAAGACTTGTCCTCCAAGTTCCCCTTAGCCCCTATTCCCTTCAACTGGGTGGATGTCTGTCTGGATCCCATACTGGTCACCCGATCCCAAGGCCCCATACATTGTATAAATTCACATTCTCAGATGGGGTATGGGATTTACTGGTCCTCCAAATTTCACCACCCTGGACTGGGTACTCAGGAGATTGGCACTGCTTCATCTTTCATCTCAGGCTACTGGCCTTGTGTATTACTTCAATTGCGGTAAACTATTCCTGGGAAACAGCAAGTGTTGATATTACCTTTCAACCAACTCCAGTGTCATTATTATTAATGCTACATTTGCCTTTGATCCTAATTGTTCATTTACCCAATCTGGGTATGCCACTTAGTCCAGGATATATTTCATCTGTGGGGACAAAGCTTATCCCTAGTTGCCCATTAATAGGGGAGGAAGTTGTTACATGGGATATGTCTCACCCGCCATTCGGCATACCAGACCCTTCCCAGCACAGCCCTGCCCGAAACAAACCACAGCTTGGGAAGGTTCATTGCTGGGATGGGTTACCTTATAAAAGCTCTCAGGGTCAAGGTGAACTGGGACCGACTGATCTGTTTCTCACGACTGATTGAGGATATAGCGAATGCCACTGTATCCTCCCTGAAACTAATGAACAAATTGCCATCTGAACCATGGCTCTCCAGAACCGTGTTGCCCTAAACACTCTCTTAAGCTCTCAGGGAGGGGTGCGCGCAATCGTGAAGAGTGAGTGCACCACTTTCATACCCAGTTACGCCAGCAATATCTCAGACATTGTCACACACATCGTAGTACAGTAAGTCACCTCCACATCAACCTTCAGTCCACATGGACCTTCAGTTCCTTGCTTTTGAGTATTCTGGGACCACTGGGCGCATCCATAGGCCAAATCCTACTCATAATCCTGATCCTGAGCCTGTTCTGTCTGGTGATGAGTTGTGAATGTCTCTTGTATCGTGCATTTGCCCATTGCTCAGAGGCTCCACAGACCAATAAGGTGTTTCACTGTCCTACTACAGAAGAAGTATACTTTTATGACTTGCCAGAATGTGATGTTTGTTCCCCCAAAGATGGAGTGTATGAGAGTGGAGTGAAGGTCTCATTGGAGGGAATTGTGGGGGAAACTGGGATGTACATTTTTTGATGAACACCATAATCACTTTGCTGCCTTATGTAATGCTCAGATAACGCTAACTGCTGTGTTTACCAAGTTCCTTACTGCCATTTTTGTGTGAGCTCTGAGTTTTAATGTGCATGTCCTAACTCTGAAGGATTTACCGCATAGTACTTGGAGGTGCACGCTTCCCCAGGTCTCACCTCTGACGTGTTTCCCTTATGGTATAAAGAAGCATGTTTTAGAATGCCACTTTCCTACACAAGGAGGCTTTAGAAGTCAGAAGTTGTCATACAGTAAGTGGGTTGGCTTGCCCTGAGCAGTGTGTGAACTGTAGAAGTAGCCTGCACAGAGAAACTAGAAAGGTATCACTGTTTGCCTTTTATCCTGATGATGCTTCCCTGAGCGTGAGAATGCAGCCTCTGCTCAAGACTTGTATGCTGAGACACTGCTCCTTCATCTGAAACATTGCTGCTGGACGAGATCGTGCCATGTCGGAAACCTCCCTCTCCATTGAAATGCATGTGTGCTCCCCTGTATACAGGCCAGTGCCTGGAGGGGAGAGGGGTTGCTGCGCCAAGTCTCACCCTGATGTTGGGTGGCTGCTGTCTTGTGTATGCTGGCTTTGCTGATTGCCATTAAAGGTAATTCACCAATCCACTGGGAGAGGCTGTGGTTATTTATCCACAACAGTAACAACCGAGGAGGAGGTGGGACAGTAGAGGAAGAGGTGAAGCTAGCAGAAGGAATAACATGCGAGGAGAAGGAGGAGGACAACCCCCTAGCCAGGAAGGATAAGAAGGCACAAGGGTGTCAGGATGTCACAGGGCAGGCCAAGGAGGCAAGAAGCCGTACAAGACCTAGGCAGGAGGACAGACGACTAGTCAGGTAGACAGCGGGTCGGGGGAAATCTTGAGGAAGGAGTTTTCCCAGGAATTGGGAGAAGCGAGAACCTAGGGAATTGAGGTAGTAAAACTTGGATCCTCCTCCCACCAACAGATACACTGCCACAATATCATCAGCTGGTCAAAGAGATAGTCCAACTGACGAGAGACAGTTTGACTTTGTGGGGTCAGTAAGAAAGGGTTTGTGAATCCCTGGGAAACTCACAGTCAGGCCCGGCCTTAGGGGGGGGGTGAACGGGCGACCGCCCGGGGCGCCTAGCGCCCCAGGGCGCCATTAGCCCCTGCCACGTCAGCTCGGGGGAGTCTTCCAAGGGCTCCCTTGAGCTGGCGTAGCGGGAGAACGCGCAGTAGGCGGGCGCATTCAATGTCAATCGGGTGCTCAGTACCCGATTGACACCAAATGCGCCCCTCTGCCGCAGGCGCTTTAACCAACAAAAGGCACCGTTAGCCCCACGCCAGCTCGGGGGAGTCTTTCAAGGGCTCCCCAGAGCTTGCATAGTGGCAGCAGGCGCCTCATTGTTGGTCAATGCACCCGTGGCAGCAGAGCGCATTTAGGAGCAATAGGGTGCTAATGCACCCTATTCATAGAATTACCTCCTCGCCGGAGCGAGGAGGTTTAAAAAAAAAAAAGAATTACACTCTGTGGCCATGCCCCCTGTTGATCAGGGGCGTGCGGGGTAGGGGGGGCGCCAATTCGCCCAGGGTGCTGCTGCCCCTAAGGCCGGCCCTGCCGACAGTGGACTGATTTATTTCTGGTTGTATATTACCCACTTGCTTTCAATTAGTCTTGTCAAATTCAGCACCATCAAAAGACTGTGAACTATCTTTTTGAGTCCAGTCGTTTGTGCATCACACACGGGCCTCCTCACGCACTGTATACATTGTTATATTTAAAATATTTTAGATGATGTAACTAGTTAATAATTAGAGACCTCAAATAATAAAATGGGAGCCTACATGGCTCATGAACACGTAAACAGCAAATATTTTAGAAAGGACACATTTTCCAAAGCAAGGTTTCGAACAATAATATCTCATGGTACTGTACGTTCACACATGGCATATTTGGTGTCCGGAAAAACGGTGAAGAGACACTCTTTCCATTTTTACACAGACAGGCGTAATTAGCAAAGACTTGTATTACTGGTTAATAAACACAGAAATAGTTTACAAGCATAACACAAATCTACTTGCAAACAATGGTGGCAATCTGAGCCACGGCAACACTCTTTCGGTCCACTCTTCACCAATAACTAGGTGCTCCTTGCGTTCCCTTATCAAATTCCGCCTCCACCCCCCACCGCCAGAATATCCAATGCCACATATTGTAACCCCCCCATACCTCTTATGTTACCCTCAATGACAAGTAGAGTGATCAATTGCTTCATAGCTAGGTTCATGCTATATACAAAAAACACGTGTGTGTGTGTGTGTGTGTGTGTGTGTGTGTGTGTGTGTGTGTGTGTGTGTGTGTGTGCGCGCGCGCGGTAATGTATCCCATCCCATACATGTATATGTTATGCTATTTTAATATATTTATGGTCTTAAGGAGCCTAGCCTTGTTTTGGGATCAGCACATTGTGACCCTGCCTGGGTGTGAGGAGAGGGGGAGAAATCATAGAAGGAAATATACACCACATTTTAATGTTTTACAGTGCCAGTTCATTTTTCCATTTATTTAGATGCACGTTTAAGGGTTTGCTCCTAACTCATTGACACTATCCATTGTTCATAGGTATTGAACAGCCGTTTGATTTAGCATTATTGATCAATATTCCAAATATTTGTAATTTCGCTCCTGAAAAGGAGTGGAAATAACTAAAAAGGTGTCTGGGAAAACAACCCTATTGCATTCGTGATATACACAAGTGCATTTTAGTGAAGCAAGCTCATATTTACGGATTACAATATTCTTAAAATAAATGTTCACTCTATAACATTTAGCACAGAAACAGAAGTGGAGTAAGGCTGTAAACTGCATAAGGACATTTAGGTGTGACACCTCAGTTTTGAAGTCAGCCAGTAGTTGAATAGAATTGGTGTGTCACATTTGATAATTGTTTGCACCCTCAACTTCTTTATCCAGGCTATTGCCCTCGACTCCATTCTCTTCAGACTGAAGCAGCCGGCCTGCTCATGGGGGACTTCAACTTGCCCACAGTGACCTAGGACCGACCACACGCACGACTCTACTGTCTCTGGTCATGCTCTGGTCTCTCTCCATAACTTGGCATCCGACTATCATGGAATCTCAGTGAAAACCCACACCTGTTCCTCTTCATGCAACCCCATCCCTACACAATCATGAAACAAAAATGAATACCCGACTCTATGGTCCCTACGTAGTCACAGCTTCCCTAGAATCTCCCTCTCCGCTTCTTGTTGACTCCATGGGACGGGTATTTCTGGCACTTCCTTTGGGCACCATTAACCCACTCACTCCTTCACTCTCTCTCCACATGCCGACAGCCATGGAATTCGGCAGCCATCAAAAAGCGGAGAGCATCCATTTGCTTCAACCTGTTGCCCTGGCGCAGAACCCTTTCTCTGCTTCCTACAAGAAATCAATACATATTCTTACTACCATTACTCTCTATGCATGGGCTCCTGTCAACGGTTCCACCCCAGCCTCTCCTCGTTCTCCTCCTCACTCCCAGCTGACCACCGTCACAGTATGCAGATTTAAACGAATAGAAATAACGAACAACATGTATATCTAAACATTTATAATGAAAATAATACAGAATGGCCCTCATTACGAGTTGGGCGCAAAGGGATAACGGGCACCGGTAAGGACACCGTTGCCGGTAATCCCTTTGCACCCTATTCCGAGTTCCCTTAGCGGGTCCCTTCCTTAGAGCTAATAACGGTACCGCAATTTTCGGTACCGTTATTAGCGCCTTCCCATTGAGCCCTAAGGGGGCTCAAATGGGAATGGGGAATGGCTTTTTCAATGGGGACTTACCGGTCCCGCAAAGGTCGGAATAGACCGATAAGTCCCCATTGAACGAGGGCGGACTCGGTACTGGTATTGGAGGTAGTCATGGCGATAATAGCGCCATGATTACCTCGGAATGAGGGCGAATGTCTTTAAATATATATATGTGGGGTGGGGTAAGGGGTTAAAATGCATAGCGAGGGGGTTGGGGCAGGATCATAAACAAAGGGAAACAGGGAGTTTGGAGGGGGAACCCCCGAGCAAAAAGAAAACAAAATCAGTATTTTTTGTTGTTGAAAATGTTTGGATAAAAAGTGTTTGTTATATTCTGTTCGTTAAAATCACATGTAACCCTATGTCTCCACCAAAATCTCTGCGATGTGGAACACCCTGCTGCCCTCCACTCTTTCTCTCCTCCATTCTTTTCACAATCCCCACCCTCACGCTCTCTCACTATTAGACTCACGGCCAACCAATCGAGCTAAATTAGCACCCATTCTCCTGGCTACCAACACCTCCTGACCATCTGTTGAC
This sequence comes from Ambystoma mexicanum, assembly GCF_040938575.1. Taxonomy (NCBI): domain Eukaryota; kingdom Metazoa; phylum Chordata; class Amphibia; order Caudata; family Ambystomatidae; genus Ambystoma; species Ambystoma mexicanum. The sequence continues at coordinate 647,613,060 of NC_090928.1, read as the reverse complement.
CCCTTCTCACCACAAACAGTCACAAAGCTGGCCCCCCTAACCTGCTTCGACTTGTCCACTCTCTCCAGGCTTTCTCTGATACCTAGCAGCCTCTTCCAAGATGGCTAGCATTATTCCTATTTTGAAGAAGCTCACTGCTGACCCCAGTAACAAAAACAACTATTGACTTCCCCTTGTCCTCCTCACTATTCTAAGGCTCTCAAATATGTAGGCGTCAGCCTCACCACTGCCTGTCTGGATGCCATGAGACAATGTGCCCCCCACCCACACACAACCTGGTTCCCCCAGGAAACACTCCACACAGACCCTTACCAATATTTCTAACTCCCTCACTGTGGCTGACCTGTGGCCCTGCCATCTATCCTCATTCACCCTGATCTCTCTGCCACCTCTGGCACAGTTGATCATTGCTGCCTCGTGCAGACTCTTGCACTTCTTGGTTTTCAGGGCACAGCCCGCGCTTTGGTGGTCTCTTTCGTTGCCAATCACTCCCCTTTCGCTTCCTGGACCACTGGGACCTCCTCTGCCACCCTCTGCCTGGTAGGGGCTGATCCAGGGTCTGTCCTTGGTCCCCTCCTCTTCACATTTTACATTTCCTCCATCAACAAACTAATTTCTTCTTTGGATTCTTGGGCTATTTGCAGAGGATTTTAAATTACCTTCTCCCTCACCCATGAGCTGTCCTCTTGAGTCAATAACTGCCTGTCTCCAATTTGTCCCATGAGCACAAATAGGATGAACGACTTGCCAATTACTTCAATAAGTACTTCGTGGGTCGGGGGGGAGAATGTTGTTACAAGGGGCTTTTAAATCTCCTGTCTCTGTATTTACCAGTCGCCCTCATTACGAGTCAGGCGGTAGGTGGTAAAATTGGCGGTAACTGAGTTACTGCCAATTTGACCAGTACGCCAAATCATGAGTTTTGGTTTTGAGTGGAGGATCTACCTCCAGCAAAACCCTGGAGGTAAATGTTCTCACTTAACGCAGAAAAATTGGCAGAATAGGCATAATTACCATGGCGGTAATTCTGCTGCTGTAATTCTGCAAAAAATGTCCCATTGGGTCCAATGGACCCAAAATAAATGGGGAACTACAGCGCCACCACTGCTTGTAATTAGGTGGAAATTCTGCCTGACCAAGTGGCGATAACAGTAATTCCTCAGGGCTATTTTTTGGAGGATTTACTTCTGAATTTCCGCCTAACTCGTAATGAGGCCCAATCGGTTTCGCTTTTTATTGCCACGATACAATCACAATAAAGTTGCATATTCCATTAGCCTCTCACTTACCCATAGCGCCACCACATTAAAGAATGTGTTTTATGCGTAATGTCATTTTTAAAAGCTCACAATTATTAGTATTGTAGACCCCTCACAATAGCAAATACACGGCACCTTTTCTGGAGTCGGTTTCCTTTTGTTAAAGAACAGTGTGCGTGCGTGTTTGTGTGTGAGCGTGCGGAGTGATCTAGGATCTGATAATGGCGCTGATAATTAGACTTTCTCATATGGTCCTAGGGAAACCTTGATTCTTGTTTTCCTAGTCAAGGCATATCAGGTCAGAGAGTTGAAGAAGGACCGCAGACTGCAGTACAGGGAGTAAGTAAACATTGACATAACCGGATTGAATACCAGATTACAATGCATGTGTTTGTGTGGAAACGAGTAGGAGGGGCGAGGAGATATGAGAGGCGGGAAGGCTCTGTTCCTGCGGTGTCGAGCGTGCCACCGAGCCCAGCATTTGATGATGTGGCCTAGAGAGAGAGAGAGGTAAACAGAGGTGGATTACTTCCACCCGAGTGGACATTTTAAAGACTCTAGTGATGCAGGGCTATCAGCCAATCTCCATGTTGAGAAGATTCCCTGTTCACTGACAGGCCAGTCATTAGTAGAACAGGTGGATCTCTCCCAAAGAACATTTTTATGAAAATGGGTGGAAAAAATGTAGTTTTAACTGCTCAAATTTCAGGCGAGATTACATCAGATTATAATAAATAGGATTTTCAGGAAGATCTGCACAGAACACATACAAACCTCGATTGTGTCAACCACAATGCCTTTAACGGTGTCCAAGAGCCTCTCGCCACCGCTAATCTTGCAAATCATGTATGTGCCACATGACTGAAGCAATGCTCAAGACACTGCGTCACAACAAACAATGAGGCGAATTACAGTGGCACACAATAATCCTGTAGAGAAAACTTCTGTTTGTAAAGGTTTAAAACGAAACGCTTTCACTAAATCAGGATGGATCTAATTTTGCTCCAGTGAGTAATTTGGCAGAGTTGTTATGGGCAAATATACATGTAGACGGCTCCCTGCCGCCAAATTTTTGTTATTTTCAAGGCCGAGTACAAATGTGCAGAGTAAAAGGCGGCATATAAACGTGTACGCCGCCTTTTGCCCTGCAGATTTGCACCCCGCCATGCAAGCATGGTAGGCAGCGTTTGGAATGGATCCCTATGGAGCTCTCCGGTTTCACGCTGAAAGCTGGTGGGCTTCCTAGGGATCCCCAGCATTTGCTCCGGCATGCAATTCTATGCAGGTGAAAATGCTGGGGCAAGTTGCGCTCTGCTCCTCTTCTCCGCTATACAAATGAACAAAATGTTGCAGAAGTGTTGCATAGCGTAAGTAAGGCTTTTACGCATTGTGCTTATTTACACATCATCGAACATGAGCTCCAATATATTTTTACTTGGATTAATATTTTTTCCTCGAATTTCCCAGACAAATCCATCTTATTTCTGACATTTCTGAAAACAATTGTACAGGCTGTTCTCCATTTTGTAAACAGACTTCAGTCCCTCCAACAGGAAGTGGTATGTGAGGTGGAGAAGAAGTACAGTCTGAAGATTCGTGGTAGCAGCAAAGGGCAACGTAAAAGTCTACATGTTCTTTTACTTTCCACCAACACGTTAATGTAGCTGACAATTCTGCCTCACCAGTCAGTAACAGAAGCCAGCCAAAATAAAAGTCAAATAACTCACTGTTCTGGTCAATTTCTACATTTACTATAAAATACTGCACAGCAAGTTACATGTTTATAGAAAGAAACATAACAAGACAAACATTAACAGCAAACGTAAAAGACAGGCTTTTTGCAGAACAAACCAATACATACACTACCACAGATCGTTATTAAAAAAAACTCTAAATGCAGGCGTTATAAGAGGAGTACTAGTAGTACCAATTGCGATTCTTGTGCTAGTACCAACCGCAGTAGTATTACTACTAGTATTACAGATTTTATTAGTAGTAGCAGTTGTGATGAAGTGCCAGACAGAACTACAAACCACCAGAGGGGCCAAGAGTCATTCTTCATTGTCTATGACCACGTGATACACCCTGAGGTACAGTGGGTCAGGGGATGCAAACTTATGAATTTTCCAGGGGGTGCCGCTGCCCAGATTTTAGGCAGTGCCATTCAAAGGGTATTAGTTAACATTGCTAGAGATTGGTTTTCCCAGGGGCTTCCAAGGGGCTTCCCAGCCCCCTCAGAACTCGTGTACCGCCTCCCCTGCAGTGGATGAGAGAGAGCAGGAGGGAGCAGAGAGATCGAGATGGGTAAGCAGAGAAGTAGTCCTGACAAATCTGAGACTAGTGTTTCGATGGAAGTAGTGTCTCATTGGACTCCAGACATACCAGGCAGTGTGCCCGGTTCTCTCCCCAGTACTGGAAAAAAGGCAGTAGTAATGATTAGTGCACTAAGTGAGTTAGTGTAAGGGTTTGTTAGGCACATCTGTCAGCCTTACTAGTTAGGAATTTAAGATAGTTGTTTTCTGGGTAGTTTAATTACAGTAATATATTTTCCCAACACGGAGATGATGGAACTAAGAGACTATACCAAACCGAGGTTGGGCAACATTTTTTATGGGGAATTCATTGTCTACCTGCCGAATGTCTATGAGGTTCTGTGCAATTTGATATAAAAGATCCCTTATCAACATCCAAGAACTCTAATCGACATCCTTTTGCCCGTTAAATTGCCAGGGGGCAATTAGTGGGGCAACAGTTGAATTGCCAGTGAGCAATTAGGCTCTGTCCAGGGGTGTCCAGGTATAAGAAAGTTCTGGGGGAGCTTGGACTTTTATGCTGGGTGGTGAAGGAGTAGGAATCTGCTTTTTTTTCTTCTCGTCCAATGCTGCAGAGTACTTGTCTTCAGCGAAGAAGAAACATCTGGAGTTAGTTATTTTGTCCAATGTTCCTTTTCCGCTGGGAAGGGAGCTTCATTGGTCCCTGTAAACATAAGCCGGGGTAGATGCACTCTTCAAGGGAGAGCGATGGGGCTAGTGGCAGTCCCTATGGAAATCAGCATAACCAAAACCGACAGCTATAGAGGTAAAATACAGGTAGGAATATCTGTCCAAGTAGGACGTGGACATTCGATAGAGCCCAATTACAGGAATCATTGTTTCTTAATAAACTAGGAAATGAGATAGAATTCTAATTTCAGGCTAAGAAAAACGGATTAAAACTATATCATGTCATTCATAGTCTGTGGAGCGTGCAACTGCGTGACAAGAGCCATTATGATCTCCCAGGTGATTACCAAGAATAAAGGTAACGCCGATTCTAGATATAATTGGGAAGTGGGAGGCGTTCCATGCCAATGCACTGACAGAAAAGACCAAGTCAAACAGCATTGAATCAACTCATTGCATCAAGAGCCAAATACATGAAACAGGTCCAGAATGAGATCCTCAATAAAGAACACACAATCACGCGCAAATTGTACGAAGATGGAAATAAAACAGGAAAAGTACTTGCTTTGCAGTCAAAATAAATCACAGTGGATAAAAAAAATAGGAAAATCAAAAACAAATTCGGACTAGAACAAGTGGGAGCATTTAGAGAATTGTACTTAGTACTTTACACACCACAAGAATAGAGATAAAGACTCTCTATACAGATTCACGCAGGACCAATAATTAACAATTAGAGGCTGACTTTACAAAATGAACACATAAAGAGTATCATTAAAACACTTCACAATCATAATTCAGCAGGACCAGATGGGATTCTGTAAAAAAGCACATCAGTTAGCTCGATTCCTGCAAATACTATTTAATGGAATATCAAAAACTGGCCAGTGCCTGCATTCATGAAAAGATTTAATAATAAGCACTTTCTTGTAAAAAAATAAATAAAGGATAAGACAAAAACAGATTGTGACTCACACAGGCCGATATAACCTTTGAACAGTGACACTAAAATATGTTCTAAGCAGCTGGGCAGTAGATTAAATAATGCAATCAATCACCTGATTTCACCATCCCAACATGGATTCGTGTCTGGAAGCAGCACAGCAAGACAACCTAATTACTTTGTCACTCCTTGGATGTTGCTCAGACTGAAATCATGAAAATGTCAACTATTTTGCTTCACACAGAAAAGGCATTTGATTGGGTGGTATAGGACCTCCTGTGGGCTCCCTTGAATAAAGCTCGGTGTGGAGAGGATTTTGTTTCCCCAAGTGTTAGGGGACTATATCATCCAGCCAGAGCTTGCTTCTGTGTCAATAGATCTTTATCAGACTGGGCCAATCCAGGAGGAGTGACCAGGCAGTGGTGCATATTAACACCAGTCTTGTTTACTTCATCTGGAGCAGTTTTATACGGCTGTGAGAAAGCTTCTCTCTGGGGACCACCAGCAGTGAGACCAACCATTGCCAACCATGGGAATTGAGAGTGGGGTGGTCAAAAGGGGCGGGCGCTACTTTAAGATAGAGGATGCTGGACCTGGAGGATGTACAAGGGGGATCCACAGACCACCACATCCTGGCCCTTGCACTAAGGCAGGGGCACAAGGGTGCATGCATCCTCCTAATCTCTACTGATGCCTATGGTCTGGCTGGGATAGCTCCAAGAGCTTGCGCACATCCACTGCTCCTACTGAGATTCTGCGATCGCAACAGATACTCACTGGGGCATTCACCCCACGGCCACTTACACTTATACGCAGGGCCACCAAGGAGATAATCACAAGGACCCCTCTAATCCTAGCATGCCTAACCCTATTAATGACCGCCAAAGAGAAAAGGGGAGGACCCCAACTCCCACAGAGACTCCTTACAATATAAGTGCATGCACTGAGCCATTCCAGCACCCAGGCAAGATATAAACATTTGGCATAGAAAAAGGAAAAACGAAGCTTCTCCCTTGAAGGGAACAATGTTGCAACATTTTAAATACCTGATGATTGAGGAGATACATTTTCTTTTCAGGTTCAGATAATGGAGGAACCATTTCACATTATGACTCACAGACCGTGGAGGTCTTGCTGTTACAAAGTTATGTTCAAATGAAAAGTAGTTGAATCACATAGAATGTACGAGCAAGGGAACAGCCACATCTCATTCTCCCAGTATTGCTACGGTACAAGTTCCCTGCAATGTAAGAAGGACAAACAAAACAGAAAACCTCCCAAGCTTACAAAGATTTTTCTAGCTCCATATCTCTGTGTTAGCAGAGCAGAGGCACCCAACCTCACACCATCAATGGAAATTGACTCCACAGGGAATGAGTGAGCCTGCGCACCTGTCTAGGGCCCTTGTGGAATCCAAGATGTGGGCTAGCCTTCATGCAGCCTCAGGCCAGCCTCCTTCCAAGCCACATTACCATCAACCCATGAACCTTCATCTACCAGCAAAGCCCTTAGTATGCAGGTCTTCTCAATAGTAATAAGCACCAACCCAGGGGGAGGGGAGTACTATAAAAGATGACCAAATCAGTCCAGCAGGATGGGGAAGTCGAATAAGGAGATGGAGAAAGGACCTTGGTAGAGAGTGGCAAGATAGAGAGGGGTTCTGAAAGGAGAGCAGGAGCAGAGTCCTGGAGGTTAGAGTTTGAAGGAGGCTGGAGGAAGAGATAGTTACCATTAGAAAAGAGGGAGTGGGTACGGAGTGGAGAAGGTATGCCGTCAAAGAAAGGGAGTTGTGGAGGGAGGAAAAAGTTACCATCGGGAGGCTGAGAGTTGTCGAGGAATGGAGGAAGCAGACCATCAGAGTTGGGAGGTGGTAAGAGGAAGTATAAAGCTTACATTGAGAAGGAAGGGAAATGTTATCAAGAGGAAAAGAGTTGGAAGGGGCTGTAGGGTGATTGATGTTTTTGTGGAAAAGTGATGGAGAGACGTCTGAAGGAAAGGAACTACCAGGGAGATAGCAGAATAGAAGGAAGTCAGAGGCCAAGGCCCGTAACATCAGTGCCAGAGAAAGTAACAATAGAGGGTAAGATAAAACCACTACACCTGAGCAGGTGATAGGAGACCAGACACCTCGTCTAGAAAGAGAGAATAAGTAGGTTTCAGCAGATGAAGTCAATCAATGGTAGAACCTTGAGACAGTTGTAAGAGTTTGGAGACAGTACTATCTCACCAGGGGTCACAGAGCCTATTGTAGGAGGGGTCGGAGAGAGGGTGCGCTGTGATCAAGACCCCAGAAAGGAGCTGGCCCGCAGATATGGAAACCTCTCAGCACAATTCTGAAACCAGTGACTATAAACCATGAACCAAAGGGGTACAACATCCACCTAGACCTAGACTTTCCGGGGCAGCTGTTCAGGCTTCTCCCAAGCCTGGGACGTGCTGCCCACAAAGCCCTGTACGCTGCAATCAGAGTTTGGAAAACCCTGCAAAACCAAAAAACATAAACAAAAGCATGGATCGTTGCATAGACTTTCAATCAGGACCAGACCGGGGGCAACCATGAGAATTTGTAAGAATAGCTGTATTATATTTTGACTTACCCTGAGAGATGGTCACAAGAGGCTAAGAGGATCAGAGAGGGGTTCCTGGAGATGCTAGCTGAATTTGGCTTTCCTTACTCCTACCACTTTCGGCTTTGAGGTATCCCCTACACTTACCTTCCCTAACTCCTTTTTCCCTGTACAACGCCTAATAAAACAGCTTAGTTGACACTGACATAGTCATGCTTTGTATTACATACTCAGTGCTCTCTAAGACTATATGCATGCTTGTACTCTATTTGATTTATATACTTTATACCTAGATACTTAGCAACAGAGACCGACACAAAAAAGTAATAGAATACAGAGAAAGAACACAGGGGAAGAACGGACAATTAAGAGGGTGCATCCCATGAGGCTCGATTAAAATAGGTGAAGATCTCCAGGAATCTTTGGGGAACCTGCATGTATCTGTTTGAATTCTAGCATGGTACTTTCTGACTGTCAGCCTTACACAGTTGATGACATGAGTCCTACGTAGCTGGGTATCAGGGCCATCTGGTATGTATAGCACGATTAAGTAAGCCTATAAAATGTCAGACTTTGGCCTGGACATGGGGGAGTGCAAAGAATATATGACATCTACTATAGAGGACACCCACCTTAGGACCACGTGCATACAGTGAAAGTCCATTCTGTAGGGAAAGTCTAGCTACACAACTGTGTGACTGTGTAAAGATAAAGAAGACATTGTCACACATAATTGGGAAAACGTATATATGCAGGAATTTCCCCTCCCCTAAAAAGGTGTCATGCTTTGGCAATCTCAATACTTGGAAGGTGCAATATGATTAAAACGACAGTCCTCCCATGCTTTTTGCATAGCTTATTCGGGCACTTCCAATCTACATACTAAAAACATGTTTATACAATTAGAGAGTCTTATTTCCTGTTGTTAGGCAGAAACCTGTGCAGTTCCCTTAGGGACCACTGCAAAAAGTTTAAGGCTACAGGAGTAAGCAGTAAACCCAATTGGTAGCAGTCTCCACCACCCAGATTTACCTGATAGCTGTGGCTGAGCAGTCAGACTTCTCTCAAGAAGTGTTAGGCAGTATATAGAGTATACACAATAGGGCTAAAAATAAAGTAGCACAAGCAAACACTGACCAGAGCTTTGGTATAAAAGTATATAATTATTTATTTAAAAACACACTTGTAAAAATACACTGGCACTAATATGTCAAGCAAGTTCAAACACAGTCACTATAATTATATGCACCTCCCTAGTTAATTATTCGACAAGTCTAGGTTAAGACACCACTTATTTAGCAAAACAGAGGTGACCGCTTAACTGTAGATGGCACTCCAATAATTTGTTAGAAAAGGCAGAATAGGAAAAACACACAGTACCAACACTTTTAAGAAACCACAGCAAGTCAAGAAAGGCAGGGTCTACTGTAGAGCAAGAAGTTCATAGGCTAGGCCCACTCTTGGAGAGAGCAAGGCGGAATGTGCCCAAGATCACACAGTGGAAATGCACTCAAAGTATTTGCAGAAAAGTCAAAAAAGGTTGGATCAAGTCAGAAAGGTAATGTTAGCATGTCTGAGGTCACCCCAGGATAGAGAGTCAAGGATTTACGGGACACCTTGGACAGTCTGTTGCAAGGGAGACCAGGCGGGACACAGTACCTGAAATGGTGAGAAAGCTCCAGCGGGGGCAGTTGTTCCTGGCAGCGGTTGCAAGTCAGAGCTTCGTCCAGGGGAAGAGATGATCTCGACGTGGAGGAAAGCTGGAGGTCGTTGCACAGCCAGGGAAGAAACCAGCCGCAGAGTTTCCCGGTTAAAAGGTATGACCCTTTTATTCACGGTAGTGGTGAAGCGTGGCTATCCGGCCGCCGGGGTGCTTGGCACGGGTGATTCGACCATGAGACGATCCAGGAAGGCGAAAAAAGGCGAACTGGTTGGTCCCACCAGCTCAAAGGGAAGAAGACTCTCCTGGAAGAAGATCTCCTCTGTCGTAGGGAAAGTGGTGATTTTCGTACAGCAGGGCTCCACCGGTGGTATCATCGTTGTAGATGGCTCAGCTTCTCTCCTCTCCGGATTCTATAGGTCCTGTGGTGACTTCTGAAGTTCCAGTCCCCAAAGCCCTGCTTTTATGGAGAAAAACCCCCATTCAACAGCCTAGCTGTCACTCAAACATGCTAAGTGTTGAGCCGGGCGTCTCACCACTGGGCCAATCACACAAGAGGCAACTCAGTCCAGGGTGCCTAATCCCCCTCCCACACATCCTGTTGACCCTGAACACAAACGCCATTTTAAAACCGAGTCCTGGGAAAAAGACCCAACTGGGGAATAAATATTAAATAAATAACCCAGCGGTATCTTTAACATTGCACCAAAAAGTGGTGCGTTTAAAATGAATGGGAAAATCCCATAGGAAATATTCCGGTGGAATATTTTGCGTGGTATCCACTGCCACCAGCCAGAAACTCGACAAGGGTGGACTGGACAGTGCCCCCTTGGAAAACAGACCCAGGGACAATCGAATTACCCCTACCAGTACTTCCACAATATGATGGTTTGTACTGGTTCTATTCACAATTTGAGACTAGTAAAGCCAATGGTGACTTTACATGCCCTGGGAGACAGTAGTCAGTCCCAGGGTATGGAGTCTATGTTTGGGGGTCACTATGACACCCCTGTGTTACTGCACTGAGGGTGATGTGTAACACACATACCAAAAACACATGAAACCCTATGGAGTAAAAGACCCCATAGCCCATAAAACACATTACATAGTCAAAGGACATTCTCAAATCATGCCTAAGAGTGGGAGAAAAAGAGTTTCACTCTTAGCAGGAGAAAAAATAAACCCCAAAAATCCAGCAAAGCTGCTGGGGGACTCACTAGATTTGGGAAATTAGCCTTAACAGAGAATTCTCCCTAACACCTGTATGATGTGGGGGCCCAACAAATATCTCAAATTAATGAAGCAGAAATTAAAGCTAGGATTGCCTACCTTTCAGCACTAAAAGCACTATCAGCAGTAAATTAATTGCAGTGTTGAAATGAATCTCAGATTACCCAGAACATTTATTGATAATTAAGATATTGGTAGATGAGTAGGAGAAATTCTGATTCTTCTTTTGACATTCGAAATCAAGCTTTTTTATTTAAAGAAATGAAATATATCACATTCTATACATTGGTGAAGGTTTGGGTGGAAATCAGCTAATTCATGCAAATATACCAAGTTAGCAAGTTTTCTTCATTACGGGGAAACACATTGTGCCCAAATATATATGAGAAGTGGGCATTTAAGATTTTTCTGAGAAAAGGCACAAACAAGATAATTAACCTCATTACGGGAAATGCCTTCATATTATTCTCTGATCTCCAGCCCAAATTTAACCTACCAACACATTATTTGAGATTGTGTTGTACAGATTTCCAACCATGTGCAAAAAACATATAATGAAGGGCAGTGTAGAGAAAGAGCATCCATTATTGAATGCATTGATGGGAATGACCAAAGTCTCTATTTCCTCACCCATTACTCTATTGAACAATGGATAATGATTGACTTGGAAATCAATGAGGGAAACTGCACAGAACCTCTAAGAGATCAAATGACCCCAAAGACCATTATGGGGATCTGATGCTAAATAAAATCTTCACTTTAACCAGCTTATTTAAAAATTCCAAACTTGTTAGACTGCCCTAGATTTGTACTATTCACCCTAAAAGATTATTTGTATTGGGCAAAAGAGACAGCACTAAATGCCCCGGTTTGTGAATAGGATTCCATCCATGTACTAGGAAACTATCAGAAACTCTAGAAATCATATCTTCCATAACTAGGAAACATATTTCCCAGTCAACATGAGTAATTCTGCTAATTGTATCGGATGTGGACAGGGGGAGGGACATGGATACTGCGTCTCAGATCCACATCATATTGTTAACCATCACCAGACTAATGGATGACAGGAAAGGGATAGAATCAAACTAACCAAAAACCTTGCATGCGAATATAAGAAAGCTGGGATGCTAATATTACCAACAACTTAATTTACAACTACTAGGCACGTAACCACACTTTTGAAAGTATTTGGAAGAAATGGAGAAAATACTGAAAAGGAAGAACAACCAGAGTGAGCATTGCAAAAACATAGGGCAAAACTGGATCAGAATTGTTCATTAGAAGTCTGGCCAATGCCCTGCAATCACCTGACATTGAATGTACAATACTGTATGATGTTATGATTTTGTTGTTTTGATGATGCAATGACTTTCTAGATAAAGTTGCCCAATGGTGGTCTACATGATATAAAACACAGAAACAACACAAAAAGAGAAATCAAGTAAAGTTCTGGAACAAAGGGCCTCAATCTGAGTGTTGCGGAAATGGCAAAAGTGTCAGTATTTTCAAATCCCCCTAGATGTACAGTTTTGTTGTATTATGTGTTTTTAGGAGCCCCTATCAGAATAATCACTTTCTTTTACTTCGCGGTAAATCCTCCAGAAAACCAGCCGGTAAAATGGCATGCAGAATAACCACATGTAGTAATTCTGCCTATTTCAAATAGAGTCTTATGGAGCCGTCCATGTCAAGAAAGTGGATTCAAAATCATTCTCAGTTGACTAGTTTAAATTCAAAGTCTGTACCTCCTTAGGGCTTTGTAACAATCTCCAGGATCATTTTGTGAATGTTTCTGGTTGCATGACCCATTTCCATGGAATGGCATGATACTGTAGAACATAGTTGTTGAGTTTGTATTGATGACTTTTGTTCAATACAATGAATTCTTACAACATGAGATTTTCGCAAGACCATATGTTTTACTGCAAGAGCATTTAATCATATAAAGAACTCCATCCGAATTGCACGTGGCACAATCCTGCAGCATAATATTCTTCTTAGTAAAATGATGACATATAATTTGACCTTTGATGATATTGTTACAATGATTACAACTCAGACAGGTGTACATTCTTCTCTTTTGCTGCACAATTAATCTTTGAGCGAGTGTCTTGAGATTATGTCTGCTTTTGTTACAATGTTTTGATACATCACTCTATTTTAAGACCATCATCTTTTCCTGTTTCAATACATGTGAAATATGTTCTTCCAATGTTTGTTAATATATGAAATCCTTCCAGAGTGTTATACACCAGAATTCTCACCTTCTCTTGTTAAATTATGAGGTTTCTGAACTTTCGTTGTAGTGTAACACATTTTTCCAATAAAATAAACCTTTCTTTAGCTTGTTGTACACATGGCGATGATACATTTAGATCTCAGTCCTCCAATACAGATCAATCTCAAAAGTCATCCTTCAAATCCAGAGTTTGTGGAAATCAACAACCCACTGCTTGAGCCACATTCAGGTTTTAACCACTCATGAGAAACCACATCAGTTTCCACTGATATGCACAAGGAACTTATAAATGCCCTGCAAGAGGACAAGTTGAAAAGCTTAACCTTTTTGGACCTCTCAGTCTGCTAAAACAAAGTGTACCACCTGATTCGTCACATCTGTCTGCATGAGGTTCTATGAGGTTCTATGTCATTTCATTTTTTTACGAAAAATGTTCAATGATATTGTTTTCTTTTTTTGGCGGGGGGGGTCCTCCCCAACCCTCCCATACCCTATTGTTTTCCCCACCCCCCACTCCTTATATGCACTTTCCCACCCTCCTATATTTTTTCGGTGAGTGTTTTCGTTGAATTCTGTTGTAAAAACACTAATTGAAAAAAGACTGTTGATGAAAGGACGTTGCACTCTACATGAATGGGCAGGTATCTCTGGCAATACACTGAAATAGATCTGTGACTATCTGAATTACCAAAGTCAAGTGATATTCATAGGTCCATCTAAATCCAGTATCAAGTAGATGATATTGGATCCTCTGAGTTCTGCAGAGATTAATTGAGCAACATCTCCTTTGTTTCCATAAGTATGCAGATGACTGAAATCATGTTATGTCTTAGTGAGTCCATAACATATATGCTTTCAGTTGGGGTAATCCAAATGCCACAATGCCTTTCCCAGGGCTTTACATTATTGGGGATCGCCCTCACAAAAGGTAAGAAGCCTGAGAAATGTCTTTGATCCCAACCTTTGCCTTTCACATCAAATTGAGATGGTGATAAAAGGAATTAACCGTCAACTTGATATGCTTAGAAATACGCGCTCCCACACTGAAGTCAAGTTATAACATTGAATTTGTGAGAGCCCCACTCCTACCCCAACTGGACTGTTGTAACACCATGTGCCTCGCGCAACTCAAATGATCTTCCATAAAACATTTGGAAGGTACAGACTAGAGCAGCTAAAATCTGCTTCAATCTAAGGAAACAGGATCAAGCAACACCCGCTGTAAAAGCCCTCACTCCTTTCCCCGTTAAAAAAAGAGTGGAGTTGCAGGTATTCAGGCAAAATGTATTTCATGAAAACGGGCCCAAATACGTGCAATATCTTGCCTGACTACTGCCCGCACTGGGACCGAAATTTAGCCATACCGCTATGATTTACATCCAAGGAGTTAGGCAAAAAATAGAATGGAGGAACACTATTGAATTCCAAGCATAAACATTTTAGAACAGTAATCCTCAAACACTTAGGGAATAACCAAACTATTCATGTCTCTTGGAAGAGGTTAAAACATCTCTCTTCAGCCAGGATTTCTCCCATTGAAATGTACTCAATTAAGGTGCTGCACTTGTCTGTCAAAGGGCCAGTGCCCTCCATCCACTGGAGGATACAAGTTGATCATATATTCTCCATGGCACATGGCAGATTACCAAACAAAGCTACTCAAATGCACAGTGCGAATTCATCTTTGTACCAAGAGGCTCAGGGCTTTAAGTTCCCACTGCACTTAATGAAAGAGCCACGACAGACAACTGGGTGTTTGCTCAGTGTGATGTATAATCAGAAAGCTCTGTTCTCTCGGTGCAATTGGGAAGAGGATAATTAAGCATGTGTGGAGTGACATGTGATTAGAAAACCTCCTAAAAGTAAGATGCCTCTGGCTGGCCAAGATGGCTGGATAATTATTAGTTACATCTCAGGTAGAGAGACAGGTATGAGTTTGTCCCGACAATACTGGCCTTACAGAACCCTTTGTATGTTGGGTAATCTTCTCACTCCTCCATAGGCCAGTCTGTTTCAGGGGGTCAGGAGTAAGAGAGTGAAGGGGTTGGTCTATGTGGGATAGAGTTCTGGAAATCTTGTTTTGCTTTCTAACAATGTATTATTTTCTGGCTTGAACACATCAGAAACAGATATTTTTCTTTAAAATAAAGAGAAATTAAAGTCAGTTGGGAAAACATAATTGAATGCATGTTTGATTTTATAAATAAATATTTATAGCAGGCTTGGAACATGATGTATTAAATAAAAAATCAAAATGAACGTGGCCAGCCAAATAGAATCCAAGATGGCCACCCCCTTCTTATAACCTATGCCTCACAAGGCTAGTCCCAGAGGGAGGCATCGGGGGCTAGCCGATCATAAGTCTGCCCTTACCATGTGGCACAGGTGCAAGCCAATAAATGAAAAATCAGCCTAGGAGAGGTGCCCAGACACCATAAAGTGAAAAAGCACTCAGTCCCATGTGTGAGTTGCTGCAGCAGGGGAAGAACAGTGTTTGGAGCGAGTTGACAGCAGAAGGAGAAGGAGGAGGATGCAAAGTGACTGGAGAGGAGCAGAATGTGGTGGAGGTAGAAGGGTGAGAAGAGGTTGAAGGGAAAAAGTGTTGTAAAGAGCAATATAACATCAATAGGAGGCGATTGGATCGTTTTTGGAGGGGATTGGGAGAGCATTGGCTGCAAAGAGCTATCGGAGGAGGTGGAGACCAACAGCAGGAGGAGGTTGGAGAGTTATTCAAAGAGGTTGAAAATATCAGGAGGAGGAATGGAAGCATTGTTGAAGGAGGCTAGAGAATGCCACTCGGAGGAGGTGGGAGAATTATAGGTTGGGAACAGCAGAAGGGGGAGGATGTAGAATTCATGGAGGAGCTCAAGTGGATGTTCAGCTGAAAGTGGCCAGGGAGTTATTAATCACAGGGGAACTAGCAGAAATAGAATGAAATTGTGAAGAAAGACAGAGTCAGAACAGGGACAGGTAGTCCCTGATCTGAAGCGTGAAGCCCAAGGTGGCAGAAGGTAGGAGAGCATGGCATAGTGACGAGGAGGGCAAGATCAGCCAAGAGGCCAGGAGTGGTTTTATATAGACCCAACCACCACACCCTCTGTACTAGTTGCTCACATCCAAACTCGAAAGACGAGAGACTGTGGGCGGATGTGAGGGAAGAACTATGCCTTACAATTTAAGCATTTCTTCATAGGGCTGGGTCCTACCCTGGAACCAGGTGGTTCCTAGGCACACTAGGAAACTATCATTTAAGGAGATTTCAAAAGAGAGTTTGGGACTTCCATTTGGGAAACATGCACAGAGGGACTCCTTTGGTTAGAGAGGAAGGAATGCCCCTTTCTATCCTGTAGTTTAGGGGGACATCTCAAGGACCAGGGAGATATACAGAGTTAACTGAAGTACTTAATATTTGTGGGGGGTTTCCATATAACAAATGTTCCTCTTTTTTAATCATTAATCAATAAAAATGTGTAGAACCTGTGAGAAACCTTAGAGTGTTCTCACTCCTACTCCTCTTGGATCCTCTACACAGGTGGCCAGGGAAAAGCCATCCCTTTCGGATCCTGACCCTGGGGGTGGACAAGTGAGGGAGGATCACCTGGGTGGAGGGACCTTGGGGATAGAGAGTGGGGTGCCTTTAGGCGAGATATGGTATCTCCCTTATCCTAATGACAACCAACCTAACCCTCCCCCGACCTTTATGGGTTATTGTAGATCATCTCACTTTCTTTACCTCCTTTGGGCACCTGAAAGTACTGAGACAAGAAAGAGGCCGTTGAGAGTAATGAACACCACTCACTCTCACCAGAAGAAGAACATGCCCGCATGGCATAAAGGTCAGGCATGACTTCTAAATGAGAGCCAGGCAGAATTGAATAATGGAATACACCTGCAGAACCACAGGTGTATACAAGTATAAGCCGTGAAGTGGAGTGAGAGACCTGGGGAACTTGGGCAGAGATAAGCAGGAATCTTTGGGTGTCTGGAGGCAGCCATGGTGGGACCCGAGGTGGAGACAGGCCGCCAGCCGACATCCCCAAGCCGAGGGAAGCCTCTTGTATGAAGTGGGAGCAAACGGAGATGAGCGAGGCCAGAGCAAAGAGGATGCTTTGTCCGACCTTGCAAAGGTATTGAAGCTGCATACGCCAGCCGAGCTCCAGTACACCCACGAGAGAGGCTCGCAGAACCCGAAGCAGCAGCCAAAGTGAAGGAGAAAAGCAGCGAGAGCCGCTGGAGGAAGACTCCTACGACCAGTGAGTGCCGGGGAAGTTACCCAGAGACCGGGGCGCTCCAGTTGGGCTGCAAAAGTAGTAAACAGCGCAGTGGAAATACATGCTCCAGTTACAGATGGAGCTGGGACGTTATATGAATGAAAGCAGCAAACCTGCCAATATATTTAATGCAAACCGAATGAAATAAGCAAACCTGCCAATATTGAATAATGAACTGAAAGAAAGTAGCAAACCTGTTAATATTGAATCATGCACTGAAAGAAAATAGTAAACTAAGTTGAATTAAGGACTCTGACTGCAGAGTTGAACTCAAGTCTGAGAACGGTTTGTTTTTGAAGCTACATTTGAAAAACTGTTTGTTGAATATTAAAGGACAGTAACCTATATACTTGGCAGAAGATGAGCATGAAGGGGGAAAAGGGTCACCAAAAGTGAAGTGTGAATAAGACCCTGAAATACAACAAAACATTGAATGTGTACAGAAGAAGGACGTCATACTAATAAACTTGAAACACAGAGGCAAGATACTGAGGAACCTATGTCTGAGCAGGGGAACTAAGGGTTCCGAGTAGCGTGACCTGTAATGGGTGGACCGTGTGGTCTGACTACTGCACCTAGAACAGAGAACCCCTATGTGTCGACAAGGAAACCTAGTATTGTGTCAAAAGGAAAACTACTATTGGTACATTTAAAGCTTGGGGGAGGGAACCCTGAGCTCTGAAGAACTTATCTTAAAGACAGAGCCTCAAGATACTTCCTTTTGATACAACTGTTACATTGAACTTGGGGAAGGGAACCCTGGTGTAGAGGAGGTCCCAAATATGACCTGCACCCCTGCCCCCATTGCGAATTGCCAGTAAGGTACTCGCCGAAGTACGTGACGTATGAGGAGCAGATGAACCAACAGAGAGCCGCACCGGAACTCTGCCCCGTGTACATAAGGAGATCAATACCGGTTGAAGCAGCCATAACGCAACAACCCTGGGCAGCACGGTACCCTATCAGACAGCCTTACCAGCCACTGATGCGAAGTGAGGAATACCTGCACACGGTCCACGAGGAGACCCCTAAAGCCTTAATGGAAGGCCAATGAAAATAAACCAAGGGCCCAAGCAGCCCCGAGAACAAACGGAATTGGCTACTGAAAGTACGTATACCAGTACTAGTAACTGTAAGGATAATGATAATGGATGCAGGGGAGAGACACTGTTAAAACGTAAGTGAATGGTACCATGAGACAAGATGGAAGCAACCGCCCTGTTGAATGTATGTGAATAAGCTTGAAACGCAAGATGCTAAGAAATCGATACTGCCTACAATGCTTAGTAGAAGAATAGGGAGGCAAGCGCCAACCATATATCTACCTCAATACTGCACAATGTACATGTGCGACTCCATTTTGTGAAAGCAGAAATGTACACAGGTGGCCAAAGGCCTGACAGGCCGAGTTTAGAAACCCAGCAAAGATCAGAGTAGGAGCGGAATCGAAACTCAACAAAGAGAGGCTTATGCCAGGGAGATCAAGGCCAACCAGAGAAGGGGAGGTGAGCATGAGCGCACGAGACTCCAACTGCAGAGAATACAAGCCCGCCCGTGAAGGTCAAGATAAGAGAGGCCCATGCAGGTGGCCAAGCGCACACAGAATTAAATGCACCAAAGATTGGAAACTGAAGCAGATTCACGGTGGACCAGCACGTAACCAGACAGGCGCAAAGATGTACCACCGCCTGATGTCATCCAGAACCAGAGGGTGCCATAACTTTTCCTGATAAGAGACTACAGATCCAAGGCCATACCCAGCCAACTAATTGACACATAGCCCTAAAACACGGATTGATGGAAGGGAGGAAGGGTGAAGCTTGGGACTCTAGGCACCCGGGTGTCTACTCTGCATGCTGCTAATTAAAATGAAGATTTATGTTTAGGGGTGTAACTTGCCCAATCACAGGGGACCATGTAATCTAGGGTCCTATAGACACTGTAACCAATGAGACTTCGTACTTGTAGTGACGTCAATCACGTGTGTTATAGAAGGGAGGGCGTAGACGCCCACCCGATAAGAGTTATCCAATCCACTTGTGTTATTTCCATATACAGATATAGCTCCTATACTTAAATTACCTTTCCCAACCAATTGTATTGCATGATGATTTTTTGTAGAATTAGACGTCAATGATGAGGGATTTTGCCCATAAAAGAGGTTGTTTGACTAAAGTTCGAGGAAGTCGGTGAGGCAGGTGTTCGTGATGCTGCTGATTTCCATCTGCTGATGTATGTATCATTAAACAGACTTCCCTTTGCCAATTTACTGAGTCCTGATTATTGAAGCTTGCTGGAGTATGTGAATCCTGCACTCTGTCCTCACATGGTGCAGCTATCATGCATTACTAGTTTTCGAGGGTGAGTACTGACCAATGGGCCTATTAGTAATTTCCACTCCTCGTCAACACTTGGTAGCGTGAGGATGGTTTCGGCCATCGATTATAGATTATCGATTGATATAGTATAAGACACCTTTAGGCACAAAGTAACTGTGGGCCTTCGGTTACATCACGAGTCCTTTCGCTATTCTGGCTGAATAGGCTGAGAAGCTCCCCGTGGACAATGATAGTGTAATTATTCCCAAAGAATCTGCAGTGGGTCTGAAGGAACCCGCCTTTCCAAGCATAACCCTTCTCATTCCCACGGGCAGCAGATCGGACGAAAACCATAAAAGCAGGAAGAGGAAGGGGCAGTGATCCTGATGTTCCAGAGAGGAAAAGAGGTGATCAGTGAGTGGAAACAATGAAACTCGTTATCCTGGCAAAGGTCTTATAGGCCTTAGAGTAAGAAGGGGAAAGGTAACGGAGGGTGGTGGAGAAGATTAATACAGTTAAAAGTAGGAAAGACTGTAGAGATATAGAGGGTAAAAACCCGGGCACCTGAAGTAATTGGGAAAAATACCAGGGGTCACCCGAGAAAAAAACTGTAAGGAATACCGGGGGGGGGCACCCGAGAAAAAAACTGTAAGGAATACCGGGGGGGCTTGCTCATAATAGCGTAAAGTTGAAAAACTGTATGAACATTGTTGATGACAAAATTAAGGATGGAAGAAGTTACCCCACTTACACATTTGTGCAAGCAGTTGCCAAAGCATGCAACAAAATTGAAGAAATATAGCCAGGAGTGGGTTAAGGGCACCACAAATAAAATGTTTATGCCTTGCTGTTCTCGAGCTTTGGAAAATGATTGAACAAGTAAAAGAAGACGAACCCCCCGCAGACTGGATATTAAATGTATGTACGGAGGGGGGTGAGATGCCTACCGCGACACCTGCCCTGCCCGAACCAGTTGTTGAGGGAAATAAGTCGGAGGGTCTTTACCCACTAAGAGACTAAAGGCAGCCACAGGTGATAGCAACCCTGCATATGAGTCACCTGCGTGTAGCAGTAACGAGACAAAAGAGAAGGAACACGAAATTGACTCGGCCTCCACAGTCCCATGGGAAAAAGAGAGGCGAGGTGAGGAAAGGAAGGACCAGGCACAAACAAGTGCACCTCTCGATAGAGAGAGAGAGGGAAAGAAGCGGAAAGGAACCGATGAGTTAACATTTAGAAAGGACGAATGGATGGGAGGGCAGATACTGTTGAAGTTAGATGGAAAAGGAAGTGATGGTGAAAGGCCGAGTGAATGGTCTGATGAGGTGCAAAGAAAGGAAAGGGAGAAAGAAGTGGATATAAGAAACGAGAGGGCAAGAAAGGATAGGATGAGGAGAGAACAACTATATCGCGAAGAGCAAGGTATGCCGCTCAGTCGCACGCAATATGCAGCCTATGAAAAGTACAGGCAGAGCATGCCAAGGTTAGAGGAAGAGAAGAGAGTGCACGAAAGAAAGGTAAAAAAGCAAGCAGATGAGGAAAGTAGAAGGGCAAGGGAGTGTAGGAATGAAGGGATGAGGGAAGTAGATAAGGCTAGAGAGGAAGCGAAGAAACAAAGAGAAATGGATGAGGAAGCAGAACGTAAACGCAGGAAAAGGGCCCGCCACAAAACAAGATTTAGAATTCTTGCAACGGGAAGTGAAAAAACCCAATCCTGTTGTAGACTGGGAAGACATAGAAGAGTTCTTCCCTGCATGCGATGCAGTACCAGGTACAAGCGGGACAGCTATTGATGATGACTTCGACACCAGAAGCATCGGAGAAGCAATTGATAAAATATATGATGAGATGGGACTGGAACGAATCTCCCAAGAGGGAAGGGAAGATGAGCGCTTAGAGAGCACTCAGCTATATGACACTGAGGATGTCTCCCAAAGTAGTGGGAGTAGGGTACGTTCCCTAGATAGACTAGAAGTTTGGCAGAATGAAGATGATGCGAGAAGTTGTGTAAATTGGGAGTACTTGGAATCAGACTCCGATGGGGAAGCGGAGGAAGTGGTGTATGACGAAGGGAGGCGGTGCGAAAAGCGACTCCCAGGGAACCGAGAGATACGATGGCATGATGTTAGCGGGTCCATAGATAGAACACCGAAGTTCCCTGGACAGTCCAGCCGACCTGAAGAGACACCCCATGGTCAGAGGGGGGTGTTGGTGCCTGCCTATACAGATAGGCTAAGGGCATTGCCAGGTAGAGACCGAGGAGGTATAGAAAAGGTGCCGCCCAGGCAAAAGACCGAGGAGGTATAGAAAAGGAAAAGGAGGATTGTGCATTCCAATTCCCACTGTTAGAAAAGAGGGGAGCAACACCGCAATATATTCCATGGCCACACATGGACCGAGAGAATCTTAAAAATAAGCTTCCAATGCTGACCTCGGGAGCCGGAAGGCGGATACATGAGCTACAGAAAATGACCGGGGGCGTCACTCTATCCATAGGGGACATCAAGGGTCTTCTAATTGCTATACTTGGTGAAAGAGCAGACGAAGTGTGGAAAAGGGCAGGATACCCCAGGGTAACCATAACTAACACCTCTCATGACGGGGCGCCATTTAACAACTGTAGAGCAGCAGTGTGGAAAGTGCTGCGTACCCTATATCCAGACACATCTGATATGGGAGCTATAATGACTCGAAAAATGAAGGAGTCAGAGGATCCTTTGCTTTATATCCAGAATTTTTAAGACGCGTGGTTGCTCAAAACGCATGAGTCTTGGACGAAATCTATCCCTGTATTCTATCATATATTGTGCCAAGGGTTACCAGAACCGGTGCAAAAACAGCTCAAAAAATTGGTAGTAATAGAAGCTAAACCGTGGGCTGAAATCCAGTTGACGATTACCCATTACTGTAGACTGTTGCAAGAAAAGAATCGGAAGAAAGAAGCAACGCGTAAGGGAGAGGAGGCGAAGCTAGTGCAAAGAAAGCTCTCAAAGTATGCTCTCGAGGGAGCCATGCTAACAAGTCCAGCTGAATCGAGTGCACAACGTGCCTCTCACCCGCCACAAAACAATCAGGGTAATGTGGGATATTACCCGAGAGGAAGGGGATTTGGAGGAAGAGGATGGCAGAGCAATCAGGGAGGTTTTAGAGGTAACCAAGGAGGTTTACAGAATGTTCAAAACGGTATCCAGAACACACCGATGGCCAGTCCGACTATGCCAGATGGACAGAAGGTCCGACCGCCGCCAGTTTGTTGGTTGTTTGGAGTAACAGAATACGTGGCGCGCATGTGCAGAAACCAAAGCATGTGGCAGATCAACCAAGGGTTGGGGACAGGCATGGTGAATCAACCTGCTACCCAGGGCTTTAAGTGGGCTGGGGCCTGCCGGGGCTGGGCCCCGGCAGGCTCCGAAATTTCGTTTTGAGGCGGGCCCTGCCGGGGCCCACTAATCTCCCCGGGCAGCCCCGGCCACTACACGAAAAGGCATTTTTTTCTACAGCCTGAAGCTCTCGCTCGTGTGCGAGAGCTTCAGGCTTCAGAAAAAAATGCCTTTCAGCTATAATGGTGGCGCCGCACCTGCGAGGCATCCATTTAATCAAGGGATGCACGTGGGCGGGGCCACCATTATGGAGAAACGTGAGGCTGCTGGAAGCAGAGGCCTTGCTTTCTAAATACTGAAGCTCCCGCGGATTCGCGAGAGTTTCAGTCTTTAGGAAAAAGGCCTCTGCTTCCAGTGGCCTCACCCTTTCAGCCTTAATGGTGACGCTGCCCCCCCCCCCAGCTGGCGAGGGGCAGCACCACCATTAAGGCTGAATAGGCGAGGCGCTGTCCCCTGCCAGGCAAGCCTATACAAAATAAATGCAGAGATCAGCACCCTCTCCCCCTTAGGGGAGAGGGTGCTAATCTCTACAAAAGGCTGCCTGGCAGGGGTGCCAGTAGCCCATTGAGCCGGGGCTCGTCAAGGGGGCGTGGCCTAACGGCCCATCAGGACCCCGTTGTTAGGCCACGCCCCCTCGATGGGCCCCGGCTCGATTTGTAGTGCCACTTAAGGCACTGCTGCTACCCCACAACAGGGCAATACACAAAACTATACCGTGCAGCAGCAGGCGGTTGGCTTGCAGCAAGGTGCACAGCCAATGGTCCAGCCACAGAACATGGGGAATGTACCACAGGGACAGCCCCAGCAGACACTGCCGCAAGTGGATCAGGGCACTAATTCCGGTGGGGGAAACCCACAGGTATACAGTGGACCGATGAAAAAACAGTAGAGAGATCCCAAATACCGCTCAAGGCAGCGTCCTACCTTGATTTGGGAAACAAGGCTAATCAATACATAGAAAGGTAGGACACTGGTTTTTTGTCAACAGCTATTCACTCATCACAAACTACATATGTTTAGTACAAATTGTCAATTTTAATATAGTCTTATAAAAATCAAGAACATAATACATATAAAAAACATCATCAGACACTCTAAAAAGGTACATATATGTAACAGGGAACAGAACATATAACAATTTCTAAAATATAGAGATATCGATCATATCAATCTATGTACAAACCTATGCTGTAATTCCTTATCAAAATAGGGGTTGTGATCCTGTTGGATCACTCACAGTTTTTCTCCCTCAGTCTAATGTTCAATTTAGATTGGGACAATCCGTAGATGGGATATTCAATACTATCATACAATTTAGTATTATTTCTAAATTGAGAACCCAACATGTTTCAGTCTTCCCAATTATTGTAGGGACTTTCTTCAGGAGTGGTCAAGGCAATTGCATTTAGAGTAAGGACAGTTGGTCTGGAATCTTCTAGTTTTGAAGATTTATTCAGTGGAAGAGCATTAGCTGTTGACAAAACCATAAAAAAGAATCAGTAATATCCATTGTATTCTTTGGGCACATATGAATGTGTCAAGAGGAGTTCAGGATCAATAAAGTTACCTGGACTTCCTAGTGTAGGTGCTCTCTTGTTTTTCAGTAGAAAAGGTCCACAACTGTTGGACATATTTTCTTAATAAAAGGGAAGGTATTCCTCTTTTACCTGTAACACATAAGGATACAAGAGAGTCTAGAGATCAGTCTTTCATAATTTTGGTTTGGGCTAGACAGATTCATTTAGTCATGCGTTGGAAGGCTGTAGAAATTCTATATGTAGAGTTCGATAGTCCATACAGTTCATAGACATTTCTACATTGTTGTGAAGAGCACTCACACTGGTAAGCAAAATAGTGGCTTTCCTCGTGTGCAGTCTGATATTATGAGGCCGCGGTCAGATTAACTTGCGGGTTGGCTTCTGTGCATAGCTTATCAATTGCGTGGCGTTATGTCATTGCGTGTTGGAATATGCAGGAAGCCGGTAAATATCCCGGCACGGTTGGTCCAAACTGCTGTTGAGAAAAAGTAAACACGCAGTTTGAATGGGGCTTGTATTTATTACAAAAATCGGCTAGTATTCTTAGTTGACTCTATGAGTGCGGGCTGAGACAGTTGTTATGCTTGTGCCATCTCAAGTACTTTGCTAAGAAAGTTTGATTATGTATTGATTATACAGTGGACCGAACCTATATAGGAAACAGGACGGCTCACAGGGAACTCTGATGTGCTCTATCCTATCAGTAACACCAGACCCTAACAGGGAGCCTATGGTAAATGTCACCATAGGGGGGAAAGAATATTCCATTTTAGTTGACACGGGTGCAACACGCTTGTGCATACGTAAAGGAAGGTTCTCCTTGTCCGGCGAGGCCATAGATACCCAGAGATTTACTGGAGGTCATAGCAGAGTTCCCTTTACTGATGCACTCCCAGTCTCAGTGGGAGAATGCGACATGAATGTACCCCTATTGTATTCTCGTCAGTCCCCATTGAATATCATGGGTCGGGACTTGATGACAAAGTTGAATATGACCATCTCGTTAACTGAGGATGGCATAGTACGCTCCACTCCAGGAATGCATTATTCAAACGTGTGTGAAATGATCAGAGCATATTCTGGACGTGCAGCCATGAGAGCTAGACCACTGGAACCAGAAGTGTTCGCATATGGCAAGCGAGTGCTTATGGTGGGACTGCCAAGCCTCGCAGACAAAACTATGAGAACCCCGGATGAGTTTCTATTCAAGCCAAGAATACCCATGCACGAAGAGGAGGGACAAGTATTTCCCCTAATGATACAATCTATCGTGGTGCGAGGAAAGGTAGTATTAGTTGAAGGATGTGACGACGAGGGCAGACCTTGGTGTGCGATTGTCGCCATCGAAGAAGGGTATCGAGTGACTGACGTCACCGGTGACGATCTGTTCGAAGAACACCCTGACCTAGAAGAGACACGGGTGGAAGTGAGTCTCATATTTTGGGTCAAAATGATCAAGTGGGAGGTGCCGCATGAGGATGATGTTAGCGCTGGTACGCCCGGAATATTTCAATGATGATATGGCCCTAGTGCCAGCCAAGGTATGGACTACAGGGCCCTATGATGTGGGTCTCCTGAGGGAGGCTGGCAAAGTAAAAATTAAATTGAAACCAGGAGCAATTCTGCCACGGGCACGACAGTATCCCATGTCAAGGGAAGCAGATGAAGGGATCGCAAAGACAACCTCTGCCATGATGGAGCAGAGCATCCTGGTGACGTCAGAATCACCATGCAACACAGTGATTTACCCTGTCAAGAAATCTAAGGGAGGGTCCTGGCGTTTAATCCAGGATTTACGAGCATTGAACGACATAGTCGAAGCCTAGTTCCCTCTAGTCCTTAATCCATCCACAATTTTGTGTAATATACCCACTGAAGCAAAATATTTCACAGTGATCGATTTGAAGAATGCATTCTTCTCTATTCCATTACACCGCGACTCATAAAACCTGACGTCATTTACTTTCAGACAAATGCACCTGAAAAGTACGAGGCTGCCACAGGGGTATTGCGAGTCTCCATCTATTTTCAACAGAGTCCTGCAAATGGACCTAAGCAATATTGCAGTGGACAGTGTTGTTTTGCAGTATGTAGATGACATTCTAATCTGCAGCATCAATGAAGAGCAATGCCGACACGACTCTGTCCAGCTACTGACTATATTGGCTGAGAAGGGATACAAAGTGGACAAGGACAAGTTGCAATGCTGCCAACAGGAGGTGCTGTACATAGGGCAACTGATCTCACATGAGAGGAAAAAGGTAACCCCAGAAAGGGCTGAGGCTATCATGAACACGGCCAAGCCGCGAACAGTAAAGCAAATGCAAAGCTTCCTAGGCCTGTGCAACTATGTCAGAGCATGGATCTTTGACTACAGCTTGTACACCAAGCCGTTGTTGCAGGCCCTTAAAAGGGCCCAGGCGACGAGAGAAGAAATTGAATGGAATGAAGCGATGGAGAAAGGGTTTACAGAACTCAAGGGGGCAATTTGTAAGGCCCCAGTCCTTGGGATTCTGAGGAATATACTGAGGAATTCTATCTGTTTCCTCATACTGATGGCGATTTTATGACGGCAGTACTCGCGCAGTGAACCTCACTGGGATTTAAACCCCTAGCATATTACAGTGGAAGTTTGGACCCGGTTAAGAAAGGCCAATTCCCGTGCGAACAAAATTTAGCTGCCGCCGCGTTCGCCATTTAGAAGGCGTCATCCATTGTGATGGGGTGCTCCATGACATTATATGTTGAGCACTCATTATTCGCCATACTAGAGAAGCTAAAGGGCATGCTGACTTCTCAGAGAGCATCAGCCTACAAGGTAATTATCTCCAATACATCGATCAAAATAGTGCGATGCAAAATGGTGAACCCTGCTATGTTTATTGCTGAGCCAGTTACAGAGACAGAGGGAGAACCTGTGCATGACTGTGCAAACTATGAAGAATACTATGATGAGATCCCCAGGGTCAAGGAAAATGCCCTGTTAAGTGGAGAGATCGTCTTTATTGACGGGTCATCAGAATTGACCAAGATGATGGGCAAAGGTATACAGGCGTGGCCGTGATCAAACACATTGCGAATGGAGAATTCCAAGTACTTGTCAGTGCACGAATATCATCCCACTATTCGGTACAGGCTACAGGCTGCAGAACTAGTGGCATTGATACTCGCCATTGAGAATCACGCGGACCAGGAAGTAACAGTGTACAGTGACTCTGCCTATGTGACGTCAACAGTGCACGCAGGTCTGGCACGCTGGAAAAGGAGGGGCTACCTCCGAGCGGACGGCACGCCAGTGCAGCACGCGGCCTTGCTGGACAGGCTGATAAAAGCACTACAGCTCCCAGTGGGCATAGCAGTCGTAAAATGCGCCACTCATACCAGAGCAGACACGGAAGCCAAGCGCATGGCATCCAAAGCTGAAACAATCATGTACGTGGATGTGGCACGTACCCATGAACGTTGGATGGTGGCGCCAGCCACACCAGAAGCCTATAGTGATATGGGGCAGTCTCAGTTAATGGAGCTCCAGGGGGAGGCACTTCAGGAGGAGAAAAATCTGTGCAAGCGTTGAGGGTGTTCTTTAAACCCCTCACACGGATTGTGGAGGCAAGACAGCACTGGTAAACCAGTAGTGCCTGTCGCCCTTCTAAAAGTAGCGCTAGAACAGCTTCATTACCCCATTCACATGACAAGAGAAAATCTTGCTGCAACGCTTGCCGAAGACTGGTTTACACCGAATTTAGCAGAGCATGTTGCATTCTTTATGGTAAATTGCATTGTCTGCCAACAATTCACCTCTGGGCACACATTAAAAGTAGTGAGAGGAGTCATCCCCAGACCAAGTGGACCTTTCCAGCACCTGCATATCGATTATGTTGATATGATTCAAGTGTGTAATGGGTACAGGTATTTAATTGTGGTGGTGTGTCCCTTTTCCAGATGGGTGGAAGCAGGTCCATGTACACACCCCGATGCCGCCTGTACTGCTAAATTCCTGGTGAGGGAGGTCTTCTCTAGATGGGGGGTGTGTGAGGTTATGAGATCAGACAATGGACCTCACTTCGTGAACGCAGTGTTCAAACAGATTAGCTTGTTGCTTGGTATAAAGCACAAGTTCTCGTCGGCGTATCATCCAGAGGGAAATGGGATATGTGATCAGATCAATGGCTTGCTTAAGGAAAGGATAGCCAAGTTGAAGCTCACATTAAGAAAGGGATGGGTGCACTGCCTACCACTGGCGTTGTATGCGCTTCAGAACCAACCAGGCTCCGGCCATCATCTCACGCCGCACAAAATAGTTACTAGGAGAAGGATGAGGACTCCCCTTACCCCCCGAGACAGACGCAGATATGATGCCCAGACAACTAGGGAGGTTCTAGGAGAAGAAATTAAAGCTTATCTGGACTGTCTCACATCCAGTGCCACTGTCATTACAGGCCAGCTACAGCGACGGCGGAAAGGGGACAGCACAGCACGAACCACTGCAGATAGTGCTGATGCAGGCGCAGCTCTCAGCCTTGGCGCACCCATTGTCTTCCCTGGAGACAGAGTTCTGGTAAAAAAACTTTGCGAGAAAGAAATGGGACGAGCCGAGGTTTAACGGCCCCTTCATCGTAGAGGACTGCACCCCGTCAGCTGTCAAGCTTGTGGGCAGAAGAACCTGGATCTTCCTGAACGACATAAAACCTTTTTTAGGAGAGAGCACTCCTACTGCATCTACTGCCGGGAAATCCACAGACAACGAGGAAGGACCGCAGCACGTGCAGACAATGTCTATGGTGAGGAAGAAGGACGCACAAGCAGAACACATAAACTAAGGAACTCACTGTGAAAACTGTGACTGTACACTGAACTTCTCCTCCAAACACTGAATGAGGTACAAGACCTTCAAATGAACGCAAAGTGTAGCTGAACTCGCAGGGTAAAGGAAAAAGTTGCATACTCTGAACCTGCAGGGACACTGATAGCTTGATCACGTTGAGCCACAAAGCATTGAACACGAACTCTCAGACTCTGATAAACTGTAAAAACAGGACACTCTTGTAAACTAAAGCTGGTATCCTGAAGCATCCAGTATCAAGACTCTGTTCACAGACATATGGTTCACCCCAGCAGAAGTCTCAAGTGGGATGTGCTCACCTATTCTCAGCTAGTAGCACTGTCCTATCCGTCAATCATAGGGAGAGAAACAAGTGTCACAGAATATATTCAAGATCCAGAAAATAAGAAGGTAATCAGGCAACTACTGACTGTCATCGCAGAGGTCTTCGCCGAGTTGCCCGAGCACAGTGAACAAAAGACTAATGCTCCCGCCTCAAGCAGTTATTGACGAAGTTACCTACATTTTATTCTTTCGAATCATTAAGGAGTGCCCAGAACTTGTCGGGAGAACCACAGATACCCTGACTTTCATCAGAGATCCCCGAAATAATCACATCCTGAATCAAATATGGAGTAAACTGAACAATGTGGTATCAGACCACGCAGCAGGAAAGTGCAAGACCTGTTCACGACAACAAAAAGACTTGTGACCGGGGCCCAGCAAAACAAAGCAAATGTCCCTGTCCCCTGCAGACATGCAGCTAGCCCACAATGTCCTGATCAGGCTAGTCACAGACTATCCAGAAATGGTGGGAAGGCCTGCTGATGTCGATGTTGCTACCTTCCTTAGAGATCCAGTCAATTTCCCACACATGAAGACTCTTCTCCATGGCATTATGCTCCAAGTGGAAGTGTCCAACTTCCAGCGAGAATTCCTAAGGAGATTCCTGTGAGACTATTCGGCGAGGGACAGATCGAGGAGGCGAAGACTGATCACACTGCATGAAAGGCCTGTGACCTAAGAGCCAAAGAGTCAGAGAAAATGTCATTAACACCCGAAGACAGTCGGTGTGCATTTCGTGTTTTCTTTCATCTCATTGAAAACTTTCCAGAACTAGTGGGCAGACCCCACAACATTGATGTGCCCGCTTTTCTTAATGATCCAGCAAAAAATGCCCAATTGAATCGGCTCTTGAGGGCTATTGCATCACAACTAAGAAGCAATTATGGACATCCACTGCTAAGAAGATCCTTAGAAGGGGGCGATCCAAGATAAAACTTTCCATCATCCCCCAGCGGGGACAGAGCAAGGAAACAAAGACACAGTTCTTCATGCTTCCAACGTAGAATGGACCGAAAGGGCGGAAACAAGGACAACGACATCTTGAACTTCTTTTACTATTTTTCTTATTTTTTCTATTTTTGCATCATCGTTCTGTAGTGGAGTAAATGGGGGAGAGAGAGACTGTTCACCAACTCGACCTCGAAAGACCAAGTGAAAGGAGCAGAAACACGAACTTCACTGCCGTGCTTACTTTTTTTCAACCTTTTTCTTATTTTTTCCTACCTTCTCATATGTTCACTTTTATTTTAATTTTAATTTTTTCAAAATGTTATTTTGCGTGATTCGTAGCGAATCCATCCTTTCATGGTGTCATTGCTAACAAAGTCCTGTATGTCCCCAGGGCCAAGGTGAGTTGGAAGAGTGCCCTGGGAATACGCTGGCCATACAAATACAGGATAATTATGATGCTTTGAAAACAATAGTCTATCCTTTTTCCATAGTCTAGCAAAGGAACTGTACTCCATACTCAGAGACTATCATCATCATCACTCGTAAGAGGGGGGACATTGAACTGCACTTGTCACTTTAGTGTTTAGTGAACTTTGAACGACGAAAACAGAATAAGAAGAAAAATAAACTATTGACTGTGGACGTATTTGAAATGGGGGCCCAAAACAATAACTTAGTCGTGCCTCCAGAGAAAGGGCGCCCACGGTTCCCTGGAAGGAGATGCTGCAAGCTGTCATTCAAGGCCGTCATATGCATATGCATTGTGATTATTGTAGTATTTTTATCGTTAACTATTAGAACTTCATTTTTTATTGGTGCACAAAGCATCCCAATGTCTGTGCATCCACCAGGTAATGAACATCTGGGGCCCACAAAAGCACCCAGACCTTATATTGTCATCCCTGTTCCAAGAAAAACTGATGATAAAGCAAACGATTTACAGTTGAATGTAATTAGCAGTTATAAGTATACACCTGAAGTAATGAATGGTGAGAAAGGCTGGAGACAGGGTCAGCACAGAATGAATGATAACATAGCACTGTCCACGGCACGCACCCACACGCAGAGTGCACACGAACAAGGGCAAGTGTCAATGGCTACGAACCCGCAGGCCAAACCAACTGAAAGAGAGAAATCACCTGTGGAACAAGCAGCTCCAGAAAGCAGAGAGCAACGTGAGAAACCGAACCGAAGTGAAATAGCAAAATCACTCAATAGAACAGAGGAAGCAACGGAAGAACTCACTGAGAAAACACATGCGGTAGTTGAGTATGTGTTTCCACTTATACTTAGAGCAAAGAAGCTACAAGAGGAGCTGAGCAAGACAACCACCACAACTGTGATAGCGAGCACGCCAGCTCCAACGCCAGAAGTAACTACCAAGCCTACGACACAGCCACGTGTTGGAAGGATGATAAGTCACATGTGGTGGGAGAAGGTCTACAAAAGAATGCGGGAGGGAAGGAAAAGAAGTGCAAAACCTCCCCCTATTACTGCAGGGCAGGAAATGAAACCTGCCCCTCCAAGGATAACACCCGAGAGTCTTCCTGAACGAAAGAGCAGTACAGACGCATTCAGAGACATAATAATAGCCAACCACAGAAAAACACTAAGGATCAAGAGTCCATATGAAACAGATAACGAGTTAAACGATTACTTGGACAGCACGGCTCATGTTGGAAACAACATATGGTACCAACACATGAAGGAAGTTGGACGAAGGCAATCAGAAGGAGAATGTTTCATCTGTGCACTTCTGCCGTATAGCATGGGCAAGTCCAAAATTTTTGTGGCTGGAGAAATAGATGTCCCCATAGCACACTGCATGTCACATGTGGCAATGTATAACACCAGAGGCCAATTCATGGGGAGAGATGCCTCGTTGATATGGGCCAACGAAAAGGACTACCCTGATGAAGACAGATATGTCCAGGACATCAAAACAAGAAACAGGGCGCACACCAAGAATCATGTGATTAGATATGAGATCCCTGACGTCAAAGGATCAGGAATAAGGTGGGAAATAAACTCAAGACTGAACGTCCAAGGGAAAACGGCAGAAGAAGCGCAAATATGGAAGAATCGAGGCCAAATGCAGATCTGGGGATCAGTTGTTTCCCCCGACGGTTGGGAAGAAGGAGTTGTATCTGCCGAGCTTGGATGGTCCTTGGAGCCTGCCAAGAAGCCATAGAAATCTTTCAAAGACTATGCAAACCACTCTGGCCAAAATTGGTAAAGCGGTTAACGTGGGTCAAAGACAGAGGAGGCCCCCTGCAAATAGTACCGCTGGAAAACCCAAAACTGTGCTTTAGAAGTAATGACACGAGGAAAATGGGGGAGAATCAAAACTGTGGGAGAATATACGAAGCCCCAGGGATGTTGCAAGGAACCGCAGTCCTGATGGTCCACTATTGGGCATGTGGATCCAAAGCCTACATAAGACTACCGAGGAACTGGGGAGGCATATGCACACTGGTGAACGTCCACGTTCCTGCACTAGTGATCCAAAAAATGAACTGAATTTGGACAGTTTCCCAAAAGCAGATGCTCACCTGAGGAAAAGGAGGTCTGTGGAACTAATGTCAAGGATGAAGAGAGAGAATTAATTCTCCGCCAAATCAGAGGACGCATTTTATGCCATTCTCTACGAACACAGGCTGTTTAGCCTAACTTCATCCATATTTACAACAATACTTTTGCCGCACATCGAGGTTGGAGCAAATACCAAGTGGTTGCAGATAACAAGATGGGAGTTACTGCAGACCATCAATACCACCATAAAGGGGTTCAACGCAATCAAGGAAGAACTGAGAGCAGTCAGACTGATGACGCTCCAGAACAGATATGTGCTTGACATGATCGCTGCAATGGATGGAGGTGTTTGCGCAAAAATTGGAGAATCATGTTGCACATTTATACCATCACACGACAAAGAAAATGGAACCCTCACAGAGGCCATAGACATGTTAACAACCCTGAAAAACCAGATGACTGATGAGACAGATGAAGTGGACGACGACAGCTGGTTTGGGAACCT
Organism: Ambystoma mexicanum; assembly: GCF_040938575.1. NCBI lineage: Eukaryota > Metazoa > Chordata > Amphibia > Caudata > Ambystomatidae > Ambystoma > Ambystoma mexicanum. The sequence goes on along the minus strand of NC_090928.1, from coordinate 647,579,555 downwards.
ATTCTCATGGGTCCCGCAATGGATGGCAGATATATTCAAGTTTCTGGGTGCTTTGCTAGCAATGGTGCTGCTAGGAGTCTGTGTTATCAAGATAATCATCACACAAGTGCCAGAAAACAGCAAAGAAGGCCATTGGGATGAAAATGATGGTCGATGTCGAGCCAAGCTGGAAGCCCAGAGACCTGACAGATGAGGAGATAAAGGACTTTGTGAAGGCCAGTGAATTTGCACCAGAGGGAACACAATTCACTTATCCCAAGAAACGAAGAAGGTATGAAGGCAAATGGATTTACTGCAGTCCAAATGGACAATGCCAGTTGATGACCTGGAACAAAGATGAGCATGTGAGAACAGCAGGAAGCTTGAAAGGGGTGATAGAGATATGGACACCAAAATTGCATACTTTCACGCCTTCTTGTGTAAACCTAGGAGACGATGAGCAAGAATCTGAGGAATCAAAGAAACTGAATATAAAGGAGGAAGTAGGAGTGGTCGATGAACCGACCAGAGGGGGGAGTGTAGAGTAGGTCCCAAATATGACCTGCACCGATGCCCCCCATTGCAAGTTGCCAGTAAGGTACTCGCCGAAGTACATGACGTAAGAGGAAGAAATGATCCAACAGAGAGCCGCACTCGGACTCTGCCCCGTGTACATAAGGAGATCAATACCAGATGAAGCAGCCATAACGCAACAACCCTGGGCAGCACGGTACCCTATCAGACAGCCTTACCAGCCACTGATGCAAAGTGAGGAATACCTGCACACGGTCCACGAGAAGACCCCTAAAGCCTTAATGCAAGGCCAATGAAAATAAACCAAGGGCCCGAGCAGCCCTGAGAACAAACGGAATTGGCTACTAAAAGCACGTATACCAGTACTAGTAACTGCAAGGATAATGATAATGGATGCAGGGGAGAGACACTGTTAAAACGTAAGAGAATGGTGCCATGAGACAAGATGGAAGCAACCGCCCTGTTGAATGTATGTAAATAAGATTGAAACGCAAGATGCTAAGAAATCGATACTGCCTACAATGCTTAGTAGAGGAATAGGGCGGCAAGCGCCAACCATATTTCTACCTCAATACTGCACAATGTACACGTGCGACTCCATTTTGTGAAAGCAGAAATGTACACAGGCGGCCAAAGGCCTGACAGGCCGAGTTTAGAAACCCAGCAAAGACCAGAGAAGGAGCGGAATCGAAACTCAACAAAGAGGCTTATGCCAGGGAGATCAAGGTCAACCAGGGAAGGGGAGGTGAGCATGAGCTCACAAGACTCCAACTTCAGAGAATACCAGTCGGCCCGTGAAGGTCAAGATAAGAGAGGCCCATGCAGGTGGCCAAGCGCACACAGAATTAAATGCACAAAAGGTTGGAAACTGAAGCAGATTCACAGTGGACCAGTACGTGACCAACCAGGCGCGAAGATGTACCACTGCCTGATGTCATCCAGAACCAGAGGGTGCCATAACTTTTGCTGATAAGAGACTACAGATCCGAGGCCATACCCAGCCAACTAATTGACACATAGCCCTAAAACACTGATTGATGGAAGAGAGGAAGGGTGAATCTTGAGACACTAGGCACCTGGGTGTCTACTCTGCATGCCGCTAATTAAAATGGAGATTTATGTTTATGGGTGTAACTTGCCCAATCACAGGGGACCATGTAATCTAGGGTCCTATAGACACTGTAACCAATGAAACGTCATACTTGTAGTGACGTCAATCACGTGTGTTGTAGAGGGAAGGGCGTAGATGCCCACCCGATAAGAGTTATCCAATCCACTTGCGTTATTTCCATATACAGATATAGCTCCTATACTTAAGTTACCTTTCCCAACCAATTGTATTGCATGATGCTTTTTTGTAGAATTAGACGTCAATGATGACGGATTTTGCCCATAAAAGAGTCCTGATTATTGAAGCTTGCTGGAGTATGTGAATCCTGCACTCTGTCCTCACATGGTGCAGCTATCATGCATTACTAGTTTTCGAGGGTGAGTACTGACCAATGGGCCCGTCAGTAATTTCCTCTCCTCGTCAACACTGGGACTTGTTGCAATACAACTGTATTGAACTTGGTAAAGGGAATACTGACATTTAAAAAGTGAGGAACTGCATTACCTTAAATCCAAGATAAGGTAACTTGAACTGACCCTCTGTAAAGGCGATGCCTGCCCGGCTCAGCTTTTTATGGACTGTGCCCCTACCCTTACCCCGTTTCTCACAGCCTTCATTAATGCCTCCTTCCAGTCTGGCTATGTCCCTACTGGCCTTAAGGAAGCATGGGTATGCCCCCTCCTCAAGAAACCCTCCCTTGACCCAACTGTCCCCGGGAACTACGGACCCATCACCACGGTTCCGTTCCTGCTAAAAATCCTGGACAAAGCAGCTTATCTGCAGGTCCAGAAATTCCTTGTGGCTAACAACTTGCTCGGCCTCCGGCAATCGGGATTCCGTCCAGGTTACGGAACCGAAACGGCACTCCTAGATTTAAAAAAATCAAATGGATGACTTCAGAGATGCAGGCAAACCCACTCTCCTCCTGCTCCTTGATTTATCAGCAGCATTTGAATTGGTGGATAATAACACCTTGTGCCACCATCTCTCGTCTGCCGCCAACTTCTCCCCCAGTGCCATTGCCTGAATCACCTTGTTGCTCCAAGGAAGGGTTATGAAAGTCTTCTCAGACTCAGCCTGTGCACATCCAAGTAACATTAAATGGAGTCCAGATCATGTATATCCCCGACCCTTTACAACCGGTTTACAAGGCCTCTGTTCCACATTTTGGACACCCTGGGCATCACATACATGAACTATGCTGATGACACTCAGGTTATTATCCCCCTAACTGGAGATTATGAGGCGTACATAGTTACACTCAAGTCCATCTACTCCACAATCCAAACCTGGAAGGCAGAAAACTGGTTATGCATTAATGGTGACAAGACCAAACTTCTGCTGGTTGGATCTCCCATGACTCTTAAGAAATTGCACAAACTATACAGTTCCTTCGCGATTGACAACACACCGATCCCCTTATTGCAAGTTGTTAAGATCCTGGGGGTCTACTTGGACTCTGACCTTTCCATGAACAGGCAGGTCAACACCATAGCGTCATCCTCAGCCTACCACACTAAACTGCTGAACACAGCCAGACCCTTCTTATAGGAACAGAACTGTCTCACAATTGCAAGAGAAAATATTGGATCTCGGCTGCAATATTGTGATGCCCTCGTTGTAGGGACATCAGTAAAAAACATTACGAAGTTACAGACCATGCAGAATAATGCCTTAAGGGCTGCCACTGGCATTTCCAAGAGAGAACTTATTTCGGAAACCAGAAAACAGGTGCATTGGCTCCCCATTAAAGAAAGAATAATCTTTGAAACCCTTGCCCTGAGACACAAATGTGTCCATAAACTATCACCTGTATACCTTACCTAAAGAGTTGTCAAAATGTCCTCAGTTAGACCTATCAGATCTGCCTACGCTAATAGGATTCCCATGCCAAAATCACAGAGGATGCAGGCTGGTGGGTCCAGCTTCCCTTTCCAGGCAGCAGTGCACTGGACCGCTCTTTCACCTCACATGAGATTTATGGAATCTCACATAGTATTCAGGAAAGCACTAAAAACAATGTTGTTTAACTAAACACGTTCTAGGTCCTTCCACCGAGCTAACCACTACGCTCCTCCTCTGTCATTATGCAACGTCAAATGTAACTGGACAATATACTAATAGCTGCAGCTTCTTCCTCCTACTGTAATCTCTATCTCCAGTGAGGAGGAATATTCTATTTGCAAGCTCAATGTAACCAAGAGCAATTCACTTGAATGTAACTAAGGAAACCATACGCTACTAATACATTTTCATTTTCATGCAACAGCGCCCCGATGCCCTTGGGCTGTTAGTGCGCTTTACAAATCCAGATAAATAAATAAATAAACACTGTGGTGAACTTGTTGGTACTTAGGGAGAAGGAGCTGAAGAATAAGCCTAAACTGGAAATAGCTCAGAACTTAACTTTTGGAACATTGTCTAATTTATTGTTGACATCCCTACACATTGTTTTGTTTTAGTTGGAGAGTAAGCATATGTGATTTTGGACATATCCCGACTTTTAAGTTGAACTTACTGACTAGGTCTATCCTTAGTTTCCTTAGCATAGGGCAAGGTAGGCATTACACCATCCTGACATTTAAATTAATTAAAGTATTTCTGTTACATTGAGTCTGTTGTCTGCGTCTCCTTCCATGATTCCAACTCCACAAACAAACAGTTAATTGAGAGTCAGTTTGTTTTTCCCAGTGGTCATCCTGACAGCACTCACATTTCAATTATTGTGATAACAATATTAACAAATGTACATTTTAACATGTACACTATTTAAGCAAAAGAGAGCACACAGCGGCCGGCATGTGATTCAATTCAGATCGATTGAGGTTCCCAGCAACAGTAGAGTACTGAAAAATACAGATCCAGTGAGCTTGCTAGGGTTCAAATACCATGTAACAATATTCAAAGGGCAAAATCAGCAATTTATGGGCAAATAGAGTACCTGAGGATAAGCTCTCAAAAGGTTTCAATTCAAATTCACATGGGTGGTTTTGGTCTGTATTGCAGATGGAATCCCACCGTCAAATCCGTTAATGCGAAAAAAACAGCATTGCATCTGGGAATAAGCCAAAACTGTGGGAAATCATAAAAATGTGCAATGTAAATTATGATTACATAGAGCCTACGAGTAAGGAAGACTCGTGTGAATTAGAAGGTGGGTGGCGCAAGGTGGAAAGGATCCACATTTAAATCCACACTTAGTGATGAGCGGAGTCATGATAGAACCTTGTGAAACATCACAAAAATTAAACTGAAAATATCTACAGCACTACAGATTTTATTCCATTTAAACCCAACATGTGTCTGCCCTATATTTGAATAGCCACACATTCTTCAGCTGAATTTTGGTTGGCTGGCTAAGAATTCATTTATTCAGGGCTCGCAATTCAGATTGGATAAGCAGGAGCTAAAGCAGCTCCTAGGTCTCCAGCATTAACCAGTGACCAGGAGCTACTATGGCGGAACAAGGAGCTTGTACATAGCGTTCCTCAAATCTAACTTCCTCATAAGATGAAAATATATAATTTTGTCCATTATTTATAACCCCTTATGCTTTAAATGTTGTATAGATGTGTTCTAATGTTCATTTATCGATTGTCCCAAAAACGCACAGAGTTAAATTCACCATAGTTGTGTTTGTTTGGCATCAGTTGGCTTGGGGAGCCAAATGTAGCTCCTAATAACGGTTGGTGGTTAGCTAGCCAGGCTCTTTAGGCTACAAGCAGGAGCTAAATAGCTCCCAGCTCCCTTCAATTTCGAGCATTGATTTTATAAAAACGGGGAGTATCTTTTTTCATATTTTATTGCTTAGGCTGGGTCTTGGCACTGTGGATGTAGAAAACGGAGGAGTTTCCAAATCAGACCCCTTGTTCCCTGTTAGAAGAATGTCTCAGTTTGTTGTTTTTTATTTATTTATTGTTGTTCTTTATTTCAAATGAACTTTTACAGCAATAACACATTATCAATTACATCCATTCTTATTCAAATGCTCAATAACTTAAATTCATTCAATCTTATCACATATTATTATCATAAAACATCATCATTATTTCATTCCAGTCTATCAACCACTAAAATTTCATAATTGCCACTTACATAAATTCTAAATCATTTCATCATAGCATTTCCATTTCCATTTCCATTTAGGAGGATAATTCAGAGAATTCAGCGCACAAGTGGCGCACGCGACTGGTGCACAGTGTGCGCGTGTGTGAATTTCTGCGCTGCCGCGTGCGCTAAAATCCATTTCCGCGCACAGCGTATTCATGGATTTTAGCTTCCAAAACCAGCTGTGGTGCAGAGTGGTGCAGCGACCCTACAGCAGCGCCAGTTACACCCCCAAACCCTCCCTGTGCGCCAGGCACAGCGCATAAATCCCGTAATGGCGCACAGGCCCCCAACCACAAAAACGCCTGTAAAAACCCCAGCGCACCCCTTCGAATACACGTATCCCACTGCACGGGGAGTGTCACACGCGAGCAGGGTACGTGTATAACAGGGGTTCGCGGGAAGTTTCACACGCGATAGGCCCTGTGCGAGTGGGGTACGTGTATTCCTGGGGTGCGCAGGAAGTTTCACACGCAAAATGCCCTGTGCGAATGGGGTACGTGTATTCCTGGGGTACGCGGGAAGTTTCACACACGATTGGAGCAGGGTATGTGTATTTCGGGGGTGCGCAGGAAGTTTCACACGCGAAATGCCCTGTGCGAGTGGGGTACGTGTATTCCTGGGGTGCGCATGAAGTTTCACACGCGATTGGAGCAGGGTACGTGTATTTCGGGGGTGCGCAGGAAGTTTCACACGTGAAATGCCCTGTGCGAGTGGGGTACATGTATTCCTGGGGTGCGCGGGAAGTTTCACACGCGATTGGAGTGGGGTACGTGTATTTCGGGGGTGCGCAGGAAGTTTCACATGCGAAATGCCCTGTGCGAGTGGTGTACGTGTATTCCTGGGGTGCGCGGGAAGTTTCACACGCGATTGGAGTGGGGTCCGTGTATTTCGGGAGTGCACGGGAAGTTTCACACGCAAAATGCCCTGTGCAAGTGGGGTACGTATATTCCTCGGGTGCGCGGGAAGTTTCACACGCAATTGGAGTGGGGTACGTGTATTTCGGGGATGCGCAGGAAGTTTCACACGCGAAATTCCCTGTGCGAGGGGGTACGTGTATTCCTGGGGTGCGTGGGAAGTTTCACACGTGTTTGGAGCCGGGCACCTGTATTTCGGGGGTGCGCGGGAAGTTTCACATGTGAAATGCCCTGTGTGAGTGGGGTACGTGTATTGCTGGGGTGCGGGAAGTTTCACACGTGATTTTGCTGTCAGAGCGGGGTACATGATTTTCGGGGGTGCGCTGGAAGTCCTACACGTGAATTGGCAGTGTGGGTCCTCCCAGGTGTTCCCTCTACACCCTCCACGACCCCTGCAGGCAGCCCACACCACAGGGGACTACCCTGCACCCCTGGTCATGTCCCGCAGACCACCCATCCACCATGGGCATGCCCCCCAGCCAAGCCACATGTCACCTTGCACTAGTGATCACCAACTCATGTTCCCCAGCACCCCCACCCCCCAGCAGTCAGGGGCACCTGCCAGCAGGCCCCCACTCATGTCCCCCAGCACCTCCACCCCCCAGCAGTCAGGGGCACCTGCCAGCAGGCCCCCACTCATGTCCCACACATGTCCCCCAGCACCCCACCCCCAGCAGTCAGGGGCACCTGCCAGCAGCCCCCACTCATGTCCCCCTGCACCCCCACCCCCCAGCAGTCAGGGGCACCTGCCAGCAGGCCCCCACTCATGTCCCCCAGTCCTCCCACCCCCCAACAGTCAGGGGCACCTGCCAGCAGGCCCCACTCATGTCCCCCAGCACCCCCACCCCCAGCAGTCAGGGGCACCTGCCATCGGGCCCCCACTCATGTCCCACACATGTCCCCCAGCACCCCCACCCCCCAGCAGTCAGGGGCACCTACAAGCAGGCCCCCACTCATGTCCCCCAGCACCCCCATCTCCAGCAGTCAGGGGGCACCTGCCAGCAGGCCCCCACTCATGTCCCCCAGCACCCCCACCCCCCAGCAGTCAGGGCCACCTGCCAGCAGGCCCCCACTCATGTCCCACACATGTTCCCCAGCACCCCCACCCCCCAGCAGTCAGGGGCACCTGCCAGCAGGCCCCCACTCATGCCCTACACATGGTCCGCAGCACCCCACCCCCCAGCAGTCAGGGGCTCCTGCCAGCAGGCCCCCACTCATGTCCCACACATGTCCCCCAGCACCCACGTCATGACGATCCTCAATCATGGGCCTCAAGGCCACCCACATCACACCTCACGCCACCCCAGCCCAAAGACCAAACCAAGTATTGCATCCACCCACTTAGAAATGGCCATTACATGATACAACCCGAATGGCAAGTATGTACATGAACACATGTCCGTCACACACACACAATGGGTGCAAGTGAATGTGAAAACCCATATCATGACATGCATGAAACCAATGAGAGAATAGCAAACATCGAAGTATGAAAGAAAAATATATTGAACACAACATGAATGTAATGAAAAAAAAACACTCAATAATGGGAATAAGAAATAAAATGCAGCATGTCCGGAAAAAAATTAAAAATATGAATTCAGAATCCAAAGAAATCCAAATGAACATTTGTCCAAAGTCTCAGTCCAACCAAGCAAATCCAAGGGAAAAAAAATATATGAAATCCATTGCACCATGGTGAAAAACGAGAAACATCCACTGTTCAACTATATACAAATCACCAATCCACGGTCCATGAGCCCAACAAATGAAATGAAACCTACAAAAAACTCTACCTAATAAAGAACTATATACAAAAATGTGGTGCATTGTCCAAGCACCCCAAAACAAAAACAAAAAAAGGAAACCTAACACTATCTAACTATTTACAATGGCAGCAGGCTAGTCCGAGGGCTCACTTTTTGATGTCTCGGGCCAGGGCATCATCGAACTCCCGCTCAATGTCCTGGAGGCGGTCCTCTTCCATGGCCCCAGGGTTCGCAGGGATGACATGTTCACCTCCAACTCCCTGTGAATTGCCTCGATGCACTCGGCACGCCTCAGGGCCCTCCGCATGGAGTTCACTGCCCTGACCGTTATGAGCCGTGCCTCTTCCGCCCGCTGCCACTCCGCATCCATGGCTTGGCCCAACCGCTGCCACATGGAAGACGCTTGAAATCCGGGGTCCTCCTGCCCTATGGCCGATGCCTGCCCCTCCGATGTTGAGGGCCCCGAGCCATCATTGCTCCCACCATGTTGCTGCTGCTGTGCCTGTGCCCTGGCTCTTGCTGCCTGCACGTCCTCCTCCGGCTGGGGTGCAGTTGTCGTGGTGGCCACCCCTGCTGGATGTCCGACTCCCGACTGTGGCAGGGATGTGTCCTCCACCAGCCTGGCTGCTGGGTCAGGGGCAGCTCCACAGGGTACCCAGGTGATACATGGGTGGGAAGATGGCATGGAGGACGACTGGCGCATAGGGGGTTCAGGTGAGGAGGGGGTTGCAAGAGGGTCCAGCACACGGAGCAATACAGCACCGGTGACCCGTCCCAGTAGGTCAACGTGGTCAAAGAGGCATGCGAGACGACGTGCAGTCTCTCCACGAAAAGACTGCAGGTCACCTCGCATGCCCCGTTGACGCAACGCTATCCCAGCCAGGACAGGCTCAACACGGTCCCGGATAGCCACGTCCGCAGGGAGAGGAAGGCCAGTTGTTGTGCGCTCATCTCCTCCCTGAAAACGGGTCTGGACGTAGGCATCCCTGCTGGTGCCAGATGATGCAGTGACAGGATCAGGGACAGGATTACACACAGGCACCTCTGTGGTGGCCTGTGCTGCCTCCTGTCCCTGCCCCTGCACTGCACCACTAGCACCAGTGGAATCCCCACCTCCAGACCCCGTGTGTGTCCCTTCCACAGCCTCCTCCTCCACCAAACTCCCGACCAACCTGGATGACTCTGTGCCATCTTCCTCTGTTGGACACTATGGGGTCTCAGCTGCCCCTTCTGCTGCCGAGGAATCCACCTCCGACCTCTGCCTCTTGGACCTACCCTCAGCAGCTGCGGCCTGGGAGGCGGCACCAGACTCCTCACTCCCCGACGAGATGACAATCTGGGAGGGGAGCCAGGCCTTGCATCTCCGGCTGGTGGTGCGATTCCTGCCGCTGTGCTCCACAGCACCCTCTCCACCCTCTTCATCAGTTGATGCTGCAGACAGGGAGAGATAAAGCACAGACATCAGGGCACTGTACAATGGACTGATACACACATGACAGTTGCACATGAGTGGCAGTGTCAACCTTCAGACATGGCATCACACTCCACGACACACATGTCATTTCAACTCACACACATGAGCATTTCCACAGCAATATTGCACCAGGCAGCAACATCCATACACATACAACAGCATGAACAGCAGAAGGTGAGCCTGACATCACATGAAACACAGGGAGTGCACTAGACATGCACACATGCCACCACACTTACATGCATGTCTACATCTCCTCCAACTGTTGCGATGATGCGATCGCCATACATGTCACATATGGCATTCAGCCTTCTACATATCAGTGTCACATGCATCCATGTTGCATCACAGTTGCACACTTGTCAAATACACACACATGCACATGTACACAGTGCCGATACATGCAGCAGGAACCACCATCCATGTGTGACACCACAACCATGCCAACGTACATACACAGAAATTCAAACATGTGTGCTCCCACACCTGCCTTTGCACAACATGCTTACCAACACATACACCATCGATGTGTCTCACACCTAAGAGGACTCACATGTGGCAGCCTCACGCCCCTGTTCATACACATCCCTACATGGCCGTACCAAAACACATGTGCAACCTGCACACTACTGGCACACCACCACACGCACAGCATCCAATCAGTATGCATTTACACTTACCGCTCGACTCCAGACGGGTCTGCCTCCCAAGGACCTGGACGTGGAGCGCTGGGACTATTTGTGTTCCAGGACCCTCATCTGGTGGTCGGACAGGTGGCCCCGGCGCCCCTTGGCATCCGCTGCCTTCAAGAGGCGCCGGGCCTTGTTGAGGGTCCTGGACCTGAAGTCCTCTCAGCGCTTTTTGACATGTTGTAAGTCGTGGACTGCCACCCCCTCCGCGTTGATGGCAGTCACGATGTCCATCCAGATCCTGGTCCGTCCTTCATTGTCGGCGCGCAAACTTCCAAAGAGGGCGTCCTACTGCCCCAGGACTTGCTCCACCAGGACACCAACTTCCCTGGCACTGAAGCTGGTGGCCCTCTGCCTCTCTGGCTGGGGGTTGCCAGTGGTGCCAGATGGTGTTGATCCCGACATGGCAACCCCAGACGCAGGAGTGGGTCGGCAACTGGGTCCTGGGGCTGGGCTGTGGAGCGATGGTATCCCAGTCGGGAGTCTTCAGTTCCAGCAGGGGTGGTCACAGCAACTGCACCCCTGGCTGACGTGCAGGCAGCAAATAGCAGGGCGCGTGGGCAGCAGGCAGTCAGGCAGCAGCAGATGGCAGGAGGGAGCGTGCTCGGGACTCTGGGGGGCAGTAATTCGGCCTTCTGGGCAGGAGCGTGGTCTTCCGTGTGTTGTTGCATGCCAGCTTGATACGGAATGATTTGGCATGTGAAAATCTTGCACGTCAGTGTGTAATTCGAGGAAAGGCCCTTCGCGCATAAGCACGTCAGCACACGTACGCAGTTTCATTGGACGAAAGGCCCTTAGCGCGTAAGCGCTTCTGTGACGTGACTCGCGCGGGCATTTCCCTCATGACTTGGGCATAGTGGTTCAGCGCGCGTGAAAAAACTGCACATCCGCGTGTGGATGCGTGTAATCCGAGGAAAGGGCCTATGCGCATAAGTGACATGACGCGCGTGGGCGTTACCATCAACACGGGTGCATGTTCATCTTACACGTCCAAAAACTGCACGTCCGAGTGTCAGCTCGTGGTAATTGGAGGAAAGGGCCTTAGCGCGTACACGCGTAAGTGACGCTGTACATGTGGGACGCTTTAAAATGTACGTGTAGGACCACATTCCCTTGTACGTGCTTTTCGTGGAGAGCGAGTGGGCGAATTCTGTACTTCTTGTCAGTTCACACGCGATTACTTCACAGCGTTTCAAGTTTGTACTCCCTGTTACCTCTGACAGCGTTCTTTATTTTTTTTGGGCCTGTTTCCTCAAACAGCGTTCATTTCTTCTTTTGTCCTGTCTCCTCAGACAGCGTACAGTTCTTTTTTTGGCGGGGGTGTTGCCTACGCGCACAAGCGTGTTTTTTCACGTTCTTTTTCCAGGCAGACGGTGAGTCGCGCACGCATTTACCAACTGTGCTTGCCCCGTGTGTCGCATACCCCTTCAGAAGTCATTGTAGGCTGCGTGTAACATGCGTACGCTTGTTGTTGTGTTTCCGGGTGCCACAGCGTAGTGCAGGTTCATTTTTCCACGCACGTGGTCTACGAGGGGTTGCATGCACGTTACTTTTTGTTTTTGGGGTGCCTGTGCGTTGCGTGACCCGTCATCTTCCCCCAGGGGTCACAGACAGCCTTGCTAGAGCACTAGGGTACGAATTCCACCTAGTACCCTACCCCTTTCACCCCCAATTGCCCAGGAAAATTGTTTACTGCAACTCCCATACGCACAACAACATCAGTGCCATGGTTGGGAGGCGACCTAGCGGTAAGGGAGGCAAAGGTGGCCGACCTCCAAAAGGTGGGCGTGGTGGGTGAGGTAGGGGATGTGGCCAGGATTTACAGGGTGCCCCTAGACCCCCATGTGTGGAGGACCAATCAGGACACCCAAGCCCCCCCCCCCATGGTTGAGGGAAACGTGGCTGACACCATCCCAGCTCAGCACTTGTTGGACCAGCCCATTGTGGCACCTGAGCCGGCACAGGATGACTCCCAGGCTGACTTCCAGGTCAGCAAGTCTAAGCCACGTGTGTCGGTGCAAGTTGGTGTCACCAGGCCACGTGGATCTGGGGCAGCAATGTCATCTGCTGCCCCAAGCAGGCAGGGTGGGGAGGCTGCAGGGGCAGCTGCAGCTCTATCCACCCCAGCTCTGAGTCTCCCAGCTGGGACAGTGTCGGTCCTGGTCCATCAAACTGACGTTGCCCCTGCCAACATCACACTTCAGCCAATGCCTGCACCAAGACCTAGTACCCAGTCCACCTGTGCTTCTGCCCCTACTGACCAGAGCGGCGCAAGTCCCCTACTGCCCCCTACTGACCAGAGCGGCGCAAGGTCACTCTGTGACCTCGGCCCAGGGCCCAGCCACTCTCCACTTGCACTGCCTCCCTGGCTCCCCCTGCACTGCGGGACTGTCACTGCATCCCTACAGCCCCCTTCCCAGCACTTGCTCTGCACTTACCTCGCACTTGCCACCAGCTGGCCCTTTTATTTATTATTTATTATTTTATTACGCTACTTACCTTGTATTGCACTTCCCCCCCCACCTCCTCCCCCTGCACTTCTCCTTTTCCCCTTACCTCTGCACTTGCGCGATCTGAATGACACCTGGCCTAGTAGGATCGTTTGTCTGTCTTCACCTTGTTTCCCCCCCTCCCTGCCTCGTCGCGCCTTGAAACACTCGTGTATAGGCGCGTTACAAATACCATATCATATCATATCATAAGCCACTCAGGCTCTGCTCCACCTTTGAAGAAGAGGAAGAAGGGTGCTCTGGCACTACAGGCTGAGACCCCAGACACGGCTACACAGTCCAGCACGTCAAGGAAGCCTAGCTTTAATGACCCCGAACTTGATGCACTTGTGAGCTATGTGTCGACACATAGCCGCGAAATGTCGCTACTCTGGTGACTGGCGGTGGGTCTCCACAAGAGGACAACAAACTCACTGAACATGAGTCTGTTGCTGGGACCTTCGTCACAGTGGAACAGATCCAAAGTGTGGGAGATCTACCTGATTACGACGCATTGTCCGGTGAGTGCCCATGCATGTGTGTGTAATCCATGTGTATGTTGTTTGGGTGACAGCTTCTGATTGAGTGCCAGGTGAGGGTGTGTACTCCTTAGTGTTATGGGTCAACCGTTTGCTTCCTCCCATACATTCACGTGCCTTGGATTTGGGTATGACTGTATCCCTTCTGCCTACAGTTGCCAATCAGGCCCACATTAGTGCACTTTACCTTGAACTGTCATCTTGCAACTACATTGTTCAGATTTTGTAAGTGTTCAGATTGTTTCCACTCTCCCATTTTTGCTACGCATTATTCTGCCCTATTGCAACATATGTGATATGCTTCGGTCATTGTTTACAGCCCACAATGGGCCACTATTTTTACCTGGTTATGTTAATGATTACACCATTCAGGCCGATGGAGTATTGGGCTGCAAAAAGTTTTTATTAGGGTCTGTTTGCATGTGGAAGATGACAGATGTTTCCTGTAATGTTAAAGTGACCAACCATTGATCAGCCCACAATGACTGTGTTATTGGACACTGGATGTCTTTCAGTGTGTGGCACATGCATATTTTGCAACATTATTCAGCATCAATCTTCGCATCATTTTGATGTGACATGGATGTGTGACAGTACTCATTCACTGACATATTGCTGTAGTTTTGTACCTACCGTGGCTATGCTACATGACATCCGTGGTGGCATGTGTCATGTATGTGTATTGGACATGCCACTTACAGCCTGATGTGTGATGCCAGTGCTACCCAACATGCTGCAAATGTGTTGCTTTTCCATCTTGCTCTCCCCAGTGTCTGCCTTTTTGACTCCACTTCCAACTCTTTGACAGTGCATGCATGGCAGGGTTATAGTCATGTGGGACATGTGTTAATCATGTACTGGATCTCTGGCTTGTCACAGCCTATGTGTGTGCTATGGTGCTCATGCCTGTTTCCATTTGTTGTCTTTCATGTTTTTGCAGGTGATGACGCACTTGGTGCTCTTGAGGTTGAGGAGATGGTGCAGACCCAGGAGGAATCTCAGGCACGACCGGGCACCAGTGGGGGACGTGGTGTGGTGGTGGGTGAAAACCCAATGTTACTGCAGACAATACTGTCAAGGGGTGCCTCTGGGTGCACCTCCCCAGACCTCTATTCAGGTGCTGAGTCGGATGTTGAGACTTATGTGGCGTTGCAGGTAAGTGTTTCTGGCAGGGATTCTGTTCTATCCAACCCACCTGGAGCAGGGGTAGAACCCTCTATGGGGATGTCAGTGTTGGTAGGTCCACCTTTAGCAGTTACGGATGCAGGGTCACACTCCACAGCATCTGATCCTGTTCCTGGGCCAGCAGATCAGAGGGGGAATGCAGTCCTGCAGCCTCAGGCAGTGCCAGCACAGCAAGGTGCAGATCGCCTTGCCCCAAACAGGTGTGGTGCCCGTCGTCGCGGTGGCCGTGCGCCACCAGGCAATACTGTATGGTAAAACTCCATGTACGGTATGGCAACCCAACAGGCAACATCAGTAGAAATGAAGGCTCAGGAATTGGAGAGGGTGGCCACTTCCATTATCCCCCTTTAAAGGCAGATGGAGCAACAACAGCAGGCAACAGACTCCATTTGCCATTCACACAGGGAAGACATGTTGGCGTCCAACAGGGACATACGGGCGGCACTGGAGACTCTGCGTGAATCCATATCAATAGAGTCCCAGGGCCACAGGGAAGCCCTGAGGGTAGAACTACATAACCTCAGGCAGACTCCGGTTGAACTTGAGGCTTCCAGTAATTTAAGGGCAGAACAGCAGGTGGAGCAGCTCACACGTTCGCTCTCAGATGAGCTGCATGCAACACGTGAGGAGATCCGGGCATCACGCGAGGCCATGCGTGCAGAAATGCAGGCAACCCGTGATGTGCTGCATGGGGATCTCCGCACTTTAATCCTCCAGAATCAGACCTTCCAGACCCGTATGCTTGCTGCCACGGAGGACCCTACCAGGGCTTTGCGTGGGCTGCCTCCCATAGTGTCACCGCCTCCTGATGCAGCAGCAGAGGATGAGCAAAACGACAGCAGTTCTCCCACAATGGCATAGCCGTGCAGGCCATGAGCCCAAGGAGTTATTTTTTTTTCTCGCAACATCCACGCAGGTGGGTGTTGGTGTGCACCCTGTCCTCGAACCTCCAGGGTGGGTCCCCCACCACCCCTGGCCCCCACATGGCCATTTTTGATTTTTGATTTTTTTTTTTTACAGTGTGTGGCTCCCGTGGGCATCTACTGTATTCCGGCTGGGCACATGCAGGCTTGTCCTGAGTTTGGGTTAGATGCTTGGGTTTGTGAGACCCACACCCCTCCTGCGTCCCGTTTCCATGGGCTTGCAAAGGGTGTGACCAAGTGACAGTGAATTACACAGTGACATGGGGCTCCCATGAGCTGTGTGGGCAGTCTGTAGTCAATACTGTGTAGACATCCCTAGTGGATATTGTTGTATTGTACACTGCATGGTGTATTGATATGTGCTTGTGCATCCATGTCTTCCTCCGAATCTGCAGGTTCCTTCCTTATGTCTTCACAAGGCCGTCTACTTTGCAGATGTAGCTCATGTTGTATGCAGTACACTGAGACATTTGCGTGGCAGTAACACTCTACAGTTGCAAGGGGTCGATGTGCTGGCGTATTCAGGTTGTAAGACTACCACTACTTGAACTTAGTACTGTCATGTTTTTGCCTTTTTCCATGGTGTGTTGCAGCATTGTGTTGGTGGTAAGTATTTGGTAATCTGTGCTGTTATTTATACATTACTGGGAGCATATTGTGTGTGGGCAGTTTCCATTAGGGACAGTGTACTTTGTGACACTTGTGTCAGGTCTTGTGCATTGCTTTGTTTGCTTTGACATTGCATGACATGCCATGATGTGTTTGGTGGTGGAGCTGGGGAGGGGTTGGGTGACATGGCGCTGTTCTCATGTTGTATTTAGCAAGGGGGTAATGAATTTAGCAGCATAGATGTATGTCTTTTGATGACACAGCATTGGTGGTGTTTGGGTAGGTAGGGATGGACACAATGCAACACTTCCAGGTGACCAATCTCAGGATGGTATGGTTGTGACAGTTGAGTGCCCCTTATGTCATCATCATTGATTGTCAGCTGGTATGTGCCAGGGCTGTGTGCACTCCACAGGGGTGTGATTTTATGTTAAGTAATTAGCCACCAGCTGCGTACGGGCTGCCTCACCACTTGCCCTTTTCCCTCCCATGCGCAGCGAGCGTGCATGCGGTTGGGGATGTGGGGGCACCACCATGTCCACCGGCAGGCCCCGGCGTGTTGCAACGTTGTGCAGGACACATGCTGCCACTATGATACTGCACACTACTGGGGGAGCATATAACAGCTGCCCACCAGAGCGGTCAAGGGAGCTAAAGCGTGACTTGAGCACTCCGAATGTGCGCTCCACTGTGCCCCGGGTTGCAATATGGGCTGTGTTGTATCTTACCTCGGGTGGCGTGGTGGGGTTCCAAATTGGTGTCATCATGTGGGTGCTCAGAGGGTAGGCACTGTCCCTTGGGGAGGTGGTAATGGGTATCATTAGTGGGGTTGTGACATTACTCAGTATCTGACATGCATGCTTGTGCAGTGGCATTTATACTCAACAAGCAGCCATGTATCGCCCTGCCGCCCAGCTTCTAGGTCTCAGTTTAGGGTTGACATTCTGTAAATGAAACTGTCGTGGGTGGACCCTGGATAGTTGGCATATACTGAGGTGATGATTCCCTTGGCATCACATACTACCTGCACGTTGATGGATTGCCAGTGCTTGCAGTTTCTATAGATGTGCTCAGATGCCCTGGTGGGACGTAGAGCCACATGGGTGCAATCAATGGCACCTAGCACTTTGGGGAATTGTGCCACCCCGTAGAAATCCTGGACGGTAGCCTGCCTTTCTGCAGGTGTTCTGGGCAGGTATATGTGCCTGAAGACTGATGGGCGTGCAGTCATGATGGCCAACACCTGGTGTAGGCAGCGTGACTGCGTGGCCTGTGACACCCCCCCCACTATAGCGCTTGTCCGCTGAAATGATCCAGTGGCCAAGAAGTGCAGTACATTGAGGACCTTCTCCAGGGTTCTGAGTGCTTGGGAGCACAGGGTGGGTGATGTGAGGTCATCCTCCCACTCACTCACCAGGTCTAGTATTATGTGAGGTGGAAACCTGTACCTCCCATACACCTGGTCATCAGGCATCCCAAAAAGGCTGGTTCTGGGTGTGAAAATTCTGGGCCTGACTATCCTCCTCCTCCTGCGGTATCCCACGACCACTGCTGCTAGGAATGGTATGTTCATCTTGGCGACTGAGCTTGTTTGTTGTTTGTGCGCACTTTTATGCTGCGTGGGTCCACGTACGCCTGCTTCCTGCTGGCGTACGTGTTTCCCGGATTAGCCCGTCTTTTTTGGTGTACGCATTAGCCATGTTCGATTCCATGAATACGTATTGTAGACGCACGTGTGGGCGTTCCGCGCATTTGCCTCCTGTACTTCCCTCATGACGCCCACATTTTCACGTGTTGTTCCCCATTAAGCGTGTTACGCCCCCGCCTACTTTTGTTGTGTGCGCTGCGCTATGTACGCTTTCGCTGTGCGCTTAGCGCACGCTGTTTGGCGACGTGTGCGCCAGCGTGCGCCACGCAGAATTTTAGCGCACATCCAGGGATTTACACATGCATGGACTTCCATGAATCGCTGTGCGCGGGTTTTGCAGCGATTTTCGCACTTGCACTGTGATTCACACGCTTTCGTACGCTTGCACCAAAAATGTCAGCGCACATTAATTCCATGAATCGCCCTCTTAGTATTTGCAGTAGTAACTCATCTATCCCAAGTTGGGATCTATATTCAAGCAAAAACTCGTTCTTGATTGGTGGCCTGATGTCGTCAGAGATCTATATCTTCCATTTTCAATTTAACTCTGTTTTAAACATAGATATAGTTCTCTGCCAGACATTATATAATGCCGTAATCATGGCTTCTGAGCCAGTATCCAGACACAGATTCCAAAAATGTATTGTGGCTACAGAGTCATAATCATGGAAATAACGGCTATACCATCTCCTATATACTGATTCCATCTTAGTGCATCCCGTCAAGATATGTCTGACAGTCTCCGGGTTGACTTCAAGTAAACATGTACGGCACATGCGCTGATTCAAGGCCAATTTCCACTGTGAACCATGGGTTGCCCTAACAGTCAATTGAGTAAGTACATTAATGGGTGAAATCTTTGAACCCTGGGACATGGGCATCAAATCAAGTATATCTGGGGGGTTCCATGTGATAATATCACCGCGAAAATATCGCCATACAAACATTTCGCCATATTTCTGCGGTGATATTATCACATGGAACCTGCGGGGGACACCCCCGCAACCCCCAAATATATTTAAAGGGAGCGGGGGACACCCCCACACCCTCCCACCCATTTACCCCAAAAATGTTCGCCACCAAAAATATCGCCTATGGCCGTTCCCGACGACCATATGTACGCCGATATTTTTGGTGGCGAAAATATTACCTGATACCATCTGAGGGGATAGATATTTATGCATAATGTTCTCTAAATGTACATAATTACGGAGACCACTCAGATATGTATACTTTTTCTCCCAGTCTCTTGTCTTAGCCTTGTTCTTAAAAGCATATTTAATAGCATTGTAATTCCCGCAGATAGAATGCTCGATAGCCCAATTTAATTCCTCATAATGCATCATACAAGGCGCTTCATATGATTTAACTGGCATTTTATCTCCTTGAAGGTTGATCACATCTTTTCTGATGATTTTTAACATTTTGCTAGTGAGATGGCTCAATGCCTTCAATGGTAATAAAGCTCTTTGATATTGAATAATCGCTTTAAGTGAAGTCAAACCGAACTCTTTTCTTATGTATTGTATAGGGCATGTTTGAGGAAGGCCAAGGATGGTTCGCCAAAAGAAGCCCTCAATCCTGTGTATCCATACCAGGTTGTGAAGAATGAGGGCTTCAAGACCATACGATACTACCGGGACAAACCACTGTTTATTCAACAATAAAATACCTTTCAAAGTATATCAAGCATATTCCAGGACATACCTTATAACTAGCAATGAGATTTGTATTGTTCTCATGATTCTGCTTTCTATTAGAGGGTGGTATCCCAATTTACAGTCCCTCTCCACTCCTAAGTATTTACATGAATTGACATAATCAATAATTTCCCAGCTTACTTTCATGGATGGTCTGTTGACCCTCTTCGAAGAAATAAACATGGTCTTAGTCTTTTTCAAATTTACCCTCATATCATGCTCACTTCAGAATCTGCCCAGCTCTTCCAGGAGATGTTTCATCCCAGCTATGGTATGATCTACTATCACTAGATCATCGGCATAAAGTAGTGCCATGATCTTGGTTGTGGCAAATCTGGCTGGGCTGTGGGCGTGTCGCTCCAAGATATGTATTAATTTGGCAATATAGAAATTAAAAAGGATTGCAGCCAGCAGAAAGCCCTTCTTTTGCCCTTATTTAATTTTATTGGACGTGATAATTTACCATTATTATCAAGACGTACCTGGGCTGTATTTTTCTTTAGTAGTTGGATTAAAATCTCCACTAACCAAAGAGGGCACCAAAGGGCTCGTAATTTCTCCCACAATTTGTTACGATTAACCCTATCAAACTCACAGCTAAAATCAGCAAAGGTTATGTGAATAGATGGATTCAAACATTGTTTAGCTTTAAATATAATCGCATCTAGGAGTCTGATATTATGAGTTGTACTGGCTCCACTGCGAAATCCGGATTGGAAGGGATGGAGTATCTGATTGGCCTCAGTCCAAGATTGAAGGTGATTTAGTAAAATAGCTGCAAATATTTTACTTGTACTATCCAGTAAAGGCAGTGTACAATAATTATCACGGCAAGCTCGAGAGCCTGCCTTGTACAGAGGTATCAAAATCGATTTTAACCATGAAGCAGGAATCCATTTCTCCAAGCACACTCGTTTATAGAGAGTCATAAGAATAAGAGACCAAGTGATAGGATCTGATTTAACTACAATGGAAGCAAGACAGTTCGGCCCCAGAGCTCTGGAGTTATTAAGTTTATAGATAATTTGAATTATGTCACTTCTCCCAAAGCTCAAGGGCCACGGCTCAGACGTACAAACAGCCAGGTCTAGGATTTGCTTATCATAAACATTTCCAGACAGATATTCTACCCAAGTACACTCCCCAATTATATTAAGGGGGGTAGGGGAGCAGTTCTCTCTGATTTTGTTAAGAACTTTCCATATTGATCTCCCGTCTCCCTTTTGCAAGGTTCCAATCAATAGCTGCCACTTTAGATTGAGTTTCTCTAGGCAATGGCGCTTGCACCATCCTCTATAATTGTTATTCAACCATTTTTTTACGGGCAATATATTCATCCCATGCAATTGGGAGAGCTTTCAGCTTCCTGATTGCTCGGCGATATATTCTCCTAATAACTACTAATTGCCTGTCATAAGGCGAGGCAAACATGGGTTTACTACGGACTGAGGCAACTTCAGTGGTCCATTGACCAATCAGATTCTCAATCTCGTCATCATTTAAATTAGTATTATCGGAGATCAGATCAAAGATTTTTCTAGTCAGCTTCTTGATTTTGGTGGCGTTCCATGTTATCTTATTTCCTCCGTTAGAAACTTCAATATTGAGGGGCCCACCCTTTGTGGCAGAGAGTCGATTAAACTTCATGGAAATTACAATCAATGAGTGATCACTGAACGGTGAAGCTACAACTTCACAATCACTTATGTGGTTCAATGTTGTCATACTTCCACACAAGTAATCCAAAGTGGCAGCTTTACCACCATTACTCCGGGTGCATTTACTCGGGGTATCACTGGTGGCTCTTCCGTTCACAGGCCACAGCTCCCAGTCTTGAAGATATTTAGACCATAATATGCCCTTTTCGTTTCTCTTTCATTTTATCATTACATTAGTCTGTAACATGTTACTAAACACTACTTCCGTAGTAGAAACTCCACAATAAGCAGTCAAATCTCCTCCGAGAATTACAATATCTATTCCCTCTACCAATCAGTTAGTACCAAATCAATAGAGTCATGAATTCCAGTTGTGCATACATTGGTTGGTGGATCATAAATATTAATGACAAGGATATGAGGAGATGATGAGTAATTTTTAACATTAATTTGAACTGCCAGCACATGGTCATTTTCAGGCTGAAGTGAGATTTGTATGGCATGAAAGTCATGACTTACACCATCATAAGACCTCCGTACGGACATCCTATTTCACCCTTTTTTGCATAACATTGGAAAATGCAATGTGACTCAAGGTGAAAATCGCTCATTAAGCATGTTTCTTGGAGTAAGAAAACCGGAAAAGCTACTATATTTTTAAGAGAACCACCCTCTGACAGAAAATGCATATGCCCACGTGTATTTCAGGTTTCAACCTTTAACTCTCAGGGGACATTTGATTCAACTGAGCCAACAAGGCCTTGAGTCAATTGCATCCAGCCTGATTATCGAATTTCTGTTCTACGCTTACAGGTAACACAGTCATGGGCTTAGCTTTTGAGGTATGACAATGTTCACATGGGTGCGTGTCCATATCCACTGGGATAGCTATATCTAACTCAAATCCCAGAAAATCTAAAGAGTCTTCCTGTGATGGAATGAGTGCAGCTGTCTCAGGTAGCACACAGTGGACCTGAGAGATCGCCCCAAATTGACTTCTTAATGGTTTTACAAATGAAAAGTCACACGTTTTCGATATGCGTAGTGCAGGGATCTTTGAACACAATTCAAGCAAGAGCGCCCTATTTAGCAGCTTCTTGGTACGATTATCGATTTTCTACCTTATTGTCACAATGCTTTTGTCCAATACAACTTTATTTTCAATAGGAAGTTCCATTTCAGGTATAGAAGTATTGACAGTTCGTTTCCTTCCCTTCTTTGTGCCAACCACTTGGATATCTCCACTATCTGCTTCTTATAGAGAGTTATCATCTGTGAGTGAAACATCGAGCACACAAGCTTTTCCATTAGCAACTTTTCTCTTAGCCATTAGCCAGTGAGTCAAAGTCCCAGTTTCACTGGCTTGCTTCTTCTTCTTCTTCCTATTTTGGCGTTTATGTGCTCTTTTAGACCTTATTTTATCAATTGCCAACAGAGTCGCAGTAGAATTCAAGGGTTGGCTATCATTAAATACATCTTCATCAATGCTATTATCAGAGATGGATAGGACTGTGCATTGTCTATGTTGTTTGGCTCGCTGCCTCCTTTGTTTACACGCTGGATAAGACTGTGGGGACTCAGATATATTGTATGAGTTCCCCCCCTTACTTTCTACCTCTATGGCTAGAATCTTTGCAGGTTCATCGGGAGCTTCTGGATTTCAACATAGTTTTCAACATCTGTCCATTTTTTATAGACTGATAGTATGTCTGATCGGACAGCTTTATTAAGGTTTTCAGTGCAAAGTGAAGCAGGCCAGTAGAAGGGAACAGAATATTTTAGCAAATCGTCCTTTCATTTTCATTTCCTATGGCTGCTTCACTTCGGTCCGTTATGTCAATTACTTAATTATATACTCCTTGTCTAGGGTGTTGATAATTAGGCACGCTAGTAAAAGGGAGTAATGAGGGGGTGCTTGATAGCCGAGATGAGGTATAGATGTTTGAATGTGATACATTTTCTGGGATAGAAGCAGACTTTTCACACATTTTCTCAGCCATTGATAGCTCCGCCTCTGCTGTTTGTCTGTTGGTACCGCATAGGCGGTACCAATGTTCAAGTAAGGAATTGTCATCGACATTATCGGTCACAGATATAAGCGTATTAGAAGCTCCAACTACTCTCGGGGGAGGGTGTATAACTGCATTCGTTCTCTGCGATCAAATTTCAATCATGTTCTTATTGCTATTATTTTCGGCTTTGAAATAATCGTGATTTGAGCCGATTTGTGATTCTCACTTTCGGCAGGATTGATAGAAATATTTGTGTTGTTAGATTTGTCTATGAGCACTTTAACAGCTGATCGCTTTGCTTGTTGATCCGCACTATAACTTTTACTGTACGGTTTACTATTACGTAAATTGTAGTGCTTTGACTTGAAAAAACCTTGTCTGGCATGATGTAATCAAAGAAAGGGACAACGCTTACATCTAACGTCCAAGGCTACCATATCCTAACACTGCCTGCTCACGCTCTGCGTGGGTGGCTATGGTTTTGTAGAGTGAAGAGACAGGCTAGAGTGTCCACAGGAGGAACAATAGAAACAATAAAAGGACTATCGAAGTCCAAGTCCAAGCAGCACCGTAGTAAAATAGAGGATGCTCACTCCTCCACTGCCGAACACACTCTGCCACATGTAGCTCACGCTGCGCGTGGGTGTCTATGGCTTTTGTAGAGTGAAGAGACTAGCTAGAGCGTCCACAGGAGGAACAATAGAAACAATAAAAGGACTATCAAAGTCCAAGTCCAAGCAGCAATGTAGCACTGTAGTAAAATAGAAGATGTTCACTCCTCCAGTGCCGAACACACTCTGCCACCTAAATACAACTTTCACCTTTGAAGGAGATAAATTCACTGAGGTTAAGCAGGTGGACCTCTATCACAATCCTTCATGAGTATTCGAATAATACACTTAATGGAATAGAGCATTAATTATTATTTTGCTCTTTCAAATTGGAGTTTAAGAATGTCCCTCTCTGGCATGTGAATGTAACTCACTGGGCACTCACTTTGTTACTTTCTTTTTCTTATAGTTCTCCCTTTCTTCGAACAGTCTCATTTCTCTGATGTGTCTATCAAAACAGTGGGGTGAGTAAAGGCACACTAATGAACATCTGTGTTAAAATCCACAGCAGTGATTTCCATGTGCACATAAACGTTACTACGGAACACTTTGTCACTTGACTTACTTTTGGAGAATGCTGATTGTACTTCTAGAGAATATCAGAATGAATCCAGACTTACTTTCATGCACTGGATCTGACCGACATGTTTTATTCTCTCCAGGCTCTGCTGGGGGAAAAGAAACCAATAGCATGTGTTTGTATCTGCTCTCAAATTAACAAAAGGTTTAGTTACAAACCAGTACCATCTAATTCTGGGTATTATAGATTGGGGCTCACCTACACACACCTCATTGTGTGTTTTCTCTACTGTGCTCACTCAGTTGTTTTTATCTGCCATTTATTCTGCTTTAGCCTCGTACACTTCGGTTTGTAGCGAGATTCGCACTGATAGCACAAGCTCCATCTATATTCTCATTAATATTTGAACTTGGTTGCTAAAGAACTACTCAGTTTCGACTGAAAGGTAGTGCTTTGACCGGTGCCTCCCTAAAGTCTCTTTTTGTTTTCACTCCACCTGAATTCGAAATACTGGGTCTCATTAGGAATGCAGTTCTAAAAGGCAACGCCCCAAAAGCTCAGATTTATCTTTAGTCCTACGGGTAGCATGCATTGGGAGCTGAACCTGAGCTTTTAGACCAGTTTCTTGTCAAATCTGTTTTATTTATTTATTTATTTATTTCAGTTTTTGTAGGGCGCTACATTCCCTTAGGCCTCAGAGTGCAGCATGAAGGGTAGCGAGAGTGAGAAACCTATTACAAAGGGAGTTCTATTCAGGTTGATTAGAAAGGAAGGTCTTCACACATTTCTTGAAGGCAGATAGTGAATGAGAGGTTTTGATGCTTATAGGCAAAGCATTCCGTTTGCGCGGTGTGTTAAATTAAAATCGCTGATGTTCTTCAGGCAGGAACTCGGCTGTTTGAGCAGATGCGTGTCAGTAGAGTGCAGAGTTCTGCTTGATGATTCCCTCATTAATCTATTGGGGAGATAGTCTGGTGCCTTGCCATTTTGGCATTTGTAGGCGAGACATAGAGTCTTGTGTTTAATTCTCTGCTTCACTGGAAGTCAGTGCAATTTCCTTCTAGCTGTGGTGATGTGATCCTGTCTGGTCAAGCCAACGACGGCCCTAACAGCACCATTCTGCAGCTGCTTCAGATTCCCCTGTGAGTTCCCCTTTAACAAGCTGTTACAGTAATCCAGGCGTGAAATGATCAGAGAGGAGGCGAGGAGGGATCTATTCGTAATGCTATGATATGATATGATATGATATGGCATTTATAAAGCGCCTATACACGTGTTTTAAGGCGCGACGAGGCAAGGGAGGGGGAACAGAGGAAAGAGACAACGATCCTACGCTAAGGTAAGGTCTGATCTGGGGTAAGCGTGTAATTACATATCTGTACGAAGAGCGGATTTGATAGACCTGATTTTTCATAGAAAGGTTAGTATCAATCGTTACTCTCAAGGTTTTCTCAGCTTTACTCACGGGAATGGAGTTCCCCACCACGCCAAAGATTCATTTTAAAGGGGACATATAAATTAGTACATGTTTAAACACAGTGCTGTCTTTCAGTCTCTATCTTTCGTACCGAGATAGTTTATATTACTGTATGGGGGAATCCTATATCTTGTATATGGAGCACAGTGTCTTACAGCACCCTTGCTATATTATATTGATATGAAATATCTGTTTTGTGCCATTCTATACTATCATTCAAGCCTTGCTCTTTCAAGGAGAAACCGTTTATGACCTAACAGCAATAACTTGCTCTTTGTCCTCTAATTTTCGCGTCTGTTATGCTTTGGGATCACTCTCCATTTAAGTTACTCTTCAGTGTGTCCTTTATGAAATTCTCTACAAGGTGGGCTGTGACTATTTCTTGATAAAACTGATGTGCTCATTTAGTCATGTTACAATGCTTAGGTCATTTGCTGATGTAATAAAAGGTGAATGGGCATGTGGTCCTATCAGGGATCGTTCTCGTATTGCAGTTATATATGTATTTTGTACACCTAGGCTGGTCCCCCCTCCTCCCCCAAATACTGTGCAGATTCTCTGTGTTTGAGCAGACCTGACATAATTCCCACGTAGACTATGGGCACAGAGTTTGGGAAGGCCTTGCTCTCCTGCAGTCGTTTTGGGTGTGGTAGTCCTTACATAATCCATAATGTTAGCACAGCATCTGTAAGCAAATAATGGTGAGAGGGGAGGTATATCTGCTGAAGTGTTGTGTAGGATATTCAGCTTTTCGAAAATAATGTATTTAATTTTGAAAAAGGAGACTATAATTATGAACACAGACCATTATTTTCCCATCTTTTTGGGGAAGCAACTCAGCTATTTCAGCCTTGTGGATCAGAGCCCACAGACTCAGCAATTTGCCTGGGATATGCCCCCTTCTGTGACTGACCCTGTTTAGGGCCATCTCCTTACACTACTCCCTGGGCTTTGTATGTACCACCTTCATTCTCCCACCACTCCTTCTAACCTTTCCATTTACTCTCTATCCTAGTTAGGGTCCGGAAAGCACCCTCTCTGGACTTAGCTGTGAAGGTTCCCTGACTGTCTCCTTCTGTCCTTCCACTCTTTGCCCCCATGCCCCCTCCTAGTCTCGATCTGGAAAGCGCTCCCTCTGGATTAGCTGTGAAAGCCCACTGATCTGCCCCCTTTATCCTTTAACACGTGTCCCCTGTCTCCCCTTGCTCCAGTCCAGATCCATGGCGGGTCCCATGGGTTTAGCCCTCCTCCCACCCCTTTGCCCCTCCTCCTCGTCCACATCCACGACAGGCTTAGCGGTGAAAGACTCCTGTCCTGCTTCATCTGAACTTGTCCCCTCTCTCCAACTTCTCCACAATTTTGTCAGGAACTGAAATGAGCCCCTGGGGCTCTGCTCTGATGTATCTTGACTCCCCTCCCCCAACTGCACTCCAAAGCAACATTCCTTTTGCAGTGTTGTGTGGCACAAAACCCTTTAATAAAATAAATGCAATAAATTACCCAAATCACTTCTCAGAACTCTCGGGGAACATGCTGTGAAAGGAAGGGTGCTTTTAGGCTTCCTGGGTCGCCTTTTAAACTGCATGAGGATTTTATATGTTATTGCCGAATTAACATCACAAAAAAGTTGCAGTACAATCTCTACTAAAAGCTCACTTACCGGTGTGCTGCTGCCACTCCCCCAATGAATGTGTTTCTAAGGTGTGATGCTGCTGGGTCAACACACTGCGCCACAGGAAGTTACGATGAGAACTTCATGTCCTACCTTTTCTGTTTTCTGTTTGATGTTTGATGGTGTACAACGTCAATGTTTGCTACTATTGTACGAAAGAGCTGTCTGTGTGTATGTGTGTGTGCACCCCGTGGCTCATTCTTGTCCTCCTGTGGACCTGTGAGGTTTAGAGGCGTTTGTGGCCCTAGCATGATTATCCCGCAAGGGGCAATCATGTGTTTATTGATTAACTGACCATCGGTTGTGAATAGGTACTCAGTCAAAATGTGGTTTACCTTGAAACTTTCCTCTTCCACTGACTAAATTATCGTTTTGCTGCTCAAGCCATCAGATCACAGAGTTGAAGAGTGAGTGCAGACTGAAGGACAGGGAATAAGAAAATATTGACATACACTGATTACAGATTGAATACCAGTTTAAAATGGAAGTGTTTCAGTTGAAAAGAAAGGAGGAGGAGGAGTGAAGCGAAATGAGAGGGGAGGTACAGAGGGGGAAGGCTATGTCACTTTGGTACAGAGGGAGCCGCAGGACCCTGCAACTGATAGTATGGCGTTGAGAATGAGGGGTAAGCAGGAGTTTATTTGCCAATGTGGATATCAAAGACTCTAGTCCCATGACTGACGTATGTCTGACTCGTCCAAGTCTGACCATTCTGTTAGAAGAATATACTGTAAGGAACTCATGGTGGCACCAGTAAAGACAGGCACAAGTGATCACAGTTCAAGGGTGTTTATTAAACTGTAAATGCACGGTTGAAAAACGCCTAAACCTAAATCTAAGATGGGAGCAAGCATCGACCATCAAATGAAAAATAAGGCAGTCCTTGTGGCGTCTCGTCAAAGTGAAAAGGTCTATACTAAAAAAAAAATATTGCTAAATCCTTACAACTAATTACAGAAAGAATGTGGGGTAGGGTTTTCAATAAAGAAAGAAGTGTTCACAAATAATAAGTCAGGATGTGATTTCCAGGGGCCTTCCATTCCCACGTTTTGAGCACGGTACAAGGTGGATCACCTGAGCACAGCACACACTTGAGCTTTCCCAGCACGAGCCGAATGTTCCATACCAGCTATCAGGTTCTTCGATGGTTAAGTCTCTTTTCAATAAAAGTCTCTTACCTTCAAGTGCCTGATGTATTTAACAAAACAAACACGCAAACAAAAAGTCCCTTTCCAAATGAACGCTGGGGTGATGACTTTCCACCCCCTTGATCTCTCTATGCTGGGCTCGGATCCTAATGCCAAGGGGGACAATCCACTTCCCCTGGTCTTACAATGAATCTTACACTGACACATCTTAATGTCTTTTTAAACAGCTTCTTAGGCTTTGCCTCTTTTTGTCGGCCCCCCTCTGCTGGGTTCACTCTTGCCAACTTGTGAATGGACTTTGGGTGATGAATTTTCACCCCTGAATTTCCCTCGGTCGGGTTCGGATCCAAATGCCAACGGGGACAATCCACTTCCCCTGGTCTTACAATACTCCTTGTATTCACAAATCTTAATGTCTTTTCCAACAATTCACTGTGGACATCCCTCCGCCAGTTTCACTCCTATCAACACACTGTTCATGGGACTTCAGACTTCATCCCTTCTTGTTAGCATCCCTCCACCAGGTTCACTCTTGCCAACTTTTGCAATGCACTGTTCATTTACTAATTTCACCATGGAGGATTCATTTCCCTTAGCTTTAGAATACTTTTGTCGGTCAAAGACTTTCGACTGCACAGAGGATTTTACGAATCCACCCGCATGACCTCTTTCACCCCTGTCTGCCTTTTCCTAAGGCCTTCTGGTTATGGTAATTTCTACCGTCGGGTAATCACCCAGAGTTTCCTACTTGAGCACCCAGGTGGTGCCAGACATCTCTGTTGCTGGTTTTCCCCCTTTTTCATCAATAGTTCTTTCACAGTTCAAATCAGCCGTTTGCTTCTTTTTTTCCAACACAGTTCAGTTTCTTATCGACTCTTCCCTCTACTCACCGCCTGTGATGAACCGCTTGGCTTTCCTTCTCTTTGGAGTCAAGGTTGGTACCACAGAGACAAGTGTCTCTCCCCGGCTTGTTAACCAGCGGAGGAGGGTCTTGTGTACCGCTGATACCTTCTGCAGCACACGCTGGCTATTGTTTTCAGTCTTACGTTTCCATCTGCAGAGGTTTCACTGGCCTTGATCGGAAAGGGCAAGGTTGCTTCTTTCCTTGTCACCCTCTTGGTATGCGCCGTCTCTCACCTCCTCTTGAACTGCTGTGTTGAGTTAGCTCTCACATTGTGCGGTCTGCCTTGCTTGTCCTGTGCTCTCGTGCTCCACCTTTTATCCCTGAGGGGAAGGGAAAGGGCCATCAGGTGTGTGTGATTCTGGTCAATTGCCTGACTTTGCCTGACACTTGTATTGGGACATGTCAGGTAAACGGCTCTGGTGTTAGTCCATTGTCTTTCGTGTTGTGTGAAAGAGTTCATGTCGGAAAAGGGGGGGGCAGAGTTTTGGAATATCTTACATGGGAGGATGCGGAAAAGGTGTTGAAAGAAGGGGGATATCGAGTCTCACCCAGCGGTGTCCCACTTTCACTCTCCAAGGAACCCCTATCCAAGTAATCCTCCCTCACTGGTCCACCCTCAGGAACTGGATACAATAGCGATGACCGTGTCCTGGCCACCTGGATGACAGATCCCCTGGGACTAGCTAGGGAGACACATTCAGGTTTCTCACAATACCTAGTTCAAAGACACGCCGGTGCTACTGGCGGGTTGCCGCCGGACCCGTAAACAATTACCAGTGCCTGACATCCCAGTGCCACCGGGCTATTCCCGGTTGGGCTGCCGGGAAGTCAGTCATTTCATTAGTCCCCATTCCCATAGAGTCCATTAGGACTCTATGGGAAGCTTGCCACAGCTAGCATGAAATATTTTTTTACAGGGGCATGCTGGCATGCATTGTGTCGAGCCAGCATGATAATCTTTCACTGTGGCAATACTGGCATTTACTAGGCATAAACTGAATTGAATATATTTTACAGTGGTATTTTGGCATATATTATACACAGGCATCAAAAACAAGTTCCTAAAGTGGGAACACCAATATATCTGTGGTAGCATAGCTTGAGAAAATATTTTAAAGGCCAATGCTAACTTGCTTCAAGGTTTTTCTTTGAACACAGTCAGTATGGAAATGCGTTGCCCAATGATCCAACGTACTGTTGCTGATATTACATCTATTGGAGTTTTCATGTGTTCCCCTGCATAATAGATTGTGAATTGCTTTGCATTTTTTACCCAATCCTTCAGAAATATTTGATGCAAAATGCACCCTATCAACCCATATAAAAAAAGAAATTCATATAGGGAGAATCTCATAGATTCTCCTAAACGGTTCGGCCTAGCTTGCTTCCTTCACTCACTCAGGCCAAGCTGGGGGGAAATTTAGTTTCCTCCACTTACAAAACTCATCAGCTATCATTTTGATAATATATTCCCTGGTAGGCCAGTCTGCAGTGGGCTGATCCGTTTTGAAAGTAGAGGGACATTATAGTTGGCTGAACCACTCAAAGAGGGGCTTTCCTGCCAAGAATATTCTTTTAGAAATTTGTCTAAATGGTACATTTTAGAGGAAGAGTAGTCTGCAGAGCCTTTGCAGTGGCAAAGAATAAAGAAGAGGCTTTATTTCCATTTACTTCCTCCAAATAAGGTG
Organism: Ambystoma mexicanum; assembly: GCF_040938575.1. Classification (NCBI taxonomy): domain Eukaryota; kingdom Metazoa; phylum Chordata; class Amphibia; order Caudata; family Ambystomatidae; genus Ambystoma; species Ambystoma mexicanum. The sequence goes on along the minus strand of NC_090928.1, from coordinate 647,548,192 downwards.
CATATCTAGCAGTCTACCGACCATTTGTTGTAGTAGATCTAGTAGAAATGTGTTTAATACTACTACTTGTAGCAGTATTACAGTAGCACTAATAGTCAATGTGAAATACAAAATATTCAAAATGATGGGCTAAAACCCCATCAATCTTTCTACCACAACCCTAAATGAATGTACCTCTGTTTTCAATCTGCCTTATAGTAACATTGTGGGTTGGCTAGCACTGGTCAAAGTTAAGTGACCTCAGCCCAATGTCATGAAACTTAGCTAGTAATATTGCACCGACCCCTTGCACCACACCACACTTGGAGTTAAGATATTAAATTCAATGTCACATTGACTCAATTAATGCACCAGTCAGTTTGGATAGATTGATACACAATACCTTTACTGGACAGCCAACACATGTTTTGACCTTATTCAACAAGGTCTTCCTCAGGGCTGTAATACCATAACAAAAGAACACATTTTACATCAGCAATTTAACATCTATGGACAGTCCCAAAAATAACACAAATAGGAAAAAACATATTACCATCAATCATAGGCAGGGGCGGGAACAGGGGAGGGGATGAAGAAAGAAGAACAAGCAAAAAGGAGAAACGAGTTTTAGTTACAAGCTTTTCTCTTTGAACATACTTCAGCAAAACCTTCCATTAACCAAGAGGTGGTTGCTGCAACCTCATTAGAAAAAACTGGAAAAACACAAAAGTGCATAACCTACACCGCTTCAGTCTAGTGACCACCACCAACACACAAACCGAGACCCCTCAGATCAGGGTCACCCAGAGATACATTACATCCATCAATGTGGGTAAGTTAATATTGAGAAACAAACTGATAATTGCCAATTGTCTTATGTGATATGATCGTATATTTATATGATATGATTGTTTATTTATATAGAGCCTATACACAATGTGTTTCAAAGCGCTTCAAGGCAAGGGAGGGAACAAGGGAAAACACAACCACATTCTTACAGGCCATGAACAGTAAGGATGTGAAATTAACTATCGTACTCGGCCTGACGACATTTCAGATAGTGCAAGAGCTAAGACATAGATAAGGAAGGGAGGGGGAGAGTGGGGAGGAAATGGAAACAGACAGGCGACTACCGTACTAGGCCTGACAACATTTCTGGTAGAGCTGGAGAAAAACAAAAGGTGACGGAGAGGAATGCAGAAAGGGAGGGGAGGAACAAAACAAGCGACTATCATACTAGGCCTGACGACATTTCAGATAGTGCTGGAGGGATGGTGGGGAGGAAAAAAACAGTAATGGGAGGGTGGAGGAAACAGACGAGGGTGCTATCATACTAGGTCCAGGGGCAATTCTGATAGAGTAAGTGCATAGAAGAAAGTAAGGGGAGGAGATAGGAAAAGGGAGAAGGGAAAGGAGGAGAGAAAGGAGAGTAGGCAGTCAAAAAGAGTGAAGAAGCAAGAGTGGAGAGCGAATACAATTGCAGAGTCAGTAGTAACACATAATGTTGCAAGCCAGGATACAAGATGAAGATGGGAACAGCATGATTCAGGGTCACCATGAGTACACGATGCAAAGGAAGTCCAGCATGGACAGTTGCAGTCAATTAACACAAAAAGTGTGCATCATATTTGTTAATTTGCTAACTCTCTAAAGTCAAAAAGGTCCTAGTTGACCAAATTGGGTAATCATTAATTTCTTTCCAATCTAGTGCTCACCTTTCACCACACTAGGGTAATCCAGGTCAACACATACCTGGTGTGAATATATAGTCATAAACTCCTTCCTAGTGACCTCATTGATTACTAATGTTTAAGTAAAGTCGGATACAGTCTTAATTCAAGCTCCAGAAATCTCAGAAAGTAAAATAATTAAAAAGTATACAATCAATAGAGATAATCACTGTTTACACACCATTCTAGTGCTCTTCCATCATCATGATGGTTTCCTACCACCCATTATTTTAGCTTGTCTGCTTCTAAGCTATCCAGCCTTTGTGGTGTAGACTTTTGTTTGTTTCTTGTTTTTTTTCCTTTCCCCACCCAACCCCTTGCAATTGGCTAAGTCAGTCAGGTATCTCTTTGCCTCTGTCCTGACAGCCATATCTCTATGTTTCATTCTGCCTTCTCCCATCCACCTTTGTCAATCATTGGACCCTCCCTTACCACTCCCCCATGCCTGCCCATTTGCTTCTCATTGATCCGTGCCCCCATGACTGGACCAGCTGCATTTTAGAAACCCTTCCAGGGCAGCCTTGCCTGGGTAGCCCTTGGCTAAGGCCAGAAGAAAATGGCAGCTCCCGAAAAATGAGTTACACTCCATGTTTGCCGGTGTTCGGTTCGCCTGTGAGGCCAGCCATCAACCAGCAGCGACTGTCGAGGTAAGTGTTGTCGGGGAGGTGAGTACAGCAATTAATGTATTCCAGTAAAGCCTACCACTCTTATTACCTTTAAAAAAAGAAAAAAAGCACACCCATTTTAGTCACACAATAAATTTGTTTTCGATCGCTACTGTATGGCAAAGTAAGATGTTTCTAGATTGACTGTTGACTCTCAAGTGTACGTGTCTTCTCCCACTGCCCAATTGTCTCAAATCAAGCTGTTTGTTCATTTGCTGTTGTGTGTCAAATCTAGGTGTCACTGCATTTACTGTTGAGTCCCAAAGGTAAACATTTCTCCATTTATCCAGGTACCTCAAATTTAGGCATTTTATCATTCGTGACGTGTCTCAAATCTAGGTGTCACTGCATTTTTCAGTGCCAAATGTAGGTGTTTCTCCATTTATCCATGTACCTTAAATAAGCATTTTATCAATTCTGATGTGTCTAAAATCTAGGTGCTCTGAACATTTACTGCTCACTACCAAATGCAGGCATTTCTCCCATTAGAAGGATCAGGGAGTAAGCCAGACCAGAGTGGAGTGCAGAGAAGAAGAGACCCGTCCGAATGGGAGAGAGGCTTACGTGTACCCTTCCCTATAGAAGGTCAAATGGGAAACAGGGGAAGAGGGATGGGTCTGATTTAATTGGACCACTGACATGAAAAAAGGGTAGAGAGAGGCATCACGATCTGAGAACTCATGAACCATGGGACACAGGGAGTGCATCCCCCCTGGAGGAGCCATTGGGGGTAGTGGTCACTGCACACCAGGGTGTGCTAAGGGGAAAGGGATATGGGCAGCACCTGGTCAGAGCACTGGGGTGGAAAGGGTACTGCCACTGAATAGCCCATTGAGGATCCACTCTTCTGCACACAACATAGGAGTGGTAAGTGTAGTGCACCAGAATACACGACAGAGCAGGGGTGTTGCTAGGTCTGGACAAGACCTGGGGCTACGCTAATGTCAGGACTGCCGGGACTCGGGGCTAGCTAGCCTTTTGGTTGTAACTCCTGAGATTCTATCTGGGGCTACAACCAAAAGACCAGGGGCTATAGCCCCCCTATCCACCCCCTAGCAATGCCTCTGCGACAGAGGAAGGGATACAGGCCACAGTCAATCTAAACAGTGGGTGTAGAATAGGGTACCGCCACTAACCAACCCTACTGATAAACTCATCCTCTGCATACACCTCTCAAACACTGAACTAAACACAACCATACCTCTACAGCACAACAAACCGCATGCACTTCACTACACCACAACAATGAAACAAGCCACTCATAGGTTCACACATAGCCTCACACAACAGCACATGATGGATACCAACTGAAAAACACACCAAAGCTTTCCGAATGGTGTAAACTGAACTGAAGCTATCAACAGTACATCCCAGATCTCTTGCTCTTTTCTCCCGCTCGGTCCTACTACCTTACCCCCCCTTACCCTCTTGCTTTACAGATCCTCCAGAGCGTCTTGGGACCACGCAGCGGTATAAGCACATTTAACATAACATAACATAACATGGATGGGTGATACCAGTAACCACATACGTGGCATTAATATACAAGCATTTTCTCCTTCCTAATAACTTCATTGGTTGCATTCAGGCTAAATTTAAACTCTAAACAATTCCATAAAAAACATGACATTTATTACACTTTCAATGAGCCAACATTCAACAATTCAACTATAACTAACCCTTTTCTTATAAAACCGTAAAATGTACAAAATGTGCCCCCAAATCACATTGCACAGGATTGTTTAGGCCCTCCCACCACTTCAGTGTCTTCCTTGTGGCTTTCTGCGTTGCAAAAACAGGCGCTATCTTGATTTGGCTCATTTAAATAGTCCCCATGATGTCAGGTGCAATTTGCCTGATGTCACAAATTAGCAAATCACAACAAATAGTAAAACGCTGTAACGCTCACCTTGGGGACGTATCCATGGGGACGTCACTCAGCCTGTTCTGACCTCTTACGACCTCAAACCCTTCCCTGGAGTCTACTCGACTGGAGACTGGGCCTGAAACACAGGATTGGTAGAGTTTAACTCCCTATTGTCTCTGTGTGCTTGAACCCCTTCTTCCCCGGCGTCCAACCCGTCCCTTTGATCCACAGCTCACCTTGTTTTCTTGGAAAGTGTGCTCTCCATCCTGCTTTCAGCACAGGGGCACGTTGATTGATGCGGGCTCGTTGCTGCCTAGTTACTTCACTGGCAAGAGTCCGACAGGTAAGTATAATGAGTCTTTTGAACAGTTCTCTAACTTCGTTCCTTTCCTTCCTTAGATGATGGCCGGCGTCCGGGAATGGCGACGTGTTGCTGAGATGAGTAGCGCTGAAGGTGAGTGAGAGTGCGATGCGCGATGCGACCCTTTCGTATTTGTATTGAACTGAGTTCTTTTTCTGTGTCTTTTAGGTGCCGCGACATTTTCACCGTGGATGCCAGTTATGAAGAAGAAATGCGGTGAGTAAGCGCGGTATGCGGCGCCTCTAGATGTTTCCATGCTAACCTGGAGTGTCTTTTCCCTCTTGCAGATGGATGAGAAGTTCCGGAGACAGAGTTCCCCCAGAGCGGCTGGGATTCAGGTAAGCGTTTGAAGCTTGTACAGTCTTTAAAAATAAGTGAAGATTTGCTGAATGCTTACTAATGCCTTTTTTCTGTTCTTTTCCCTTCTCCTTAGGAAGCGGTGTGCCGGGATGGGAATGACACCGCTGAAGATGCCTGCAGAACAGAAGAAGCGATGAATGATGGGCGGAAGCGCCGCTAGGTAAGGCTGTTCCTAACGGTACTGAAGAAAATGGCTTTGGAAAAAGTTGCTCTGTAGGGCGACACCTCACAATCCCTTACATAAATATCAGTACTGGATTGGCCATATAATGCTGTGTCTTCAAGCATAGGATGAGATTAAGGATGTCTCAGGTCACTGGATCCGGACGGTAATAAAGCCTAACCGTCACCATAAACAGTGAAAAATAGAAGACACTCCAGGACTCAGCACCATCAAAAATGTGTGTATGTTTAATTATGTCACATATTCACACTTCTTGAGCAAAAGCCCATAAACGATAACATGTTTCGGCACTGCTGAGCCTTTTTCAAATCTGGGCTACATATAATTTCACAGCAAAACATCAGAAGTGTGTTACATAGTTTAGCAAAATTATGTATGATTTCAATACAAACATAATATCAGTACAAGACCAATTATGAAATCATATTGCGCAGGCATTATTCCATCATGCCACAATACGCGTGTACACATCACAATAGAAGTAAAAATAAAATGATAAGATGACAGAAAAACAAGGATTGGTGAGAGGGAGGATTCAAAGGTGTGGAGAAAAACACATTATGTATGCACATTATTCCAAAATCAAAGACATAAAAAAGACAGAACAGGGGGGAGAAACATTGAAAACATAATCAATAACTTGGTTCAAGGGTAATTGGTCCATAACGGTCAACTGACCGACATATTATCCCAATGATATTTCGAGCAGGTATGCTTACCCTTAATGTCTTGTAATATATCCATAGGACTGTTGTCCCTGTAGTAATAACTGGGTATAATCCCCAATAGGAAGTCTGAAATCAAGTTAAGATAGGATCAGGTCTCTGGTGATATGGATATCGGCTGGACACTAATTCTTAAAGTGGAAGTAGTTAACCTCTCTCCTCTGTGACATACGTACTAAGCATTGCAATTCAAGTCGTTTCTTATTCCAAAAGTGTCCATGCACTATAACTGAAATCCCTCATCAAGTGCGTTAAGCTAAGTAGAAACCCCAACACCAAGCTAATATAGTGTCAAATCACACATCGAATCCTAAAACAATGTTGGATTACGTGTTAATAAAAACCAACATTATTACCATACTACGCTCTATCTAGACCGTTGGATGCAAGCGGTCCATCGAGAGTTGCTCACGCTTACCTGATTCCTACGGACTGAAAAAAAGCACGCGTCAGCAAAGATACAGTGCTGTCTGTGTCCACCATTTTGATAACTAAGTTGTACACAGTAGCCATGGCAACGCGTGAAGCGTCGCCATGGTGATCCGTGTCTGATGGCACGTTGCGAAACGTCCGCCGTGATTCGAGCAATTATGGCTGCCATCGTGTGTTCGAAGGCAGTCATTGCTAAATGGTTCTTACACCCATAAAAAATGCCTTACTACCTTTCAAGTCTCTTCGAGATTCTGCTTTGACGATCAATTTTAATCAAAAATTAAGAATTAGCTTTTCACAGAGAAATTTTTGTGTGTAAGTACATAAAATTCCTGTTGTATTAAAGTATCAATACGTGCTCTCACCCAATAATGACAGGTCATGAGACTAGCAAGTATCCTTGGGTAATATCTGAGTGGAAATACATTACAATGAGACAACTACTAATTGCACCTATTATGTTGCACTTCCGACAAACGGAAAACCTCTCTAAAGCTGAGTGGTACTACAGATACTGTCGGGCCTATTTTACAATGGGCTAACGCTACAAGAATGACACCATTTCACTGTCACTGTTGAGACCTGTGACAGTCGTATTGAAATAACAGATTGCTCGTGCTTCAGCTTGTCTTAGAGCTTTTAACCTATCCCCACCCCTTTTGTTCAGAGTCACTTGTTGTAGACCAATAAATTTGATCTCAGATTTGTTATGCAGTGGATGCACCTGCTGCTAATGATCGGCTAGTGGGATCGATGGGTCCTGGCTACCAATTTCTGCTCACGTATTCTGATTCTCAAATCTCTCTTCGTGCTCCCTATATTCTTGCATACACAAACAATACTGTAAACAACAAATTTAGTCTTACAATGTATCCCTTGTTTAATTGACCAATGCTTGCCGTTAATGTCTTCGAATTCAGTAGTTTGCTCATATGCATATTTACATTGTGGGCAAGTACCACATTTTCTGAAACCAAATTCTTTTTTGTTTAGCCATGTACCTCGATTGTCCCTTGCTGCGTCCGGCAGAAGGGATGGATTGAGAATAGACTTAAGTGTACTGGCTCTTTTATACGTTAAACGTGGGTGGTCACCCACGAAATCGCTAATGTGATCATCCGGTTTCAGCAGGTACCAATGTCTTTTCAGTATTTTCTGAATTCTCTGGTGATCAGAACAGTATTGAGTGATGAAACGCATTGCCCTGTTCGAATCTGGATTGGCCTTGGGTCGGCATCCCAACGTATCTTGTTGATTCATCAGTCTGGTTTTCTTGTATACCGTTCTTATGGATTTATCCGAGTATCCTCTTTTTCTGAAACTTTGACATAGTAGGGTACACTCTTCTGCAAATTTGATTTCATGTTGACAATTGCGTCTTGCTCTAAAATATTCACCCAATGGTATATTGTGTATGGTTGGATGAAAATGACAGCTTTTAGCGTGTAGCGTAGAGTTCACCTCAGTTGGCTTCCTAAACGTCCATGTCTGTAATTTATGGCCATCAGAGTGTATTGTCAAGTGAATTGAATATCAAAGCCATTTAAATTTAAAGATGCCACAAATTCTTGAAAATCATCTCTGCTTCCATCAATGATGCAAAAAACATCATTGATGTACCATGTCCATCTGATTTGTCTTCTAGCATGCCCATGAATATGTTGGCTAAGGCTGGGGCGTATTTCGTGCCCATAGCCACTCCCTTGGTTTGTTGGTATATCTTGTTATCAAAGGTAAAAATGTTAAGATCAAATGTAAGTTGCAACATTTCCTTAATCATCTGAATATGGTTGTAGTAAGAGGCTGATTGATTCCTGAACGTATAGTCAATTGCAATCATGGCTCATTTGTGCTGGATAGAAGTGTATAGTGCCCTCACGTCTAAAGTTGCTAGAAGGTAAGTGTTATTCCATGTGAAATTCTGAAGTTTCCGTATGAGACTGGTGGAATCCTGTAAGTATGAATGTAATAAACTGGCCCTTGGTTTGAGAATGGAGTCAAGGTATTCTGATATATTCTCAGTGACCCACCCAATCCCGCTCATGATTGGGCGGCCCTCAGGTATGTGATCATAATGTTTGTGTATTTTAGGCAGGAAATACATGGTCGGGGTTACTGGTTCCTTCATAAATAAGAAAGCACATTCTTCATTGGTAATCGGACCTTTCCTGTACAACATCAAAATGTGAAATTCCACTTACTGCAAGGCTATTTGTTTGTAATTATCCGTTCTTGTAACATAGCAGCCGGGGGTTGAGAGATGTTGGAATGCCATTGCTAGATAATCGATTCTGTTCATTATGACGATGTTACCCCCATTGTCTGCTTTTTTGATCACTATTTGCGTGTCTGACTTGAGCGATTCAAGTGCTACTTTTTCTCCAGATGTCAGGTTGTTCGTTTTTTTCCTAACATTTCTCGTTCTGGCTTGAAGAAGAGTGTACCCTACTATGTCAACGTTTCAGAAAAAGAGGTTATTTGGATAAATCCATGAGAACGGCATACAAGAAAACCAGACTGATGAATCAAAAAGATACGTTGGGATACCGACTCAAGGCCAATCCAGATTCGAACAGGGCAACACGTTTCATCACTCAATACTGTTCTGATCACCAGAGAATTCAGAAAATACTGAAAAGACATTGGTACTTGCTGAAACTGGATGATCACATTAGCGATTTCGTGGGTGACCACCCACGTTTAACGTATAAAAGAGCCAGTACACTTAAGTCTATTCTCAGTCCATCCCTTCTGCCGGACGCAGCAAGGGACAATCGAGGTACATGGCTAAACAAAAAAGAATTTGGTTTCAGAAAATGTGGTACTTGCCCACAATGTAAATATGCATATGAGCAAACTACTGAATTCGAAGACATTAACGGCAAGCATTGGTCAATTAAACAAGGGATAAATTGTAAGACTAAATTTGTTGTTTACAGTATTGTTTGTGTATGCAAGAAATTGTATATAGGGAGCACGAAGAGAGATTTGAGAATCAGAATACGTGAGCGAAAATTGGTAGCCAGGACCTATCAATCCCACTAGCCGATCATTGGCAGCAGGTGCATCAACTGCATAACAAATCCGAGATCAAATTTATTGGTCTACAACAAGTGACTCTGAACAAAAGGGGTGGGGATAGGTTTAAAGCTCTAAGGCAAGCTGAAACACAAGCAATCTGTTATTTCAATACGACTGTCACAGGTCTCAACAGTGACAGTGAAATGGTGTCATTCTTGTAGCGTTAGCCCATTGTAACATAGTCCCGACAGTACCTGTAGTACCGCTCAGCTTTAGAAAGGTTTTTCGTTTGTCGGAAGTGCAACACAATAGGTGCAATTAGTAGTAGTCTCATTGTAATGTATTTCCACTCAGATATTACCCAAGGATACTTGCTAGTCTCATGACATGTCATTATTGGGTGAGAGCACGTATTAAGACTTTAATACAACGGGAATTTTATGTACTTACACACAAAAATTTCTCCGGGAAAAGCTAATTCTTAATTTTTGATTAAAATTGATCATCAAAGCAGAATCTTGAAGAGACTTGAAAGGTAGTAAGGCATTTTTTATGGGTGTAAGAACCATTTAGCAATGGCGGCCTTCGAACACACGATGGCAGTCATAATTGTTCGAATCACGGCGGACATTTCGCAACGTGCCGTCAGACATGGATCACCATGGCGACACTTCACCATTGCCATGGCTACTGTGTGCAACTTAGTTATCAAAATGGTGGACGCAGACGGCGCTGTATCTTTGCCAACGCGTGTTATTTTTCAGTCCGTAGGAATCAGGTAAGCGTGAGCAACTCTCGATGGACCGCTTGCAACCAACGGTCTAGGTAGAGCATAGTATGGTAATAATGTTGGTTTTCATTAACACGTAATCCAACATGGTTTTAGGATTCAATGTGTGATTTGACACTATATTAGCTTGGTGTTGGGGTTTCTACATAGCCTAACGCACTTGATGAGGGATTTCAGTTATAGTGCATGGACACTTTTGGAATAAGAAACAAGTTGAATTGCAATGCTTAGTACGTATGTCACAGAGGAGAGAGGTTAACTACTTCCACTTTAAGAATTAGTGTCCAGCCGATATCCATATCACCAGAGATCTGATCCTGTATTAACTTGATTTCAGACTTCCTATTGGGGATTATACCCAGTTATTACTACAGGGACAGCAGTCCTATGGATATATTACAAGACATTAAGGGTAAGCATACCTGCTCGAAATATCATTGGGATAATATGTCGGTCAGTTGACCGTTATGGACCAATTACCCTTGAACCAAGTTATTGATTATGTTTTCAATTTTTCTCCCCTGTGTTCTGTCTTTGATTTTGGAATAATGTGCATACATAATGTGTTTTTCTCCACACCTTTGAATCCTCCCTCTCACCAATCCTTGTTTTTCTGTCATCTTATCATTTTATTTTTACTTCTATTGTGATGTGTACACGCGTATTGCGGCATGATGGAATAATGCCTGCGCAATATGATTTCATAATTGGTTTTGTGCTGATATTATGTTTGTATTGAAATCATACATAATTTTGCTAAACTATGTAACACACTTCTGATGTTTTGCTGTGAAATTATATGTAGCCCAGATTTGAAAAAGGCTCAGCAGAGCCGAAACATGTTATCGTTTATGGGCTTTTGCTCAAGAAGTGTGAATATGTGACATAATTAAACATACACACATTTTTGATGGTGCTGAGTCCTGGAGTCTCTTATATTTTTCACTGTTCCTAACGGTGTTCTTGTTCTTGCAGGAGCTGAGCGCAGAAGAAAGATGCAGGCCTACTGGAGACCGATCCGAACACGGCGAGTGTTACGCTGCAGGTGCAGAAAACACCAAGCATGTTTCTCAGCCTGGGCGTGGCTTAAATAGTATCTGGGTATCCCAGGTGTCTCTGGGCTGAACCACACCCAAAAGACTAGACTGCACATGCAGTTCTGGGAACCGAAATATGTGGGGGCATCCATCTTGTCCCCATCAATGCACTACAAGTCCAATCCCCAATGTTATCCTATGGGAGTGAGTGAGTGAGTGTGGTGCCACAAGCGCCAAGTCTGACTCCAAGTGGGTCTTTGGAGGGATGGAGAGGCCCTTGAGGGCCATGTAGGTGATCGTGGCCTGGCTCCAGCCTGACATCTTGGAGGGCTGGGGAGATGAGGGGCAGGAATCATGACAGCACTCCCCCCCAAAAGGCCCCTCTCAAGGTGGCTCTTCTATCTGGTCTTGGTTTGTTTGGATTGTTTTGATGAAATCGTCTAAGCAAGCGAGGTGCATGGATGTACTCACAAGGCTCCGATGTCCTGTCTTGTGGACCATACCCCTTCCAGTCTACTAAGTAGTATAATTTGGATCTGACGTACTTTGAATCCAGGATGTTCTTGACTTCGAATTCTGGCTCCCCGGCGACTACTACTGGCTGCGGTGGCGTTGCTACTCGGGTCCCAGCTTGAACAGGCTTAAGGAGAGACACGTGGAACACAGGGTGAATCTGCATGTTTGACCGCAAATCTAGTCTGACCGCCACAGGATTTATCACGGAGGTGACAGTGAATGGACCCAGGTATCTTGGACGGAAAGTTTGGGTTCCTTTAATGGACACGTGTTTAGACGCCAGCCAGACTTTGTCTACCACTTGGTAGTTGGGGGCCTTTGCTCGGCGTTCATCAGCAAATTTCTTTTGGCAATTCGTAGCTTGAAGTAGGTGTTCAGATGCCCTTTTAAAGGTTTGAGAAATGGTCGTGTGCAAGGTTTTGACTGCTGGCATTTCCAGGGTTGTAGGAACGTCCAACTCAGAAGTACGTGGGTGCCTGCCATACATGGTATAAAAGGGTGTCTGCCCAGTGCTGGTGTGTAGGGAATTATTATAAGCATATTCAGCTATCCATAATAGGTCGAACCAGCTTCCTTCAGCTTGGTGTATCATGCAACGCAGATATTGCTCGAGCGTCTGATTTGCCCTCTCAGTTTGACCATCCGTTTGGGGATGGTGACTGGTGGATAGCCGGATGTCGATCTGGGCCATAGAGCAGCATTTTCTCCAGAAGTTAGATACGAATTGAGTACCTTGGTCTGAGACTAAAACTGAAGGAAACCCATGGAGCCGTACAATGCCTTCAAGAAATACCTTTGCCAGAGTGGAAACATTTGGGAGCCCCTTAAGAGGAATGAAATGTGCCATTTTTGAAAATAGGTCCATGACCACAAGAATAGTGTTAAACCATTGACTGGGTGGTAAGTCAGTAATAAAATCGAGGGACAATGTGTGCCAGGGTGCTGGTGGGATTTCCAATGGTTGTAATAGCCCAGCCGGTTTCTGCTTGGATGACTTGTTTTGAGCACACACTCCACAAGATAGGATGAATTGGATAATGTCTTTACACCACGTGGGCCACCAATAATTTAATTTTAGCTTGGCTAGGGTTTTAGCGATTCCGGGGTAGCCCTCGATCAAGGAATCATGATAACCGGACATGACTTGTTCTCGTAGTTCTTGGTTTGGTAAGAATAAACGATTCCTGAATTAGGGCAACTGATCCTTTATCATGTAATGTTCTCCTTGTGCACTCCACGCTTGTAATTGCTCCGGACTCATCAGGTTTTGGATTTCTTCATGTAATTCTTTCTGAGTTATGGTTGCTGTGATTCCTAGGAGCTTGTCACTCGCGATGATTGCTATTGGGTCAGGGGTCTGATACCCTTGCTCTTCCACCCCCATACGGGAAAGGGCATCGAACTTCCCGTTTTTCACCCCTGGTTGAAATGTAATCATGTAGTCATATTCACCAAAAAAAAGAGCCCAACGTAGTTGTCGTGAGGATTGGGCCTTTGCCGTTTTTAGGTACTGGAGTTTCCGGTGGTCAGTTATTACGGTGATTGCGTGTCTGGCGCCCAAGAGGTAGTGCCTCCATGCCTTAAAGGCTGACTTAATGGCTAGGAGTTCTTTGTCTGTGATAGCGTAATTGAGTTCAGGGGGTGTGAATTTACACAACCAGAAGGCAACAGGGTGTAACTGGCCCATTTCGGTGTCCTTTTGTGAGAGGACGGCTCCCATAGCCATGCTTGAGGCGTCCGTTTCCACCGGGTATGGGAGATCAGGGCGAGGGTGGCGTAAGATTGGGGCAGATGTGAATCTTGCTTTGAGATCCTGGAAAGCTTCCATGGCTTCTGTTGTACACTGGAACTTTTTATTGCTTTTCCTTAGCAATGACGTGATGGGATGCACGATTTGTGAAAATCCTGGGATGAACCGGCGGTAGAAGTTTGCAAAACCTAGCATACTTTGAGCCCCCTTGAATGAATTTGGGGATGGCCAGTTCAGGATAGCATCTACCTTGAGTACATCCATTCGGATTCCATTCGGGCTGAGAATAAAGCCCAGGAATTCCACCTCGGAGACGTGGAATGAGCACTTTTCAAGCTTGGCATAGAGCTGGTGTTGACGGAGTTTCTCCAATACGGATCGGACGTGTTTAACGTGGTCCTGCTTTGATGCGGAATATACTACAATATCGTCAATGTACACTAGAGCACAGACATCAATCAATTCCCGTAGGACATCGTTCATGAAGTATTGAAATGCTGCAGGCGCATTGCAAAGGCCAAAGGGCATTATTTGATATTCGTACAAGCCGTATTTGGTGCGAAAAGCGGTTTTCCATTCGTCTCCCTGTTTTACGCGAACAAGGTGATATGCCCCCCTCAGGTCTAGTTTTGTGTAGATTTGGGCATCTATGACTTGATCAAGCAATTCAGGGATCAGTGGCTGGGGGTAGCGTTTTTTACGGTAAGCTAGTTCAGTGCGCGATAGTCGATGCATGTTCTCAAGTCCCCCTCCTTTTTCAGTACGAAGAATAGAGGACTGGCTGCTGGAGACTTCGAGGGACGGATGAACCCGTTGGCCAGGTATTGGTCAAGATAGGCCTTCAGGTGCTGGTTTACTGGTTCCGTGAGTGCGTAAATTTGCCTACAAGGGATTTGTGCGCCAGGTATCAGGTCAATTTTGGCAATTGTATGGTCTATGCGGTGGCAGGGTATTAGACTGTTCGTTCTGAAAGACATCTTGAAAGTCCTGGTATTCACTTAGTAGGGTGCCGATTGCCACAGTTGCAAGCGTGGAGGTTCTGGTGTCTATTGGTTGTTTCTCTTGGCGATAACATGTGTGGGCGCAAGTCTTGGGAAAGGCCAATTCTTTTGCTCACCAATCGATTCGAGGATTGTGAGCTACCAACCATGGCATTCCCAAAATCAACCGGAACTGTGGTGCCTTAATGAGGTCGAAAACAATAGATTCTTGGTGTCCATCCTGGCACAGAAGGGTTAAAGCTGCAGTGCATTGGGATACTAGACCAGAAGCTATTTCCGTGGCGTTGACAGTGGTAACAGTGTCGGTGGTTGAGTTAGGGTGTAACGGAAGCCCCATCTTTGCCACAAGATCATGGTCAATGTAATTCCCAATGGCTCCACTGTCAATGTACGCTCTTACTGCGTGCATCCGAGATGGTTGTTGGTGATTGATCAAGACTACAGATAGTGCAAAATGGGAGGTCTGTAGTTCACTTTCTTCGCTCGACAAGTGGACCCCTACACTTGCCGGGCTGGGGATTTTTCAGATTCCTTGATGGTATCTTCCTTGTCCGTGGCCCCTACCGTCCTCCTCGGTGGCTTCACAGGGCACTCTTTAAGGAAATGACCTGACCTTCCACAGGACAGACATAACTGCTGCTGTCTCCTTTTATCCCTTTCCGCTTTAGTCAAGGGGGATCTGACCCCCAGATTTGCATTGGTTCTCCTGAACCTTCCGTTGTGCGGGCAATATTGTCCTTTGAACGCACATACATAGGGCGAGGGTCCGATCTGGTCCCTCTGGCTCTTCGGTCCTGCAACCTATGCTCCAGTTGAACAACAAGGTCAATGAATTCTGAGCAGTCTTTTGGGGGGTTGACTACTTGTGCGAGAACATCCTTGAGCTCCCCCCGCAACCCCTGATGAAATAACGTGGTTCTCTTCTCCACTGGCCATTCTGCTTCAACTACGAGTCTATTCAACGTGGCTATGTATGTTTATAGGTCTTAATTCCCTTGGCGTAGGGACAGAAGTTCGTTGTCTAATGCCTGCCCATGGGTTCGACGGGCGAACAACTTTTCCATGTCCTGCTGAAAGCCCCTGAAGTCATGCAGCAAAGGATCGTCTGGGCCGTAAAGGGTACAGACAAGTCCGCGGCACTACCACTCCGGTAGGATAGCACAAAAGCGACCCGTGATTGGTCATTCGGAAAGGCCCCTGGTCTACAAAGGAAGTGCAGGCAGCACTGGTTCATGAACGTTGCAAACCTCTTGGGATCCCCCGTAAATCGTTCGGGCGAGGCCAAGGGAACGCCCCCAGGAAGGGTTATCTGAACGGGATTGGCTGATGGTGCTGGCATGAGGGCACACTTCCCGGCAATGGTGCATACCTTGCTTGTGACTGGAGAAGTTGCCGGCTTAAATCATCAGTGCGTTCTTTGGCTACTATCAGCTCTCTCCTCAGGGTGTTGGTCTCCTGCCTGGCTGCATGTACTTCGGAACGTAGCTGCCCCAACATGTGGGCTAACTGGTCGGTTTCTGACGTTTCCATGACGCCCAGGTGGATTTTGATGTGAGGCTTTGTGTTCTGTAACGCTCACCTGGTATCCACAGGGACGTCACTCAGCCTGTTCTGACCTCTTACGACCTCCAACCCTTCCCTGGAGTCTGCTCGACTGGAGACTGGGCCTGAAACACAGGATTAGTAGAGTTTGACTCCCTATTGTCTCTGTGTGCTTGAACCCCTTCTCCCCCGGGGTCCAACCCTTCCCTTTGATCCACAGCTCACCTTGTTTTCTTGCAAAGTGTGCTCTCTGTCCTGCTTTCAGCGCAGGGGCACATTGATTGATGCGGGCTCGTTGCTGCCTAGTTACTTCACTGGCAAGAGTCCGACAGGTAAGTATAATGAGTCTTTTGAATAGTTCTCTAACTTCGTTCCTTTCCTTCCTTAGATGATGTCCGGCGTCCGGGGATGGCGATGTGCTGCTGAGTAGCATGAGGAGCGCTGAAGGTGAGTGAGAGCGATGCATGATGCGCAATGCGACCCTTTCATATTTGTATTGAACTTATTTCTTTTTCTGTGTCTTTTAGGTGCCGTGACATTTTCAGCGTGGATGCCGGTAATGAAGAAGAAATGCGGTGAGTAAGCGTGGTATGCTGCGCCTCTAGATGTTTACATGCTAACCTGGAGTGTCTTTTCCCTCTTGCAGATGGATGAGAAGTTCCGGAGACAGAGTTCCCCCAGAGCGGCTCGGATTCAGGTAAGCGTTTGAAGCTCGTATAGTCTTTAAAAATAAGCAAAGATTTGCTGAATGCTTACTAATGCCTTTTTTCTGTTCTTTTCCCTTTTCCTTAGGAAGCGGCGTGCCGGGATGGGAATGACACCACCGAAGATGCCCGCAGAACAGAAGAAGCGATGAATGATGGGCAGAAGAACTGCTAGGTAAGGCTGTTCCTAACGGTGTTCTTGTTCTTGCAGGAGCTGAGCGCAGAAGAAAGATGCAGGCCTACTGGAGACCGATCCGAACACGGCGAGTGTTACGCTGCAGGTGCAGAAAACACCAAGCAAGTTTCTCAGCCTGGGCGTGGCTTAAATAGTCTCTGGGTATCCCAGGTGTGTCTGGGCTGAACCACACCCAAAAGACTAGACTGAACATGCAGTTCTGGTAACCGAAATATGTGGGGGCATCCATCTTGTCCCCATCAATGCACTACAAGTCCAATCCCCAATGTTATCCTATGGGAGTGAGTGAGTGTGGTGCCACAAGCGCCAAGTCTGACTCCAAGCGGGTCTTTGGAGGGATGGACGGCCATGTAGGTGATTGTGGCCTGGCTCCAGCCTGACATGTTGGAGGGCTGGGGAGATGAGGGGCAGGAATCATGACAAACGCTTCTTGGTATAACGCACTTCTACTGTGCCAGTACTCTCAGTACTTACGGGCTGATTAAGAGCAGGCCATCTCCAGTCTAATGCTATAGTGTATGTTATAGTATACCTGATAAGTAAATGTATCAGCGCAAGACTTTTTCTTATTGATTTGTCTTCTGCATACCGCTCGTTATATTGTTATGCTCTAAGCACTATATTAACATATGAAAACTACTGCGGTATACTGAACTCCTCATGTGCGATGCATCCGTAGTGTTAATGAGATTATTATTAGAATCCCATCTCCGGTAATCATCCACTCATACAACCTTACCTGCTACAACTACCAGATGACACCAAGATCATCCTTAAAATCCCCAAATCCCAAGGCTTTCGGCAGTCCGGACCTATCGCCATGTCTCTCGGATATATTAACCAATGGATGACGACCAACCACTTCATCCTCAACACTGGGAAAACTGAAATCCTAGTTTGTGGGAAAACAGCCCACCTCCCCTAACCGATTCTGTGGTCACAATCCCTAGGACAAACAACAGCAATTTCTTTTTTTTTTAACAACTTTATTTAACGTTGCACGAGGTAAGCACATACAAATCATACAGCATATTTAGCACATTACATGCATACATATCATGGTACCATCATTTCGGTATTTTCACTCTCCACCTTGTCTGTTAAATATTGCTTATACCTGGCCCATATATTCCTCGGTTTTGAGGAGGGCAGCACCGAATCAATATACAGTTCTTCTGTATCTTTAGTCCATAGCATGTCGTTGTCCCAATCTGCCTTCGTCGGGGGGGTTGCACTTTTCCACCTCATAAGTATCACTCTCTTTGCAATCAATAAGCCAAGGTTTAGCAGCTTTCGCCAGGTTGGGTCCATTTTCCCTGTCACGCCCAATAAACATAACCGTGGTAACCATTCTACTGGTTGATCTGCCATTTCGTCTAGAGCTGCACACACCTCCTTCCAGTATTCGCCTAATTTTATACATGCCCATAGCATATGATGAATGTTTGCGTCTTCAGCCCCGCATCTTGGGCATTCCCCCGACTGAGCGGGGTAAATTAATCTGAGCTTAGCTGGGGTGTAGTGGGTGCGGTGTACTATTTTGTAGTGTATTAGCCTATACCTGGCGTTGCAGGATATATGTTTAGTGAGTTCACAGATCTTAGCCCACTCGTGATCATCGATTTGCTGTTCGAGATCCTGTTCCCATTTGGCTTTGGATGCGCTTTCAGGTATCGGGCGTGTTTGCATTATAACTTTGTACAGTGCTGAGGCTGTGATTTTCTGTGTCCTCCCTGTGAACATATACCCTAATCCCATATTAATCTCCGGTTCATTGGGAAAGGTGGGGAGTAATTTTCCCATCGTTGCTTTCACCCTCATATATTGTTTTTTATAACAGTTGGACCTTCCCACCGTTTCCTGGATGTCTTCCCATTTTACAAAGAGCTTTCCTGAGAATAGTTGTCCCCACTGGGATATACCTTTGGAAGACCAGTGTGTGGCCACTTCCCCGTCTAGAGTAAATGGTGTCCGAGGATCTCCCCAAATCGGCATACTCGGATGATATAGCCTGTCTTTACCATATATGTCTGCCAGCTTGACCCAGGCCGTAACCGTCACCTTAGTGGGGTCTATGGAGTTATGATGTGTGTGTGATGTTGTGGTCATTTGGTGTAGTGCGGTAATTGCCTCTTGTTCAGTTGTGCCTAGCGATGGGGTAACTGGATCGATGAAGACAGCGGCCCATTGCGCTGCGTAGTGCGCCTGTGCTGATAAGTAATATAACTCTAGGTCAGGTGCTGTTAGCCCCCCTCTGGTGTATGTGTTTGTTAACAACCTCCAGCTCAGCCTGGGGTGCCCCCCCCAAACAAAGGAGATACACGCACCACTCATCTTTGTAAACAGGGCTCGGCCCGGCCAAACCGGCACAGTGCTAAACAAATAAAACAGTTTTGGTAACACTATCATCTTAATAAGGGCTATTCTTCCCATCATCGAGATTGGTAGAGCGTCCCAACGCTTTATCTTAATACATAATGCGTCCGCCAGCGCGCTATAGTTCAAGGCCCGTGTCAATTGTGCTGTTCTGGCTATGTGTGCCCCCAGGTATTTGATATGCACAGGGCTCCAAATGAGGCCATGTAGATCATTAGGTACCACGGTATTTTTTGTAAGCGGGAAGATCTCCGATTTGGATCGGTTAAGACGCAGGCCCGAGAAGTCTCCAAATTTATTAACTTCAGCGAGAATTTTGGCTAGCGTACGATCTGGATCCCGTAAGTACAACAAGATGTCATCAGCATAAAGATTGATGATATGGAGTCTACCCTCTACCCTCAGACCAAATGTGCTGTAGCGTGACCGCAGTATATCCGCTAGTGGCTCTATCACCAGGGCAAACAGCAGTGGCGATAGAGGGCATCCCTGC
This sequence comes from Ambystoma mexicanum, assembly GCF_040938575.1. NCBI lineage: Eukaryota > Metazoa > Chordata > Amphibia > Caudata > Ambystomatidae > Ambystoma > Ambystoma mexicanum. The sequence continues at coordinate 647,528,463 of NC_090928.1, read as the reverse complement.
CTGGTTCCACCGAATAATTCTAATATCTCCGTCAGAGTGCCGTTGACTCTAATCTTGGCGTAGGGATGCGCATATAGTACCCGTATCCACTTCATGATATAAGGGCCAAACCCATAATTTCTAATAACCCCGAATAGAAAGGGCCAATAAACTGTATCAAATGCTTTATGCATATCAAGAGACACTGCCACTCCCTGTGTTTCGGGGGCTAATTTGGACAATATATTGTAACATCTCCTAATATTCGTTGCCGTGGATCTGCCCAGGATAAACCCCGCTTGGTCTTGGTGGACCATATGGGGCATAAGTGATGATAATCGGGTTGCCAGTATTTTCGCAAAAATCTTCGCATCCGTATTAATTAATGACAGGGGTCTATACGAGCCGCATTCCTCTGGTGGTTTACCTGGTTTGAGTAATAGTGTAATCACCGCCTCCCTGGTGGTCTCAGGTAATTCCCCTTTGTCTAAGGCCTCTACCCAGACGGCGTGTAGCCTAGGAACCAAGATAGAACTGAATTCCTTATAAAATTCTGCTCTGAGGCCATCCGTCCCTGGGGCCTTACCGTTAGGCAAGGCTTTTATAGCTTCTGCTATCTCTGCCTCCGTTATCGGATTCTCAAGTGATTCTCTAGTAACATCTGCTAATAATGTTGTTGGTATGCGGGAGAGATATTCATCAATCTCCTCTTCCGTTGCATTACATTGAGGGGAGTACAATGCCTTATAGTATTCATAGAACACCTCCTGTACTCTAGCATTGTCGGTGGTAACTGTGCCGTCCTTTAGCGTTATGCATGGTATTGTTGCATGGCCCCCCTCACCCCTTATTGTTCTGGCTAATAGTCTACCTGGGCGCTCACTTTCCCCGTATCTGCGGGCAGCTCTTGGCCTGTCGAAATATCGGATCTCACGGTCCGCCTCTTCCTTGTATTCGTCTAATTTTAGCTTAATCTCCAAGCTCAGTTGTGCGGATGATGTGTGTGCATATAACGATTGAAGAGAGGCTATGTGTGTTTCCAGGCGCGCCAATCTTCCCCTGATATCTTTGAGGACTCCCGCCTCTGTGGAGATTGAGTTACCACGAATACAGACTTTAAACGCCTGCCACAATATGGCCTGGCTAGCTACTGAATTCTCATTTATGTCAAAATAATCCTGTATGTATCTTGTCAGTGCAGTTTTGTACACCAGGTCTTGTAGGGCCGCCGGTTTGAATTTCCATGGTGCTCTCCCCACTTTAGCATCTGGAATGCACAGCGTTATCTGTATCGGGGAGTGATCAGAATATGTTCTGGGATAGATGTGTACGTTCTCAGTCCATGTTAACACCTCATCATCTACCAGCCATAGATCAATTCGAGAATGCATGTCATGTACAGTGGAGTAATATGTATATTCCCTTTTCAGCGGGTTTAACACCCTCCATACATCCTTCACATTCAGGTCAGCCATGTGGGTGAGTATATTCTGCGCCGCTCTCGACAATGCCCTCTGTTGTGTTGAGGTACGATCTAGATGTGTGTCAAGAATCGTGTTAAAATCCCCCCCGATTAACAATCTGGCCGTGGGATAAGATGCAAGTTTTCCAAATAATGTTGTATAGAACTCTGCATCGTCTATATTGGGGCCATATACATTTAATAGGACCACCTCTTTGTCACCTAGGGTGCCATGAAGTAGTACGTATCTTCCTTCAGGGTCACAATCGGCGGTGCTGCAAGTAAACAGGAGGGCTTTGTGAATTAAAATGGCCACCCCTCTAGCCCTTTTGGAATATTTGGTGTAGTACTGATGCGTCCCCCAATGTGCAACCAATGGACCCGCGTACTCAGGCCCTATGTGTGTTTCCTGCAGGAAGATGATTTTAGGGTTCTGTCTGTTGACATAGGCAAATATTTTCCTCCTCTTGACTCGAGCCCCCAAACCTCTAACATTCCAGGTCAGCATTTTAATAGTGCCTGTGTCGTGTTCAGCCATTATCTATAACACAGGTGTGGCCATGTGTTTGATGGTGTATGTGTAGTGCGTGCTCTAGAACCAAAGTGCTATGAACCAACGTGCTTTTTGTTCTTAAACTTCCCAATGCAGAACCAATTCCCGCAAAACCTTTCCACACCCTCCCCCCTCCCTCATAGTTCCCCGAACTCCAACTATGTACTTCAATGTTTCCCCACCCCCTCCCATCCCACGTATTGTGCACCTGCTACAGGGGGAACTGTGGCGAGTGCAAGTGCCCATGCCTTTTCGTTTCGTTAACTCAGTCCAGGTTCTTCATGTTGCTCTCACTGATGATGACACATGCGGGACTTTCTCCGATCTTCGTGATTTGCAATGGTCGATATTTCTTCCCTATTACTTCCGGCTCCCTTGGAGGGGGCCCTGCTATTACATGAGTCTAATGTTCTCCATCGACGTGCTTGTTGTCGGATAACCCTCTAGTTCAGGGGACATTTCCATTCGTCTTTTGTGCGGTTGGCTCGGGTATATGGGTTTCAATGAAATTTGCCGCCTCATCTGGGAACGTGAAGAAATATGTTTTGTTTTGATGCTGGATTTTCAATCTTGCCGGGTAGAGCATTGCATATTGTACCTGACGGGCCCGGAGTAGTTTCTTGACCTCTATGAACTGCTTTCTCTCTTGCTGAACCGCCAGCGTGAAGTCTGGGAAGATGCGGATAACGCTGGTTTCCCATCTCAACTCTTGCTTTTCTCTAGCAGCCTTCAGGATTAAGTCTCTGTCACGATAATTTATCAGTCTCGCTATTATAGGCCTAGGGTATGCACCCGGTTTCGGTTTTGGGGCGAGCGATCTATGTGCACGTTCTACAATGAACATTGCCGACCATCCAGGGTCCCCCAGAAGATTGCGAAGAAGGTCCTCCACTGCCTTTTCCATGGATCCTTTTATTGCTTCCTCCGGTATTCCGATAATGCGGATATTATTTCGCCGGGATCTAGCCTCCAAATCCTCGCATTTAGCTTTTACTGTTCCCAGTTCGATTGCCATCGTGGAAACTGTGGTCTTCAAGGTCTCAAGTGCATCTTCCGCGCCAGATATCCTCGTCTCTGCTTCGGTCATTCGTGATGTAGTTTTATCCAGCTGTGATCTGATAGTGGCAACATTCGCTGTTATTCCATCGAGTTTTTCGTTTAGGGAGGAGAAGCCCTGTTGCATAGCTAAAAAGACCGCCTGGGGGTCCATCATCGGTGGTGGAGGAGCCATTTGTTCCAAGGGGGAAACCTCCTCTGTTAACGTCCGCTCGGACTCCTTCCGCATTGTCGTTGTATATCTGTCAATGGCTCCTGTTCCCTTCTTTGGTCCAAAACCTTTGGGCATCGTTCTTATTTCCTCCCTGTCAGAAGCCCCGGGTCAGCGAACTCCAACAAGTAATCGCCTTGGGATTTGCACTGTGGTCAGAGGGTGCCCTATGTTTCCCGAGGGGTTGGCGTGAGCAATGTCTAATCTTTCCTCGGCACAATACTCAGTATTTCGGGGGCCCTTTACTGACGGTGGTATCGCTTAATCAATGCATTAACTATACAGTTCTTCGCGGGCGAAATTGCCGTAGGCCTCGCACATGGGGTGAATCAGGATGTGTTTTATATCATGAGACCTCCGCCGTTTCAATGTGTTTTCCTAAGCCCCCTCCTGTCTGTTCGCCAAGGCTGCTATTCCCATGTCCCGGGATCAGGGCACAGTTCAGTGTTCCTTCAGTTCCTGCCCATATGGCCTTGCCCAGCTTAATGCGTAGTTTGGGAGGACCCAGTCCAGCGCGGGGCCCAGGGACCAGCCACAGGGCTGTGACTATCACCACCTCCCAGCGCCTCGGTGCGCTCACCGGAGTGGCTGTCGCCAGATGGGGTACCCGCCAGGGGGGGCCCGGCTTCCTACAATTGTCCGCCTACCTTGCAAGTTCCCCAGGCAGCCGCTGCAGGGCTCTGAGATGTCCGCCTGGTTCCAACAGGCTCGAGAACGTCCTCGAACCCCCTCCGTGGGAGCGTGTGCACCTTGCTCGGGGTTCGCTGTTTCCCAGTGCGGGTGCTAGTATGTCAGCCCCGCTGCAGCGCCCGCGGTCCTCTTCTCGTGTCTATCTGGGCGCAGCCGGTGGCATCAGGAGGAGTTCTCCTCTACTCCTCGTCTTTCGGATCATACGCGGCGCTTCTGCCACGCGGCTCTGTCGGTTGTTTCCCGGCCGCTGCTCGCGTAGATTGGGGCCAGGCTCCTCCCACCTTTCCGGGCCGCGCCTCAGGCTGCTCCGTCCTTCGGCGCGTGTGTCGGTGGTGTGGCCGCCGCTTCGGCCCTACACCAGCCCGGGTCCTGAAACCCCGCCGGGCGGTTCTGTATACCCTGCCACACGTCTCTGGGGTTTGTCGTGAAGAACCGGACTATATCGACGGATATCTCGGCATTACGGCCCTCGTCCTCGCCGGAGCTTACACACGAGCGGCCATTTCCAGTCGTGCGCAACAGCGCCCCCCCAAACAACAGCAATTTCAAACATGGTAAAAAACCGGGATGCACATTGGACTCAGACTTATCCCTCGCCGAACACACCACTACCGTATCTAAAACCTGCTTCTTTCATCTATGGATTCTCAGGCAAATCTTCACTTACCTCACCTCTCCCCATCGTTTTTCAGCCATCATCTCCATCATCCTGTCCCGCCTAGATTACGCAAACTGCCTCTACCTAGGCGCTCCGGCATCTCAACTAAAGAAACTCCAAAGAATCCAAAAAGCAGCAGCACGTCTGCTCATTAACCTACGCGCCAGAGAACACATCAGCCCTACACTAAAGGCCTCCATTGGCTCCCGATTCGTAGACGCACTACCTTTAAAGCTATGTGCATCACCCACAGCACCATCCACAACACCGATCTGGAATTCCTGCGAGACAAAATCCTTCCCTACTAACCCTCAAAGAATCTCAGATCTAGCACAGCATAGCTCCTAGTGGTCCCTCCTCACAACTCCTCCAGGCATGGTGGATCCTCATCCTCTGTCCAAGCGCCAATCATCTGGAACTCCCTACCGCTACATATTCGCAACACTGAAAATCACCTGAAATTCAGAAAGGCCCTAAAACCATGGCTCTTCCCAAGATCCTCCTGAATCCTCCCCTCTCGAAACTATACTGCTAAACCCAACAACCCTATACACCAGTTACAAGACAGCATTCGCAGTGGCTCACCTTCACAAGCTATCGCCCCATGAACAACAACTTTCCTACCTGACAAATAAACCAGAGAAGCCAGCAGCATTCGCTGTGGCACACTGCAATAAATTCACTTGCCCTCGCCGCTCAGACTATCGCACCCAAGAGACCACGAATAACGACACCATGCCATCCACACTGGACAAATACCGCTACGGCCGAACAACATCGAAGCCTATGGTACGTATATGTTACAGAATGTCTGTGGATACAGGCTGCAGGCACGGCCAAGCATCCATGCACCGTAAAATGTAGCTATGGCTAGGCACATCGGGTCTAGCAGCGCAAATAGCCATCGACACTGAAACACCTGACGTACCTCAACACCTCTGCCACTAGTATATAGGGACTACTAACAAAAGAAATTTGGTATAGGTGGCCACACATCGACTATTCAACAATAGCACTATATCACAAACAACCAACAGCGCCCACCCACGTGCCTGACCCTTTTTTGGGCTGCTTAGTCAAGCCTAGCCAGCCACCTAAGTCCTAGACCGGCGAAAATGCACACATGCATCTCCTAATCTAAAACTCTTAAAACCTCCAGCACATTGACTACGGTCACCGAGGGTGATCCAACCGCAAAGCGCATTGAGGCCATAAAAATGGGAAAGAGCGCTATATAAATACCCATATGCAATTCAATTCAATATAGTATGCACAGTGGGTACATGTTAGTATAATATATATTTTCTGACTGATATGACTTGCGTAAACCACTCGTTGTATTTTTGTATTCATCCTTCAACAAAAGAAACCATGCATGCTAATTCAAAAACCATTATCCATTCCATATGCCCTGCTAGCATATTAATGCGTCATATATCCATGTACATATAACGATATTAGCATAATTGGCCTAAAAACATTTCACTTAAAACATTTGATTGAATTCTTTTGACATTTTTTCGGTCAGGTTTAACTAAATATATATATATATGGGGGTGGTTAAGGGTATAGATTAGGTTGAGAGGAAGTGGGGGGTTTGCAGGGTTAGACCAAAAAAAGGTCAAATAAATTCAATCAAAGGTGATTACGTCAAATGTTTTCGGTCAAATAGACCCAAACCCATATTACATCACAGTACAATCCTCTTCCCCGCATACCTGATCTATTTTAAGCCCTTCATCCATATGCCAGTGAGGAACTATTATTAATCTCTTATGCATTGTACATACAACCCGTATACTTAAACGCACAAGGCATTATCCATTCCATAAGGTCTGCTCGGATAAGTAGGCAACATGTAGCCTCACCTCTCATAATCATACTGGTTATTTCATTGTGTCATTGTTAAACTGACAACAACCCATATATGCATATATATATATTACTAAATTGTCTTGAACACCATAAAAACGGCACACCTTCTCGGATTGCCTTGTATGCCAACGCTATCTCGCTAGTTACTCCAATTCTTATCGGCACGCTCCCGCCCCTTAAAAGCACCCATAGATTACTTTCATCTAGATATAGCGTAACACTTAATAGTTCTGTGGCTGGTTGGTGGTCAAAAGGCAGAAGGGCGCTTAATGGAGGAATGTGCCTTGCGTTCCTGTGAGGATGGCTCTGAAATATCCTAACTGAAAATGTGTAAAGTCATTCAAACTCATTCCACTGTGCACTCATTCCAATTAACCTCAAAATCAATGATGCTTAATTCAGAATGTGTACATTCATTATTGACACCCTCTTGCTTGAACATATTAGCTGTAACAGCCACAGAATTGCTGGTGCTGCAATTCAGAATGTGTGCATCTTTTCATTAATGGGATCTTACTTGAGCATATAAATTATGACAGTCACATCCCTCTCAAATGTCCTGAATAGTCGTGACCAGAGACCTCCAAACTCATAAATTGTGCTGGCGTACATTTCACTGCTAGATTTAACCATCCAGTACAGCATAATACAATGAATCCTTAACAACTGTCTTTACTTAGATAACATGAGTGCTGTTGATCACATCAGATCAGGTATCCATAACCCTTTGCTGCTTGACCTACCCAGCCAGTTGGCACACTTTCAGCAAGTCTTCGATAGAGTCACTAACCATTTTAATGTTAGAACCATTCATTTGTGGATCTACTCATACTCAATATTTCGTGATCTGTGTTCAATCCTTTATGCACAGTTTTATGTTTATAGATTGATTTGGCCTCTATCTGTCGAAGAGCTGTTTCTCTGTCTCCTCTGTGATCTCTTTGTATAGTTCTCAGTCCAATGAACCATATGCCTGCCTTGTCGTCCATTTGGTGACATTCTTGCCAGTGAAAAGATAGGGGCAACTTCGGGTCATCAATACATGGTGCATTCAAATGCTCTCTGATTCATACCCAAAGCTCACGGATCATGCTTCCGATACACACCATCCCACATAAGTATAAAATGCCATAAACAACCAATTTGGTTTTACAATTAATGAAATCTATGATTATCTACTCGTCTATAATATGTATTTAAGGTTTTTACATCCCCCAGCATGCTGGCACACGCTGCACGTGCCACATTTATAAAAGCCACTTACATTTTGATGTAACCATGTTTTGGGAGTTTCTATTGGTTTGAGAAATGAGGGACTCAGTACATAGTTCATGCCCTTACCGGCAGATAATTCACTGAAGCACCGGCACCGTCACTAATGGTGCGAGTGCTTCCGTGTTAGCATTCCCAAGGAGTTATACCGGACTCCATGGGAATGGGAACTTACCGTTCCACTTCTGCCCGTAATATCCCAGTATTACTGAGGTATCGGGTAGCGGAAACAGTATGGCGAGTCTGCCGGTAACTAGCCAGTAGCACCGGCGGGTTACCGGCAGACTCATAATGAGGGCCATTTTATGAGTTCACATACACATTCTAAAAATAAACATAAATAGGTTCACCAATGAGGGTGTATAGTTTCCCCCATTGCCACACCTCTAGTTGTTTGTACATGGTTTTGTTAAATAGAAATATATTATTGCTCAACGTAAAAAGCAGCATTTCGTTCAACATCATTATCTGCAATAAATATGAAGCATATCTATTAGCATATGTGTAGTCTATAGTTTTCAGTGACAACTTATGTTCTATGGACGTTTACATTGCCATAACATTCCAGGTTACAAAACGGAAATCCTCAGACTACTCAACATTTTCCAATAGCTGCAATAAATACATTGTATACCTTAAGTAAGCTGGCAATTTTAAAGCATTCCTGGATATGATAGCATCTAAATACTTGGAATACATTTCCGTTATCCATCCCATTCCACTCACAATTGGTCTCCCTTCTGGTACTGTGTCAAATGCCTTGTGCACTTTTGGCAGGAGATATATCGTCATAAATGTGTGATTTTCAACCATCAGGAAATGTTTGTCATCATCCGTTCGGAGTCCTCTCCTTGCACATTTGGATACCATTTCACCCGCTTCCTTCATGATATCCTTAGTGGGATTAGTTCTTAATCCCTCATAGAATCCTGGCACCTTTAAGGGTGTTACTTCCATGTGTATGTAATCTTATCTGTCCATGACCATGATGTAACACCCCTTGTCCGCTTGTTTGATCACAGTGTTATTATCCTCCTTTCAGGAATTTGAAGCCTGTCTCTCAATTCTTGTCAAGTTATTGAATCCCATTGCACGATTTGTGTTGTCTAAGATTTGATGGATGTCTCGGGTCATCGCTTTCTGGAATAAATCAATGGCATTCTCAATTCCCAAAAATGGCGTGAAACTTGGTTTGTCCTTCGTTTCAGTATCGGTCAAATGTTTGGGCTATTGATTGTTGGGACGAAAGACATCCTTTTGTTAAGAACTGTTATGTCAAAATTGTTCAGCTCTTTGTGAGATAGATTTAGGGCTACATTTACTGACATCATCATGTTCGTTGTTGTTTCTGTGTCCATGATCTGGTCACTTTTTTCTTGAGTCTAGATCCTCTCCCCCTTCCTCGTCTCCAACCTCTAGCTCTGCGTCCAACTCTGAATTTGTTATAGTGCTTGCAACGTGCAGGTCTGGAAATCTCACCCCGTAATTAGCATATATGTGATAGGTAGGCTTATTACAGAATAAACCAATACATATGGTGGCACAATGACCTGCTCATTATTAAGAGCACAAAGTGTAGACACTAAAAAGAAGAACACTAGGACTACCAATAATAGTAATTTTGCTAGTAATATTAGTAACTTGTCATTTATAAAGCTCCTTTTTCCAAAGTTCTTTAAATAGAAAATTGGTATATGCAATTATTATTACCCAATCGACATTGCTACTCATTTGATCGAACTCGGAAGAATGAAAAGCTGAGTTAACCTTGCCGATATTCAAACTAGCAACCTGCAGATTACACACAGATCACTGCCACATGTATCTTGCTGGCTAAGTACCAACTGCTATAGTGCTATTGGTGGAAATAGTAATGCAAGTCCTACTGAGAGCAGTACTAGTATTACTTGCATAAACACAAGTGCTTCTGATTCTATTCCTTGTAGCAGTTGTCCCAAAGTGGTATGTCTTTGAGCATGCTACACAGTCCGTCTCACAGTAGGCCATAAAAAAGGAGAGAGCAGAGAGATTGGGGTGGGCAGGCAGAGAAGAAGCCCTGCCAGACCTGATGCATGAGCCAGAGGGGAATTTAACTCACCACTTTTTAGGAGAAATTACATAAAATTAGATACGCATCTATGGGAACTACAAGACATTCTGTTGAGGAACACATGAAATAGTCCAGTGCACCAACCAATGTGCCTCCAACACTATACAGGAGACATTTGCACAACAACTCCTGAAAAACGCTGGCTTTATCACATCTTATGTTTGCTGTTGTATATATGTAGGTCTCCCTAACTATGCACTCCTTCTGCTTTCTTCAGTTTTGTACTTCACTGTTAGAATGTTGTTTTCTTTAAATTCTTCACATAGCCTTTCCCCCATAATAAGCCAAATTGCCATGGCTTCCAACTGCTTCTAAATTTGAGTTTCCTTTTCTTTGTGCTGTTCTAAAATGTGTTCAGAGTTTGGCCACTGGTTATCTCTGTGCTTTGATGTCTTTATGTCACCTTCCAGGGTTCTTGTTTCTGCTTCTCAGTTTTTACTTTCTGCTTGTTGACCTCCATGCACATCTTCTTAATTTTCGTTCGTTTCAATTTTTGGCTCAGAAACTATTGAATTTTCTTCCCCCGGAACAATAGTTTCTGTTTAAACTTAAATTAATTTAAGACATTTCGAATATTGATTCTATTCTTTTGTCATTGGTGCAATGTTATGGTTCAAGTTTCGTCATTTTTCTTGTTTTTGTACTACCTAAATTTGTACAGTGCTTTGTATGAATGCACTTTAAAAATACTGATTAATGGAAGACCTACTGTGGAAGAATAAGCAACACAGACACCGGAACCTTAGAGTGAGCGAAGTCATGAGGACTACACTAAACGCCTGGGATGTCCAGACCAGGAAGGGAATCATGACCACCCCACTGGCTCCCTTTACGCCGATCTGCAGGAACCCACAGTTCCCACCAGGACAAGCGCCCAGTAGTTTTGAGAAATGGGAGGAGGCAGGATGTAGGAAAATTGGGGAAATGATCCAGGACAAAGAAATACAATCGTTTGAGGCCTGTAAAAATATGTGGAAGCTAACATAAGTAGACAGATATAAATACGAACAGCTAAAACATTGGCTGTGTACACCAGAGGTCTTCCAGGCAGCCACAAGGGACCTTACACCATTTGAGATGTATTTAATAACCAACCCAGGAGACAAAAAGCTGGTGTCCACGCTGTACAGCCACATCTGCACACCCGAAGAGGAAATCAAATGGACGTACATGAGAAGATGGGAAACCACATTAGGGGGGAAATAACCTAGCAGCAATGGGAGGAACTGTGGACAGGCATCCCCAAACTTACCAGGGCTGTCCAAACCAGAGAAATGTGGCTGAAAATAATTACTCAATGGCACTATACCCCTTAGAGGCTTGGGTCAATGTACCCGAAAGTGTCGAACCTTTGTTGGAGAGGGTGCCAGGTTGTAGGAACCTGGAGACACATCTGGTGGGATTGTCAGGGAGTGAATAGCTTCTGGAAGGAAGTACAAACGGAAATGACAAAAATATATCCAGAGGCTGGTCAAATGGGGGAGAGGGTGTGGTTATGCAGATTCAAAGACCCCTATACCAAAAAACGTCACAAAACACAATGGAGGAGCTTCATGGGCCTGGTCATTGCTGCATGGGCAACAATAGCCCAAAGCTGGAAGAAACGAGACCCACCACTGGTATACACCTGGCTGCAAAAGGTGTGGTCCCAAATGACCATGGAAAAGATCACGCACCGTCTCCAGGCCCAGGACAACTCCTTTGTGAGGGAATGGGGTTCAGTGTTGGAATACCTGAAATCAGACTATATGGACCAATGGTGTGCCCATAACATTAAAATATCGGACATTGATAGCACCTAAGAGTTTCCAAAGAATGAATACACAGAGGACCTATACTCTTCCGCGGGATGGGGAGGGAAGGGGGAGGACTGTTTGGGAGAACATTTGCGATGATGTTTATTGTTTGTAAAATAATAAAAATATGTTTAAAAAAAAATACTGATTAAATAAAATAAATAAAAAGCATATACGTGTGCCTCATCAGTGAAACAGTGCCTGCTGCATTGTGCTACAATAAACACTGGAGAAATTACAATGGTGAAAAATGTGCCAATATGCATTACTTCAGTTTTAAAGGTGACTTAACATTTTTACAAAATGAGGCGTCAATAAGACTGTACTAATTTCCTCCCAGAGCGTGGGGGGATGGGAGTATACCGCAGTCCATTCCTCGTTCCATACCTGTAGAAGCAGCAGTGCTATAGTTTGTTTACATTCTTTCTAGAACTCTGCAACTAGGCCATCCGACTCAGGAGATTTGTCCGATGGGAGGTCCAAAATCAAAGCCAGTATCTCCTCAAGCGTGAACGGGGCATTCAAGATTTTAGTAGACTCCAACGATACAAATGGGAGCGTAATTCTGGATGTATATGGCATAACAGGCATCACAGATGGAGGAGTTATCTGTATGGAGTACTCCATCTGTTCGTTTGTATACCTGTTATTGTCCTCCCAGCATAGTTTGATTGTACCTGCCATGCCCAGTCTGTCCGCCTCCCCGTACCTCTGTGCCAATATGGGTTTATTAATATAGTAGATACCAACCAACTCCGCTTATTTAATTAGGCACTTTCAAACCCTGAGGTGCTGACTATCTCTCTTAGACCAACTCATGATTGCCTGGTTTTTCTGTATACATTCGATGTATTTCATTGTTCTATTTACATCCGCACTGCTCGCACATTATTGTTATTGCTCCTTTATGTTTGTACCACTCTCCATGTTCAACTGCCTGCCTATCTTCTGCCTTCACTAGACCACCTCTTAGATCGAGCAGCTAGGCCAATAGAAATCACTTGCCAAACACAGTATATGTCCGCCAAAACTACAGACGCAACACTCTGTGCATTGTTATGCCTATTACATTTACTACCTTATGACACACACCAAACCCAGCTCACCAACAAAACTATAGTTGTCACACATCACTACCAATGCACTATGCCTCTCCTACTGTATACCAATAGTACTAACTACACATTGTGCTCATATGGTGCTCTTATCCATCTAGGTACAGGCCTAGCACGCCTTCATTTCCCCAGACACTACCCCCTACCATAACCCCACACCATTTTCGCCTAGCACACCAGCCTTCACCTCGACACTAGATATCACCCATAGAACTCAAACCTACTGTATACCAATAGCAGTAACTACACACTGTGCTCCTATTTTGCTTTCATCCAACTAGTTACAGGTCTAGCATGCCTTCATTGCCCCAGACACTACCCCCTACCATAACCCCACACCATTTTCGCCTAGCACACCAGCCTTCACCTCGACACCAGATATCACCCATAGAACTCAAACCTACTGTATACCAATAGCAGTAACTGCACACTGTGCTCCTATGGTGCTTTTATCCAACTAGCTACAGGTCTAGCATGCCTTCATTACCCCAGAAACTACCCACTACCCCACACCATTTTTGCCGAGCACAACAGCCTTCACCTCAACACCAGATATCACCCATGGAACTCAAACCTCTAAGCCTCTTCTAGGTTTAGCCTGCCGCCACAGACTATCCTCCAGGACCTACACGCATCTTCCACATACCAGACCTATACGAGGATCCTTAAGAAAAACAAGACTCTCCTCCTGCACTACTAGTAACCCTACCATCTTTCACGTCCCCAAAGATCTAACCAACCACAAAGGGTCAGTCACCCAGAAAACTAACGACGACAGTTCACAGACCCGCACCAAACCTAAGCACAATCACCAGATAACGCAAAGCCCTACCCCACGTCCCCCATTCTTACAGGCAACCCAACTTTGCTGCCCCTCACCCATCACTGAACCATTACAAGGCACATTACTTAATGTTACATCCCTAGACGCACACACCATTAACATACATGACCTTATCCTTGAACATAAACTGGACTTTCTAGTAATAACTGAAACTTGGCTACACCCAGCTTCAGGCCCACTACTCACACTAGCCATACCAGCAGACTACACAGTACTCAGAGCAGAGCAGCAGGATGCCACCGGAGGCGGTGTTGCCATCATTTCAAAAACCACAATCCAGTTCAGAGAATGTAAAACAGAAACATTACCAGGGTACGAACCCCTAGCCCTTAAGCTAGCCATAGACCCTAAAACAACCTTCAGCTTCTTAATAGTGTATAGAGCCCCGAGCTCTTCTAATAACCCAGATACAGATCTGCCCTTGCTCATTTCACCCCTACTCAAACCCAATACCAAATGTATCCTCTTAGGTGACATCAAGCTGGGATACAATGATCATTCCAACCTCAAAGCAACAGCCTTTCACAATGCATTTCTAGAAATGCAATTTAAACAAATTGTTAATGCTCCAACCCACTCAAAGGGACGAATCCTCGAGTGGCTTCTAACATTGAATACAACAGTTCTCCTTGAAGAAATCTTAGAATTGCTTTGGACTGATCACTTCCTCATCCGATTTAACATCATCACAATGAGGCATCTTATCCAGCAGCCATCCCTGCACCTCCCACCCTGATGAGAAACATGACGAAGCTCACCTCTGAAAATGTAACTCCACTGCTTAATAAGTTAATCAACAGCCAATCTCCAGCAGGTCCAAATCCTGATGAGCTCTCACTACATCTTGCTTGAAGTCAGCTATTGATGATATAGCCCCTCTCAGACCTAAACGACCCAAACAGAAGGGCAGCAATATATGGTTCAATGATGAACTTATTGAACTTAGAAATAGAAAAAGAGCACTTGAACATCTCTTATAGGCTTCTAAAGCCTATAAGAAGGAAATATACACCAGAAAGCAAACTCACTGAATCTGCGCATCTCCAGTACCACCTCCAATATCAAAGAACTAGTCGCCATTATCATAGTACTTGAAACACCTTTCCTCCCACCCAGTACAGCCATAGTAAGCAAAGCTTGGTGTACCACCATCCAAGACGCACTTGCCGCTAAAATAAAGGCCCTACAAAATAGAATTGACTCCCAAATGAAAATACTAGGAATTACCTCAGAGCGTGCCCGCTTCCATCCATGGATACGACAAGGAAACAACGCCGGAATTCCATTTCACCCCAGTGTCCCTAGACCAAGTACTAAAAACAATACGATGGGGGGGGTTTCCTGGATACATTGCGATTTGGTGTTTTTGAAAAAAGTTGATCTTCCACGCTGTTTGCGTTTTTAGTAATAAGTGCAGGTTTTATTAATCAGTTGTGGTGTGGGTTCATGGTACCAATTGTGGTCAGCCGACATGTGTTGTTGGCCAACAAGACGAGGATGCATCAGCGCCATGCTATTGTGAACTGGGGGCCCACCAGGAGCCCAGCTGTGATACACAGGACTGTCACATATCTGATACAGGACCCCACATGGGGCAAGTGAAAACTACTATTTGCCTTGATAAAGACCCACGGGTCGAAACACATGTCGGCTGACCACAATTGGGACCATGAGGCCACACCACAATTGATGAATAAAACCTGCACTTATCACTAAAAACGCAAACAGTGTGGAAAATCAACTTTTTTCAAAAACAACAAATCGCGAGGTATCCAGGAAAAGCCCCCTATCGTACCAATAAAGAGGTGTGGGCTTCACCTCAAAACACATCCTGTGACCTTGCACTAACAACAAGGGCATCACAATAATAGACAGAGCATAGCAAGGATGGTTCCAATCCTAGGGCCTGGTTTAATTTTTTACTAAAAACGAGAGCCTCTCTTAAACCATCCAACTGTAAAGGAGACAACTTACCTGCCAATCTAGTTAAGGACTGAGCCCCCTCCCTAGCACCCACAATTACTAATTTCGTTAACGCCTCTTTTGCCACTAATTATATCCCATCTAATATCAAAGAAGCTTGGGTTACCCCTCTCCTCAAGAAACCATCCATAGATCACGCCATCACCACCAACTATAGACCTATCACCACAGACCCTTTCCTACTCAAAATCATAGATAAAATTGCCTACACCCAAGTTCAATCTCACCTCGAAAATAACCAACTGCTAGGAGAAAGACAATCAGGTTTCCGCCCGTACACAACACCGAGACAACATTGCTAGATCTAATAAACCAGATGGAGGCGGTTAGGGATTCAGGGAAGTTATGCATCCTGCTACTACTTGACCTCTTGATTTAGTCGATCACAGCAAACTCTGTCTAACACTAGCGAACAATTTCCACTTCTCCAAGGAAGCCACTGCTTGGATTAAATCATTCCTCTCAGACCGCACTTTCAGGGTAGCCATAGGAGACGTTTCAGCAGACCCCATCCCGGTCCCGTTGGGAGTTCCTCAAGGTTCGTACCTATCACCAACGCTTTACAATGCATATACGAAATTACTTTTTTCAGCATTAGACGCAATGGGACTAATATACACCAACTTCGATGACGATACACACATACTTATCCCTATCTCAGGCAACCTCGAACAGGATACCATTCTTGTGAACAAAATGTATTCCATCATCCAAAACTGGATTGCGGCTAACAGCCTCTGCTTAAACGGAGAAAAAACAGAGATGCTGATAGTAGGCGCTAAAACAAGATTAGCCAAACTTCACCCACAATACACAGCCATAGCCATTGACGGCACCCCCATTCCCATCTCCAGCCAAGTAAAAATCTTAGGGGTTTACCTGGACTCCAGTCTCACTATGAGTAAACTTATCATTGCCCTCTCATCATCTACAGCATACACGGCCAAACTCATTGCGTTGATTCGACCCTTCCTTACAAAACAAAATTGCATCACTCTCGCCAGAGCCCTCATACTTGTCAAGATTGATTACTGTAACATTCTACTATTAGGTACCTCAAATAAAAACTTAAACAAGTTGCAACTACTTCAGAACAAAGCATTAAGAGCAGCGGTAGGTATAAAAAAAGGGAACACATATCTCAACACAGAAGAGAGGCACATTGGTTACCTATCCTAGCTAGGATACTCCACAAAACCCTTGCCCTCACACATAAATGTGTCACAAGCAACGCACCCAATTACCTCAATAAAATCATTAGCTGTAAAACCGCTACCAGAACTCTTAGATCCAATGCCAACACACACTTAAACTTCCAGAGATTCAAGAACTCTAGAACAGGCAATTCCAGCTTCCCCGTAGCAGTCCCCAGAATCTGGAACTCACTCCCAAACATTATTAGCAATGAGCCCTCATTAATCAAATTTAAGAAACTCCTCAAAACCTGGCTATTTAACAAATACTAATGCCACATCAGGCACATAGCAACACATCAGCTATCCACTGCCTAGCTCAGACAACTTGTGTATAATAACCCCTCCTCCTATTTACTCAACCACTGTAAGTATTGCACCCGTTGGAAATATTAAGTTTACGTGCCCATATATAATTTAAGAACAATCCACCTAGTAACAAAGCATGATATCCAAGTAACAAGCCTGCATCTAGACCTTTCACCTTGCAACAAAGTTATTCTTTGTCATGTTTTCCATTGTTGTATGTCACGCACATTACTATTTTCATTGGACTGTACCTGTAACTACTAAGTTCAAGGCCAAGTATAACTGTATAATTACGCCGTGATAGCCCAGGGTTTGGGCATACAACAAATGCAATAAATAAAATAAATAAAAAGAAATAGGTTTCCCTTCCTGTCATTTAATGAAACTTTATCAGTTCGATTTTAATTTCACCTCTCAAATGCTCTTAATGTTGCTACCATACTGGCCTTCGACAGAGCGGATTTTAAAGGTTTCCCATAGGATAGTGCAAGAAGAGACCAAACCCATATTGGCTGCCAGGAAAACCTCAATATTCACATCTAATGTCCCTGTAAATGCATCATCAAGCAACTAATGATGGGGTCAGTTTCGACAGGGGACAGATCAGGCGGTCTTTGCCCAGTTTAAGCTTAAGCATTATCGGGGAATGATCAGAAAGTGTGTGAGCTAGCATACAACTTCCCTTCAGCAAATGGAGTAGTGACGAAGAGATTAGCAAGTAATTAATTTGGGACATTATATTGGGTACTGCAGAATAAAACAAGTATTCCCTAGTCTGCGGGTATAGACACCTCCAAGCATCCACTAGTTGGAATTGTTCCATAATTTACCCGATTGCCTTGGCTGCGCTCAAAAGTGACCTATGGGAAGCTGTGAAACTGTCAAGTGATTTGTCAAGGATAATATTAAAGTCCCCACACCATATTATAGGGAGTTCGGCGGAGGAATCCAGGATGCAGGCCAACTGCCCGTAGAATGTGGGATTGTCTAAATTAGGACCACTTGTGTTTACAAAGAGAATGTCAGACACTGCCAGTATCCCTTGCATGACAACATACCTACCCACTGGGTCAGCAAAATATTTGGTATGGTGAAAAGTTAGAGCGGGGTGAATCAACATTGGCACTACCCATGCCTGTGAAGTCTATGTTGTGCAATACCTGGACCCACCCCACTTGGGAGCAAAGTGTGAGGTATTTTCAGCCCAAGACAAAAGGAAACTGTATTTGGCTATGCTGGGCCTAAAATGCAGAGCATTGAAAGCACGCATAGATGACTGCCAAGCTGAAAAGGGCAGCGTTTCATTTTCACCTGCTACATACCGGAATGCTGTTTTCAAAGAAAGAGAAATACACTTACTAAGTGGACCTTGCATGCAAATGTCAGAGTTAAAAAAACAGAGGCCTACTTTTCATTAAAGATGACGGTTGCATAAAGTGATCATTTGAAAACACAGAAATTGATATCATGGAAGTGTGAGAAACCTGAAGGTGTCTCACTCGCTAGTCCCCAGGGATCTGTCATCCAGGTGGCCAGGACATGGCCATTGCTTTTGGATACAGTTCCTGGGGTGGACTAGTGTGGGAGGATCACCTGGATGAGAGGCCTTCGGGGGTGGAAATGTGACACCGGACGGTGAGACACAGTATCCCCTTCCATGTAACACCTTTTCCCCATCCTATGGCGATTGGCGCTGTGGCACTGTCCTTGGCTCCTACAACAAAGCGCCATCCAAAAAAGCAACACATTCAGTGAGTCGGAGAGACTGTAATTGAAAGCCAGAAAGAATTACTTGAACTTCAGAATTGAACGCTGGGGAAATCAAGAAAATATACCATTCACAGAGTGGTCCGGCACTACGTTGGTAATCATTCAAAGGTCTTTGTTAGGTGTCCAACTGATGTTGAACTGTGAAAGAAATATTAAGGTCGAAGTGGTTATGCAACGGGTCTTGCTAAACCCTGTGCACATTCGAAAGACTTCTACAGTATAAAGTAAATTCAACTGGTCTGAGCCCGGCTGAAGGAGGCTACTTGAACCTTGTTTTGGTAAACGGATCAGAACCCGGAAGAGGGGGATCCAACGTTCAATGGATCTGAGCCGGCTGAAGAGGATCCAGGGTGAATACCCAAAGTGAATACTGTGAACTCTAAAGAGAACATTTGCATATCGTTTATGTTACAGCAGGCCCTCTGCGTCAAGAGACTGGTGAGAAGTAAAGAAGGTCTTGAGTTTTGTGGACTGTGAAACTGGAACTGTAGCCTCGTGCCGCAGAAGCTAGAGTGTGTGCTTTGCTCGAGTGAACCGCCTTGCGCAGTTCTGGAAACATGGAGAAGGGAGGCCAATGGCCCAAGAATCCTGATTTATCATTTGGTGAAGATTTATTTCTTTTCCATGAACAGCACCCCACACTATTTGTAACTTGTAGTAAGGATTGGCAATCATTTTCTTTTAGTATATGCCCTTTTTATGTTGACACAACCCCACTATGACTGCCTTCTTTATTATTTGATGGTCGTAGCTTGCTCCCATCTTTAGATTTAGGTTTAGAGACACCCCTGCAAAAGTTCAATAAACACCCTTGAACTGTGGTCAATGTGTCTGTCTTACTATTGCCACCATGTGTTCCTTACAGAGGTGATTGCATTTTGCAGCCTAAAATAATGGAGTCAAAATTTCCCTTGCCAGAGTAATGTGAACATATTGTGATAAAATAAATGGACATTGATGGCAAGACGCAATTATACTAATAATGAACACGAGACTTAATCTGTAATGTAATTGTGACATTCAAACACAATTTTCGATTTCCTTAGAAATTACTTCAGTTTCTATTCAGGACACTCAAGCAGTGACCAAGAAGGAATTTTATGGGTGCCTGCTCTCAAAGATAAGCAACAAGAAGACTTCTTAGCACTGGGAGAAGAAAGGTTGATGGGTTAATTGCAGGTCAACGGCAACAAAGGCAGCATATGCCCAGATCGTTTGCTCAGAAAGGAAATCAAAATTAAATGTGAAACTGAAGGACTGAGAAGCATGTGATTATTTTGCCATACATTTATAATAGGAATCACGTTTTGCCCATTAACTTTGGAACTGAGACACTTACAGAAATAGGACATGCATCATTGGGAAACATATAACAAGGCCGATCTGTCATTACAATTCAAACTTGGGAACCCATATTTACAACCTGAAATGTGATTATGGCTCCCCAGAAAATGTTACAGAACTGAGATTTGGGGAGGGAGTAGTTTAGTGAATCATGTATAATTTGGTGATCCTTACCTGTAGAACTTTTGAGTAGATTGTGAAAAACCCCTGTTCACACCTGCAACCTTGTGCCAAAACAGGAGTCACTTCATCGTTTGATTAAATGAATCTAAATATGATTACCATTTAAAATACAAAGTTTTGTCATGTAGGACATTTTGAGAAAAAACGGACATGTGTAAAAATGTAAATCCCAGTGGGTGTATTGATACTTCCCCTAATCTAAACCTCATAGCTCCAGAATCCTATGCACAGAGAGAGGCTAGGCCTTTGGGGGATGAGAGGACTGTAGGTCTTCAATCAAAATCAAGAACCAATTAGCTGGTATATGATCATTTTGACATGTTTGGCAGAGAGGAAACAGATTAATAAGGAGACACACAATGGAACTCAGGGAGAACTGCTTCGCAAATGAATGAGGAATGTTGCCTGATATCCTCTGGGTGGAAATGCTATCCAGGGAAGGGACACTATTTGACCAAAGAAGGCAGGAGAAGTGATGGAGAAGGGAGAATATCCATGACCGATGTTGGATTTTGACCAGATACCTGTCCTGTACCTGTAGATGGCCTGAGCTTGATGTCCTTCCCTAAGCACAAACCCAGAGATGATTATGTTAGTTAACTTGTCCAACCAACTCGTGAAACCAAACCTAGTCTTGTGGGGATCTGTTTGAGTTCATAAATTTCTATTAATGAGTGGGTGGCAGCGACCTCACAGTAGACCCTTAGCAATTTTATTAAACAATTTAATTAACTCACAAATAGCCAAATTGCATGTAGTAAATCAACAAAAATGCTTCCAGTGTGAATAAAAACTATAGCCTGTAAAGGAATTTGGAATTCCTTTTCTTTCGCCAACCCCAAAACTCCCTAAAGGAAGGAGCGCATAAAAACGAAATTCCCTACTGCTTCCTGATTACCCTGAACCCTGCATGAAGGCGGGCGAAAGAAGAAGCGTTCCATAAATCAAAAGCATTATCAAAAAACTGGTGTGTTGTCAAACCTGCCAGCAATTTCAAGTGTGCAGGAAAATTAAAGCTACAAAGCACTGCATGTGTGAAATTGCTTTTGAAAATAGCAAAATATTGCATTTGATTTCAAGATAGACTTCATCAAGGATTGCCAATGCTCATGATCTTGTAATGTTAAAGGTACTGTCTAATTTCAGGGTCGGCAAGTCTCTGCGAGAGGCTGAGTGCCTTGCGCGAGACACCATGCAGAGCATGGGCGTGGCTTGCATAGAGGCCATGGTAGGAGGCAGAACTCAGAAATTGAGGAAGAACAAGGACACATGTGGTAGTTACGAGGGATGGCCCGAAGGCAGTACTTTGCACGCCAACAAAAATAAGGCCAATCACAAAAGGTGTTTAGCAGAGGTGAGAGTTACACCCAGCTATGCTGGTTTCTTGCCCATGTAGACGAACAGAGAAGTGTAGATGACCTTCAGCACCGCTCCATATGTCACAATGTACCCGGTCTGGACAAAACCATATGCATGGGCAGCAGGGCTTCTGTTTACTATCACAGCATGTAGAGAGTAGAAAGGTACAGGCCTATTGACAATGGCTAGGGTGACCACATTAAAAAAAAGGGACATGCCATAGACATAGACGTAGGACTAAAGTAAACACAAATGAAACGTTAGTCCTAGTTCTATATTGCTGGCCTATTGCGGGGGGCGCGAGAGGGTGTGCTCACAGGCACACCCCTGTCATTGGAGGAGAGTGGTCGGGGAGGGGAAGGGTGAGGAAGAGTTGCACCAGGCCCGATTTCGGGAATTCGAAATCGGGTATGGCAAAAAACAGGACTGTAGCCACCCACCCTTGCAAACTCAGCACAGGGTTTATAAAATGAAAAAACTCCTGGGACCCTGCGACGGAGGACAATTTCACGGGACTGTCCCGGGAAAACCAGGATGTCTGGTCACCCTAACAATGGCAGCCGAGTGCATTAAAAAAGGCCAAGCTCATGGACCTGGGCTGAGACCCACATCACTGGGGACTGGGCCAGGAATGACCGGATACGCGGGGGAAGATCGGGACCCCGTCAACGACGGGACAGACCCGCCCACCAGCCTGCACGGAGAATCAGGAGGAACCGGGAGGAGATGCGGACCCCGAACAAGCTTAATGGAATGACTGACAAAGACAAGTCCTGGGGGAAACCCCCGGCGCCGGTGAAGAATGGATGCTGCACCGGTCATCCGCTGATCAAGGAACACTTAGAAATTCGGATCAGGAGGCACTGCACCCGGTTCGGAAGCGAGAAGTACAATAATCAGGAGCCCTCCTAACCAGCATGTCAAACTATTGGCGGAGGCCAGGACCCCGATTCGAGACACCCGTTACACGTCGAGTGCAGTAAGTCTCGAAGAAGTTAGAACAGTTGATTTCACTTTAGTTGATCTGGCGATCTGATTCTCGGTCACCAGATGAGTTTGGGCGACAGATACTTCACGTTGGGGAGGAGTATGGGGAGGGGGCAGGGAGGAAAGGAATGTTTCGTTGGTACACAAGGTAGTTATGTCACCCCGCCACCACCCATGACACCGCCACTCACTGCAGTCCGGAAACATGCACCCATGTCCCAGACGACTACTAAGCCTGGCACAACTCATGAGTCTAACATCCGCTGCACACACCACTTCAACCTGCATACACTAACTGCTACCAGGGACAATGCCTGAGCACACCATGGATGCACGAACGCAGAACACACTAAGATCCTGAAATTCCTTATGTGGAATGTAAACGGCATGGGATCAAGCATTAAACAACGCCTTATAGTCCAGTTTCTTAATAGGCGATCCCCCATGGCCCTACTTACCGAGACCCATCTGGCTGGCTCGACCTGCCAGTTCTTCTGCAGAACAAACTATCATCTGGCGTTCCATGCGGGGTATACTATGGGGTCACGGGGAACCCTCATCCTTCTGCATAAGCGACTCCCATTCGAGCTAACGTCAGTAGAACAAGATCCTAGCGGCCGGTTTGTGTTGGTGCAAGGCACATTAGGGGGTGAAACATTAGCCATATTAGTGATATACTCCCCACCTGGACTGGCGGAGGGACTTTTGAAAGAAGTGACCGCCCTGCTAGCACAGCACCAGCCAGACGTATGGATCCTAGGAGGAGATTTTAATGATGTGTTAAGTAACACCCTCGATCGAACCCATATCCGGAACCGTAACCCCAACATACCCACTAGGCTAGCGTCTTTTTCGTCTGCACTAGGCCTGTGTGATGTCTGAAGGGAGCTCCACCCTGCAGACCGAGGCTTCTCCTTCCATTAGGGCGCCCATGCGTCCTTGTCCAGAATAGACCATTTCTTTCTCCCAACACCTGCAATGCATAGAGTGATTTCTGCAGATCTGCTCCCCCGCGGCATTTCAGATCACTCTCCTCTGGAGATGACACTCCGCACTAACAGGCCCTTGCCACCCAAGACGTGGAGACTAAATAACTACTATCTAGGCATCCCTGAATTTGTAGAAGCTATCACGGGAAAATCTGATGAATACTTTGAAATGAATACAGACACGGTTGATGACCCGGTCACAATGTGGGAAGCACATAAACCGTCCTCAGAGAGGAAATGATCGCTTGGGTGACCAACAGGAAGGAACAACATAGGAGGGTGGTGGAAGCAGAGGGGGAGGTGGAAAGGTGGGAATCCAGATACTGGATGATGCCGCCCTGAGACACACTGCTCACTTCTAAAAGCCAGGGAGGGCCTCCACAACGCGGCATTAGGCAATGCAAAACAGGCGCACAGGGAATCTAGGATCAGGCTCTATGAATGTGGCGACAAAGCAGGCAAGCTACAGGCCTGGTTGGAGAAACGGGAGGAAGGGCACAGACACATCCGACAGATTGCCAACAATGCGGACAGCCCGGCCCAAAATGATTCGGACATAGCCGAAGCATTTGCCGAATTTTATGCCGGCCTGTACAAAGCTCCACTAACCCCAACAGATCCGTCCTTTCTGGACGAAATCATGCTCCCACAACTATCGGAGCAGCAAAGATCACACCTTGACAGAGCCCTAGAGGAAACCAAAATAGCAATGGCCATTGGCCAGTTGCAGTCCGGGAAGATGCCGGGACCCAATGGATTCCCATTCGAGACATGGAAGCGCCTGGGCAGTGACAAGATCGCAACGCCTCTTCACAAGCTATTCCTCGCAGCAAGAGAACAGGGCACTCTTCCTCCGGACCTCAGAAAGGCCAGCATCGTGGTAATTCCAAAACAGGGCAAACCCCCCCGAACTGTGCACTTCATATAGACCAATATCACTTATTAACAGTGAAGCCAAAGTTCTTGCCAAAGCACTAGCAAACAGGCTACAAGCGGTCATACACTACTTAGTCCACCCCGGCCAGGGTGGCTTCATGCCATAGAGGTCGACGAGAATGAACATATGCCGACTCCATCTATTATTGGAGCGGGCCCCAATCCTCGATGTACCACTCGCCCTTCTGGCTATTGATTTTGAAAAGGCGTTTGACTCAGTGATATGGGAAAGCCTGTGGGTGACGATGAGATGCATAGGAATTGGAGAGTCCTTTATTGGTTGAGTGCAGCTCCTATATGAGGCACCTCAGGCGGAGATTAGGGTGAATGGTTGGACCTCCATACCTTTTCCAATGGGCAGGGGCACTCAACAAGGTTGCCCGCTGTCCCCCCTCCTCTTCGCGTTAGCACTTGAACCCCTGGCTCAATGGCTCCGACAGGCCGCCACATGGTTTGGGTTCCGGTGGCCGGAGGGGCGAGAGGATAAGGTTTCCCTCTATTCCGACGACCTCCTACTCTACCTAAGTAACCTGAACCAAGCCTACCCGATAGTGGCTCGGATACTGGAATCTTTTGGGGATTTCAGTGGTCTAAAAGTGAACTGGGACAAAACAGTCCTTTTCCCAATCAAAGGAGGAGACCTGGCGGCCCCCCAGAGACACCTTGCCGGGTGGTGAGGGAGGGCTTCCGCTACCTGGACGTATGGATCTCTGGGGATCTCTCGACTTACTTCTCTGACAACCTGCATCCATTAACTGAGCGCTTTTCGGAAGACGTGAAACACTGGATGCTCCTCCCCCTCACGATAATGGGTGGAGCAGCCCTTTTCAAGATGCTGGCACTTCCACGATTTTTGTATGTGCTGCAGAACGCCTCACACATAATTCCAGTCCCAGAATTTGTCCGGGTGGAACGCCACCTTATGAAACTGATATGGAAGGGTGGGCAACCCCGAATCACACTGACAACACTACACATATACATATGGGAAGAGGGTATTGGGGGCCCACATCTCCAGTCTTACTACTGGGCTGCCCAATTAACAGTGGTCAACGACCTGTTACACAGGGATCACGAACTCCCGCACATCAGCGCGGATACAGCCATTACACAAGATACTCCACCACCCACTATACTTTACCAGAGCCTCACTAGACCTCCCCCAGAGACACTTTCTGCATATATCACAATGGTATTGAGGCAGGCACATACACACATTGGCTTGGGAAACAAAAATAACTTTAGCACAACCACTGTGGCGCAATGATATGCTTACCGAGGTGCGAAAACTTGCAATGTGGCTTAGGTGGGTGGAGGCAGGTATAACCACAGTCGAGGATGTAATAACCGAGGGCACCATCTCCCAGTTCGAAGTGCTGCAACAGAAGTTCGGACTCCCCGAGTACGAGCGCTATCACTATGTGCAGCTGTTGCATGCCTTCCGGGGCCACAGGTAGGCACTCATGGACGCATCAGAGTGTACCCCCCTGGAAGGCAACCTCTTTCCACAACATATCCCCACCAAAGTCACATCCACTATATATAAATCCATAAGTGCGTTTGAAACCCCGGAATTGGCCAGCCTCAAAACCAAATGGGAAAGAGACGTGGGTGTCATAGAGCCGGAGGACTGGGTTCAAGTACTCATGCACCCACAAGAGATTGCCATAGACTCTAAGATCCGGCTGGTCCAGCTCAAGATACTACATAGGGTCTACTACCTACGAACGGCCCTATTTGGCTGGGAACGGGCCCCGGACCTCAACTGCTTGAGATGCCGGGGGGAGGAGGGCAACTTTTATCACTCTGGGAATGCCCTCAGATACAAACTTTTTGGACGCAATGTTGCCAAAGACTGTCGCGAGTCCTGGGTCGGACGTTGGCACTGGAACTCGCGAAACGGCTACTGGGGGTCCCAGAAGAAAACAACACAAACAAATGGGAGACTATCTTCTTATCGACCGCAATGGGGCTGATAAAAAGGGACATCGCACAGAAGTGGGGAGCCCCGGAATGTCCGACTCTGGGCCAATGGTCTGCCGAAATGGACATCTGTGCAATTAAAGAACAAAGAATATATACGGCACAGGGGTCCCCAGCCAAAGCTGACAAGATCTGGGGGAAATGGGAAGAGAGTGTGGCCTGAGATTCAGCGCGGCATAGGTGAAAGGTGCGAAACACTCAGCAGTAGAATGGTGGGTCACGCAACTGCGAAACAAACACGAAGTGGCATAACTGATGCCCCAACAAACCGGAAAAGAGGTTGTAGGGGTGACGGGGCGGGAGGAAGGAGTGAATGTTTGTATATTATAATGTTGTGTTAATAAAACAATAAAATGTGTTTTTTTTAAAAAAAACTATACATTTTCAAAGCAATGTTCAGGGTTGACGAAGCTCCAGCAGTGATTTCTCCAACAGTTTAAGTACCGCAATTGTTAAACCAGTCTTTTCTGCGGATAATATTCCCTCCCACCAATTTTCTTCAGAGATGGAATCATAGGGGGAGGAGTAATCGACCACAAATTGTGCTTGTTGGTCCATAATTGCAGGACACACCAGTATTAGATGTTGCAGTGATTCCATGCTATCCTGGTTTTTACAGAACCGGTAGCTTGCATTTTTACGTTCGATCTGTTTTCTTTTAAACATAACTTCTCTTGTGGGTAAGATGTTCATTCTGCATCTCAAAAGTAAGTCATGGTAATGGGCTGAAGGATATTTTTGCAGGTACTTAGCGGGATGGTTTAACTGCATCACTTCCTATGTTAGATAGGTACAACCTTTGTTATTGTATCTCATCTCTAAGGTATTGATCCAGTCTTTTTGCTGGAGTGATTTCTTAACTTTACTTGGCTTTATCGTTAAGGTCTCTATTTCGATGTTATTTACCTCCAGAAATTTCTTAGAGCGATTTCCCAATGTATGAGATATTTATCTTTATCCTCCATACCGCTATTCAAAACCTTAAAAGGTACAGGCGGGGTATCTATTATACATTTCCAGTATAAGGAGATGATTTTCCACATTGTTATCGAAGTCAAAGATTGGAGTATAAGTTTGTGTCTGATCATATAACCTGGCAGACAATTAGGTAATCTTGAAACCTTTCTCCAGCAAAACCCTCACAGATTTCCCACATATTCCATGATAAGTTTAAGAGGGTCTCGGCACCATATGCCAACATGACCACCACCTTTTGTTTGTAAAGCGTTATGATGGGTATCATGGAGAATGTTCCACATCGATTATGTATCGCTCTTCCTTGGTTGGTGAGTTTAGTTCATTTTTCTCTAATCAATTGATAATGACCGAGCTCATTTATATTCTTGTTGATTCTGACTCCAAGGTAGATAATAGAGTCCACTTTATCTAGCTTTTGATTGTTTATAGACCAGTTAAAGGTTTCCTCTTTTTTTCTGCCAAGCGCTGAACTCATGATCAAAACCATTGACTTTTTTACATTTATCTTCATACCATTAAAATCAAGGTAGTCTTTGAAAGCATTACGATGTCTTTGCAGACCAATAGCCATCTGGTCTATAAAGACCAGATCGTCTGCGTATAATAGCCACGGGATCAATTCTTCATTTATTTTTGGTGGGAACGCTCTGATCATCTACTGAGATTTTTCCATGTCTGCCATGCAAAGGACAAACAACAACAGAGCCAAATATACATCCTTGTTTTATACCCTTATATGTGGATAACTTTCTAGACAGGGAGCCATCCCTTGTGAGACGAATCTGAATAGAGGTGTCGGTGTATAGTGCTTGAATTGCCTCAAGTAAATCCTCCGGCCAATTCCATTTACTCAACTTATCCCACAAGCGCTTCCGGCTGACTCTGTCGAATGCAGAGTCCATGAACCCTATGTAGATTTTTGTTTTAGTAGCAATTGCCCGCCGTTTTAGCAAATTCATAATAACAAGATTGAGTGATGTTCCTACTCCAGCTAAAAATGCTGTTTGCCTAGGGTCAAGGATTCCTGCCTGTACCGCCCAGATCTTCAGATCCCTCAATAATAAAGCGGCAAACTGTTTGCCGATTGAGTCTAATAAGGCGATGGGCTGGTAATTCTGCGGGTCCGCTCGATCGCCTTTTTTATGTATAAGGACTATTATAGCCTCCTTCCAGGATGATGATAAAGTTCTTGTACTAAGGATTTGTGTAAATAATAATAAGATCAGGTAACCCCAACTCTCCTTTTTAGTTTTCAGATCTTGATTAGAGATACCGTCCAGGCCAGCAGCCCTTGACATGCTAAGTTTTTGGATCATCCTCAGTATTTCGGTTCGATCAAATTTGATGTCCCAGCGGGTTAGATCACTCGTATTTTCTCCATTCATGTCTGTTGCAATCACACATTTTGAAGACAGACAGGGACTGTAGCTTGCCTTTTGTTGTCCAACTCTCCGGGGGTCAGACGCTTCTCCAAGCAGAGAGTTGCAGGTAGATCTATCTCCTCGGCTGGGGCCTCCCTCTGGAACAGCCTCCCTGCCTCTCTCACACTTGGGCAGAACCACCTCTGGTTCCGGAAACAACTCAAGACCTTCCTTTTTTGCTTCCGCTTTCTCTCTTCCTCTCCCCTGCTGATGCACCTGACTGCTCTGCGCACAGTTCACCTGGTCACACTCTGAACTCAGGCTCAGGCTCCTGCATGTCCAGTTGCCCTTGCACTGCCTCCGGGCTCCCCAGCACTCGAGGGTCTGTATCTGCAACCCTACAGTCCCTGCTTTCTACACTTATGAGTCACCCGCTGGCTGCACTTGAGAGTTAACTGCACTTCCCCTTTCACCTCCCCACTGACACTTCTCTTCCCTCTTACACGCACTTGCACAATCTGAATGACACAAGGCCTAGTAAGATCTATCTTTTGTCCTTCCTCGTTTCCTCCTCTTGTCTTGTCGTGCCTAGAAACACTTGTGCACAGGCTCATTATAAATTCCAGATCATATCACATCATGATGATAGTGCGCGATTGTGCATGCCCGCTTGGCACTGTACATATTGCACAAATTGTGTGAGGTACTCATGCAGCATCTGTCGGTGTGAGAAAAGCATGCAGTCCCTGCCAATGTTGCACCTTATCCATGAGATACACTTTTACTAGATTGCTATCAGACGTTATGAGTCCGACGATCAGACATGTGCAAACTGCTGCACTCTTTTCATCCAGCCAATCTACCCACGTGCCTCCATTTAATTGCCCAATCAGAACTGTGAAAGAGCACACTATTGATAATAAAGGCATCTTCATTCATAAGATAGCCTTGCAGCACCAGTCTTGGACAAGCACTTAAAAGAGGTGTTGCTACCACCCAACCTAAAGGTGCTCGTTTGGAAGGACGTAGCACACAGTGAATCTTTCTGGGGCTCAAATTGGGGACCAGGGTGTCCTGCATGGCTCGCTGCAGACGCTCCACCAATCGCCTGAGCAACCCCACTGGCCACTATACCCCTTCAGTGCGTTTGCTATGGCACAGAGTGTGACGGGAGTGTGTGTGCTCCATGCGGGCGTGTTGTAAAATAACAATCAGGTTCATTGCGCCACAAGGAATATCCCACATCGCCCCCTCCCAAGTCCAGAAGTGGCCGCCGGCTGTGCTGCATCTACCACTGTGCCACTCCTTCCATCGCGGACCCTCTTACACTCCTCCCCACACCAAATGCCAGACCACCCACTCCCTGCTAGCAAGATACCTGTCATGAACCTCAAGCATGCCGCCTTGCAGGTGGCACTGCCCATATCGAGCATGGAATCACATTGGCACTCAGCCTTACTCTGCATAAGTTAAGGCCATCTGCGCCATTTGTCCGAGCAGAGACTCTGATGAATGGGAATAAATGCGTAATAGCAGCCACCAAGAACCACAAACACACAACCCACTCAAGAAATCACCTACATCCACCCACTCAAGTATATCCTGCCACCACATTTACACTTCCACCCACATAAGGGCACCAAGCCATTCATCGCTCACTCGACAATCTCTTCAACTACACACCCCACTTTCAACGCAACCCTATCAACAATTGATGACTAATGGTTTCACGTGCCCACCCATGACAAATAAACCCACGCAAGCCCTCTCAATCTTTCCATCCACTGCGCCTGCATGCACTCACCGATCATCCGCTAGCCCATGGAGTCACTCATTCACTCCTTCATCCTTTCAACCTTCCATCCGTTCACCCAGCCACCCTTTCAATACACAGAAGCAGACACACTCACTCATCCATCCATCCATCCATCCATCCATCCATCCATCCATCCATCCATCCATCCATCCATCCAGCAAGCCACTCGAAAGAAAGAAGCAGACACACATTATTTAATCCATCCATACACCCATCTGTCCATCAGTCCATCCACTATATTGATCTCTCTCTCTCTCTCTCTCTCGCACACACACACACACAACACACACTCACCCTTCAATAATCAAGCAGCTCCACTTGTCAAGAAAAGTCCCATTTTCTTTGCAACAGATGTTTAAAGGCCACTGATTACCTTAATGAAATCACTCCTCCAAACCCCATGTTACACCTGTGGACAGGTGAGAAGTGAAGCATTCTTGCTGTCTCTTCCGACATCGCAGCCCGCCTCCCATTACCTCGCATTGGGACAGCAGCCTGCGGCTAAAGCCAAAAGGTTTGCCTTTTCCAATGCTTATTATCTTTTGGCATAGGGCCTGTTTTGCCAACAAGTTTTGCAGCCTTGGTGGTGCCTGCTCAAGGCTTAGGCAGTTAATTTACTTGACAAAAGGGAAATCACTGCATCCTCCCTGCCTCCGGTCTCCAGTCCCAGGTGAAAGCAATTTCTACCTCATGCCCCGCCTTCATTTATGTTCACACCTATCTCTGTAGCATGCATTGCCTAAGTCTTGGATAAACCACTGCTAACGCTGCAAAACACTTGTTGGCAAAATAGGCAGTACAAGAAAACATTAAAAGTGGTATTGCGCAAGCACCCATGTGTGGGCTTCCTTCTTTCAACCTGCTAAGAAGCTTGAGGGTTTTTTACGTTCCCAGAAGCACAGATTCTTCACACGCATAATGATGGTAAACCATATAGTCCTAGGAAGCTAGAAATCATCCATCTCCACACAGCTCATCATAAATGGTGAATTAAGTGTTTCACTTCAACACATGGTGTGCGTAGTAAAGACATGTACAGGGTGTCCGGTCAAATGGTTGAAAATAAAAGATCGAATGACCATTTGATCGAAAGTCAAATGGTCAGAAAAAAAATGGTCGAATTTTTGTATTTATTTATTTATTTATTTATTTATTTTTATTTTTGATTTAATTGTATGACAATTTTTACAAAAAAAAGAAAATTAATAGTTTGCAGAAAGCCTATCTGCAAACTTCCTTTAAAACAGTTCCTTATTTTATCTTTAGCTTATTCTTATTCTTTATTCTTTGACTCTAAGTCCCGGCATATAGGGCAGAGAGTAGAGTTGGCCTACAGAGGGTTTGTATTCCTTTCTTTCCACAGTCGTCTTCACAAAGCTCGTTTCATCTACTAAAGGTTCAGAGATTTAAGAAACTGAGTTACTCCTATGACACAGCGGGTGTTATTCCAGTTGGTCAGCAGTGTCCACAGATTTTCTTCATCTAGAGTTGAATAGTGTTTCAGTGGGTCCATAAGAAACCGAACCCTTTCAGTTTCTAGGCTGGAACATTCCATTATCAAATGTTTTGTGCTTTCAATATTGTCCTTTGAATGACAGAAGC
This sequence comes from Ambystoma mexicanum, assembly GCF_040938575.1. Taxonomy (NCBI): domain Eukaryota; kingdom Metazoa; phylum Chordata; class Amphibia; order Caudata; family Ambystomatidae; genus Ambystoma; species Ambystoma mexicanum. The sequence goes on along the minus strand of NC_090928.1, from coordinate 647,496,049 downwards.
GGCAGGTGTTTAATGGCGCTTGTTTGCGGATTGCCAGGATCTCGTTGGTTTTTAGCTGATTTAGTTTGAATCTTAGGAACAAACGACTAAGGCTCTTATCTGGAAACCTGTGAAAGTAACCACGGGTGGCGTTGAGCTTCATTGGTGCAGTTGGTAAATTAGCTGTAAGAGAATACGTGTAGGCCACTTCTTGTGTGTGGATCCAGTCTGCTTCAAACAGTTTTTTCGACACTCTATTTGGATTTTGAATAAGTGTCTCAACAGACAGATCCAGTTCTTCCAAGATCTTCAAATTAGTTTGTTCCCATTTTACAAGCATCCAATTATCACCCTCAGAAAGTTCTTTGCGTGTGAGATCCAACACACACGCTTCTGGGTTGTTGATTACCTTACGGTATAACATCAAAGTTGCTCTCAATTTTGTTGCCAACAATGACGATATACAGAGTTCCCTTCTTATTAGTGCAATTGGTGTAGATGGGGCTATTTAGTTATATATATTTTTTAGTTTTGTTTGGTAAAAAAAAAATTAATATAGAAAAAGGGGGGTTGGGGGGAACCCCCCCATAATTCTTTTTTTTTTTTAACAAAAACCACCATTTTTTCGACCATTTGACTCTCGATCAAATGGCATTCGATCATTTGGTTTTCGACCAAATGACCTACAACCCATATACACACCAGATTCAGTCTCTCCTCCTTGAACCCTGTGGCTGAATGTCTCCAGGGATGGCTATATTTAGTCTCTCTTCCTTGAACGGTGTGGCTGAATGTCTCTTCATAGAAACCTGTGGCTGAATGTCTCCAGGAATGTCCAGTTTTAGTCTCTCTTCCTTGAAACGTGTGGCTGAATGTCTCCAGGGATGGCCATATTTAGTCTCTCTTCCTTGAACCGTGTGGCTGAATGTCTCTTCATAGAAACCTGTGGCTGAATGTCTCCAGGGATGGCAAAGGTTCATTCTCCCTTCCTTGAAACGTGTGGCTGAATGTCTCCAGGGATGGCCAGGTTCAGTTTTTCTTCCTTGGAACGTGTGGCTGAATGTCTCCAGGGATGGCCAGGTTCAGTTTTTCTTCCTTGGAACATGTGGCGGAATGTTTCCAGGGATGGCCAGATTGAGTCTCTCTTCCTTGAAACGTGTGGCTGAATGTCCCCAGGTGTGACCAGGTTCAGTCTCTCGTCCTTGAAACGTGTGGCTAATTTCTCAAGGGATGGCAAAGGTTCAGTCACTCTTCCTTGAAACGTGTGGCTGAATGTCTCCAGGGATGGCCAGATTCAATCTCTCTTCCTTGAAACGTGTGGCTGAATGTCTCTTCATAGAAACCTGTGGCTGAATGTCTCCAGGGATGGCCAGATTGAGTCTCTCTTCCTTGAAACATGTGGCTGAATGTCTCTTCATAGAAACCTGTGGCTGAATGTCTCCAGGGATGGCAAAGGTTCAGCCTCTCTTCCTTGAAACGTGTGGCTGAATGTCTCCAGAGATGGCCAGATTGAGTCTCTCTTCCTTGAAATGTGTGGCTGAATGTCCCCAGGCGTGACCAGGTTTAGTCTCTCGTCCTTGAAACGTGTGGCTGATTTCTCAAGGAATGGCAAAGTTTCAGTCGCTCTTCCTTGAAACGTGTGGCCGTATGTCTCCAGGGATGGCCAGATTCAATCTCTCTTCCTTGAAACGTGTGGCTGAATGTCTCTTCATAGAAACCTGTGGCTGAATGTCTCCAGGGATGGGAAAGGTTCAGTCTCTCTTCCTTGAAATGTGTGGCTGAATGTCTCCAGGGATGGGCAAGTTCAGTTTTTTTTCCTTGGAACGTGTGGCTGAATGTCTCCAGGGATGTCCAGGTTTAGTCTCACTTCCATAAAACGTGTGGCTTATTGTCTCCAGGGATGGCCAGGTTCAGTCTCTGCTCCTTGGAACGTGTGGATGAATGTCTCCAGGGATGGCCAGATTGAGTCTCTCTTCCCTGAAACGTGTGGCTGAATGTCCCCAGGCGTGACCAGGTTCAGTCTCTCGTCCTTGAAACGTGTGGCTAATTTCTCAAGGGATGGCAAAGGTTCAGTTGCTCTTCCTTGAAACGTGTGGCTGAATGTCTCCAGGGATGGCCAGTTTCAATCTCTGTTCCTTGAAACGTGTGGCTGAATGTCTCTTCCTAGAAACCTGTGGCTGAATGTCTCCAGGGATGGCCAGATTAAGTCTTTCTTCCTCGAAACATGTGGCTGAATGTCTCTTCCTTGAAACATGTGGCTGAATGTCTCCCGGGATGGCCAGATTCAGCATTTCATCCTTGAAACGTGTGGCTGAATGTCTGTTCCTTGAAACATGTGGCTGAATGTCTCCGGCGATGGCCAGATTCAGTGTCTCATCCTTGAAACATGTGGCTGAATGTCTCCAGGGATGGTCCTTCAGACGACATCACCCAAGCTTGGCTGCACAGTTGCTCCTGATACCTGTTCCCTATACAGATCTGTCTTGTTCGCTTTCAGGCTCTGCTAATGGATTTAATGACCATTTGATTAGCATTATTAATGGTTCACATCGCATTCCGCGCTACAATGCTTTTATTGTCTACTTTGAACAATAGATGTGGTTAATATGTGCTCAGACGTGAATCTCGATGACACATTTAATGAAAAGAAGGACCAACATGGCTGCTTTCATTACATAAAGATTTGAATAAGACGAAAATGTGTGCTTTGGCAAGGAAGCATAATGAAGGAGGCAGGTACATGTATGCTTAACGTGGTATGCCAATTTTGGAAGATTTATGCAGTACCTTAGAACAGCATATTTGCATAATACATTTGCTAAGGGATTTTATTAAATCATGAAGACACAGCATTCCAGGCTGCATTTCTAATTCTGATGACGATGTACTCATGCTTTGGCGGTGTGCCCAGACATATTGCCACCATCCGGGCAGCCCAACAGATGGATGGCAGAAGAATAGCAGATGCCGCTGCCTGGGCCAGGTTTTCTGGAAGTAAGAAGACTCTGCTGCTGAAACGAGGAACACTTGCACAACCCAAGACTGCTCCTCGACTTTAGCAAGAGGTTACGGAAAGGGCATTACAAATCAGGCTGCTTTCATTGCTTGGGATTATATGAGTGCTGTCTACCCGTGGAGCCCCTCCCTGCCAGTCCTGATATACTAAGAGCCATGATGCGATGTTTGGTTGCCACATAATGTCAGCATGTGTCAGTATACTTTGAATGTCCTCAATGATTGGCAACATTTATGAAACCAAGCATTGGTAGTGTAGTACCTTTCCCTGCCTCCCCCACACAGCAGACCCTGGCACTGATGTCAATCCGCTCAGCCCCGCCCCCGGGACAAGGCACCGCCTCATTCATCACTCATCATGCAATGGGTGACACCACCACCAGCACTTCTTCACTTAGCCATGTGACCCACCTCTTCCCTGGGATCAGTGGCAGGTCAAATTCCAAGCATATCTAGAAGTAAGAAATGGTTTTAATCGACAATCTTCACCTCTCCCCAAACCCTGAGGCACAGAAAAGCCACGTTGTGTGCTTACAGCACCATCTTAGCAGACGGACTGCTCAGTGTTCACCGACACATTTCTAGAAGTGCAGGCTTGGCTAGCAGGAAGATTTGGTAAAATTCCCAACATTGTTCTAGAATTTCAAAAATGCTACACCAGGCTGACATCTCCATCGGAATCCATTGATGGCTTTGTAACTGCATTGAAAGAATTTGCCAGCATGTGTGCCTTTGGAAATGTGGATTAACTAATTTCAGACCAGCAATCAGGGCTCAAGTCGTGGGTACACGCGGGTGGACAGGGTCCCCTCACTTTTTTCTGAGGGCACCTTGACATGCTAATTTCTGGTGACATCACATTCAGCTGGTATGTTAATGAGTCCCCCATTTTTTTTAGGACTTGACCACTGCCAGTAATTGGATACTTTTATGATTCCAAGATGTAAGAAGCTTTATGAATGAGTCAGGATAGCACTCCAGAACAAGCAGTTATCATTGCCAAGACAGTAGAACACTCGATTCATTCAATGAAGAAAGCTAAATACGCGCAAGCTAAGGAATACGTTTGCACACTACGCCAATGTCGCACCGAACAGGACACAACATGTCAAGAACAAAATACCAATAAAGATGGGGCTTGCAGATGTTTTTTGAAATACCAGATTTAGAGGCACAGGGTCTCATGGCGAGTTTTCTGCTTCGGAAATGAGGATAAGCTTACCGGCACCCTTGTTTCCAGACCGGCAACCTATGGGTTTGCCTACCGGTGCTGCTGTGCCGGACAGGTTTGACCCTGCTGGGCACAGCCGCCACAGTAGGCAAAGCTGCCATGGCAGCACCACCACTGTTCACAATGGTGCCGGTGCTTCCATGTCCCCACTCCCATAGTCCTATTGGACTCTATGGGAATGGGGATTAACAAAATTACCGGTGCCTGACTTCCCAGCTGCCGGACTTGTAATAACACGGTGGCACCGGGAAGTCAGGTGCAAGTAATTTTTTACGGGTCCGACAGCAACCCACCGGTAGCAACAGCAGAGTTACCGCCGGACCCATAATGAGGCCCACAGTGCGAGAATGAATTGAAACCACAGAGCTAGAGGCAGAACATACATGGAACGCAGCAAGTTAGGGCACTTCACATCCATGTAAAACTTAAGATATCACCACACACTAGCCTCCTTGAAAGAAGATTCATATGTTAACGAAACAAGTGATCAAATGAGTTGGTACTGTGTGTGAATGACACAATCAATTCTCGTCGCACACCATATTAAAACATTAACAATGATGGCAGAACCATTACATTATTAACTGACTTGGGGTCAGGTTACATCATCATTCCTCACAACAAGGACTTCTCAATTTTTCCAGAGTGCTAGTATCTAAATTCACCTGGCATTTCCCCAGGTGCATATGGCAGTCACACAATCAAACTACTAGGCCATAGAAGAAACACTCTACTCTTCAAAGACTGCTCTTCAATCATAAAGGTGCATGTATCATTCAAAGGCCCAGCAGTATAGTCCTGGGTTGGGATAATCAAAGACTCGTCGAGATTAAACTAGATCCCTGCTGGGAGGAGCCAGCATTCTCTGTTCAACAGTTGTCAGTTTCAGTTCATCTCCGACACCAGGCCACCATCTTTCGTCCAGTCAGGAAGAGATCCGCTCCAGTAGGGACAGAGACAGTAGGAAATGCATTAAAGCAAAGGGAAGTGGTGATGTTTTACCTTTCCCCGTCTCCCCGTGCAGTGCCCCCTGCTGTTGACATCATCCCTGTCTACCCGCAACTGGTGGGTGGGGTGCTGGTGATGTAAGGTGCTGCAACACGCCCATGAATACCAGTTCTTCACCAAATTAAGCTGAGTATCTGGGCGTTCCTACATCCAGAGAGGGGCCTAGCGACCATTACCAAAGGCTGATGTCACGTGACAAGGACCTGGAAACAAACAACATCTGCGCAACCCAGAAGAGCCAGAATGCAATGTTTGTTGCCCCAAAATGCCACCAAATGTCAATTCATTTCTCATCAAATATCATGGGGCATGGGTTGGGATTTCGAATACGTCTGTGGACTCTCAAGATGGGGCAACTCTGGCACAGTTTACCAAATGGGACAAGAAGACGTTTGCTCAAACCTCCATCCAGCGGCATTTTACCACCGCAAACGGATGCGACACAGTGATGGCAGTGCAGAGGGACAGGCACTAGAAGGGGGCAACGTTTGTTTTAATTTTATTGTGGCACGGTTTATAATTGAAACCTTTCACAAAAGCCAACAGTATATACAGTCAGATCAAAATCTGACTAGTAAATGTTAAAATGTATCATCATGTCGTGATTGTCGATAAGACTTAAATTCTAATATTGTCTATCGTTATTATAAAAAAAAGATCATATCAATTTTAGCATGTAACATACTCTTTGCCAAAATGCCAACCAGAATAAGGTGCTTAGGATCTAAGATCCAAATATTACATGATAGCTACACTCTAAAAACAGCTACAGTCCTTTTAAAGCGCTCTGTGCCAAGGTGCAAGCCCATTGAAATGCCTAGGTAGGAATATAAAAGGGTACGTTTCCCCAGGCATCCCTCCAAATAATTGCATCACATATAGGGAGCCTCATATCGTTTCTGAACTTTAGAGGACACTGTAACGCTGTAACGCCCATAGATCTCCTGCAGCTGTAAAAGAGGTAGCCAAGTGGGTAAATGTACCCTTCCGGATTCCATATACCAGAAGAGGAAGAGGAGTGGACAGGATGTGGCGGACTAATGGTGAGGTGTGAAGAGAGGCTCCTAGGAGAGGAAAGGGGTGCGGGCTGCAGCTGGTAAAGGGGGAGTGGTGCTGGAGGGGAGGAGGTGAAGATGTATAGTGGGGGCTGTCAGGGCATGAATCAGAGGAAAAGAAAGGCAGTAGAAGGGGCGAGGATGGGGAGGAAGAAAGGCTGGGGCATAAAGAGGGACACATGGAACTACCCCTCCAAAAAATACACAAGACAAAAAACAAATGAGAGTGGGAGAGACGAGCAGCAGTCAGGGGGCAGGCCATAGTCTGGGAAATATGCTGCACGGGGGCAATGGGCACATTTCTGAAAGTGTACTGGGTGAAGCTGCGAATGTGCAGCTGGAAAAAGGGAAGCTGGGCAATCTACCTAGATCCATATCTGCTGCTTACTCTATGCACATGCTCTATGTGTAGAGATCAAGTATTTCCCCTGAGTAAGTGCTGCACATTGAGATGGAGGGGGGCACCCAATCTAGCCACCATATAGAGCATGTGCAATGCTAAGCATTTTGGCAGTAGACATAAGAAGTAGAGGGAACGAGAAAGAAGAGACTCAGCTGAAGATAAAACCTCAAACCCATTTCAAGATATGTTTATGGAGGTATTTGGGTGAAGCAAACAACACATTCAGACTATGCTGGAACGAAGTGTCAGAGGAGCGGAGATGGGAAAAATAGAACCTCTGGGTTTTAGCCAAGTGACTTATCAGTTAATCACACAGCCAGCCATCCGGAGACGAAAGGGGATCCAGTTACGAATGAGCTCAATCCCACATAATAGTGGATGACTTTGAGCCTAAACTAACAATCACTGGGAGTGAGAACGTCATGGAGTAGAGAGCCCTTTCAAGGTGAAGCTACCGCACAAGTCATTGGGCCTCGCTATACGTTTGCCGGCGTGGAAATAATGTGCTGGTAATAATGTTTATAGGCACGTTTCCACCAGAAAATGACAAGTTTGCCAGTGGGGTGCCTGATTTACCTCTAGCCAAGAGCTGGAGGTAAGTCAGGCACCCCACTGGCAAGAAACAGCTGGTATTACTGGCCCCGGTATTACTGGTGCTGGTAATACCGGCAATCCATACATGGGGCCTCATTACACAGTAGGTGGTAGGGGGTTAATGGGGCCGGTAGAGCTGTGGTGGAGCCCCACAATACTTAACTGACAGATTCTCCAGAATAACATCTTCCAGACTAACAAACTTAGCAAATACTAACCACCTTCAGGTACCCCGATTCAAACTCTCTATTATTGGAGGCTCTAGCTTCCCTGTCAAAGCAGCCCAATTGTGGAACGAGTTACCTACCTCACTGAGAATGGAACAATCCTTCACTAAATTCAGACAAAATCTGATCAGTTGGCTAATAGAGACAAACGACAAATGAATGCACAAATCTGTTCTTATTGTATATACTTCTGATCTTGCCTACAATTGTTAAGCCTATGTCTATACTGTTAACGTAGACTCCTTTACTGTCCAATCCTGCTCAATATTGACATTCTATAACTTGTAACTTTGCACTAAGCTGTACGTTTTCTTATGCTCTTGCGCCCTCATTCCCTCGGATCTGGTGCGCACAATAAATACTAAACAAACAAACAAGCAAAACCCCCTTCCGCCTCATTACGAGGTCTCCTCGCGGGACTCTCTAAGGACGCCTGGACCCTCTAATCGCTCCCCAGAGCTTTGTACAATAAACATGCTTTATGTACAATCATGTACTCACGTTTTAAGTGGTGGGCCTTTTTGGGTTAAGGTGATTGAAGGCACATCACCACATTTGGTGAGCCAGGGTAAGTGCCTAGGCATTCTGAGATGTTGGGGGTCTTCTTCCCACACCTATCAGCTGCGGCACCTCAACACGGGGAACAGTCTTTGGTGCACAGTGAAAAAGAGGTCTGCGGACATCATTTCAGTTAATGGTCTGTCTCCTCCTCAGAGACATGGTGCTGTGGCCTAGCTGCACAGGAAAACCTGACAAAGCACCACATCGGAGCACCTCGGGTTCACATGAGTGCACATTTGGGGGTGTAAAGCAAGGGGCAAATAGGGGTGAAAAGGAGTTGTTTCTTTGAATTAAGGGTTTTTTGGTAAGGGTAGACTTGAAGTGTGGGTGTGAAATGAGTTGAGGTTGTGGGGACTGGAAAAGAGGATGTTTTTGATAGAGTGGTTGAACTGTTCTGTGTTGTAAGTCCCCTGTATATATTTATTATGTAGTTTGTTATTTTAGAAGTGAGAGGGGGTACCTTACCCTGCACACCCAGTGTGAGACTGCTCCAGATACCCTTTAATTTGTTTGTTGGTTGGCTGGATCCTCACCTTGACATTATTTTATTTATTGATTTTATTAATTGCTTATTGTTTAATAAAACCTTTCCAATATCAAACAATCAAAAGCATCAACAAATATATATCTAACTTAATTTAATTTGCAATAGACAAATCAGTTCAATTTGTGGAGTAAAACAGATGAATTCATTTTAGTGAAATAGAGTAGTGATGAATTTTTGAACTGCAGCAATGTCTAACGAAGGCTTGTTGCTGTGAAGAATTCTTGCCCAAAAACATTCAGTGTTTAAAAAACGGTCATCATATACATATCGACTAAAATTATTATGACGAGATTCAGCCAACGCATTACATTCAATTACAAGGTGGTGAATTGTTTCCACGTGCAGAGCAGAATATCTACAGACACCCTTCAAACGTGGAATACCTTGTCTAGCTCCTGGCACTTCCTTAGTAGGGAGGAGATTCAGTTTGAAGCATAACATATTAAATCTGTGCTTTCTGGAGGGGTACTTTAGAAGATAAAATAGCAATATATTTAAAGCTCTTGATCCAATCAAGTTTTAAGATATGCTTTTTACAGTTGAATGTAGGGACCATTTGTCCTGGAAGTCCAGGTTGTATCCTCCCAGGATCTTCAAAGAGTCCTGAGTCCACTCATTTAGGGCTTTACAAGCATTTGTAAACAATACAGTACGTAGTTCGTACAAAAGACAATTTTCAGTAGGGAACATGATTGCTTTCATTAGTTGCAATCTCCTCCAATGGACTCGGGCTTATAAAGAGATCAAGCCCAATTTATGTCGGAGAGTTGTAAAAGGGGTTCCCTTTGGGAGCAAAAAAAGCCTTTGCCATAGCAGCAATTCCAATATTTGCCATCGACTCGTTCGGAGACCAGTTTCGGTTCCATACATAGTTTTTTGATGGTAGTATTTCCGTACAGAAAGGGCCAAAAATCTCCCGTATATTTTATCAAAAGCTAGTAGTTCAGACAAAATTAATCTTGTTTTATTTTTCATAATTTCTAAATCAGTTCAAATTGATATTTTTCCAGAAATAACAACGCCTAAATGTTTCAAATTTGAAACCACTTCCAAACGGATGTGATTTATAGCACCCCAGATCAAGAAGTCTTTGGCAAAGTATAGAATGGTTTACCCAGTCGAAAGCTTGCGAAATGTCTAAAAAAGCACAGTATAACACCTTCTTCTCTAAAATAGTCTGTGTTTGTAACAAATTAATTGCAAAACAGTTGTGTGATGTATTTAGACCAGGTCTAAAACCGGATTGATATTTCACATTACAGCTATTTTCCAAGGCCCAGGACTACAATTCTTTCAAGATTAATGCCCCAATTAGTTTACTCGATGCATGCAACAGCAAGATAGGGCGATGATTGAATTAATCTTTTGCCCTTCTTGCATATGACAACTATAAAGGCTTTCTTCCACGATGAGGGCAATTTGTGAGATGTCAAAATGTCCTGGAATAAAACAATCAGAAAGGTGGACCAGAGGTTGGTGTTTGATTTTAAAGTGATATTCGCCAAGCCATCTGGCCTGAGAGCATTCACGGCTTTACTCTTTATAATTAAGCTTTTAATATCTGCTAAATCTGCCTCCAAATACTCCGACCAGCATGTGTCATACTCAGGATTCCCTATGAGTGGATTATTTTCACCATAGAGTTCAGAGAAGTGAGTCTCCCAATTTTCAGCTTTAATCAGTTGTAACTGAAGTGAACGTTGACATAAGGGCTCCTTAACTAAACTCCAAAAAGAACATGCATCTTTGTGGAAAATCGAGCCAAGCATAGCTTCCGCATCAGCAATGTAGTTGAAATGTATTTGAAACGATGTCCCTTAACCCAGTTCTTATAGTTCTTTTTAAAGCCTTTGCCAGCTCATTATATTTATCCAGAAATTTTCAAGGAGATCTCAGAGTTCTGTTCGGGGATCGCTTCTTCTCCGAAAGTTGTTTGTCATGCTTATGGTCATGCATAACTCTCTTCTCAGATATCTGAGACCCTCGCTTTTTTACAAACATATAGGTTACGAAGAGCACCACTTTATCATATGTTGAAGAATTCAGCAGTAAACTATCCTCATGAGCCCCCATATACAGAACACATTAATTAAAACGTAATGCAATGCCAGGTTTCCAGACTAGTGAATGGTTTCTTAAATTAACATCAACCGCAATTGCAGTGTCAGATTCCTCAAAAGGTAGAATGTTCAATGCCAATGCAAATGCTATCAAACTATGGTCGCTCGAGTTCATGTTAACCACTTTCAAGTCTGAGCATTTCAAATACAAATCCAAGGTTGACTTTAGAGGGCCATTCTTCCATGTATATTGTGGAGGGATGTAATGCACGAGGTTTCCATTCACCAAAATTAAGTCCCAGGCTTTTAGTTCATTTCTAATCTGTTTGCCTCTTTGCCTTGACTGATTTGATGTACCAACCCTATTTGGTTTCCCATACCATTGAGGATCCAAATGTTCGCTATTAAAATCTCCTAAAATAATCACATCGATAACAGCTACTTCCAGTGCTTGTGATATCAGGGCAGACGGGGCTTTCAAAAAGCTTTCAATATCTCCAGTTTTTGGATTATTATAATAAACATTAAATACATGAACAGAAAACAGAACCTGCAAAAGAAGCGGAGGAAAGCTGCTTGACCAGTTGGGTGTCCTTCCGACCATTTTCAATCTTATGCATTGTAAGACCCACCCCATTCTTTAAAATACATACAAGACCTCCCAGTGGGTGGCCTCGCAAACCTTGGGTTGCCTCTACATTGAGAACCATTTACCCAATTATAATTGGAAAAGTTGTTAGCCAAGTCTCCTGGAGGCAAAGTAAAGTGTAAGCTAGTAAACATTTACAATCTGTCGCCAAGCAATTATGGCTTGTACAGTTCCAAGAGGCCATATGTAGGGAATCTGCTTAGCTAGACCTAAATGACTCCGAACCTCCTCCATGCAAGGCTGATAGAATAGAGTTCCAATTGTATGCTAACGATGTTGGAATCTGGTCAAACGCTTTTCGTGTACCCTCCATTAAGTTACAGAATTGGGTACCAATGTGCCTGTCATTGATGGATCGGGGCAGATTATAACTGACCCTCCCTCTGGCACTATTTTTTCTTCTATTTCTAGAGGCTGCACCACATCATATCCCAACGACAGCAAGGACTCAATCTCAGAAATAAACAGAGACCTGATCATACGGGAATACAAATATAATTTAACCGTATCTAGTCTGTCCTCAGTGACAAACTCAACCTGTGTTATATCTTTAGAAGATAGCAAACAGAGATTGTATATCTCTGAGAACACAGCCATGATATGGGTGCAATTTAAAGGATAGGATTCTACATTCACAAAGTCCTGTTTCAAGATCAGAATATGGTCCTCTGTAAAATTATCATTTTGCACAGTTTTTTCCAACCTTGTCCCCTAATTCTGTATTAGTGTCACAAGTCTGATTATTGCAGACACTTTATCCTCCACTTGCATAGGGCGTAGTTTCGAGGTAAAAGGCAATTTGGAGGGTGGATCCTCGGGCATAACTGAGGCTAGGTCACCCAGACCCTTCCTTTTTTATTCCAGAGTACAGAAAGCCAACTCAACAGTTGGGGGCCGTCCCCTCTTCAGCTGGCACAACCAAAGGTCGCTCTGTAGATGTTGATCTGTAAGTGGCCTGTTGTAAATTTAGGGCTTTGATGTCAATTCTATTAGCACCTACATTTTGATTTGTTGTTGTGGGTTTCGTGGAATTGGTTGAGGCCATACCGCGAGGCAAGAAGGTAGGGGCCAGGTGTAATCATTTGAAATGTGGCAGGGCTTTAGAGCAAGGGGCTGGGATGTGTGGCGAGAAATTCTCATGGGGTCCACCAAGGCCCTTACCAACATGGTTAGGGGTGAAGTATTACCCGGCGATAGCCCACTTACATAGGCTGGTTCCCAGATACTTTCCATCTCAGAATAGACTGAAAGGATGCTCATGTCCTGGACTTCACCAGTCTCTGATCTTGGTTTAAAGAATGTATCAAATGGTCCTCCATTCCCAGACTTCCGAGGTTTCTCAAGATTTGAATGCTTCTGCTGTGACTTCTTCAGACAAGATTTTTGGAGCTCAATCCTCATTGAATGTTCAACAGGTGTGCCAACCCCTACCACAAAAGTGGACATTGTTTTCTCCAGAGTCAAATCTTCGGGGGTCGGAGATAGACAGTTTTCACAGCAAAGATTACTCATGATTTGGCGAGAACCGCTTGATCTTTGTTTCAGGGAATTTTTCGTATTTTTAGACTTTTTCTCAGCGTAATATATCCTTGTAACTGGGGGTGCACCGAACTTCGACTTCGAGTCACTATTCGGCCAAACTTTGGCAGAAAAACAGCTATTCGGTTTCGGCAGAATAGTTTCTGCCATAGTGACTCTAAGCCAAAGTCCACTTTCTATGATTAGCTGTCTTCTCTCTGTTTGGGAGATGACAGCCCATCATAGAAAGTGTGGCAAAGTCTAGGCTGCAGAAGCCAAATAAGCTGTTTGCTTATTGGCTACTGCAACCTGACCACATAGGAAGCAGCCTCTGCATGTTGAAATAGGAAGTGAGAGAAGGGAACAGTTCTTCCCTTCCCTCGCTTCCTATTCCAATGGACCAGCAGACTCCAGCACCGCCAGAGAGTAGACTGCTCAGGTCAATCCCCCTCCAAAACATGGTTAGGATGCTGGAGTGTTCTGCACCCCCTGCGGCCTCACCAAATTGACCAGCTTTCTTTGAGTCAGGCCACCGGTGCAAAGCTGGTGGCTTGACATTCATTTTAGTATTAAGGGGGCTGCTCCACTGTCCAGGAGTGGCCCCCAGTCTCACATGGCCACCGGGGAACTTAGTGCCCCCGGTGGTCTCGAAATATGTAATGTCCCCCGTTCAACACACAGTGAGGACGCTGGGGTGTTTTGCACCGGGCAGCCTCACCGAATAGGCCCGCTTTAATTTGAGTTGGGCCACCGGTGCAAAGCCGGTGGCCTGACCTTCATTTTAATATTTAGGGGGTGCTCCACTGTGTGGGAGCAGCCTCCAGACACACAAGGCCACTGAGGATCTTTGTTCCCCCAGCTGCATCAAAATATGTAAATTCCCCCCACCCAAACACACGGTGAGGCTGCTGGGGTGTTTTGCACCCCCGTGGCCTCACTGAAATGGCAGGCTTGATATGAGTCAGGCCACAGGTGCAAAGCCGGTGGCTCGACCTTCATGTTCGTATTAAGGGGGCTGCTCCACTGTCGGGGAGCAGTCCCCTTCCCAACATTCACCCCTTTCATTACTTCTACAGTAACAAACTCTTTAATACCCCTCTGCTCTTGCTGTCTCCTTTCTGCTTCCACGTATGGCGGTATTCCCTTTATCGGTACCAATGCCCTGCATACAGACCGCTAACTCTTCCCTCTACGCGTATATTCCTCAGTTGAGCAAGTCCTGTAAATGCACCTCCACCGCCAGCCAGGTCCACCCAAACCCTTGTGCAATGCTTTACATCAGGGGGTGGAGAAATGTTAGTGTGGTATACCCACTATCGATGGACATCTTCATTTGCATACGGGATAGGGAGCATTTCATACAGAGAGCCACTTTGTGGTATATCAGTCTGCACTTCAGTATCTTTTGTCTCGTGAGGTGCTTTTGAAACCCCAATTGATACCATCATTCTTGCGCTATTGGGTGCCACAGTGGCACAACATCGAAGGCACAGTTGACAAGTGTAGAAAATAAAAAGGATGAACATGATGATGGGCATCAACATCTTCACGATTGCTCCGAGCTACGACGGGGCCCAACTGAATGCCAAAGTAAACCAGTCACTGTCCTGTACTCCTGCCTCCTTCTTCATGTGAACACTGAGGCAATGGACAGCTGAAATGATGTGGGATAATGAGGCGTTCTGTGCATCCTCTGAGGGCACAAATGTGCAGCAGGAACTTTTTGCAAACCCCTCCTTCCATTGCTCTTAACATGTCCAACACATATCAGTTTTGCATCGTCAAAAGTCTCAATGCACGCAACTCAACCTTGATCACGTTGAACCCATTCTCTGTATCGTTCGCGAGCTGGACCAGCTCTCATCTCACGATCTGCAACCATTTAGGATTTGCTGCAGCCTGCACTGCCGGCAAAAGTAAAGATGCAAAAATATATTCTGCTGAGCTGAAGAGCTTGTATTCTTCTGATATTTCTGCAAGCAATGCGCAAGAGTCTTCGGAGATGTAATTCGTCCTCTTTAGTTGTTGTAGCTGTCCTTTACCTGGCAGGTTGTGGAGCTCTTGTGTGGGCCACGGCCCTCACCTTCATTTTTGAAAGTGGGGAGGCTAGTTGGCCCATCGGTAGGAAATGCTCCCCCTTCAGGTGTTCTTCTGGGATCACTAATAATGCTGAGTGCAATGTGGCCAGCGAACAACAGCCCCTCCATGATGGTGGAAGGTGCAAGTAAGCTTGTTTGCCCCAGACCCAGTAGTAATCCATCATCGCTGCTGTTCCCTTCTTCATGTCTGCAATCAGGAGAGTCTTATTGCAATGTTTGTTCGAGCCGACAAAGACTGTACCCTTGCTGCAGAAACAGTCTATATTCTTCTTCCTTGTGCACTCACACCGGCTTTTCCATTGATTCAATCTGCGTCAGCTTTGTGATATGCTCTGCCCAGATTTGTGCACAGAAATTGTCCACCCGTGCTATCCTTTCCTTGCTGTATGTAAGCAGTCCTTCTTCCAAGCAAGGTAGTGTGGTGTCCTGCCAGTTATTATTGATATGTTTACGTCCTTTCACCATCAGATAGGGTAATTCCACACACTTGATGTTTTTTGAATCGCCGCTCCACTGTGCAGGATCTGGACCCACCTTTTGCAGTTGCACAATATGTTCCTCAAACGTTCCTTTTATTCTGCATAGCACAAGATGAACTAGGCATTGTGCCTCTATAATTGGGGTTGATTGCGGTACTAACACCTTGGGGGCCCCTGATGCGTGCGGAATGAGTGAACACACATACCAATTCCATTCACAGCATTTCTTCCCACAGCACTCATGTCAGAATACCATGAGTTGGTAAACTCGGATGACGGATATCCTCAATCACATCCAGACCCAGCTATACACACTCTCAAGGATGGCAGCTGTAACAGTGCTATCGAAAAGAACATCATATTGTTTTGGATTGTTAGACAAACTCCTACTTGCTGAAAACAACCTTTTCACTGTTTACCCCATTGTCGTGTTGTACCTGTTATAACCATCACTAACACTTATATTAGCACTATTCCCACTCCTATATCCATTACCATTATTATTGTTAGCATTCACACTATTACTAATATATGTAACTCTGCTAATATTATTAACATTTATATGTCCCTTTATCCATCGGCTGACTTCTCAGCTAAACATTAACGTGGTTGAAGATTGAGTCCCATCAGACTGTTCTGAAAGTTCCAAGATTCATCTCAGACGTCGGATTAACAATCCGATAAAGAGACATTGCCCTGATCTGAGGAAAGCACATGGTTTGTGCCGAAACACGTGTTATCGCAAAGGGCTATCAATAAATTGATGATCTTTACATGTGAACAAACTCTAGTCATTGAAATCAAACTGTGGCGCAGTAACATGGATGTGTGCAGTTTCCTTTTCACTTTTTACTAACGGAGTTGGGAAACTCATTGTCTCCGTTTTCCTGCACGCACCATTGCAACACTGCCATGATTGGCTTATGAATTTCAAGTCGCCGAGGTAAAAGAGTGATTTTACCAAAAAGGTCCCTGTACCTGTAATCTATGTGTAGTTCACGGAATGGCCCAGTAGGGCATGGCAAGGTGCCCCATAATGTCGGTAGTGTCACCCCTGTACTGAAACTTTGACATATGGTGCAATGTATGACCATTTATGTGATACTCTCCTGAATATTTGACGTAAACCAATCTTCCTGTATATATGCTGCTATGTGCTGCTTTGAACTGTGGGTTGGGTATGGTAACTGTTCAAAGGCTACTGTGAGGAGCTCCCGGGGACATTACTGTCTTCCCAGAACTCTCTTGTCTCCATAACAGATCTGTCAGGGATTGCTTGCAACCTCTCCGTAACCACAACTCTTTCTCCCTTTCGGGTGACCTTCCTTGTACCTCGATAATCTGGGAGATGGGCAATGCTGTGTAAGGTGCTGGATGTTCGATTGCTGGTGGGGGAGTTACAACATACTCAGTAGGTATTTCGTTTGGCAGATACTCCACCATTTTGGCTGCCACACCAGCGGCTGCGTTCCCCATCAAAATGTTGTCTGTCCCGTGGTGTACGTGGGACGATAATGCTTCTTTTCATATTTCTAGAAGCATCCGCATGCTGCGCTGGAGATCCAAAAGCCCTTCGAAACCCCCTCCTCTTCCAGCAGGATAAACCGGCGTGTACAGTTGTTGTGACGTACGCTGAGTCTGAATATATTGTGACATGGCACCCTTTAGACGCTCTCAATGCTTCGATAAGCCTGCCGCCTGTGCAGACTAGTGGATGAGCAATCTTTTCAAGACCACTGTCTCGTACTCCCCTTCCCCAAGTCATACCACTGCTGCCCCTGTATGTCTTTGCCCATCCTCCTGATCAATTGTTGATGAGCCGTCAACGAAGAGTACCTCACCTTCCATCAATGTGCAATCCTTTGCTTTGGGGATATTATCCCCCTTGTATGTGACGCAGTCATGCAATGTCAGATCTTCAGCAGTGGGCATAACTGTTAAAAAGAAGTAGCCAGATTCATTATTTTACATCTAGCCAAATGAATGTAGGGCTTTGAATTAATAATCTCCTATGCTGAAGATCTCTATGTAGTCAGGGTGGACTTTGACCTTTCTAGGATGGTGAATAGAGAATGTTCCACATACAACTTGACCGAGCACCCCATCACAATAGTAGAACTTTTTTCTTTTGCAAAGGCAGTGCCGCTAAAGCTTGTTCGCACGCAAAATACCCCTGCATCGCTGAATCCAGCGTGCCACTGTAAGAGGCCAATGGCTTATGGCCCATGTGTCAACACTGCAGTCATAAGCTGGCCATCTGAATGTGTGAATAAGTAGAATTCCTGTGTACAGTCTGGGGTGGCTAGTACGGGTGCTGAACTAATTACCTTTTTTAGAACATCAAACTGTTTGATCATGTTTGCCATCCACTGTAACTTATGGTTCTTTGTTTTTTGTGCTTCCCTAAGGGCTTGCAAAAGTGGCCTTGTGTATGCCACGTAATCTAAGATCCATGCCCTACAGTAATTGCACAGCCCCAAACCCTTCTGCATTTCTTTAAGTGAGGTGGGTCTGGGGGTGCGCGTCATGACGCTGCTGTATCTGGTAGTATCCTTTTACCATACACTGATTTAATGATTTAAACTGCCTTAGATAGAGCACCTCCTGTTGGCAATATTGTAGCTTGGCCTTATCAACCTTGTATCCCTTGTAGGCCAGTGATTGTAAGAGCATAATGGAATCCTTGCAGCAGTGATGCTCACTGTCGCTACACACTAACAAATCGTCTATGTACTGGATAATCGTACTGGACACCTGGATGTTCCCTAAATCAGCATGCAATATCCTGTTAAAAAAGCTCGGGCTCTCAAAGTACCACTGAGGTAACCTAGTATGTTCAAACTGCACCTCGCCCTGTGTAAATGCCGTGAGGTACCTCGACTCAGGATGGAGTGGAATCAATAAGAATGCATTTTTCACGTCCACTACAGTGAAGTATGTGGCTTCTTTGGGGATGCTACATAAAATTGTCACAGGATTCGGGACGACTGGAAATACTTTCTGTAACATGTCATTGAGAGGGCGTAAATCCTCGATCATTCTCCAATTACCATCTGTTGATTTCTTGACAGGGTATGTCGCTGTGTTACACTGAGACGTCGATGGCACAATGATCCCCTGGTCCAGTAGGGCCTGTATTGTATTTCTAATACCTTCCTCCATCTCCCTTGATAATGGATATTGTTGTACCCTGGGCAGCACCGCACCTGGCTTCAGTGTTATACGCACAGGGGACACATCTTTCAGTAGTCGTACGTAGCATGGATTTGTAGTCCACAAATGTGAAGGCACGTGTTGTAAGTCTTCACCAAAAAACAGAGGTGGGGTTAGTACTGCCATCAGGGGACACTACAACCTTCGGTACTGATCATTATGTCACAGGGGATACAAATCTCTAATATTCTCTCCCCATCTTTATCATTGATCTCAAACAACTCGTCATCTGTCACTTCCTTTAGCTGCACTGTTGGATCTATACAGAGCACTGTGTGCCACTCACACCCATCCCAGTCAATTCCTAACATGACAACAATCTTATCAGAGACCAACAATCCCTGTATGTCGAGCGACAATATCGTTCCTATCACCAACTCAGGTGATACAGCTAGATGAAAGATGACATCTGTGGGCACCCATCAACACTATTTAGCAATCTAAGGTACCGCCTTCACGTGCACAGTAATACCTTAAATGAACATGTCTGGGTCCACCACCTCCCTTGCCATTGTGTGTATTATCAACATCGCGCTTATGGCACACATTCCAGGTGTGGAGCAAACTATACAGCGATCTGTAAATGATATTGTCATGTTTAATTTGCTGAGCACGTCCCTGCCCATAAATATTAACTGTTTGTTTTCCTATCTCCATTTAGGGTGCATCGTCATTGACAAGACTGGACATGCGGGTGCTCTCTGTGGGCTGTCCTAATCAGGATATGTGTTTGTACCAGGGAATGAGAAGGGGTTACCCCCATCACTGCTGCTCCATTAAAGGGAGCGGTAGCCCCACTCAGTACCCTGCTCACTGGGACAGCACTGCCCTGCTGCTGCTGTGGCAGATGCTGCATTTGCATGTCAGCTGCTTGGGGCTGCTGATTATATGTTTGGTGTTGCCCCTGCAGATACCCTTGGTTCTGATATCCTTGACCCTGTTGTGGATACCCTAGTCCTTGGGGCCCTTGGCCCTGCTGCTGTGACCCATAATTATACCCCATTGCGGACCTGCTCCTGCATTCCTTTGCAAAATGCCCCCACCTTAAACAATTCCAACATTGTGATGGTCCAAACCCACCTCCTCTTGCTCCTCGGAAGCCCCCTCTTCCTCCCTGCCATTCTCCCTGCTGCCACTGTGGGCTGGGGTACTGTTGTCCTCTGCCCTACTGTACTTGTCCCCCTTCTGCCCAGAGCTCAGCGATGGTGGCAATCACAACTTGTTGGGTACTCTCTTTCCCCTCCACCTGTACAGGCGTTGACAGAGGTACCTGAACGACACCCATTGCCAATTGCCAATTTAATTTCTACCAATTTTGCATCCTCTGCCTGACACCTTTGGGCTCTTTCCCTTTCCCGCTTCTTGATCTTTTTACAATGGTGCACTTTTATACTCTGTATCTCCGGCCACCCCTTTGCTTCAATACCCATAATCTTATCTAGCACCTTGTGCACTTCCTTTGGCAAACCCTGCTTCATAATAAAATAGAAAAAGGGTATTGAATGATCCCACGGTCCTCCCGTTTCAGCTCTCCACATCTCTTGCAATTTAAGAATAAATGTAGCTGCGTCCTCATCGTTGCCCATAGTACACTGCATCAGGGACTGTAAATCAGCGGTATCTGGGAAAGCCCTTCATAGTGCGTCCCATACATGTGCTCTAATTCCATTAAATGATGGTCCATCATGTGCATCGTACCCCAGGGTTATTCCTGGATATCCAGCCCTAACCCACATGTCCCCAGCCTGGTACCCAATTATAGCAACCATCAAACTCTTGAGGTCCCCTATTGCCAGGGAAAGCCCTGCTGTTTGCTTTTAAAACTCATATATCCACTTGCATGCCCCTTCTGTGAGCTGTGGGAGAGCCTTAATCAAATTGTTTTAATGCATCTGGGGCCAGGACACTTACTGTGTCCTCCATGCACCCTTATGTACAAGGGGCATCTGCATCTTTGCCCCACCTCCCACACCCTTCTTCATTACTCCTCTCCTCTTTACCAACACCATCCGGATGGCCCTATTCCCCAACCTGCCCTCGCCCTCCATGAACCTTCTACTTGGGGGGTACTCTCAACTGCCTCTTCTCCCCTTTCTTCTCCTTCACCCTAACCCTCATCAAACGTATCATTGTCTTCCTCCCTCACATTGTTTCCCAACACTGTATTCTCCTGTCCAAGAATCGTCCATTCACCTTGTTTTCCCCTCTTCTCAATGCATACCTGTATTATTCCTATAAGCAGTACCTCCCCTGTCTCCATTCTCCCGACCCTTCTCCCGACACCCCTACATCCCTCACTGCTCTTGTCGGTCAGTATCCTATTCAATTCTGTTAATAATCCTGCCAACCTATCTTCGAACTCCCTTGACCGTAAACCTGCAGATGCCGATACTTCAGGCGGGTGTATGTATGGAGGTGGGGGAGCCTGCGGTGTTACTGGTACAGCAGGGGTCCCAACCGCAGTGGGTACATAGATTGGATTTGTGTACCCATCTGTAGGACACGCTGCCAATAACCAGGGATAACCACACCCATGTCACATCAACGACCTCACTCTCCACATGCTCACACCTCTCACTCTTCCGCTCTGTCCCCTACTTGTTATTGCTTACAAGAGTCTACTCACATGTGCATGCTCACCCGAACTCCTCCATCATGGTGTTCCAACACTGGACGGCACTCTCCTCGGAGTCTCGCCCCACTTCAAAGAGCAGAGAGGACTTCACTTAAAATGGCTCGTACCAAACCACTCAGAACGGTATCAGATAATATTATCCCCACCAAAAATATCGCCGTATATATGGTTGTTTGGAACGGCCACAGGCGTATTTGTGGGAGGGATCATTTTTGGGAGCGGGGGTTGCAGGGGTGTCCCCCCGCTCCTTTAAAAATAATGGCGGGGTTGCGGGGGGGTCCCCCGCAGGTTCCATGCCTTAATATTGCCGCAGAAATATGGCAATATTTTTGTATAGCGATATTTTTGCGGGGATATTAACACATGGAACCCTCAGAACAGGTGTTTTACGGGGCCGGTCATTGTAGGTGGACGCGGCTCCTTCTGGAGAAGCGGCCTGAAGCCTCCGCAAATATGGGGGCGGTGGGATTACACCTGGGTCACCAATTGAAGACAAGTCCCTGAACACTCACACCAGAGAGAACACAGCCAGCTAGGGAAGAAAGGAACACGCCGATCTTGTAAGGATAACATGTTTTAATCGCACACGCAGATGAGAGAAACAGCAAAGAACTCTGCTGCTAAGAACGGGCTGCCGAAAAGTTGTACAAGCAGAACCTTACAAAGAAAAACATTGTCATAGATGACGCAACACATACAGTAAAAACCTGCGTGGCTGGTTGGTGTGCACCTATACATGATCCGCCTGCTCCATAAAAGATGCCAGGTGATTGGTTCCAGCCGAATTCGTCCATCTTCCATCACAATGAGATAAAGTTGGCCAATGAAACACAGGAATTGGGAAAAGATGGGATTTCTTTGAAGAGGGTTTTGTGCTATCATGTTTGGGGTGTGTATTTTGGAGTGTTTTGACTGTTGCAAAACTGTATTAAAGATGTGAACTGAAGTGGTTTTTTGAGACTTGAGTTAGGTTGTTGCTGCAATACCATCTCACCACTGCCCTGAGCTTTGTTCAATAAATGTGACCTATGTTCAACCGTGTACTCACTTCTTAAGTCGAGGGCCTGCTTTGGTTAAGGTGATTGAAGGCCCATCCCCACATCCTATGGGACTCCATGGAATGTGGATTAACCACCCTTGCCAGCACGTGGAATCTGCCGGTAATTCTGCAAGTCCAAGTGCCTGTAATGGTAATTCCATTTGGTGGTATCTCGTCAGGTTTCACAGAACCAAATATAGGGAACTTGACATGTTTGGGCAGCACACTCAAACAATGAATGGGTCACCCATGATCCAATTCTAATCCGATGAAGCACAGCCAGGAGATGGTCAAAGAGAAAAGCAGCACCTGAGAAGTTATCCCTACAGGAAGTAAAGACCCTCATTAAATGACAAAGAAGAAAATAGCCAGTTTATGAGAGGCGCTAATAATAGAAAACGATGCAAAATGTTCCTGAACAATAGGGAGAAAGTCTAAAAACAGTAGAGCAGAGCACACACCAATATTATAATGTCTTAAATCTGGGTATGCATGAGTTAAGTTGCATTTAGGGTGCTGGGTAGAAAAATGCAACTCTGGCACATAAAGTTGCTAATGTCACAAAAAGAAATGACAGTGTCTTTAAGTAGTGGACACGCCATCCCCTGCACACTGGTATTACTGTTAATAAAAACAGTCAAGATTGAATATGTAATTACATATATTATAATCAATATACAGAAATAAACTAAGTTTGAGAAAATGAACATTCACATTGAAATTTTAATTAATTAACCAAAAGAAGCTCAACAAGTTTCAGGTCAATCCCTTCATCAGGAACAAATTTAAAATGAAATGTTCTCTTCTTCAAAGATCATGAGTCATCTAAAGAATAAGTAAAAGGTACAGTCAGTATCATCAATTTGTATGCCATTAGCAGTTATTGAATCTGAATCTCACATGGAATTCCATTATTCATCACCTGGCTGACTTATGCCATTCATCTTCTCAAGATAAACTCTCTTGCGACTGATGTTTTCTTCAAATTCTTGTGTGTGACTTTTTCTTTCTGGCCAAAGGTTGACAATAATAAATATTGAAATGGGTGAACACTAATGCCCGAATTTAAATTCTCATTGTATACATATAGGTGAAATATCACAAGAAGCATACCTATAGAATAAAGGTAGGCAGTGAAAATTATACTCTGCCTCTCGATTTAATCATCAGGATGATTAGCTTGAACGGATATCGAATGGTGTGAATTCAAAAACAGTCCACCAACTAGAAAATAAAAAAAGCGAATTTTTATTTGGGAAGCCCTATCTATTAAGTCAGTAAATTCAAATGGTTCAGACAGAGACTCACCATAGCCACAGGTCAATCCTACTTCTAGACAGTTTATTTCTGTTTGATTGGGTCATAAGCCACCCAAGTTCTGTCTTTATAGCAGTAGGTATGTTTATCAGTCGGATTGAAGATTCTGTCAAAAAATGTATTAAATGTGTCAACCCATTTTATAAGTTGGGGGTTCTTATCTTATCTACCAATGTAAAAAGTCTCAGTTTGTAAAACTGCTGTGTGCCACCTATGTAAGCTACCTGCCTCCACAAGAGAAGCCTCACAGTCTGGCGCTCTAACAGGTTCTACGAGCCATTTTGTCAACAAAGATGGCCATCTTTTCATACAGTATCGTGTGCGTGATGATGTAATCACGCAGTAGTGTCATGATGTAAATATATGACGACACCCTGAAAGCATTTGTAATGTTAGTGTGCTCCATGAGCGTGATATTATAAAATGCCTACAGTTATATTTAGATACTCATCTCCCTTTTAGTAGAAATATACCAAAGAGAATGTAAAATGAATTGGTACTAAGCCATAAAGGGTTTTATGCTCAATTGAATACTCCTATTGATCTATCAAAGAGTAATCAAAGAAAAAAAATGTTTTACTTTATTTTAATCAATTGCCATAAGTCCACACAGGTGAAGTAACAATTAATTTACCACATTTATAATCTGAGTTGGGATACATATCCCCTCTACCTTGTCTAATGGGTACAATGATATTAAAAGTGTACAACGGTGTTAATCAAGTCAGCTGCACATTTCTTTTCTTTACATCACAGAATGGATATCTCTATGATGTCTATTCTCTTCTTCTTTTTTTTTTAACAACTTTATTTTTCATGGTTTCAGCGTTATTCATGCATTACAAGGTTATTGAGTCCCTTTACCATTAGTATGTCTGCCGCGAATTCTCCACCACCTCCTGCAATCCCTCCTCCCCCATCCCTTTAGTCTGTGGCGCTCTGGTGGGTTGGTGACCCATCAGGGTTTAGGGGACCCAGATAGTGCGCCACCAGGCGGGGTTGGAATGTTAGCGCCAGGAATTTGGAGTGGTAGTCCAGTACTGGGGTCCAGCAGTCAGTGAAACGGTGGAGTGCCCCCTCCTTTGCCGCTGTGACCTTCTCCGCCACCAGGATCTCCCAG
The DNA here is from genome assembly GCF_040938575.1 of Ambystoma mexicanum. NCBI lineage: Eukaryota > Metazoa > Chordata > Amphibia > Caudata > Ambystomatidae > Ambystoma > Ambystoma mexicanum. The sequence goes on along the minus strand of NC_090928.1, from coordinate 647,471,300 downwards.
ACCTTTATCCACCAGAGGGCTAGCAGCAGGCCCTCCTGTGTCTTCCACTTCCGTGCCACTGTAATCTTTGCTGCCAGCAGTAGATGTGTCACAGTTTGGCGGATCGGCCTGTTTTCGGATAGCAGTCCGGGCTCGCCACCCCAAGGAGGACCACCTCCGGGTCCATCGGCAGTTTACGCTGAGTGATGTCTTCCGCGATCTGCAGGACCTCCTTCCAGAAGGCTTGAACTGTCAGGCATCCCCACCACAGGTGGAAGAAGGATCCCTGCTCGCCGCAGAGTCTCCAGCAACCCGGGTCGACATCAGCGTTGCAGTGGTGCAGGCGGACCGGGGAGTAATACCAGTGGTGGAGGAGCTTCAAGGCGCACTCCTTGTTTGTGAGGCATCTGGCGTTCGAGTTGATCCTGGACCATATCTCCACCCATGTTTGGTCTTCCACGGGATGCCCCAAGTCTGCTTCCCATCTGGACATGTACGGTGGTCTGGTCTGCAGCATGTCCTGCTGGAGGAGGCGATACAGTTTGATCTGGCCTTCACCTGTGTTTTCCACTGACGCCTGTTCAAGGGGGTGGAGGTCCCGGCAGCTCCCCGGCGAACCGCTGGCTGTGATATCCAGTAGCGGAGTTGGATGTATGTAAACCACTCTCCTTCTGTCAGCTGAAAGCGAGCTTTGCATTCCTCAAAGCTGAGTGGGGTGTTAGCCGCGTAGAGTTGGGAGAGGGTTCGGAGGCCTCCTTTAGTCCAACAGTTGAAGCGGGCTGCCTCCATTCCCGGTCTGAAGTCGGGATTCCATATGACCGGGGATAGAGGGCTCAAGCCCCTGGGGACCTTCCGCCTCCGTCGGGCCCATGCCCATGCTTCCAGGGTCGCCCTGGTTGACGATGGCATCCTGGGTTCTCGGCTCCGGGGGGACCCGGGGATATGCAGCAGAGAGTGTAACTGTGGCTGGCATCTGCCTTGTTCAATGCGGGACAATTTCGGGGAGGCCTCCGGATTCGCCCAGGCCCCAGCGCTTGCCAGTTGGGCCACCAGGAAATAGTTCATCAGGTTGGGGAGCCCAAAGCCACCCCATTTGGCGGCTCCGGTCATGACCCTCATGGGTATCCTGGCTCTGCGTCCCCTCCATACGAATTTCCCTAGTTTCTTCTGTAGGCGTTCCAAGGCCTGTTTTGGGGGGGGGGGTCGGGAGAGTGGAGCACAGGTACAACAGCCTAGGGAGGAGATTCATTTTGCACGCTGTGACCCGACCCAATAGAGAGATCTCTTGGCTTTCCCAATGTTGGAGCTCCTCCTCCAGTTCCTTGAAAAGCGGGGGGAAGTTAGCAGCGTATAGCTGTTTCGGATCGGCTGTGAGGCGAATACCCTGGTAGGTTGTTGAGGAGGAGCTCCATGCAAGTGGACAGAGCGTTTGGAGGCTGGCCACGAGGGGAGCACTCAGATTGACGCCCAGGGCCTCTGATTTGGAGTAGTTCACTTGGAATCTGGCTACTCCCTCGAAGGCATTCAGCTCCTCCAAGGTAGCGGGCAGAGCGGACTGGCAGTTGGTGAGGGAGAACATCACATCGTCGGCGTAGAGGGAGATTTTGAATTGTTCACCGCTTATTTCTAACCCAGTGATGCTCTCGTTGGCACGTGTCCTTTGGGCGAATGGTTCCACAACCAAAGCAAAGATCAGCGGAGAGAGCGGGCAGCCCTGTCTCGTCCCACAAGAGAGCCGGATCAGGGTTGAGGTCTTCTGGTTCAGGCGGAGTAAAGTTCTCTCTTCTTTTAGTCACAACAGAACAATTCCTTGTTAGGCATCTGCTAATTATAAAAAGTTTCATCAATGAATGACTTTCACTCGAATCCCTAAAATACATCATATATTAATATATTCTTATCTCATACATCACTGATTGAATTCATACTTTTTTTCCGAAAAGCGGAACAACAAATCATAGGTTGGTCCTGGATGGCTATTTGAGTATTTATTTAATGTGCAACATTCTGTTAAATCACAAGAATGAGGCAAATGTAAATTCCTAGGTCATTCCTGTGGGATCTATTGAGTCCAATTTATGGTTCCAAAACATTTCACATTTTAACATCAGTGTATTAAGGTTACCCCCTCTAGGTGGTGTATGGGTCAATTCTAGGACTACAAACCTTAGTTGAGAGATTGTGTGTCTCATTGTCATGAAATGTCTTATTACTGGGTATTTCTGTTTACTCGTGCAGATATTTGATTTATGTTCTGTTACGTGTTCCTTGATCTTTTGTGAGGTCTGCCCTGCATAATATTTGCCACATGGGGACATGGAGCCATAAATCACATTTTTGAAATCACATGTGTCAAAGTGTTTTAAAATAATTTTCCTCCCTGTGCATGGATGCCTGATGTGTTCTCCCTTCTGACTGTTGTTGCAGTGGATGCAATGTAAGCAGGGAAATGTACCTTGTTTGGGTTTTGACAAAAATGGTTGTCTTGATATTGATGTTCTTTCAGCTTTAATAAGGCTGTCTCTGATGTTTCTTCCCCTTGTGTATGCCACCATTAGTGGTTTTGGGAAGAGTTTGTTTAGTTGGTCATCTACACTGAGTGATCTTCCAGTATTTCTTTAACAGACATGAAATCTTCACACTTTGTCTTGAAAACTTCATGATGTGTATAAGTGCTAGTGTGTCTGTTCGACTCCTGGGTGCCAAAAGAGTTCTCCTCATTAATTAACCACATTTAGTACTCCCCTTGTTCAGAATTTGATCCGGATATCCTCTTGTTCTAAATCCGTCTGATATTTCCTATTCCGTGTGATATTTCCTATGCTGCTTCTGCGTATCTATTATCGTTGGTGACTATCCTTCTGATTCTCATATAATGGGTTAATGGTAAGTTATCCTTAAGATGCTGTGGGTGTAAACTAGCATAATGTAGTGTGTTGGTAACATCTGTTGGCTTAAGATAGATGGAGGTTTCCAATTTGTTTTTGTTTTCATAAAGGAGAAAGAACAGTGACTAAAAGGAATACATAGACAATCCTGACTTGTTGGTCTTCCCAGAACAAACAAGGAATCCAACCATTGCACCCTCTTCTTATCCAACAGACTGTGCAAATGGAAAACCCAACTCTCCTGGTGCCTATTCTTCATTGCAAACAGAACAAACCACCAAACGCCATTAAAAATAGACCCCTAGATGCAACTTCTCTAGTGTTCAATGCCTGTTGTGCCTGTGAAAATTATTGTATTTATCAAAAGCGAAGTGGTACCCAGTAACGATTTAAAAAATGCAGATTGGATTAAAAGATTGAAGAACTATCATCATTCAAAGCATCTAAAAAAGAACATCAAATGAGAATGCTAGGAATCCCACTAAGCAACATTTTGCAAGGCTAAGAGAGGAGGCGGAGCCAGGACTGGTTTGGATAAAATCTTGGAAAGACTCAAAAAAACTCATATCCCAGAACATAGACAAGAAAAAGATTGTGTAGCAGCGGTTTGAGGAGAAGAGCATCTTCCAGAGTTGCTACTGAGACCAAAACACCATCCTGTATAAGAACACATGGATTTACCTGGTGTGATGAATCCTGCGGAGTCATCACTGAACCCCAGCCTAAAAGCTCCTCCCATGTGGATAGGGGAAGGCAGCCGCTACCTGATCCTAACCCTGGGGGTGGCATCATGAGGTAGGATCACATGGTAGGAGATGGCTGTCGGGGTAAAATGGTGACCCCTTTAGGAGAGACATGGTGTTCCTCTTCTTATGAGGATGAGAATCCTATAATTCCTGAATATCTAATTGCATGCTGTCACTGCACCAGTCACTCCGATGAGAAAACCCAAAGATCATTTCATGAAAAGTCACCTAAACAGAATAGGTTTTGTACCTTGGGAATCCACGTATCAAATGTGGAATCTTTTAATTGTCATGATTCTGTCCTAGGTAGAAATCCTAACCGCAATGTCAATGCACATATCATTCACATAACATCTCCTAGCTCTGATAACGTTCAGTTCACAAATCAATCAAAACAAAATAGACATAGAAAACTTAAAAACATCATGTACTTCAAGACAAATAATGCCTATGGTACTGGGATGAAGAAGAGGAGCAAAGAGTTCATGATGATCAATGGTGCTACTAAGAAGACTGTATGGTCTAGTTGTTTCAATTCAAATCACCCAAGTGGTATATTCAAATGTGAGAATCATCCACAGGTGAAAGAGGGAGTAGGAGATGCAGAAGCACTCAAGAGAACAACCATTGAAGTCCAGAAACCCACTAATGGACGGAAAGCAGTGCAAGCTGAAGCAGAAGAGAAAGCACCAGCAGAAGCCAACACAGGAAGAGAAGGCGTGTGGTTTTGCAGAGTATGCAGCGCGGGAAGCCGAATCATGGCAGACGCAGCGGGGAAAGAAGCCCAGCTGTGCGGGAGATGTGCTCGCAACCCGTCGCCCAGGTGTGCTGGAGGACGCAGAGAACCGACAGAGCCTGTGGCGCTCCAGAAAAGGGACATGCCGGCAACGGCAGTTACAGGAGAGCTGTCAACAATAGCAAAGCCCTGTCCTCACAGATATTACACCGCAACATCAAGGAGTGACACAGAGGTGCCAGAATAAGCTGGTGAGTTGGCCTAAATAAAGAGGAAACTCTGGGGTGCTCCGAGCAGAACAATTAACAGTAAAATACAATTTTGAAAACCAAACAAGTAGAATAAAAGGACAACACTGGCGCAATTCTCGTTTGAGCTTGGGGAAACCTGTAACCCACATTGCCAACACCCAAGAACCTGTAAAGAAGAGAGAAAAGGGCAAAACAGGCACAATTCTGCTTTCATGAGATACCAGTTTTGGGAAATGTGTAACCCACATTGCCAACAGTCAAGAGACTATAAAGACAGGCAACCCTCCTCACATGGGATGTTGGTGTGGAGAAACATGGAACAAATATTGCCAATAGCAGTAGAGACCATTTGTAGTTGTAGGGGTTTTTCTTCCTGTCAGGTGGGTAAACCAGGAAAGGGACCACTTGTAGTTAGTTGTGGCAGGCGAGGAAACCAGGAAAGAAACAGTTGCTTTGAAGAAATGTGGCTGTGGTAAAAAAGTGTTGTGGAAAGAAATGATTAACGTTATCATCCTGACAAACTGTTGGATAACAAAAGACATTTGCAGTGCTGTCCTGACAAAAGCATTTCACCAGAACAATAAATGTGGTTGTGGAAGAAACAGTAGCTTTGGATTTGAACAAGTGTTTTGTGATAGAGACATTTTTACCAAGTGGAAGGACGTATTGGATTGAAAAGAAATGTTTCAGTGAAAAGAATATAACTTTGTTAAATCAGAACTTTTTCAAAAGTGTTCCTGAATTGATACAGGGGAAGGGAACCAACCTCTGGTCACAAGGAATACGTTGTGATAATTATAAGTTTGAACGTTTGCACAGTTCTGTTGAACTGAAAACAGATACATTTACCTTATACACTTTGGTTATATATGTAAGTGTGAGGGTCAGATACATTTGGGACACAAGGTCATTGTTATGTCCTGTCTTTCCCTGCACCTTGCCCTGTTTGCATGGAACACTGTGAGTGACTAACATGGAATGCTGTGTGTGAGAATGTTTTGTTCTGAATGGTTCTGTGAATGTCAATTGAGAAGATGGGTTGACTGAGAGAGGATGCCGGTAGATGTCTGTCCTACTAACTTACCTGATGTAGCCTAAATGTATTGCTGTACCCTGTACCCGGAGCTGGAACTTAGTAAAGATGTTTCCGGTTCCTACACAGTCATCATCTCAGTGTCATCTTTGGCCATGAACCAAACTTAACAGTAAGCTTTCTTTCGTTTTAGATGTATAGGTAGGAACATTCTTGTTAGGTTAGGGACAGATAGGCGTTTATCTCAACCCTCTTTAATTTTAATAAATATGGAAAACATTGAGAAGACTGCAAATTTGTGTCGTCCCTCATTTCTGACCCCTCACACTGGGCAGAATTAATTTTTTATCATAGCACCGATCCTCACCTTCCCATAGGCTCTAATCACATTGAGGAATCCTAACAAGCTCAATTTGCCAATTATCAGCTCAGTGTTAATACCTCACATGCCACCTTGGTTTGCGTTTTCTGATAGACTAGATTGTCAACTATGGAGCATATAAAGCTGTTTTGTGACTGTGCCCAGAAAGGTTGGCATATCTTTGGCAGGATCTTTGACAGGACTGTGTGTGACTTTCCTAGATGATGTATGAACTTGACAAGGGCCATGATTTTCTTAGCAGAGAGCAGTATGTTGCACCCTGCTGTGCATATGTAACGCATAAATAATGGGATTACGAGGGTGACATCTTCCATGGTTCTACAAAGCCATCTCTTGTTCCACCAATGGATGAACCCCATATCGTGATGCTCTTCCCTTATACCATACCAGGGAGACCTTTGCTTAGTCCTGGTCTCTGCAACCTTTGGCTTACCACATGTTTTGGACTACAACTCCCATCACCCATAGCCAGAATAGTCAAGGGTGAGGGATAACAAGGGTTGGAGTGCAAAACAAATGGGGAGCCACAGATTGCAGAACCCTTGAGTTTGTTAACCCCTTAAATGCTGAGCTATATACATTTGTAAGTAAATAGCACGTGCATACTCGTCCTCAGCCCTTAGTCCGTACCTGGGTGCCCTTCTCATAGTCAGCATCTGTGTGGCCTTCCCCTATTCCATTTCTGTGTGCCCTTCCCTGGGTCCACACCTCAGTGCCACTGCCGTATCCCATTCCTGGGTGCTATTCCCTTAGTCCATCGCAGTGTGCCATTCCTGTAGTCCATGCCTGAGTGCCTTTCCCTTAGCCCATAACTGTGTGCCCTTCCCTTTGTCCTCACCTCAGTGCCTTTCCCTTATCCCACACCTGAGTGCCATTCCCTTAGTCCTACTCTGTATGCCATGCCCCTATTCCTTTTGTGTGTACCCTTCCCATATCCAATACCTAGGTGCCATTCCCTTAATACATGTATGTGTGCCCTTCCCTTAGTCCATACCTGGATACCATGTCCTTAGTCAGTACCTGGGTGCCCTTCCCTTTGTTCCATATCTGTGTATCCTCGCCTTAATCCACATCTGAGTGCACTCCCCTTATCCTATAGCTTGGTGTCATTCCCCTATTCCATATCTATGTGCCCTTCCCTTAGTTCCTACATAAGGTCCATTCAATAATCCCATACCTTAATGCCCTTCCGCTATTCCACCTTGGGAAAGAGACAACGACGTGGACAGCAAAGCTAGTAGGAAATGATGCAAACTGTTGACTAGCCGCTGCTCAGCCAATGCTGCTGCTTGAAGGCCCCAAGAGTACAATATCCTTTTCAGGGAGAGTGTCCCTTACTTACATAACAGCAAAGTGAGAATTGTGATGCTCGCACCACTTGAATTTATTGACACACATTATTGTAGATGTGTGCTCCTTTGCTCCACTTTGCCTGTGCACATGTTTTTCTCTCAGACCCGAGCCCAATGGCCAAATGCAATAGTTTTTGAATGCAGGTGTTCCTGGTACTCCTGAGAGATTGTATTTGAATGTGAATGCTTCAGGTGCACAGATGTGGGCTAAACCGAGGGTTGCCATTATTAGCAGTGGTGTCAATTCGCTGTGTTCTAAAATTGTATTAGCCTTCTCTGGTATACAGTGTTTTCAACGAAAAAAGCATCCATAGACTCTTTTTCCATCAAAATGTATTGATTGAAATACCTTTCCATCGAAATTAATATTCATTGAATTTGTTTTCATTGAATTTTGATGGAAAAGCATTTCAATAAATAAACAATAAACAAAACGTGGGTTTGGGCCCCCCCCCCGCCCCTCCAATTAAAAAATAAACACCACAAGAGTTAGAGGGAGCTGTCCAGTGCTGAAATACATTGTAACTGTATTGAATCGATTTCAGCACAGCACTAGACAGCTGCCTCTGACTTGTGTAGTATTAGTGAGCTATTTCACGACTGTGGACTTTTATTTTATTGGGAAGTTGGGGGAGGACCCCCACAATTAAAAAATAAAATAAAAGTATCAAGTGCACTTCAGTGCACTTCACAAATTAGAGGTAGCTGTCCAGTGCTGGATTAGATTGGTACTTTTTGTACTTGACTTCAGTACTGGACAGCTCCCTGTAACGTTATGTTTCAGCGACTTTCCATGCAAAAAATGTAAAGTGTTTATAACGAAACTGAATGGGTTTCGATGCATAAACACTTCACACTTTTTTTACACTGCATGTATGGCAATTCGATGAAACATCTTTCAATAAAAAAGACTCGATGTAACATCACCTCGATGTACATCTTTCGATGGAAAGACATGTAATGGCCTTCTCTTCTCTCTATGGTGGATAGTGTTGCTTCTGGGAACGTTTGTTGTTCTAGTTTGGGGAATACAGGTGGGCCCAGGGCTAGTCGATAGATGCTCACTCAAGAATAGTATACACTAGTATTGGTAGTACATAAGGTGAAGTCACACACAGAATCTGTTGTGTCCTAGATGGACTTTTGAAAAGTTTCAATAGCGTCTTGCATGATGGCTTGCACAATCCACCAGGTCGTGATGGGCACCACAGGGAATGGCACAATTTGTGTCCGATATAATTTTCAGGACATATGGATTCTTCTTTTGTATGTTCTTAATTGGTCATCAGGACATATGGATCTCTCTATGTTCTTTTTTTAATTTAACATTATCTTTATTATATTTTACAAAAACAACAAAACAAACACAGCATTTCCGTGACATTGAAGCAGGGGCGTCGCAGGACGAGGGAGCTTTGGGGGCTATAGCCCCGGGTCTTTTGGTTGTAGCCCTGGATAGAAGCGCAGGCGATACAACCAAAATGCTAGCTAGCCCTGAGTCCTGACAGTCCCGGCATTAGCATTGCCCCAGATCTTTTCCAAACTTAGCAACAACCATGCATTGAAGGTCAGTGATAATACAAAAGCGGGTTTGTGCAAGGTGTCGAGCACGCAGCCTATTCACATATTCATATTATACCTTCCATCCCATGGCCACTCCTCCAAATCATATAGCTTCAGTTACGCTCTCTGAGCCTTCGGGGAAATCTGTGATCTAGAGTGTAGGTAGTTCTTATAAGGGCCCCATATGCCTTTGGCTCTGGCCTTAGCTGCCATCATGTCCCTGCAATCTGTTTCCATGTCGTGACACTATGCCATATCCTGCATCCAGCAGTCCTTCAAAGGTGGAGGGCTCCTTCCCCACTCCACTGCGACACGCTGCTTAGCCAGCGCCCGTAATAACCCTGCCAGACATCTCCAGTACCCTGATATTTCCCTTGAATAACCCAGGATTGCCAACTGGGGAGAAACCTCCAGTGATTCACCCAGGATCTCATATAGTGTCTGGAAGACTTCGTCCCAGAACTTCGCTACCGGGGCACATTCCCAAGCGAGATGCCAAACAGGAGCCGGTGCCTGAGCGCAGCACTCGCATTCTTCTGGGACGTCTGGGTAAAATCTGCAAAGAGTCACCGGTGTATAATATGTTCGGTGCAGCTATTTAAAATGTAGGAGCTTGAATCGCCTGTTAAGGGTAACATGTCTAGTTTGTGAACAGCACTATTTCCAAACCTTGCCAGGGATCGCTTGGCCCAGGGTCTCTTCTCACTTAAGATGTGCCTCCTCTGACCATCCCACTGTTTTATCTGTGATCTTGGCCTATATACTTGAAATCAGCTTACCCTCCCCCTCCCACTCAATGGCGAATGCAACCGCTGCGTAGTTTCCGGCTGGACTGGAAAAGTACTAAAACGCCCCTTCACCACATTACGTGTTCGGAAGTAAATGAATATATCCCGTGCCAAGGCCCAACCTAGTTCCTTAAATTTGTCGGCGGACATAAACTAACCATAGGGGAATATGTCTCAAAATCTGGATAGACCCAATTTAGCCTTACATTGCACGTAGAGTTTTCCATTAGTGGGTGGAACCTCAGGTATATAGGTAATGGGAAGAAGGGGCGGTGAAGCGGCACTTTTCCTATTTCATGTGCTATTTTCAACTAAGCTATACACCTGCATCCACTATATTCCGTGCCCTAATGGGATGAGCCGGGGTTGCGAGGACAGCTGCTCTTAGAAGCGATGGGCCCGTCTCGGCTCTTTCTATCTGGACATCTGGTCTGTCTGGGCTCGGGGAGTACCAATATGATAAAAATTGGGCATGAGCTGCGAAGTAGTAGGTCTCCAAATCAGGAAGTGACATCCCCCCTCTATCCAGCGGGGCAACAAATTTCCCCCATCGCACCCGTGCCCACTTGCCTTTCATCCATCGATTTACTGCTTCTTCAGCATGCTCCACTCCCTTGCCGTAATTTTCCCTCCATAGTATTTCCGAGCTTCTGGCCATCTCCACTCCAAAGTATCGTGTGCAGGCGATGTGCCGTTGAAATCCCAGACCGTCAGCAAATTACGCTAATCACTCCACGAGTGGGAAAAGTACTGATTTCCTAGCATTCATTTTAAGCCCCAAATATCAACCAAACTCCAGGATGTCTATCATAAAAGGCGCCAGGTTAGTTTCAGGATCTTTGATATAAAGAATCATGTCATCCACGTACAATGAGATGACCAATTTGTGTGGGTATAGTTGCACCCCTCTATGGAAGTGGCGTTTGCTGAGTAATTCAGCCAGAGGCTCGATTGTTAGAGCAAAAAGCAAGGGGGGGGAGAGGGCAACCGTGCCATGCCTCTACCCATTTGGATTGAATCGGATAAATGCCCATTAACTAGAAGACTTGCGGTTGTCCGGTTATATAATAGTGAAACCAGAGAGATAAAGACAGCTCCAGATCTCAGCCTTCTAAGCAGAGCAAAGAGGAATGGGCCACTCCATAGAATCAATAGCCTGCTCCATGTCAAGTAAGGCCACCGCCCTTGGGATGTTCAGGTCGATTGCAGACATTGAGCCAAAGACTCGTCGGAGCTCATATGAGGTTGATCTGCCTGGAATAAAACCGGATTGGTCTGCCTTCACACAACTGGACATCATAGGCGCCGGATGAGTGGCCAGGATCTTGGTTAAAGTTATGCTGTTCATATTTATAAGTCAGATCAGCTGATAAGCTGAGCAATCTGAAGGTTCTTTCCCTGGCTTGTGCAATAGTCACTACTGCCTCTCTCATTGAGTCTGGAAGTGCCCCCTCCTCCACGGTCTGTTGATACACCTGAAGCAGTTGCTGGGCTAATCTCACAGAAAAAGCGTAAAAGTCTACTGTCAATCCATCAGGCCCCAGCAATTTCATCCCAGGCAATGCCTGGATAGCCATGAGAACCTCTTGTAGCGTAATGGGGTTATTAAGTACCTCCCTTTCCACTGGGTTCAACCAGTATTGCGCTCTTTGGTCTAGATAACCCTCTACAAGTGGCAAAGTTACTTCCACGACAGAGGTATAGTCGCGACCAACGCTTGCATAATCCCCACATCAGTGCATTGTACCACCCCGGTGGCATCCCCCATGGCTTGAATATGTGTATTAGCATTCTCGACTCGTGACACACAAGCCAATATTGTCTCTGGACACTGTCCCTCCCTGTATTGCCTAACTGTAATTCTCCTGCCCAGGTATTTTACTTCCCTTTGTGCAGTCTCCTTAAACCACTGTAGCGTATCATGTATCTTTGCTTGCGTACCAGGGTCTTACTTTATGGTCCCCATCTCTTTCCAGGTCATTAAGCGTCCTGTCATGTTCATCTAACTCCCTTATAATGGTCCTGAGAATGCCACATTCCTTAGCAATGGAGACCCCCTTAATAACACAATGAAAGGCCTCCCAAAGCACGAAGATGGAGGACACTGTTCCTTCGTTTTATCTAAATGAATTGTCAATTCCCTCTTTGACCTCAGTTCGAAACACTGCATCTGTCAGGGCCTCACTTTTAAAGATCTATCATGATCTACTCGGAAGCTTCCCCGGAACCCGTTTGCACGCACTCACCGATGGGTGATCTGACAATGTACAGGCCAATATTTCACATTCTACCACCCACCTTGCTCCTCTGCCTGGCATTAGTGTATAATCAATGCGTGAGTCTGAGTGATGCACCGATGATCGGAACGTGAACTCCTGCCCCCCCCCCTCCGGGTGCCTAGCCCGCCATATATCCATCAGCCCACGTAGTCGGCTCAGTCGAAATATTTTACTCGCATCCCTGGAAGTCGGCTTGGGATTTCACCTTACCCACAGTCCTGTCCACCTCTGGAACAAGAAATGTACTGAAATATCCTCTCCATACTATCACGTTGTCAGTGTATCTGAGCAACAGCTGTCCAATCCATTTTTAGTGCTCCCGGGTATCCATATTTGGAGCATAGAAATTGACCAGCATGAATGTGCAGTTATGAATGAATGCCTGAACCACTTCAGTGAGTCAGAAACCTAATGGTTTGTGAACCAGAATACAGACTCCCCTGGAATATGAGAAGCATGAGGAATAGTAGCTGTGACAACCCAACTACTTCACAAATCTTGCTTCAGTACCTGAGGTCAAATGCATTTCTTGTAGGAAGGTGATGTCCTTGTGATGCCTAGCTATCTATAATAATACCCTACTTGCCTTTCAGAAGCAATTAAGGCCACAGACATTCCAAGGGAGAAGGTGTATCCCTTTAATACAAGGCATTACTATCTGCTAGTATTAACCATGGGGAGTAGGCTGCCTGAGACTCCCCCTTCAGGACTGAGCTCCCCAATCCGGCTCTCACCAGCTGCATATAGGCCATTTGTGCCCTAATCCACTGGTAGGTTCATGTCATAAACACAAGAACATTTAAAAACAGAACTGCCATAACCACATCCACAGGTCTACCCCCACCCCAACCAGCAACCTCAACTGGCTGGTATTTAACCCCCACCCATTGAACCACCCTCATTATTGGTGTGCTTCACCTGGGAGGCCTCTCAAGCTTCCAGCCAGCACCCCATCAAGCATTATCTACCAGCATCAATAAGGAGAACTAAAGATTAATCTTGGCATGCATCAGGTAGTCTTTTCGCCCCTTGGATGTTTCAACGCGAGTCCCGGCCTGGAAATGTGTAAGCCTTCTCCTGATCAGGGGAACAGGGGTTTTGCGGAGGCAACGAGTACAGGAAGTCTCTGGCCTCCACTTGTATCTGGAAGAACAGGGCTTTACATTTATGCTTCACCTGAAGCTTGGCCAGAAAGTTCCTAGCATATTTACTTATATACCTCTCTCCCTCATTCTCCTTTTGATGTCCATGTAGGATTTCCTTGAGGCCTGAACTTTTCACCCGCAAGTCCCAACACTGCGTCCCTGCAGTTAAACAGGCGCACTATTAGCGACCTCGCCAGTGTTCCAGGAATAGGCCTTCTTCCTGGGATTCGGTGTGCATGCTCAGCCAGGAATACTGAGGAGAAGCCGTCAGCACCTGATACCTTCTTCAGGAGCGATTCCACCAGCAGTTCCATTGGGTGCATTTCACTCGCTTCGGGGATCCCGAGAATCCGGATATTGTTTCTCCGAGATCTGGAGTTCTTTCAGTGTCTTCCTAATTAGGACCGATTTTTTGCCACATGCAGTCGCCCCCGATGTTAACTTTTCGGATAAGGGAGTCAAGTTGGTATCAATTGAGCATATCCCAGCCTGTAACTCTATAAATATCTCCTTAATGTCATTAAGGTCTCCCGTCTATCCACTTGGCCGGCCTTCCTGAGATTCCGTGGGGCCGCCCCCTTTGGTCTTCCTTTTTTACCCTGGGTTGATGCCTCAAAGGGGTGCTTGTATTTGTGTTTGCTAGATTTCCCCATTTTCAATCACAATAAGTCAAATTACCCCAATTGCGACCAAGGAATGGAGAGCAGTGCAAGCAGGCACGTCCAACTCCTCTCCCTTAGGGGTGCAATGCCAAAAAGCACCCCGAAGCGCCAGCTCATTGAAATTTTGGGATTTAGCAAGTGTCCCAGAGATGGCACATTCCGGATCCTTCTCCGTATCCCCTACCTGTTAGAGGGGTGGGGAGGGGGATCCAGTGCAATAATAAATAAGGAGAAGAGCATAGGCAAGAGGGTGTTTTCCCTGTTCTCTCACCTACCAGTCCTGGCAGGAGCTTCCAAAATCTTTCTGTGCCTTGTTTAAGGGCCCCAGATCCTATGTCACCACATCCCTGTGTCTGGATATCAGGATGTGGCAATCAGGCAGGCCCGCTTCAACTGGGCTACTCAGCCCATGTGGCACAGGTACAGATATTTCCCAACTTCTGTGCCTGTCCCTGCGGCCCTCCATGGCCCTCTGCTGATTTTCCACTTTCTCCAGCGAGGGGGAACAATCGCTCAAGCCCCCGAGTTCCCGGCTTGTCAGAGGCAGCAAGTCATCATCACAGAGCGTCCTCACTGCATCACCCTCCCCACTTCACGGCACCCACCACTAAGCCAGGGAGAGGGGGGGCCCCACCACGACACCCTGTCCGAGGCCATATCACAACCCGAGCATGGCCCAGAGAGTCAGGCACAGCCCGCACCCTCTCACAGGGGTTTGCAGATAAGGCTGGCAGCACCACCGCTAGGACAGCCGCAGTGGATGCCAACACAGTCACAGCGTGTCCGCCCCATTGACACCAGGTTTCCCCCCAATGCAGACACAGATCTATCTGTAGGAATCCAAGGGCCAGCAGAGGTCTCACCCTTCTCCCAGGCCCCGTCTCTGGCTTGCGCACAGTGCAGAACCAGCGGGTGGGCTTGTCAAGCCACCTGTCAAGCTGACCCCTTCCCTCCTCCTCCAGCCACTGCACTCGGCCCACAGCAGTCTGTGGTTATTGGTTGGTCTTCGGGACAGATGGGTCTTTTCTATGCTCCTGGTTGGTCTTCAGGACACATGGGTCGTTTCTATGTTCTTGGTTGGTCTCAGGACAAATGGGTCTTTACTATGCTCTTGTTTGGTCTTCAGGACAAATGGGTCTTTTCTATGTTCTTGGTTTGTCTTCAGTACAAATGGGTCTTTTCTATGTTCCTGGTTGGTCTACAGGACACATGGGTCCTTTCTATGTTCTTGGTTGGTCTTCAGGACAAATGGTTATTTTCTATGCTCCTGGTTGGTCTTCAGGGCACTTGGGTCATTTCTCTGTTCTTGGTTGGTCTCGAGGACAAATGGGACTTTTCTTTGCACCTGGTTGGTCTTCAGGACTCAAGGGTCTTTTTTATGTTCCTGGTTGGTCTTCAGGACACATGGGTCTTTTCTTGGTCGGTATTCAGGATGTATGTGTCTTTTCTATGCTCCCAGTTGGTCTTTAGGACATATAGGTATTTTCTATGTTCTTGGCTGGTCTTCAGGACACATTTGTCTTTTCTATGGTCTTCAGGACACGTTGGTCTTTTCTATAATCTTGGTTGGTCTTCAGGAAATATGGGTCTTCTCTATACGACTGATTGTGTGCCTGAGGGGACGTGGACACGCTCTGTGTGTGTTACAGCTGTGATATTACCCACTGGATGGGTTGTTTAGTGTTGCACTGTGTTAGCCTGTGGCCAAACAGATTTATTTTTTCCCCACGAGACTTGGATACTTTTTTGCATATTTTGCCTGCAGTACAATGTGTCTGTTGTTGCTTACTGAATGCTACGAGTGCGGAACCTTGCCAGGCAAGGCTCAGATAGATTGCTTGATGCAGCTGTGTTGTGGGTATTAACATTTGGCCTCCGTGCATGCCAGGTGCCTTCTCTAGGGGGTTCAATGTATGATGTAGGGTATTAGTTCAGTGTTTTTGTGGTATGGCGTGGAGTGATAATTATTGTCCCACTGGTGTGTGCATGATCATTTGTATTTTTTTCCTGGTAAGTTATGTGCATTAGAGAATGTTGTAATAATGGTGCTGTGATCAATACACGCATATGGTTGTATATGGAGGGGTTTTTGGAACATTTTAGTATGTTTGTCGGAGCAGTTTTTAAGAGGCTATCTTTCTCCCCTAATCGTCTGCGATTTCTTTTACATTTGTTCTTTTCATTATGTCTGATACAAAACAAATACATCATCAACAAATGGCTGGGAGGACCTATGGCATATGTGTTAACAACACTCAGTGTATTGAACAGCAATTGTGCAAAGAAGGTCCACGCCTTATTTAGAATTGTGGGAAACCAGCAGTGACATAACATCAAAGTTGCACACAATGAAACCCATGGTTGTCTATTTGTGACCAGATCTCCATTATCCCCAGCTTTATGTATTTCAACCCAAGCATTCTGTCAGCCAATGGGTTGAAGCCATTTCATCCCACTGTCCCCCACTGCCCCCTACAGACCTCGGAAGGGAGTAAACCCATATGGGTCCCAAACTATATGTTCTCTGTCCTTACCTGCAGTAATAATCCTGCTTTCACTCGGCAGGAATCATTTCTTGATCACACTTAAACTTGCCTTCTTTCTGATGGGTGTCGGTGACAGTTGAGGAAACATCATTATTTTACATGTCTCATACTTCAGGGCCCTCTTTAGTCTAGACCAGGGTTGTCCAAGTCCAGGCCTCGAGGGCCGGAATGCTGATGGGTTTTCAGGATAACCCTCATTATTATTCATGAGCAAAAATGTGCATACATGTATAATCATTGTACGCACATTTACCTCTTGAATATTGATGAGGGATATCCTGAAAATCTGATGATTCTGGCTCTCGAGCCCTGGAGTTGGACAACACTGGTCTAGATGCTGCCAGTATACTTTGTCCCTTCAGTAAGTTACCCAAAAGATAAGGGCTGGACCCTCAGCGCCTGCTTTCTGGGTAGCTTCCCTGGACTTGATCCTATACTATTTGGTGAGGAACATGGGGACATCCTCAGAGTCCTGCCCTATCACCTTAGTAACTATGACGTTAGCAGAATGTACCCCTTGTACTCCTTAAGGGAAGCCCCTAATTTATTCTGCTGCACTATATTTTCGAAAAGTTCTGTTCTTACAAAGAAAATATTATTCTCCTTGATGACCATTCTCAACATGTGAAATATTTCAAATGACTTGTAATTGGCACTGGTCCATCTTTGTTGTTCTTGTCTCAAGAGAGCTAGTACTAATTTCAAGTTCAGTGTCATGATCATTCAATTTACTGAATGTATTCACCAGCTGCGAGGTGGATTTTTCTATGCGGGACATGGCAGCCTTAACAGATAACCAGGAAGGGGAACTCACCCCAGAAGGTGTTTGGACACTGGGTTTGTGCTCATTGTGAGGTGACCATTCTGTGCTGCACAAAAGTCCACTTCTATCTCCACGGACCTTTTTTGTGTGTTCTTAGCATCACCCATGACTTCCACCACGTGTGGGACATCGTTTGTTCAATGAGAGCCCATCTGGGTGTTCTGATGCCGCCTCTCTGTGAAGCACTCGCTCCGTCAACACATCCTGATGCTCTACCCCGATGTTGTTGTGAGAGTCCCAGCCCCTACTCTTACGGTGCACATGAACAGGTTGTGGATTCCCTCCACACAGGCACGTCCCTTGAAAGCAAGGGAGGAATAATGTTCCCTGCCTTTGCGGCACGGAACTACCAGCTCTTCGGAGACCAGGGAGCACTTGAACCTCACCCAAACATCAGCTGTCATTAGGCCTCAGGCTCCCTCAGGTTTGACATCGCCTGCGGAGCATGCTGCCTTCAGAGGGTTTTATACCGGGATGGTGTGTCCGGATCTGAAGTCTTTCCTGGTCGTGCTCATGACTTGATAGGGGGTCCTCTTATATGCTGCCAGTCTCCAGCAGATGCATGGTTTAAAGAGCACCTACAGGTCTTGCTGCTCGTTCCCCGCACTTGCAAGTGCAGTGGTGCAGGGGCAGGGGTGTTCGATCCCATATAGCTATTTCCAGCGCCTGACTACACAATCTCCTCAGGACCCCCGCACCAATATGCTCTCACCCACTTAGCGTGCTTGGGACACTCAGGTTTCTCAAATGACACAGGGCTGATTACATTGTCTAGTGTGTCTCAGCGCGGTCTTACCGAGAGTCAAAAGAGCGGCCATTTTAGTGGACAGCTGGCCACCACTTGAGTTCATTGCTATAGTTGGCTTGATTGTCAGACTTTTTTTTCCTTTTCAGGGTTTTTTGCGGATGATGCCTTTTAGTAAATTTCTGGTCACCTTTGCTTGATTGGTCCATTGTTTCTAATTGGACAACCTGCTATGGTAGGGCTTACTTGCCATGACTGGGCACAGTGAATGGCAAAATGTATGTATTGGCATTTGATGAAATTGGGTAGCAACTAGACATTGCAATGTGGATCTAAATACATATAGGCCGGCAGCTAGGGGGGTCACACAGCTTCGATAGTTATATAGGGAAAAACCTGAAGGGTCCGCGCCAAATGGTATTGTGGGCATGTTTTTCGGGGGAAAGTGAGCCCGTTTGATGAGTTACTGCCCTGTGCATCTGGTCGTTTTTACCAATGTCGCTCACCAACTGTGCTATAAAATGCACTATTTTCCGTACATTTTCCCCATTGCCTTTTGTGATTGTGGGCACCTGAGTTTACTGTATGTCTCAGTATGACCCTGGTTTCACATTTAGGCCATTGTTTTATAATCCCAAAGCAATCATGCCGCTTGAATGGTGGTGTTGTTTCATAAGCTCCTGCAGAAGACGAGCAGCAACTTGGGCTATGCAAATGTTCCTCAATAAGCAGCAGGGTCTATTTACTTCTATTGCCGCTGCCCTAATCAGCTGCCTCCCTTCTCTTGGGATGGTGATACAATGTCTGGGCACAGCTCCAAGCAAAGAAGTTTAAATAGCATAAATCTCAAGTGCATCGCCCTTTGCGGCCGTGTTTTATCACTTCATAAAATGCCCTCTTAGACAATCTTATAAGAATACGCTGTTCTTCTGTAGCAACATAATGTTCCAAAATGGTGGTAACCCTCTAATTACACTTTATTTTAAATCTTTGAGGTATGAAAACAGCCGCGCCGGTTCTTTTTTCCACATGAAGAGACATTAATAGTTGGGTGGACTTTGGCGGAGGAATAGGGCCTGGGCCAAATTTCCAAAATCGAACGAAAGAGCCGAAATGTGCGACCGTTGTCTCTTCCGGGCGCTTTGCAGGACCAAACTCTGTTCACGCCTCGTTTGCCTGTTTCACTTGACCAGCGGTACACCGCCTTCCCTCAAATTCCTTGCGCTCATTTTGCTCGTTTCCTGATCCCGGCTGTATTTCACGAGCCGAGAATTCGGTGACTCTCTTCTGCCTGTTTTGCGTACCTGACAGGCTAAAAATTTCATTTTGTGATTCCCACTTCGCTACCTTTGTCCGAAATGAAGAAAAAAAACTTTGAACAATCTGTTTCTGCTTTCTCAGGCCCTACTGGTTCTTACCCAGTGGGGAATGGCCAATCATTAGACCTGTTGACTTTGCCCCATTCATTTGATGGGTTGGTGACTTTGCCCCATTCATTTGATGGGTTGGTGACTTTGCCCCATTCATTTGATGGTTTGGTGACTTTGCCCCATTCATTTGATGGGTTGGTGACTTTGCCCCATTCATTTGATGGTTTGGTGACTTTGCCCCATTCATTACAGGGCTGGTGACTCACCCGAGGTGCTATAAATATGTGCGGTTGATGTGGTGTTCAGTCAGAGTGACTCAGTTACTGACGCCTACTATACTGGCTGACTTGACGAATGTTGTGACCCAAATTGTGCATGTGCAGATATCACATTAATGTTGACGCCAGACTGCTGTGTAGGTCTTACTCCATTTAATATCCTATTCAATCTGCCTTTAGCAAGCCACCACATTCCAAGTTCCATTAGCCCCATTCCAAATTCCAATACCTATCCTATGCTACTATTACACTGCAACAACCCCCCTTACTTATCATCTAAATTCATACACAAATATGCATAAGGTTTATATTTACATTTGCTGAATCAAACGGGACGGCTTGCGAATAACTCTGTGAGACCGACCCCGCAAAGATGCTTCATAGACTTAAGAGTCCTGTGAGCCCAGCGACAAAGACACTCCAGAACTTCCAGGAATGCTCTCAGGCTGCTCCACATCATCTAATCCCCTTCAATATTGTCTTCCTCAGAATCACCTTGGAACATTCTTTGAAAAAATGAAGCATTCCTTGTTATCTCACAATCATCTCCCACAGCTGTAATCATAGGTTCTTTGACCTTCTTGACCATTAGAGGCATCGGCCTATACTTGGAATCTAACTTCTTTCGTTGTCTCTGCTGGACCAACACAGTTTCACCATCTGACAGCTGATGTTCCTTTGCTTTCCTCTTGTTATCAGTCCACTCCTTGATTCTTTTTCTCTTCACACTCTCTCTCTCTGATCTCATCTTCTTCTCTAGGGGTATAGTTCTCAAGCTGTGGAAGCCTAGTTCTAGGCTTGTATTGTTTGTTGGTTTATTTATTTGGCAATGCACACCAAACCCTTGGGTAGCTGGACGCAACAGATGCAAGGATACTTGAAGCTTGGTTACAACATGTGAAATGGTACAGAAGATACATTCGGGAATGCAGTGCATACATAAAGGTGCATTGGGTGAGTTAGACGAGTACAATACATATAAAACATACATAATCGGACAGGCAAGTGCATTAGGTATAGAATATCATACATGGTCAGGTGCACTAAGGCGCGGCAGGGTAGTGGATAGTTAAATATCATTAGATCGTAACCAGTTTAGCATGTTGTGTCTGAATCTGGGGTATGGCTGTTCAGATCTGAGGGCTAGTGGAAGGGCATTCCAGAATAGCACTGCTTTAACTGGGAAACTGGCTCCGCCAGATTTGGTTAATTTAAATTTAGGAATTTCTAGTCAGTGTGTGTTAGATTGTCTAGTAAATTGTGTCGAGGTTTTTCTAATCATTGGGCCTCATTACGACCCTGGCGGAAGACCATGGTGCTATTAGCACCATGGTCCATGCCGGTAAGTTACCGACTCCGCCATGGAGAAAGGGGGAATTACCACCCCATTACAAGGTTGGCGGGGCGGTAATTCCCCCTTCCTCCATGGCCCTTCCCCATTCCCATTTTTGCCCCATAGGGCTCAATGGGAATGGGGAAGGCGCTAAGTACGGTGCCGCAAATTGCGGCACCGTAATTAGCACCAAGGTCCCTTTGCGGGTCCCTACATTAACGGCTGGTCTAACCAGCCTTTTACAGCGCCGTTAACCCATTAGCGCCTGGGTCGTAATGAGTCCCATTCTCTCAGAAAGATAAGGAGGTGCTTGTCATGATCTCTGCTTCCAAAAGGTCAGGGTTTTCCCAACTCCCTTGGAAGCCGATCCATAACCCAGGTTCCGAGTGCCAACCAGTCCCAATTGGGACCTTTTGGACCCAGTCCTGGCGCCAGTGGCACCAGGCTCATAAATATGCCCAGTCCCAGCGCTGGAAGCGCCGGGCTCATAATGCTTGGGTGGACTTACCTGCAGCAGACCATGCTGCTTACTTGCCTGCCAGTTGAGCCTCTGATCCTCTTCTGTTTGGAACTACTTTTCCTGTTGGGTGGGGCAGGAGCCACTCCTTAGATTCAGAACACTGGAACTCTTCTGGAAAGCAGGAACTCTTTTCTTACCTAGGCGTGGCTGTGGAAGGAGACACCTAAGCACTACA
Organism: Ambystoma mexicanum; assembly: GCF_040938575.1. Taxonomy (NCBI): domain Eukaryota; kingdom Metazoa; phylum Chordata; class Amphibia; order Caudata; family Ambystomatidae; genus Ambystoma; species Ambystoma mexicanum. The sequence continues at coordinate 647,449,706 of NC_090928.1, read as the reverse complement.
GGAGGCTATTTAAACCACACCCGATGGATGAATCTTGCTTTGCGTTATTCTGCATCCTCTGCAGCAGAACGCTCATCGTGTCTTCTGCATCTGATCCTGGGCCTAAGGAAAAAGGCTTACCATCCTGAATCCAGTCTTCAGCAACACCTATAAAGACAAGAAAGAACAGGTTAGCATTACGGTCTTCAGTGACAGCTCTTCACTTACCTGGTCCATCGGCTGTCACCAACGCCTCGCGCTGCATTCCGGCATCTGAAAGACAAAGGCTTACCTACTCTTCGTGCGCTCCGGAGGTCTTCACACTGCATTCCGGCATCTGAAAGACAAAAGCTTACCAACTCTTCGCAAGCTCCGGAGGCCTTCGGCGCTCCATCCCGCATCTGAAAGACAAAACAAGGTGCGTTTAAAGACATTGGGGAACTTTAATACTCACGTGCCATTACTCCTTTCCACATCTAACCCAGTGGGTATTCCGGCACCCTGCAGCCGCTCCGAACTTGTACCTGCAAAATAAAAAGACAGTTAGAGCGCATCGTGAAGCAGGCAACAAGCGCTTACTTACGTGCTTCCAGGCGCTTCTATTCATCACACGGGCTCCATCTTCAACTCACTTCAGCCCGTCATCCGCCATCGCCGGAACCCTGCAAAACAAGAAACATCATTACTAAAGACTTTAAAGACATTAGAATTACTCGAAACTTACCGTTCGTGCAGTAAACGACGGACAGCAGTCCTCTGAAGTCAAGAGGCCTGCTCCCCTTATCCAGTGAAGAAACTGGTTACAGCACCCTGCCCCGAGGCAGATGGAGAGCACAGCGTTCACTTACCTAAGGTGAGAGCGTTAACCTTTGGGGTTCTACAGGAGAAGAGAAAGGGAAGAAGAGAGAGACATTCAATAACCCAGTTCCTTAATCCCATATTTTCTATCTGCAGACATCTTACCCTTCGAGTCAGACATACAGTGCACAGAGGTCCAGCCCAAAGAGCCAGCCGTGTGTTACACATCACCTTTGAAGATACGGTATACGCCCAGTCAAGACCGGCGCCTCTACGGGAATCAGGTGAGCGTTACAGAACGCAAAGCCTACCACAAAACTCCCGTCCAGGCGCTATGGAAACCTCGGATACCGACCAGCTAGCCCAGTTACTTGGGGAACTAAGGGCAGAAGTGCATGCAGCCCGTCAGGAAACGAACGCTCTAAGAAGGGAACTGATTATTTCCAAGGAGCGAACAGATGATCTCGCTAGACAATTGCTACAGTCACAAGCCGGACAGACCCCGTTACCCGCATCTGGGGGAAATCTTCCTTCTACATCCTCTATGAATCCAGTGCAGATCAACCTACCTGGGAATGTACCTCTGGCTCCGCCCGAACGATTTTCTGGTGACCCAAAGAGGTTTGCAGTATTTATCAATCAGTGCCGGTTGCATTTCTTATGCCGGCCAGCAGCCTTTCCAACTGATCAAGCTAAAGTAGCTTTCGTGCTTTCGTACCTTAGTGGCAATGCGGCAGACTGGTCGATCCCTCTAGTAAATCAAGATGATCCGGTCCTCCATGATTTTCAAGCTTTTCAGCTCAGTATGGAAAAACTGTTCGCAAGACATTCACAGGGGCAGGCCTTGGACAATGAGCTTCTTTCGTTGCGACAAGGTAATCAAGACCTTTTGGCTTATATTGCGTCTTTCAACAGACTGATAGTGGAAACTCAATGGCCTGAGGACAAAAGGATTACGCTGTTTTATAGAGGTCTACGTGGAGAGCTCAAAGATGTGTTAGCCCAAGTAGTGAATCCCCCACAAGATTGTTCTGACTATATAGACTTAGTCGTTCAAATAGATCACAGACTGCAGAACAGGAAGGCCGATCGTTCCAAGTTTGATGCTCGAGTATTTTCCAAACCGCCAACTCCTTCCAAAGGAGTAGACTCCGGGGAACCCATGCAAATAGGGGGTCTGAAAGGTCCTCTAACACAAAAGGAGCGGGAAAGGAGAAAACAGTTGCAATTATGCCTCTATTGCGGAAACTCAGGGCACTTTCTTCGAGACTGTCCGGTGAAACCTGCCAAGAAGGCAGTAGGAGCTGCAGTTACCAAAGTTACAAACTCTGAGCAGGGAAACGACCTCGCCCGACAAGAATAGAGGTCCTCTTGCCGAGCGTGAAAACCAGTTCTGTGACCTCGCATTTCGTGATACCTATGGTCCTCATTAGCCCTGATAATCCGGATCGATTACATGCAATTGAAGCTTATGTCGACAGCGGTGCCATCGGCAATTATGTGGATCATGAAATGGTTTTGAGGATGAATCTAACTCTTTGTCCCAAGGCTGTAAAGGACGTCATTACTACGGTGGATGGTACGGAGATAGCCTCCGGGCCAGTAACGCATACCACTCAAGAGGTGACGCTAGTAAGTCAAGATGGACACCATGAGAAGATCGTGTTCGATGTGATCAAGGCCCCTCAGTTTCAGATTATTCTAGGAATACCTTGGTTAGAGAAACACAATCCTCTGATCGATTGGCGAGCAAGAACGGTCCAGTTTCCAGAATGTGTCTCTACTTGTCACCCTCCACCTGGTGTTGCACTGGCAGCAATTTCTTCAGAGTCTCCCCAGTTACCTCCCGAATACCTAGAATACCAAGATGTTTTCGGGAAGGATCACGCTAACTCTCTACCTCCTCATAGGTCTTATGACTGCCAGATAGACCTGATACCTGGATCTACTCCTCCTTGTAGTAGAATTTATGCCCTCACCGAGCCTGAGAACCTTCACCTTCGACAATACCTGGATCAATACCTGACAAATGGGTTTATTCGTCCTTCCAAGTCCCCTGCTTCTTCAGCTTTGTTCTTCGTTCCAAAAAAGGAAGGAGACCTTAGAACTTGTATAGATTATCGCTCCCTGAACCAGATCACCGTTAAGAATAGATATCCGTTACCTTTGATCCCTGAACTCCTGGACCAAGTCAGAAAAGCATGCATATATACAAAGCTGGATCTTAGAGGAGCTTACCACTTGGTACGAGTAAAAGAGGGCGATGAATGGAAGACGGCCTTCCGCACCAAGTATGGGCTATTTGAATATCAGGTCATGCCCTTCGGACTTTGCAATGCCCCGGCCGCCTTTCAATATTTTATGAACGATGTCCTCAGAGAGCTCATAGATGTGTGTGTTGTTGTTTACATTGACGACATCCTTGTTTATTCTTCATCGGAATCTGAACATCGGAAACACGTGAAAATGGTCCTCGAAAGATTGCGTCAACACAAACTTTTCGCTAAGTTGGAAAAATGTGTTTTCAACGTGACTGAAGTTGAATTCTTGGGATTCATATTATCACCTGGCGGAGTGCGTATGGATTCAAAGAAGGTCGATGCAGTTCTCAAATGGCCATCACCATCCTCCGTAAAAGGTGTGCAAAGCATGTTAGGCTTCGCTAACTTTTACCGCAGGTTTATCCCCGAATTCTCTCGAATAGTCCAGCCCATCACTGCCTTGTTAAAGAAAAACAAACGTTTTGAATGGTCTACCGAGGCGGAACAAGCTTTCCAGGATTTGAAGACTAAATTTATCTCTGCACCAATCTTAAAACACCCTCGCCCCGAACTCCCCTACATCGTGGAAACTGATGCTTCAAGCCTTGCCATGGGGGCAGTTCTATCACAAAAGGACCCGGTAACCAATCAGTTGCATCCCGTGGCATTTTGGTCCCACAAATTCTCGCCTCCTGAAATCAATTACACGATTACTGACAAGGAACTTCTGGCTATCAAGTCTGCCTTTAAGGCTTGGCGGCATTATCTGCTGGGGGCCCGACACACCGTTACTGTGATTACGGATCACCGAAACCTGCAATATTTGAAAACCGCAAAAGCCCAATCCTCTAGACAACTCCGTTGGGCATTATTCTTTGCCGAGTTTGACTTCATAATTACCTATCGACCTGGTACAAAGAACGGTAAAGCTGATGCCCTTTCTCGGATGGGAGTGGAAGAACACTTGATCAACCCTAAACCTGTACCAATCATTCCCGAACAAAGAATTCTGGGCGTAATCGCCACAGAATCCATAGAGGAAGTTAAGGATAAAGCCAGGCAACTTGTAACTCCAGCAGACATACAGAATTGGCATCTGCAGGGAAAGGACTTTGCAGTAAAGGACAACTTATTGTATTTCCAAGAACGATTATACCTACCCAGCACAGATTTACAGAAAAAAGTAATCTCTTGTTATCACGATTCTTTAATGGAAGGACATCCCGGTATGGCCAAGACCTCAGAAAAGATCAAGCGCTACTTCTGGTGGCCGTCTTGGAAAAAAGATATCAGAGACTTTATAATGTCCTGTGGAGTATGCGCCCAAAACAAGAGTCAAAAGGAAAGACCAGCAGGCCTCTTACGCCCTATTGACATCCCACCTCGCCCTTGGCATACGCTTTCTATGGACTTCATCACCGATCTACCTCCATGCTCCGGATACAATACGATTCTAGTAATCGTGGACTTATTCTCCAAGATGGCGCATTTCATTCCGCTCAAAGGCTTGCCAACAGCAGCAACTCTGGCCCGAGAATTTCTCGAAAACATCGTCCGACTGCACGGTTTTCCTTCGGTTCTAATTTCGGATCGAGGTAGTCAATTTATTTCTCATTTTTGGCGAAGTTGCTGTCGGTCGGCTCAAATTGATGTGAGACTATCGACCAGTCACCACCCTCAGACCGACGGACAAACCGAGAGGACCAATCAAACTCTGGAACAGTATTTACGCTGCATGCTGCAACAAACTGAAAAAACTTGGAAAGACATCCTTTGGATAGCCGAATATGCCTACAATAACTCTGTCCATTCGGGAACTGGGAAAACCCCGTTTTTTCTTTTGTACGGCAGTCACCCTCGAACCTCGGAGTTGGATCCCCTCCAAGATCTTGAAACACCAGCAGTAGACCACCTGCATTCTACAATCACCCAAGCCTTTAAGGAAGCTGTTTCTCACCTTCAAAGGGCTAAAGAACAATACAAGAAAGGAGCAGATCAACATCGGAAGGAAGCCCCTCAATATCAAGTAGGGGATCAAGTCTGGTTATCCACCAAATATCTACCTCTAAAAGGGCCACGCACATTCAACCCAAGATACCTTGGTCCCTATTTCATCACTACCATAGTAAACCCAGTAGCGGTCAAGTTGGACTTGCCCCCGCACATGAAGATACATCCGGTCTTCCACGTCTCTCTATTAAAACCCGTGCAACCTCAAACCCGACTAACTAAATCTCCAAAACCTATCCTAGTTGATGGAGAACTCGAGTTTGAAGTCAAAAGCATTCTGGACTCCAAGATCTCCAAATCTAAACTATTTTACCTAATTGACTGGAAAGGCTACGGCCCCCAAGAGAGATCCTGGGAACTTGCTGAATATGTCCACGCTCCTCGCCTAATCAAAAGATTTCACCGAACATTTCCTGACAAGCCAAAACCCCCGGAGAAGCCCGGTTTGGGAGGGGCCTTGAGGGGGGGTACTGTCATGATCTCTGCTTCCAAAAGGTCAGGGTTTTCCCAACTCCCTTGGAAGCAGATCCATAACCCAGGTTCCGAGTGCCAACCAGTCCCAATTGGGACCTTTTGGACCCAGTCCTGGCGCCAGTGGCACCAGGCTCATAAATATGCCCAGTCCCAGCGCTGGAAGCGCCGGGCTCATAATGCTTGGGTGGACTTACCTGCAGCAGACCATGCTGCTTACTTGCCTGCCAGTTGAGCCTCTGATCCTCTTCTGTTTGGAACTACTTTTCCTGTTGGGTGGGGCAGGAGCCACTCCTTAGATTCAGAACACTGGAACTCTTCTGGAAAGCAGGAACTCTTTTCTTACCTAGGCGTGGCTGTGGAAGGAGACACCTAAGCACTATAGGAGGCTATTTAAACCACACCCGATGGATGAATCTTGCTTTGCGTTATTCTGCATCCTCTGCAGCAGAACGCTCATCGTGTCTTCTGCATCTGATCCTGGGCCTAAGGAAAAAGGCTTACCATCCTGAATCCAGTCTTCAGCAACACCTATAAAGACAAGAAAGAACAGGTTAGCATTACGGTCTTCAGTGACAGCTCTTCACTTACCTGGTCCATCGGCTGTCACCAACGCCTCGCGCTGCATTCCGGCATCTGAAAGACAAAGGCTTACCTACTCTTCGTGCGCTCCGGAGGTCTTCACACTGCATTCCGGCATCTGAAAGACAAAAGCTTACCAACTCTTCGCACGCTCCGGAGGCCTTCGGCGCTGCATCCCGCATCTGAAAGACAAAACAAGGTGCGTTTAAAGACATTGGGGAACTTTAATACTCACGTGCCATTACTCCTTTCCACATCTAACCCAGTGGGTATTCCGGCACCCTGCAGCCGCTCCGAACTTGTACCTGCAAAATAAAAAGACAGTTAGAGCGCATCGTGAAGCAGGCAACAAGCGCTTACTTACGTGCTTCCAGGCGCTTCTATTCATCACACGGGCTCCATCTTCAACTCACTTCAGCCCGTCATCCGCCATCGCCGGAACCCTGCAAAACAAGAAACATCATTACTAAAGACTTTAAAGACATTAGAATTATTCGAAACTTACAGTTCGTGCAGTAAACGACGGACAGCAGTCCTCTGAAGTCAAGAGGCCTGCTCCCCTTATCCAGTGAAGAAACTGGTTACAGCACCCTGCCCCGAGGCAGATGGAGAGCACGGCGTTCACTTACCTAAGGTGAGAGCGTTAACCTTTGGGGTTCTACAGGAGAAGAGAAAGGGAAGAAGAGAGAGACATTCAATAACCCAGTTCCTTAATCCCATATTTTCTATCTGCAGACATCTTACCCTTCGAGTCAGACATACAGTGCACAGAGGTCCAGCCCAAAGAGCAAGCCGTGTGTTACACATCACCTTTGAAGATACGGTATACGCCCAGTCAAGACCGGCGCCTCTACGGGAATCAGGTGAGCGTTACAGTGCTGCATTATTCGGACATTTGTAGGTGAGGGATTACAGTTTTGAGAAGGATCCTGTCACTGATTTTTAACCAGTGATGATCTCTTCTTATGTTGGAGATGCGTTCTCTAGTATGTTCAGGGCTGCTCTTAAGACGTTATTTTGTAGTGTTTGCATTTTATCTAAGATGTATTTGTTGGCTCCTATTTATAGGGGTGCTACAGTAGTCTAGCTTAGACATTATTAGCGCATTGGCTAGCGTAATGCAGTTGTCTTTTGATAGGAAGGGTCTGCAAGCCCTGATGAGTTTACCAGTGTAGGCAGTCGAAGATGCCATAGCGTTAAGTTGTTTTTTTAGTGTTAGGGTGGAGTCGAGGTAGAAACCTAAAGTTTTTACCTCAGTTACTGCTTTAATTGTGTTGCCGTCAATATTAAATGCGGCGTAGCTGGGGCTATGTTTTTTTAGGTTAGCATGAGAACCCAGAATCAAGATAGCAGTTTTGTCATCATTCAGGCAGAGGCCATGTGATGCCATCCATGCCTGAATGAGGAGGTATATCTTGTTTACCAAGGCCGTGTCTTCATCAAAATTGCCTGAAAGGGGTATGAGGATCTGGGTATCATCGGCATAATTAGTGTAGGTGACACCCAGTCTGTCCAATTTGTCGAATAAGGGCTTGGTAAAGATGTTATACATTGTCGGTGAGACGCATGATCCCTGTGGAACCCCAAAGGTGGTTTGGATCGGGTCTGCAGCTGCTGAGGGGGAAAAGACTCTCATCGTACAATTAGCTAGGACGGATTGGACCCCGGCTATAGCATCACTTGAGAAATGGGCAGCTGTAGCCAGGTGTTTGCATAAGGCTGCATGATCCATCAAGTCAAAGGCCACTGATAGATCAAGGAGGAGTAGCATATATGTTTTACCCTTATCTTTAAGCTCGTCAATTTGGGTCTTCAGATCAATAAGTGCCGTTTCGGTGCTGTGTTGTGGTTTAAATCTGTATTGGCGAGAGCCTAATAAGTGGTTAGCTTCAAGGTGGTTCTGAATTTGAAGATAAGCTACTCTGTCAATTATTTTCAGAAGGAAAGGGACTGTGGTAATAGGTCTGTAATTCATCGGGATAGAGGAATCTAGGGTCTGTTTCTTCATCAACGGTAGAACCCAAGATTCTTTAAGGTTATTTGGGACACAGTTGGTCTTGAAGGAGGCAATAATCAGTTTTGAAATGAACAGCGCTAGGTCCCTAGCTGCATCCTTAATTATTTGTGCAGGGCAGCTGTAGCCCTGGCAGTTTGAAGCCTTTAGACATAGTATGACTTTCTCTGTTTCAAGAATGGAGATTTTAGAGAATCTGAAGGGCATGTTGGTTCTAGTAATTTCAGTGGGTAAAGTGGGATGCGACTCAGAGGAGTGCAGGGATGCTTTTTTGTTGGCTATTTTTGTTTGGAGAGTTGCTATTTTGTTGGAGAGGGCATTCTGGATGCTCGTGCACCATTGCTTGTCCTTGGGACGTTGTAAGTGGGTGGGACGGGGGTCTCCATTTCCCAGAGGATAGTAAATAGCTCCTTGGTATTGGAGTTGGCCTTGGATATTCTGTCATTAAATGAGTTCCTTTTAGTACGGATTATTTCTTTTTTGTACATGTTGGCAAAATTAGTTAGCTGGACCTTGTTCTCGACGTAGGGAAGTGTCGCCATAAGGCTTGTAGTTTTCTTTTTTGGAGTCTTAATTCTTTAAGGCATGGGGTGGGCGGGTGAACCAGGCATTAAGGTGGCCCTTCTGTTTACTTTTGCAAAGTTTGACGGCGCAATGATGTCAAGGGCCTTGGACATGGTATTGTTGAAAGTTTCTACCAGTAAATTCGGGTCTAAGTTGCTGGTGAGAGAGTTAAGGGAGGGGATACTGTGTGGGATTAATTTGTCCGCTGTTATGTCTTTTTTACTTCTGGTGGGAAGGGGGGGTGCCATATCTAGGATTTTCGGTTTTTGAGGCTCTATTGAGGAAGACAAACCAATTAAGTGGCGGTCAGTCCATGGTTGCGAGGTTATTTTAGTGATACTAATTGTACAGTTTAGGTCAGCGACCCAGTCTAGAATTCTCCCTTTGATGTGGGTAGGAGCAAGAACCTTTTGGGTGAGACCATGCTCGGCCAGGATAGTTTCTGTGGTGTGGGCGTGTTTATCCTGAGGGTCCATGAAACCTAGATTTAAGTCTCCCAAAAGTAGGAGTTGTGAGGAGTCTTTGGTGTTGTTTTAAAGTAGGCTGGGTAAGTCCTCCTCAAAGGTGCCCGTAGGACCTGGGGGTCTATATAACAGGTAGATGGTAAGCGTGCGGTTGCTAGATATGGGTAATTTAGCTGAGAGTATTTTGCAGGATTTAAGTGAGGGTGATGACGTTAGTCTTATTGCCAGATTAGTTTTACCTATAATGGCTAGGCCTCCTCCTCTGGCATTGGGTCTGTCTGCTTTAAGTATTTGGTAGTTTTCTGGAATAGTTAACATAAGGGTAGGGCCTGCTGCGTCATGGAGCCAGGATTCAGTTACTGCAAGGAAATCTAAGTCATCAGATGATAATATGTCTGCAATTTCAGTGGAATGTGCCATAAGAGATCTTGTGTTGATGAGAGCTCCAGAGATAGTTGTCATGTTAATCGGCCCTTGGGAAGAGGCGAGTCTACGTTTAGGTAGATTAGTACTCATATGTGGGTGAGGGGAGGGGAAGCGGGCACAGTTCTGTGTTTTATGCATGGCTTCTAGGTCTATAGTGGGCGTTAGTTCCTGAGCCAAGCCGGTGGTGTTGTGCTTAAGGCGGGGATTTAGAAGGCTGTAGCTACTTGTCTTAGGTTCATAAAGACGAGGTAGTCTTGCTCGTAGTTTGTTGTTTCTGTCCTGTAATGGGCATGGCATGAATTTAATGCATGCCAATATGGTAAGGATGTAAAGAGAAGGGACAGTTATATATGGGTGAACTGGGACTTTCTGGTGTGCATATTTTCACCCCGACTGCTATATTTTACCGGTTACAAGGGTAGTGTGCAGTGCTATACAAGTCAGGTAGGCTGGTCTCAGATAGGTAGAACAAGTACAAATCTGATAGCCTAGTCTGTATCATTAATTCTGTAGGTGAATGCCCAGTCATTTCATGAGGCGTGTTGCGATAGCTTTGTAGCATCTGTGATGTTGCCTGTGGCATTGACATATGGTCTACACCAGCCTTCTGCCGGGTCTCTTTTATTGTATCCATAAACCTTTCAACCATGTCATTAGCCTGTGGCTACAGTGGGGTGATTTTCTGGTGTTTTAAACCCAAGTGCACAGCAAACCTTCCAAACTCCTGCCCTTGAAAAGGTGGCCCATTATCAGCCTTCACCACATTAGGATATCACAGTAATGTTGACGCCAGACTGCTGTGTAGGTCTTACTCCATTTAATATCCTATTCAATCTGCCTTTCTCCAAGCCACCACATTCCAAGTTCCATTAGCCCCATTCCACATTCCAATACCTATCCTATGCTAGTATTACATTGCAACAGCAACTACTGGAGTACTACTACTGCTCTATGCTGGTATTGCTAGTACACCTTATTCCAAATCGCTAAGCATAGGTCATTATATTTTCTCTGCTCCGGCTGCCTCTGAGGTCTTATTCTTCTGTGGTCAATTTGGCTGCTGGTGAGGTGGGCTTATTATCTGCTTCATCTTTAGGCCTAATTGGCTTGCATTGCTATTGTTGTTGTGTCTCATGTTCCCACATGGTCCTTCCTGCCTTCCATTAAAATGTGTATAGGGGGTGTGGGGGTGCTGATCGGCAAGCTTGTCTTTCTGTATCTCTTGTAGTGAACAAATGATTATAACAGACCAACAGGGGGAGGGGTCGGACAAGCTTTTGTATTCTTTCACTATCTGATTCAATGGGGCTAAGCAGTTGGGGTTCAACTCGTATTGCTGTTATGTCTCAAGCTTCCACTCCTCCACATGGTCCTTGCTAGCTTCCATTGAAATGTGTAAAGGGGGCTTCGCCAGCTTGCATTTTCTTATCTCATGTGTTGCCCAAATTATTAATTCCAAGCATACTCGAAGGCAAGCTGATGTACTGTTGCACTATATGATTCAATAGGACTAACCACGTTTCCACCCCACCACATGGTCCTTACTAACCTCTATTGAAATGTGTGACTCTGAGTTGAGAGGAATGGAGAACCACCTTCAAGTTAGGCAGACTCTGAAAGCCTTTATTTTTTAGTACGTTATGCAGGCCTTCTACCTTGGAAATCCTTCTGCCAAGATGCCTTCGGGTGAATGTGCATGCTACAAGTGACAACATAACAACACCCATTTTTTACATCTCTTCTGCCTTGCAGGGGTGGGAGCAAAGCATGCATTTTTACTTCTCTCTTGTCTTCCAGGGTTGGAGGCACACATTCAATTTGTATGTCTCTCCTGGCTCGCAGGGGTGAGCAGGGGTGAGCACACAGTCTGAATTATTGTGTCTCTCCTCTTTCTCAGGGGTGGGGGTACACACTCAATTTGTACATCTCTACAGAACTTGAGGCACACAGTCGCTGTGTGCAGCTCTCCTATCTTGTACATATTTCCTGTCTAACAGAAGTGGGCTGGGGGCACTCAAATGTTATGTTTGTTTGTACAAAATAAAGAATAAGCAGTTATACTTTATGTAGAAAAGATGTGCACGCTATGCAATCAGCGAAAATTAGAAAATTAGAGCATACAATTAGAACATTTGAATAGTATGTACAAAATATACAGTGGTCGTGGTCTAAGTTGGGTTTTGGGTTGGTTTTAGTTTTGTCTAATAGCCACCCAATGACTAGCTTCCTGAACAGATGGAATGAGGTGGCCGAGTTGATATTCAATGGCAGGGAGTTCCAAAGTTGGGGGGCGAGGACCGAGAAGCTTGCGCCACCAGCTCTTTTAGAAGTGAATCTAGGCACAGTGAGGCAGAGAGTGTTAGCAGATCTGGTGATTCTGGTGTTTGGCTTCAAAGCCAATTTGTTGGTTAGATATGGGGGGCGAGGTGGTTTAGGGCTTTGTAAGTAAGGCAAAGTGTTTTTAGCTCAATTTTTTGTTGAATGGAGAGCCATTTGCAAGAAATTATGATGGTATGATGGGGGAGATGTGCTCTCTCCTGGGGATATTTAGAGCTGCTTGCAGCGCATTGTTTTGGAGGACCTGGAGTTTATTAATTATGCCCTGGTTGGCCCCTAGGTAGAGGCTGTTGCAATAGTCCAACTTAGATTGTATGAGCGCCCTGGCCAGTGTAAGGCAGCTGTTAGTAAACAGAAAAGGTCTGCAGGCTCTTATTAGTTTACCGGTCTAGGCGATGGTAGAGGCAGTAATGTTGACTTGTTTTGAGAGGTTGGTGTTGGTGTCAAGATAGAAGCCTAAGGTTTTCACGTTATTAGCGACGGGATGGTGTTGCCATCAATGATGATGTTGGAATATTCTGGGCTGAGTTTCTGTAAGTTATTGGGAGAGCCGAACAGGAGGAATTCCGTCTTCTCATCATTCAGGCAGAGGCCATGTGTGGCCATCCATGCCTGAATAATGGAGAACATTTTGTTAATCCTAGTGACGTCCACCTGGTAGTTGCCAGAGATGGTGAGGAGGATCTGGGTGTCATCTGCGTAGTTTGTGTAGGTGATACCCAGATGGTCCAGTTTATCAAAAAGAGGTTTTGTGAAAATGTTATAAAGGGTGGAGGAGACGCAAGATCCTTGTGGGACACCACAAGTGATGGGGATGGGGTCTGCTGCAGCCGTGAGTGAGAAGACTCTCATAGTTCTACTGGCTAAGAAGGATTGTATCCACATGACAGCCGAGGGTGAGAAGTGGGCAGCAGATGAGAGGTGGTTACAAAGTATTTTATGATCGACCAGGTCGAAGGCTGCTGAGAGGTCTAAAGGGAGTAGGATGGCCACTTTTCCTTTGTCTTTGATGTCATCAATCTGACTTTTGAGGTCAACAAGGGCAGTTTCTGTTCTGTGTTGAGGTCGAAAGCCTGATTGACGCAATCCTAGCAGTTGATTGGATTCTAAGTAGTCCCGAATTTGCAGGTAGGCAACTCTATCAATGATTTTTAGCTGGAACGGGACTGTAGTGATTGGCCTGTAGTTTGTGGGAATGGCAGGGTCCAGGGATTGTTTTATTAGGAGGGGGAGAACCCATGACTGTTTCAAATTGTTGGGTATAGAGTTGGTGGAGAAGGCTAGGTTAATGAGTTTGGAGATGAAGGGTGAGAGGTCTCTTGCTGCGTCTTTGATGATCTGGGCAGGGCAACTGTCCCCTTTGCAATTAGAGGGCTGTACCTCCTGTCCTACAGGAGTATGGGCACACACTCTGTTTTTGCATCTATACTGTCCCACCTGGGTGGGGAAACAGTCTCAATGTGTATGCCTCTCCTGTCTCGGAGTGATAGTACATATTCAATTTGTATGGCCCTCCTGTCCAGCAGGGGTGAGGGTACACACTCAATGTTTATGTCTTAACTGTCTCATAGGGGTAAGGGCATACACTCAGTTTGTGCATCTCGCTTTATGTCTCTCCTGCCGCGCAAGTCTGGGGGCAAAGCCTGAATTTCTACATCTATGCTGTCTCGCAGGGGTGAGGAAACACAGTCAATCTTTATGGCTCTTCTGTCTTGCAGGAATGGGGGCCTGCACTCATTTTTGTTGTGTGCCCCTTTGTTGTGTGCGTGCAGCGCCCATAATGTTTACTTCCCTTGGCAACGCATGCATTCTCTGGTTTATTGAAAGAGAGCTGGCTTTCTGCCCTCCATAACAACAGTCAAAAGAGGTTAAAGGTTCCATATTAATGATAACTGGTGGTGCTCCAAGAAAGCAATGGCTTGATCTTCTCACCTTAAAGTGTAGCTGCATGGCCTGCTCACCTAGCAGCAGGTTTCGACCTGTACGCTGACCTGTGGCTGCAGGTCATTCTGTTCCATGACTAGGCATCCATTTCCGAAGTGCATAGGTACAGTTTGTGTTATTTCCACAAACAGTGAACACAATATGTACATGACAAATGCCAGTGTTTTATTGATCGCTTACTGGCATTACATTGGAGAATGTTCACACCGGTCCTGCGGGAATCACATCAAAATAATTATCTACATCAATGATTTCACAAATACTACTCTAAATGCCATTCTCACCCTTCTCGAACCAAAATCCACTACGCGAGGAAGAGGATATAGCCCACAACAAAATGGCTTAGTTTACTACTGCTCATTGCTCTAAGTGGGCCGGGGCCAGCGGGGGCCAGGCCCTGGCAGCCTCCAAAGAGTGAGGCTGAGCTGGGGCCCTGCCGGAGCCCCCACGGTCCAACCAAGCAACAGCGGGTTATTATACCGCCACGGCCGCGGGGACGACATGAGGCATGCCCTCCGCCATGATTGAGTCAGGCAGCTGTTACTGACAGAAGCGCAAGCCAGCCAAAGAGTCGTGCAAACTGAGTGGCGCTGTGGCTGGCTGGCACTTCTGTCAGTCACAGCTGCCTGCAGGAAGCACACAGCTTCCCAAAGCTAGCCACAGGACTGGCCCCTCCCCTTGCCCTCATTAGCCTTCATGGCCCTGTCCTTCCTTCCTTCGTTTCTGTAGTCCTACATCCTCTGGGCGACATTCGGCATCTAAAAAATGTATTGGTTTCCATGGTAATTTTCAAAGCAATGAAAAAGAAATATTTGGAGGCACATGCGCATCAAAACCTGAATATGCTACAGTGCGTTTTATTTTTTATGCAGGCCTCGAAATAAAAAGTGCTTCGTGGGTAAAAATAAATAGAACAAAAGGCTGCTAGCATTCCCTCATTTCCTTCCCTTTTTGCTCCTCCTTCTTTCGCCCTCCTTTTTTTCTTCCCTCTTCTCTCATCTTTCCCCATCTCTTCCTTTCCTCATCGCTTCACTTCCTCATCTCTTCACCTTTGTCTTCAGCTCACATTCTCTTCTTTCCCCTTCTCTTCCTTTCCCATTTTCTCTTCCGCCTATCTTCCTTTCCTTCCCCCTTTTCTTCCTTTTCCATTTTCTCTTCCCCTTCTCTTCCTTTCTCACTTTCCCATGTTCTCTCCCCTTCTCTTCCTTTCTAACCTCTCTTCCTTTCCCATTTTCTCTTCCGCCTATCTTCCTTTCCTTTCCCCTTCTCTTCCTTTTCCATTTTCTCTTCCCCTTCTCTTCCTTTCTCCCCCTTCTGTTCCTTTCCCATTTTCTCTCCCCTTCTCGTCCTTTCTCATTTTCTCACCCCTACTCTTCCTTTCTCACTTCTCTTCCTTTCCCATGTTCTCTCCCCTTCTCTTCCTTTCTAACTTCTCTTCCTTTGCCATTTTCTCTTCCGCCTATCTTCCTTTCCTGCCCCCTTCTCTTCCTTGGCCATTTTCTCTTCCCCTTCTCTTCCTTTCTCCCCCTTCTGTTCCTTTCCCATGTTCTCTCCCCCTTCTCTTCCTTTCTCACTTCTCTTCCTTTCTCATTTTCTCTCCCCTACTCTTCCTTTCTCACTTCGCTTCCTTTCCCATGTTCTCTCCCCTTCTCTTCCTTTCTAACTTCTCTTCCTTTGCCATTTTCTCTTCTGCCTATCTTCCTTTCCTCCCCCCTTCTCTTCCTTTTCCATTTTCTCTTCCCCTTCTCTTCTTTTCTCCCCCTTCTGTTCTTTTCCCATTTTTTCTCCCCCTTCTCTTTCTTTCTCACTTCTCTTCCTTTCCCATGTTCTCTCCCCCTTCTCTTCCTTTCTCACTTCTCTTCCTTTTCCATTTTCTCTCCCCTTCTCTTCCGTTTCCATTTTCTCTTCCCCTTCTCTTCCTTTCTACCCCTTCTGTTCCTTTCTCACTTATCTTCCCTTCCCATTTTCTCTCCCCTTCTCTTTCTTTCCCATGTTCACTCCCCTTCTCTTCCTTTCTAACTTCTCTTCCTTTGCCATTTTCTCTTCCCCTTCTCTTCCTTTCTCACTTCTCTTCCTGTTTTATTTTCTCTTTCATTCTCTCCCTTCCCAGCCAATAGTGTATATTGTCATGGAGCGGGTAAAGAGAGCTGCCATTTCATTTAGGATGGTCTCAACTCTAAGGGGGTCGGGGGGTTAGCTTACCAGGTGATTCTAAATTCTGAGCAAAAGCTTAGATTGAACATCTGATTTCAGGGGACACTTTTCTTTGATGAAGCGAACACCTATTCACTTTTTTGGGGTAAAATAAAATGTCATTTCTTAGCTTGTCTAATTAAGGTGCAGCAGTATCAAGGACACAGTTTTACCTACTGCAGGGTCACCCACCATTTGTGGGATAGGAGTGTATCTGGAGGTCGGAATTCAGGCATGCAAGTTGTTTTTAGCCGGTGGAATTATGAAAAGGTTGGAATTAATGGCAGGGCCCTTGGCAGACACATTGACAGGCTGATCATGCCAGAGATTCGCTTCTGGATAGATTAGGCAGTTTGGGATTCATTGCACATTGAGGAATCATTCTTTGTTTAATTTATAGAAATGTTCTCACAATTTCACAACTGATTACTCATCCAAAGAAAGGAGTGGGGAATTTTAAAAGCACAAAACCATTCCCAATTGGCAATAAGAACTGAGGTAAAATTGGGCATTGAATATCTAGAATATTTTGTTAATATTGATAAGTGGGCGGGATTGGAGAATTCATACAACTTCATGTATATTTTACAGGCTATCGATCCCTAAATTCAGAGTTTCTATAATACTGGGGAGGGTGGGTGTGTGTAGGGGGAGGGCAGATGGAAAGGAAGAGAGACGAGAAGGAAAAGGAGGGTGAGAATGGAAGAAAAGGAAGGAAGAAGAGCAATGACAGGCTGCAAAGGATGCAAGTAAATGGAAAGAAAGAGAACGGAAAGGGGAATGGAAGAGAAGGGGAACGACAGAAAGGGGAGGAAGAGAGAAGAGGAAAGGAGAAAAGGGCAATAGAAGTGGGAAAGAAGAGATAAGACAAGAGGGAGAAAAAGAAGGCAAAATGGAAGCAAAGGATAGAAGGGGGCTGAAGATAAAGGGGGAATAGAAGGGGAGGGTTGGGTAAAGTGAAGGGGAAAGAAAGAGGGAAGGCAGAAGGGGGGCAGAGATGGGTGAAAAGAAGTGGAAAGTAAGATAAGGGCGAAGGAAGGGAAGGGGAGTAGGAAGAGAAAATGGGAAGAGAAGGGTACGAGAGAAGGTGGTAGAAAGAGTAGGGCAAGCACAAGTGAAAGGGAAAGGAAGAGATGAGGAAAGGCAGGTATAAGGGAAAAGAAAAGGTGGAAGGAAAAGAGAAAAGAAGAGAAGGGGAAACAAGGAAGAGGGAAAACTGGTGGAAGTGAAGCGGAAGAAAGAAGGTCAAAGGGAGCAAAAAAGAGAAGTGGGGAGGAAGATACGTGGAGAGAAGCGAGTAGGGGGAAGGAATAGAAGGGAACGATGTGAAGGAGAAAGGAAGGGGGAAGTAAGAGAGAAGCCTGAAGGGGTAGCGGGGGGCTCCCCGGTCCCACAACACAACTCTCTAGTCGTTAGTTTGTGTTTTTTTTATAATGGCATGATATATTAACATAAGCTATGAAGAGAATCAGAATCATTTACAGAGCTGCAGATAAAACACAGTGCAATTAAATGACTTGCCCAGGATCGCACACTTTGGTTGTACCAAGCCGACGGTGTTGCGATATGTGCTTAGTTATGTAGGCTAGACTAACCCGGTTCATTTTTAGATGTTCTTCTTTAGGCCACGCCCCCCAGTCAAGCCGTGCCATTAAATGAGGCCCCCCCTCAATTTCTTACCCCACTTAAAGCAGTGCTACTGCTTGAATATGTTCACTTTTTCAACGTTGGGTGGTTTCAGCACTATTTGGGTGTGAGGTCAGGGATAGTTCAGGCGTCTGAGAACAGTGCAGTGACATCTTGATGTTAGATCCAAAATTATTCACCAATGCATGATTTTTGCCACACTGAGCGATAGCAATATATGCATTCATACATATTTGGTCATACATTTATGCATATTCAGCGATGTAAACATGCATCCTTCCAGTTAACCTGCTGGATGTGTTCCTAAGTAGAGTTTTTTTGTTTGCCCATGACGGCTATGTTTCTTTGACTTACCATATTCTTCATGTGTCTTGCACATTTGATTGTGATGCATGTGACCACGCTGGGTACATGTTGCATAAAGTGCTTCAAATGCAATAAGAAATGCACGTGCCAGCTTGCACTGAGTGCAGAGTATCCAGCAAACTGTATTGTAGAAGCTGTTGTGTGGTAATTTCTTTTAGACCATGTTCATTCCAGCAAGTGCTGCTGCGTCAGCCTACAGACTTCACTTCAGAGACTGGAGACTTGAACCATGACCCCCGCTCCGCCTCCACATTACAACATTAATATATATATTTTGTAACTTGGAGGCAAGGGTGCACCTAGGCTAAACTTCCTTGTGGGTATGGGGGGAGGCTAGCCCGTCAAATGTTGGGAGAGGCTCTAACTTCAGAGACAGTGGGGGAGATGGGCAAACTTCCTTGTGTGGGGGCATCTAGCCTCTTTACACATTCTAATGAGACTATTCTGGTGAAGCTTCAATGTTACAAGCAGTTAACGCTGACCATTTCTGAAACATCACACTTAAGGACTGATGTGAGAATGAGCTGTCTCCTATCCCCACTTCCCTTCCAATCACTCCCTGGCATGCTAGTACTAACCCCACATCACGGTCAAATGCCTAAAAATGTATGCATATGAATGCAGGTGCTAACAGTGAAATGCTTTACATTAGTAATTGCAGGGCCTTTGTTAACAGCGAAACCCCGGGCACAGTTTAATGTCTGCGTCCTGCTCTGTCCAGCCACGGCTCTGTAGGTCAGCCAGATCGAATCCAGATAGTCGAGAATTTCAGGCAGGGGCTAGTCAGAGCCCGATCTGCTCAATGGTGTTGTGCCACTGCGTGGCGGTGCTGGTGGGTGAAGTCTATGATACTGATGCGGGCTGCTCAAAACCTTTCAATTGGTGTTTACTGTAAACACCAATTGAAAGGTTTTGCAGTTTCGTCCACACTGTGTTTTCCATTACATTACCCCTGTTGCCGAGGAAGGAGCCCTGCCTCAGAAAAGGAGGCCTGGAGACTCTCCTAATCCACCCCTCACCCTCCACGTAGCCCGAGCCGGCACGACTCACCTTTAACCTTTTGAAGCACAGACTGCTTCATCACACGTGTGCTGCTGCTGCCAATACAAAAAGGCAAAGAGCGGCCGAGTGTGCTGGGCCTCGGTTTGAAGTTAGCCACGCCCCCTCATTCAGCATTATGGTTGGAGGATACCCAGGTGTTGCAAGTGATAGGCCAGGAGTCACAAACTAAATGCCAGGGGACGTACCTGCGAGCCCTGAGTGAAGTCCATGTTGGTGGGACTAATTGCAAAACATTACCAAATCTTAGCAAGCCATACTACACTGTTGCCGTAGAGTAGACTCAAGCATCCATAATAACTGCTCCTCTCTACATACTCTCGCCCTAAAACAAGTGAAAGTGGCACTGCCTAACACAAATAGGTTAGAGACTAAAGTCTCAGTGAGTGCCATATGATTCCAATCCTATCCAAAAATTGTCCATCCGTAGTCCAGAAGTAGGACTCCTGCTTTTCAAATGTGTACCCTCAAGCGAATGTTTATTCTTCAACATTCAAACCATTACGTAAAACTAAATTGTACAAAGTTTTAACATGTCATGTTATTTTTTGGGGTTTTATTTTAGTTTTTCGCATAAAAAAAAAGAAATCTGTCGATCTTTTGTATTTTTTTTGTTAATTTTCTGTAAGGGTGGGACGAAGGAAACAAAAACCGCATAAATAGCCGCACTCCGGAAACAAAACAAACATTATTTACAAAGTTACCCTGTAACATGCCATTAAAGCAAATCTTTCCGCATTTTTAAATGCACTCGGGGTGGTCCTTCTCAAAAATGTTGCTGTGATTTGGCCATTACAGCCTCATGCACTAGTTCTTCCAAGCTGAAGATGTGCCCGCTCAGTACGCACAATGAATGTCCCCGTCTTCCAGGCAATGTTGTTTATGACACTGCACTCCAGGACATTGACCCTGTCTCGAACATTCCCTGAAATGGCACCTGGGATTGGCCTGGCCCTTCTGTGATTAGGTACCAACCCATCCAACATAAGCAGAACCTACTCACTGCTGGGACAAGTCTGTACTTCCGATGATGGCATCACTGTTCCCCTGTGTCCTCCCGGAAAGGTTCTTGCTGCGGTCTCATCATCATCGCTGATATAGAGTTGGGTTGGCGGAACTTGTCGTACACACTCCGGTCCCATCGCTGCAGGTAGTTCAGGTCGGGTTCTGGTACCCAGTGAATAGATAGCAGAGATATTCCCCTGACAGACTTTGACACCAGACACAAGGCGCACTCCATGGATTCAGCCTCCGATGCTGAAAACTCATCAGGCAACTTAATGTAACCCCAGGCCAAGAAGATGTTGGCAAAGGGGGTCTCTTGCCCTCCCTGTACTTTGGAGGCACTCCTGGATGTTCCTTGAATACTTGTTGGACTTTGTGCCTCCTCCTGACACCTGCAGTACTGGCTCTCCTCATCTGGACCCCTGTGGTACTGCCTCTACTCCTTAATCCTATGGAAATGGCTAGGCCACCAGCTCTGGCTCCTCCTCCGCATCTGTCAGTGTCATCACCATCCCCACCCAGGCCCCCATAACCGTCAATAGCATCTTCATCACTACCAACTACTTCTGCAGCAACATCTACTGGAGGAGGCAGATTGTCTGTGTACCTCACCCCAAGAATGCTCATAAGCTGTGTCTTCTCCCCTTGTGATTCCAAGAAGGAGGATAAGAGATCCACGTCCACTCGATCCAGATCACTGTATTCCAGCCACACATACAGCAACCCATCAGATTCCTCTCCTGGTATCCCTGTCATTTCCCCCACGAAAAAGCGGTTCTCCTGAACAAAATAAAAGACAAGTTGTTTCCCTAAGAAAAGAAACAAATGAGGGTTTCTTAACTCAAATATTAAAGGTTTTCCTAACAAGAAAACTGGCTTCCCAAATAAACTGGCTTTCGAAGTAAGAAACAATACAACGTTCTCCTACTTAAGTACCAAAGTTATCAAATTCATATAACAACAAAAAACGGATCCCTCAACAAACACAATAAATGGCTTCCCAAATAAACTGCTTGAGTACCCGCCACACAAAGAAAATAAAAATGAAGGTTTACCCACCAAAACCAAAAGGTTTTGCACATCACAAATAAGACACACAGGGCCTCATTACACGGATGGCGGTAAGGATTTACCGGTACCGGTAAAATACCGGTACCGGTAAATCCTTACCGCCTTACTACGAGGTCCCTTTGCGGGTTGGGGGATTTAACGCCTGCTTTTTGCAGGCGTTAAAATCCAACCCGCAAAGGGACCTCGGAGCTAATTACGGCACCGCAAAATTGCGATGGCGTAATTAGCGCCTTCCCCATTCCCATAGAGCCCTATGGGGCAGGAATGGGAATGGGGAAGGGCAATGGTAGAAAGGGGATTTACCGCCCCTCCAACCTTCAAATGGGGCGGTAAATCCCCTTTCCACCAAGGCGGTGCCTAATAGCGCCATGGCTCACCGCCTACCGTGTAATGAGGCCCACAGTCCCAAAAGAAAAACAAATACTACCTAACCCCTCAAAAATCTCTCTCTTTCTCCAACTGCGGGTGTGTATGAACTCTGCTTGTGCTCCCCTTCCCGTGGGTCCCCCTTTCCCAAAATAGTTTTCTGGGTGTTTTCACCCTTTTTCCATCTTTTTCTGGTACCTGCCATTTCCTGAACTTTTTCTCCTATCCCTTTCCCCGCCGTTTGCCTTTCCGTTTCCCTGCTTGCCTCCTTACCCCATTGGCTGCCGATCGCGGTACTGCGTGGCTAATCATCCGGAAACCATCCCATCACTCCACTTTAGCTTTAGCACTTAGTAAGCAGGTGAGTCTGCTCCACTTCCTGTGGGTCCCCTTTCCCAAAATAAATAGTTTTTTGCAGTGATAGAGTGTACCAAAAAAGTACTGGAACTGTGACTTTGGCGGGGGACAGAGTAGGAATGAAAGGAGCAACGTGTAACACATTGTTCAAGGATTACAGTCATGCTGGTTGACAGTCAATTGAGTTGAAATATATATCAGTTTAGCTAAAGTGGAGAAGTGTGCTTTAACTTCATAAAGAACAGTAATGGTGAAAATGGTTGCAGAAAGTAGTGGAGCTGTTAACAGTAAAACATGAAAGTAGTGCAACACAGCTCCCGACTGTTCCTGCTCACTTCGACCATTGTTTTCTGTGTGTTTTCACCCTTTATCCATCTTTTATCTCATACTTGCTTCTTCCTGAACTCTTTCTCCTATCCCCTTCCCCCGCCGTTTGCCTTTTTGTTTCCCTGCTCACCCTCCTTCCACCTTCCACCTCCCCCTATTGAATGCCAACCTCGGTACTGCAAGGCTAATCATCTGGCAACCATCCCTGCACTCCACTTTAGCTTGGAGTAAGCAGGTGAGTGTGCTCCCCTTCTCGTTGGTCCCCCTTTCCCAAAATAAATAGTTTTCTATGTGTTTTCACCTTTTGACCATCTTTTTTCTGATACCTGCTGCTTCCTGAATTCTTTCTCCTATCCCCTTCTCCCGCCGTTTGCCTTTCCATTTCCCTGCTTGCCCCCTCCACCCCCACTGGCTGCGGACGTCAGCACTGCGAGACTAATCATCCGGCAACCATCCCTACACTCCACATTAGCTCAGAGTAAGCAGATGAGTGTGCTCCCCTTGCTGTGGGTCCTCCTTTTCAAAAGAAATAGTTTTCTGTGTGTTTTCATAAAAGTAGTGCAACACAGCTCCCGACTGTTCCCGCTCACTTTGACCATTGTTTCCTGTGTGTTTTCACCCTTTATCCATCTTTTCTCTGATACATGCCACTTCCTGAACTCTTTCTCCTATCCCTTTCCCCCCGCTGTTTGCATTTTTGTTTCCCTGCTCTCCCCCTAACCGCTGCCCCCATTTGCTGCTGATCTTGGTACTGCGAGGCTAATCATTCGGCAACCATCCCTGCACTCCACTTTAGCTTGGAGTAAGCAGGTGAGTGTGCTTCCCTTTCCGTGGATCCCCCGTTCCCAAAAGAAATAATTGTCTGTGTTTCCACCCTTTATCCTTCTTTTTTTCAGATACCTGCCGCTTCCTGAACTCTTTCTTCTATCCCCTTCCCCCGCTGTTTGCCTTTTCATTTCCCAGCCTGCCCATAGCACACCCCCTCCCCCATTGGCTGCCGACATCCTCTTAGTAGGCCCAACCAGGGCAGCCTTCCGGCCCGGGCAACCCCTTCGGCTAAGGGCCACAAAGCAATGGGCAGCTCCTGCAGAAATAGCTCCAGATCATGTTGGCCCATTTTAGGCTGTGAGACCTGCAGCTGTCAACCAGCAGCTACTCATAAGGTAAGGGAAGTTTGGTTAGGGGGTGCAGCCATTACTGCTCCCACTAAACTGACCAGCCCAATCTTATCTTATCCTACATTATTCTCTAATAGCTGGTTGTCTGATGTGTCCAGCCCACAGTTTGTATAGTAATCATATCTTGCATTTGGCCTGATTGTGTTAGTTAGCCATATCTCGCATTTAGCCTGATTGTGTTAAGTAGCCATATCTCGCATTTAGCCTAATTGTGTTACTTAGCCATATCTCACATTTTAGCCTGATTGTGTTATTTAGCCATATGTTACATTTAGCCTGAGTGTGTTAGTTAGCCATATCTTGCATTTAGCCTGATTGCATTAGTTAGCCATATCTCACATTTTAGCCTGATTGCTTTGGTAAATCATACGTTTTTAGTGTTACTGCATTTACTGTTGTGCCCCCATTTTAGGCCCTTCTCCCTCTAGCAAGGTGTCCCAAATCTAGGTGTTACTGCATTTACTCTTGTACATTCACTGTTCTGCACCCATTTTGGGACATTCTCCTTCTAGCCAGGTGTCCCAAATCTAGGTGTTACTATGTTTACTGTTTTGCATTTACTGTTGTGCGACCTTAAACCACAGATAAACCATGGGGTCCAAGTAGCTCAAGGGGACAGGGAAAAGGTCCCCCCCTCAAGGGGCCCAGGGAGGCGATTGTGGCTGCACACCAGGATATGTCAGAGGCAAAAGCGGTGTAGACATCCATTAGTCTGAACATGGCAGGGTGGGAGGGTGGAGGAGGCATCACCACTAAATAGCCCGGCAGACAACCCACAACCCTGCACAGCGTATAGGAGGGAGACCTCCCCAGCGCACCACAATACGCAAAACTGGCAGGGACATGTAGCACAGGTAGCCAAAGCAGAGGAGGTACGATGTATGCCACCACTAACCAACACACTAAAACACTTATCCCTATACTAACACCTCTCAAACACTAAACAAAACACAACCATACCCATATTGCACAACAAACCGCACACACTTCTCTACACCACAACAACGAAACAAACCACACATGGCCTAGCACAACAGCACATGACAACTACAGACCGAAAAATCACACCTACGCTCAGCGAACGGTCTAAACTGAACTGAAGATGCCAATAGCAAATCACAGCTCTCTTGCGCTTTTTCCTGCTCAGTCCTACTAGCCTACCCTCTTGATTTCCAGATCTGTAAGAGCGAAAGGGGACCACTCCGGTGGTGACAGTGCACAGCATAAATATCCTTTAAGATAACATAACAAAGGAAGCAAGAAGTTGCTGGTTCTTTATCTAGGCTCACAATCTTGCATCCTGCCTAAAAACCTGCCAAAACCTACACAAGAATACCCAAACCTAACATCACTGTGATGATGTGGACCGAATCCTTGCATGATGCCATAATCCATGTATGGGCTTCCCGACCTCTTCTGTACTTGCGACAGAAATTCAGACATCCCAAATTCTTCAGCGGGCTCCCACGGATTCACTGAAATCTGGAGATTGTGACCGTGAGGATTCACAAGTAGGGGTTTAGGAAGATTCACCCAGGCTTATATATAACACAGAGTTGCACTTAGGATTTTGCAGCAAACACTTTGTGAGCATATTGTACAATAGTTCTATAATAGCGCTGCAAAGATCAGCCAGTCAGTAAACCATTTGAATAAGACTCAACTTTGTGTACATTATAATATTCAAAATCACTTCTACCTATTTCTGAATGGTATCAGCATGAACTGATACTGCTCATTCTCTTTGCAGTCAGTTTCCATACGCTACTATCTTTTTTTCCTTAGATACCTTCATAAGTAGCCCTCTGTAAACTTCTGGCTCATTGCAGACTGCTAGATTCCTGACCCAGCAGGGATCGTTTGGCCAATTTTCTCCACGAATTGCATTGGCCTGTGCTGCTTTGCCGTACAAGTGTCATGTGGCCAACCCGCATCTGTACAAGATCTCTCCAGGTGAAGAATGATGATCTGGAGGGTTGCTCAGAGCAATGCCAGTGGTTAAGATTAATTCTGAACCTTCCAGCCATCACCTCTTTCGTTTTCCTTAGTCACCCCGAGGGGGACAGATATGCCCAGAGGTGCCCCCCCATGCCTGCTGTACCTAGAGACCCGAGCTACTCCTCACTGATGAGGCCCAATGAGGCTGAAACATGTCTGGGGATGCTTGTGGTCTCGTGCAGAAGGGACGTGACCAAGCAGTTTGGGGTGGGACCAAGCCTGATTTGCATATGGTATTTCCCCTTTTGTAATGGCTTGGCAGGCAAATAATGATGGTCTGGAGAGTTACCCAGAGCAATGCCAGTGCTTAAGATTAATTCTAAACCTTCAAGCCATCACCACTTTTATTTTGCTTGATCTCTCCTGAGACACTACACATTGAGGCTACCGGGAGTCATTCAGGCCCACTTTCCTTTTATGTATTCATTTCTATCCAGAATGCTCTAATCCCTGGATATTCCTTGGCAAAATGGATGAGGGTGGCATCAGAATCTCTGTGTCTTGAGCCCTGTGCACGCTGGTCAATGTTATAAGAATGAATAAGATGTTGTGTGATGTGCCAGTGGGTTATGTTATGTTATTTGGATTTGTGCCGCACACCTCTGCCATTTTCTGGGTCTTCAGGCTCTCATTCAGATCTGAAATGGAAACACGAGGGGGGTGGTTAGGGGAGTAGAAGTAAAAGACAAGGTGTATTGTGCTTAACTGTTGGTGTGTTACCACAAGTGTTAGGGGAGGATCTGCGTTTTTTGGTCAGTGGACAGGTTTTCAGGTTGATTAGAGAAATGTAGATTTGGGACTGTTTTCATGAGTGTTGAGGGTTTTGTTTAGCCGTTAATGTTGGCAAGTTGGTGCGTGTTGGTGGATGAAACATGAAGTTAGTGGGTTATGTTCTTTGCGTTTTGTTTACAAACAAATGTAGTTTTGATGAGGTTGAATCTTTCTCATGAGTCTTGGCAAAGTGGAACATTTTGAGAGAGGGATCTGGTTCATACCTTTGTTCTGATGTCGAGTCATGTTTAAAAGAAAACAGGTTGATTCAATAAGTTTCAGCGAGGACCGAAGGTGTCTTGCATCATTTCCATTTGAGTATTCCTGCAGGTTTGTTCCTGGTTGTTAGCTTATTCTCTGTGTTCTTCCTAATGAGATTTTCTTCCTTGGTGATTGTTTGGTTTTCTGATGGCGGTTATCTACAAGAGTTGCACTTGTATGGCGTGTTGTCCCAACATGATGAGATTTAATGGAGTCTGCATTCTTTTGGCGGCCTTGGTCCTTGTTGAGTGTTTCTTCCTTTTGTTCATTTAGGTAGGGCCTTTGTTGGGAAGGTGTCAGGTCGTCTGATGGGGGGCAGGTGTCAAGCCGTCTCATGCTTGATGCATATATGCTGTAATTATTGTTCCTCACTTGGTTGTGAGTTTTTCTTTATCCTGGTGTCTATGGGATATAGTAGTCCAAAGGTTTCGAGTGGCTGCCATTTTTGTTTTTCTGTAGATCTATTTCATGTTGTTCATTAGTTCTATGTATAATTTCTGGGTCATCTGGTGGTGGTGGGGAAAAAAGAGCTATGCCTAGTTGGCATGTTAGCACAGAGCATCTGGGTTGAGTATTTGGATGTCATGTTCATTTGGGTGTCACATGTGTTGGGTGGGCGGTAATGCACTGTTCAGTACCTAGTTTTTAACAATACCTTTTGGCCACTGTATACACACCTCACCAAACCTCATTCGAGATCCCTTCACCCAGCGTTCTGCTCCCTTTTTTCCAGATTTTCTGAATACCACTAGTGGTGTCACGTAGAAACATGGCCTGAGAAGTTGTGACCATCTTCTTAGCATAGCCAATTCTTGCTAATAATAAAAGAACCAGTGTGTCCTGAGGTACCACATGGAAGGGCAGAATATCTCACCTGGGCATAGCACAGAATTTTAGGAGCCATGCAAGGTCTATTCATGAACATGTCATCTATAGACCTAAATCTACCACCATTATATCTATCTCCAAGTACATTCCATCCATCTGCAATCCATCTAATTCTGTGAAACCTCACCCCATAACTGTACACGGTCTCACAGAGGTAGATGTCCCCTGTACCTTGCAGGTTGGTTCACACTCTGGAGCGTTGCCTACTGTATGTGGAAAGTGCACTCTTTGCATAAACTCTTGAACTCTCGTGTCCCTCCTTTCTGCAGAAAATGTTTAACCATTGCCTTGGGTGATTCACCCCCTCTCCCACTGAAAGTATGAGGCAAGACATTGCCCTCACCCATCAATTGCATTTTAAATCTAAGTGGCCGTAAAGTATACACACACACAACAGGTACCTACAAACCTCTGCACCCTTAAGAATGATTCAATGTTTTCAAAGATATTGTAGGTGTCTTTGCTCCCCACACCAGCTTCAAAGGTTTATTAGGCTGTGGCATCTTTGAAAGAAGTCTCTGTGGGGCCAATATGTTGGACATTACATGCATGAATAAATCAGATCACGTTTTCCTAAACTAGCCTTGTAGGAATGACCTACAATTAGTGTTTCAGGAATCCCAGTGTGAAATTCAGATTCCTGTCTAACGAAGGCGCTATATAAGGAAGTTGGGATGAATCGCAGGTATCACTGGGTTGTCAAAACCTTGGAAGAAAGGGGAGGTGATTGGACAATTTGCTCTGTAGCAGAGGGTTTAGGCTGTGTAAATGCCTTTATGAGGATGGAGATAATCTAGCTTCATCGAGGCTTGGGGAGACGTGGGCTTAAGGGTCCAGGAAGCTGAGTGTGACAATCCAGTCAATAGGTATAGTCCTCACCAAACAGAATTATTATTTTTTATAATTCAAATGAGTTATTTATAATGTGCTGAATAGCCAGAGGTTTCTAAGCGCAGACCCGGGGATCGCACCTGTCTTGTTCCGTGTGGTCTTGCGAGAGCGTTCCCCGTGAGCTATCCTACAGAGACTAAACATCGCCTGTAGCAAATATCTTCCTGAAAAACGTATTTGTAAGACAAATATAAAAAAGAGATTTGTATTAAACCAACTAGCAGATAGTGAAGGGAGTTTTGCTGGATCATTGCATTTTACAAATTGAAATCTTGTGAAAAATGTAGTTGCCTATTTTGAAATAATGAAGGAGGTATCCCTTATATCAAGAACATGTCCTGTATATTAAAACATTGGAACGGGATCCAAAAATGATGATGATTTCAAAAACCCTACACACACATACTGTCTGTCCTGCATTACAGACCTATACTAGAGTTTATCTAGAACCCTCAACAGGAATTACTCTCCTCCCTAAAGTACTCACCTTGTAAAGAGGCTCTGCCCTTCGCCCCACAATAACTATGCCCACGATTTAGAATCATTGCACCCGCCCTTACTCTCTATCCTGCGTCATTTTTACTGGTTGCGCAACACTCGTTTGCGTTGTAATTAAGCACGTAAAAACTCTAAGGGAAAAGGTTTCATAACTTTGTAAAAACTGTAGTTCAGTTCATGAGTTAAAAATCTCTGGAGGATAGCTCGTGGCAACGTGCTCGCCTTGGAAGCAAGACAACACAGAGCAACACAGGTTCAATCCCCGTGTCTGCGCTTAGAAACCTCTGGATATTAAGCACATTATAAATATCATATCATGAAATGTTTGTGATTAACAGCTGTCTTGGCATTGATGGGTGACTCAAAAGGATTTCATGATTACATGTTGACTCTTTCAATAACTGCCAATCGGAAAAACAACTCATCTTAATGGAATTACCAGACTCAGCAAACAACCATGAATATATAATAGCCTTTTTTAATAAGAAGAAAAATGTCCCTGTACTTTCACAATCTCCTGCACAGAATACTTTGAGACACGTAGGGCCTGATTCGCATAGAAGTCCCGAGGAGAGGGAAAATTCAATATGTACTAAACATGCTTCTGACTAGCCTAGTGTAGCAGGGGCTCGCTTTTGTGATTCACAAACATTTCCATATGGATTGAAATTGAGCGTGCCATGAAATGTGCCTGCTAATGTGTGGCAATCACAACGATTAGCTTTTTTTCCTGAGCCAAGGCCATAGATTCCAAAGGAGGGAACTTGCTCATGGATGGATAAGAGGCATGCGAAAAAGTTCAGATCCATGCCTGAGCTATGGAAAGTGCCCAACAGCAGTAAACAAGTGTTCCTCTATTAGGACATCATTTTAAAATCGTGATTTCTTTCCATGTGGCCCAGTTGACTTTCAGATTTGTGCCAGGCTGGGAAGGGGTAACCTCTGACTAGTGTAAAGAAGAGCAAATCGCTTGTTTTGCTACTTTTTGGCTATATACGTCCAGATAATTTTACAGGTCAAAGCCTTCTCCATACACCTTTTGATGCGCACGTGCAGTTTACACATGCATACCTTTAACTCAATGGGGTTAATTTAGCCAGTCCCCGGAGTGCTAAAACTGGTGTGAGCACCAATGCTAAAAACCTTTACGCCTGCTTTTAGCAGTCCAGGGATCAAGATGGACCAAGCAACATGGCGTATCCTGTGCCCTAAAGGACCCCTTCTACCGAGTCCAAATGTCTAGGACTCTAGAAATCAAGGTTTAAAGACCCAAGAAGTAATTCCTTGGCAGGGTAGCATTCCTGCGCTGTGCTTGGTAACAGTGGGGCCTGGTCCATCAAGGCCTTGGTCATAGTTTGATGCCCTTGTCATGTCCGCGTCACCTCCTGGGAACCGCTGCTTGTCTCCAGTGGCCACTTAACACTTTTAGCCTAATTTTAAACGAGCTGGCATCACATGGCAGTGTAAAAATAAAATGAGGCGTAATGCTTTTAAACCTCCATTGAATGTGCCACCTCATTGTTTAGTGGTGACGAGACAAGGAGGGCCAAGAAGCAGAGATAAGATTTCCGCTCTGCAGTCCTCCGCCATCTCCTTAGTTTGCTTCATCGCACGCACACTGGCATGACATACTATGAATGGATTCCTATGGAATCCCCCTCATTTTTTGACCTGTTCAAGACCAGGCAGATTCCATTGTAATCCATTACTAAACTCGTCTTGTCCATTCAGTCTTGTGGACATTTAAAATTACATGCAGGAGACCTCAGAACATGTAGGTGATAACTTTGAAGGTCCATTGCACACAATTTACGATTTTTATAAATATGAGGCTGCTTGTGTCCTCAGGGGCCGAAATTGGGCATGGGTACTGTTACTCATTCTGCCTTCTCCTGGGAAACCTCGAGTAGGTGTCCCCGCCTTCTTGGATTGGTACTGGTTAAATGCTCACCACCTAGAGGGTAATTTGTTCTGATGGCTTGCTCTCTGCCATGGGAGACTGAACCCCACCCTGTATTTCTAGTATTGCTCATTGAGGGGGACATAGTGATCCTGACATGCTCAGCAACTTCTAGGTAATATAGTGGCCGTTATTCAAGCAGCAACCTGTAGGGTCTATATTACCCCTTAATTGCTCAGCAACCCATAGGGGATATAATGATCCTACCTTACTCAGCAACCCTTAAGGGATATAGGGCATCATTACGAGGTTGGTGGTAACCCAACCTCGCAACACTGTTTCTGGCGCTTAGCTTCCCGGGACGCTAGGTGCTGGAAAATGTTAGTCCCCATTCCCATGGAGTCGCATAGCACTCCATGGGAACGGGTTCGCAGAAGCGCCGGCACCGTCGAGCAGGGTCAGACATGTTGGTCGCAGCGGACCCAGCAGGCAGATTTTTAGTGTGGAGGGCCGGAAACAGGGGTGCCGGTAAGGTAAGGTGACCAACACCCTTGTTTCCGGACTGCCACACTCATAATGAGGCCCATAGTGTCCCTCTTACACTCTAAAGGATATAGTGCCACTCACACTCTTAAATAACATCTTTATCACTTCCTGTCTGGCCCCTGTCAGAGGGATGTCATTTCACCAAAATGCCAGGGGTATCGGAAGTGATATCACATGACCCTTGACCTCTGATACATCACAGGAAGTAATGTCATTTGACCCTGCCCACAAGTGACATCACAGGAAGTGATGACACATGACCTTCAGATGCATCCACCACCTGTGTTTCCAGGTGCTCTCATTTCAACCAGAAATAAGAACCGAGGCACAGAGGGAGGCGTGATTCGTCCATGTTCACACATTTGGGGAATGTCATTTTCCAGATTCGAAGTGAGGCCTACATGTAAACTATACATAATGCAGTACTTGTAACAGGTTAACCGAAATCTCTAACGCAGGCTACAGCTAGTGTATGAAACATCTCTAGGTCAATGGACGCAGAAGTACTTGTTATCTGTGGCATTGATGTGTTAAACAAGCCAAAAATAGCACCAGCCTGTCTGTTTACTCAGGAGCAAAATGCTGCACGAGCGAGGCCTGATAATTAAATAATTGACCAGGATTTAATATCATCAAAATTCCCTGGTTATAAATGTATCTAGGAGTCAGCTACCACTACTATAGAAGAAACCTATTTTGCTGGTGTAAGCTGAGTCCATCTGTGTCCATGTGCATTTATCTTTAAGTTATGTGACAAGCAACCACATGTGATCCCCACAACCTAACTGTTCAATCTTTTTTAATAGGGTGAGGTGTGGGGGAGGGGGGGCTGCACTACCCTCAAGAGTGGTGCTTAATGTATCTATGATTTTCAGAGCTCCATGTACGAGGTGCGTTACTCAATGACCCCCGGACCGGCCAGTGAATGAAGCTTCCACAAAGCTCTTTCCAAGAAGGAGTTTGAGTGGGGAGGGTTGGGTCACTCCATGGCTCCCTCACATCTGAGACTCTGTGTGCAATGTTGCAGCAGAGCAGGGTCCTGGTCAAGTTTGCAGCCCCTCTCAACCCTTCACATCACGCTTGAATCCTTTCAAGGGGAGCAGAGCCCAATCAGTGGTGTAGCACAAAATTTGGCCCCCTCTCCCAAGCTCCTTAACAAAGCACAGAGCACGCCACACCCTGAGCCGGCGCAGACCACCGCGTATGTGCAATGTCCATGAAGATTATGTCGCTGCAGGGGCATGCACTACTCCAAGTGAAAGAAGTATATGTTTTTTAATCAAAGCTTAAATGTTTCACCTAGCATAGAAAGAAGGGGGCGGTGCATGATCCCCAAATATACAAGCCACCAGTGGTGGTTGGTGAGTTTTATTGCAGGGTGTAAATATTTGTCACAGGCATGCGATTGTGACCGAGCATAGCGAGGGAGCCCAAACAAACAAAATTCGTTTTCGGGGCATCAGGGGAATTCCGTCCGCTCCCATGAGAAAATGTTTTGAATAATGGGTTAACATGGTGCATTACACAGTGTTAAGGATTCTAATGGGGCGACAAACACCAGGACTCTTGCTACTAGCCTAGGCTGCAGTGCACAATTAAAACACTTTACTTTATTTACTAAGAATTCAGATTGAGATGGCACCCAACCCGTCTCACACCCCCTTTTACAAATACCCCGGGTCACAATGGATCATGAACCAGGCCGATCGATGGTAATAATATATAATCAGGCCGATTCATGGAATTAATGTGCGCTGAAAATTCCCGCGCAAGGGTGCAAAACCGTGCGAATCGCAGTGCAAGTGTGAAAATTGCAGTGCAAGTCGAAAATCGCAGCGAAACCCGTGCACATCAATTCATGGAAGTCCGTGCGCAAGTAAAATCTGGGATGTGCGCTGAAAATCTGCGTGGCGCACGCCGGCGCACAGGTCATCTAACGGCGTGCGCTACGGCCACAGCGAAAGCACAGATAGCGTGGCGCACATAACAAAAGTAGGCGTAACACGGGGCGTGACACGCGGAATGGGGAACAACGTGTGAAAATGTGGGCGTCACAGGGGAAGTACAGGAGGCAAGTGCGCGGAACGCCCACACGCTCGCCTACAACACGTATTCATGGAATCGAATAGGGCAAACCAGCGCACGGACAAAGACGCGCACAGGCCTAAACACGTCCGCCACATGAAGGCAGGCGGTAGCGTCCCTGCGCATGAAAAAAATGCATGCCAAAATGTTTGCTAACAAAAAGCACGTATATACAGCTCTGATGAATGTCCCATACTGTGGCCCTCTAGGACAAATGACGTGCAAAGGGGTACGCGACAAAGACGGACACCCGCTGTGTCAAAAATAGCATGTGCGTGTATTTCGGGGGTGCGTGGGAAGTTTCACACGCGATTGACCTTGGGCGAGCGGGGTACGTGTAAATCTGGGGTTCGTGGGAAGTTTCACACGCGATAGGCCCTGTGCGAGTGGGGTGCGTGTATTTCTGGGGTTCGCGTGAAGTTTCACACGCGATTGGCCTGGGTACTTGTAAATCTGGGGTTTAGTGGGAAGTTTTACACACGATAGGCCCTGTGCGAGTGGGTTGCGTGCATTTCTGGGGTTCGCGTGAAGTTTCACACGTGATTGGTGTAAATCTGGGGTTCACGGGAAGTTTCACACGCGATTGGCCTGGGTACGTGTAAATCTGGGGTTCGCAGGAAGTTCTTCACGTCAATTGGCAGTGTGGCTCCTCCCAGGTGTTCGCTCTACACCTTCCACGGCCCCTGCAGGAAGCCCACACCACAGGGGACTACCCTGCACCCCTGGTCATGTCCCGCAGGCAGCCCATCCACCATGGGCATGCCCTCCTGGCAAGCCACATGTCAGCTTGCACTACTGATCACCAACGCATGACCCCTTCCACCCCCACCCCCAGCACTGAGGGGCACCTGCCAGCAGGCCCCCACTCATGTCCCCCAGCACCCCCACCCCCCAGCAGTGCAGGGCACCTGCCAACAGGCCCCTACTCATGTCCCCAAGCACCCCCACCCCCCAGCAGTGCAGGGCACCTGCCAGCAGGCCCCCACTCATGTCCCCCTGCACCCCCAGCCCCCAGCAGTGAGGGGCACCTGCCAGCAGGCCCCCACTCATGTCCCCCAGCACCCCAACCCACCAGCAGTGCAGGGCACCTGCCAGCAGGCCCCCACACATGTCGCACACATGTCCCCTTGCACCCCCACCCACCAGCAGTGCAGGGCACCTGCCAGCAGGCCCCCACTCATGTCCCCCAGCACCCCCACCCCTCAGCACTGAGAGGCACCTGCCAGCATGCTCCCACTCATGTCCCCCAGCACCCCCACCACCAGCAGTGCAGGGCACCTGCCAGCAGGCTCCCACTCATGTCCCCCAGCACCCCCACCCACCAGCAGTGAGGGGCACCTGCCAGCAGGCCCCCACTCATGTCCCCCAGCACCCACAACCCCAGCAGTGCAGGGCACGTGCCAGCAGGCCCCCACTCATGTCCCACTCATGTCCCCCAGCACCCCCACCCCTCAGCAGTGAGGGGCACCTGCCAGCAGGCTCCCACTCATGTCCCCCAGCACCCCCACCCCCCAGCAGTGCAGGGCACCTGCCAGCAGGCCCCCACTCATGTCCCATTCATGTCCCCTTCCGCCCCCCAGCAGTGCAGGGCACCTGCCAGCAGGCCCCCACTCATGTCCCACTCATGTCACCTTGCACCCCACCCCCCAGCAGTGAGGGGCACCTGCCAGCAGGCCCCCACTCATGTCCCCCAGCACCCCCACCCCCCAGCAGTGCAGGGCACCTGCCAGCAGGCCCCCACTCATGTCCCCTTGCACCCCCACCCCCGGCAGTGCAGGGCACCTGCCAGCAGGCCCCCACTCATGTCCCCCAGCACCTCCACCCCCAGCACTGTGGGGCACCTGCCAGAAGGCCCCCACTCATGTCCCCCAGCACCCCCACCCTCCAGCAGTGCAGGTCACCTGCCAGCAGGCCCCCACTCATGTCCCACACATGTCCCCTTGCACCCCCACCCCCCAGCAGTGCAGGGCACCTGCCAGCAGGCCCCCACTCATGTCCCCCAGCACCCCCAACCCCCAGCACTGAGGGGCACTTGCCAGCAGGCCCCCACTCATGTCCCCCAGCACCCCCAAGCCCCAGCAGTGCAGGGCACCTGCCAGCAGGCCCCCACTCATGTCCCCCAACACCCCCACCCCCCAGCAGTGAAGGGCACCTGCCAGCAGGCCCCCACTCATGTCCCCCAGCACCCCCACCCCCCAGCAGTGCAGGGCACCTGCCAGCAGGCCTCCACTCATGTCCCACTCATGTCCCCTTGCACCCCCACCCCCCAGCAGTGCAGGGCACCTGCCAGCAGGCCCCACTCATGTCCCCCAGCACCCCCACCCCCCAGCATTGAGGGGCACCTGCCAGCAGGCCCCCACTCATGTCCCCCAGCACCCCACCCCCCAGCAGTGAGGGGCACCTGCCAGCAGGCCCCCACTCATGTCCCCCAGCACCCCTACCCCCAGCAGTGCAGGGCACCTGCCAGCAGGCCCCCACTCATGTCCCACTCATGTCCCCTTGCACCCCCACCCCCCAGCAGTGCAGGGCACCTGCCAGAAGGCCCCCACTCATGTCCCCTGGCACCCCCACCCCCAGCACTGAGGGGCACCTGCCAGCAGGCCCCCACTCATGTCCCCCAGCACCCCCACCCCCCAGCAGTGCAGGGCACCTGCCAGCAGGCCCCCACTCATGTCCCCCAGCACCCCCAACCCCCAGCAGTGAGGGGCACCTGCCAACAGGCTCCCACTCATGTCCCCCAGCACCCCCACCCCCCAGCAGTGAAATGGTGATCTCATGACACAAACCAAAAATCAACTATGTGCATCAACACACGTCCGCCACACAAAGGCAGGCGGTAGCGTCCCTGCGCATTAAAATAATGTGCGCTAACAAAAAGCATGTATATACAGCTCTGATGAATGTCCCATACTGTGGCCCTCTAGGACAAATGATCTGGAAAGGGGTATGTGACAAACACGGACACCCGCTGTGTCAAAAATAGCATGTGCATGTATTTCGGGGGTGCGCGGGAAGTTTCACACGCGATTGGGCCTGGGCGAGCGGGGTACGTGTATTTCAGGGGCTCTCTGGAAGTTTTACACGCGATTGGGCCTGGGCGAGCGGGGTACGGGTATTACTGGGGTGGGCGGGGAAGTACAGGAGGCAAGTGCGCGGAACGGCCACACACTCGCCTAGAACACGTATTAATGGAATCGAAAGGGGCTAAGGCATGCGCCAAAAAAGACGCGCCAATCCGGAAAGACGTACGCCAGCAGGAAGCAGGCGTACGTAGACCCGCACAGCATAAAAGTGAGCACAAACAACAAACAAGCTCAGATGCCAGGATGA
Source organism: Ambystoma mexicanum (assembly GCF_040938575.1). Lineage (NCBI taxonomy): Eukaryota > Metazoa > Chordata > Amphibia > Caudata > Ambystomatidae > Ambystoma > Ambystoma mexicanum. The sequence continues at coordinate 647,413,119 of NC_090928.1, read as the reverse complement.
ATATACAGTTCCTAGCAGCAGTGGTCATGGGATACCGCAGGAGGAGGAGGAGGAGGATAGTCAGGGCCAGAATTTTTACACCCAGAACAAGCCTTTTTGGGATGCCTGATGACCAGGTGTATGGGAGGTACAGGTTTTCACCTCACATAATACTCGACCTGGTCAGTGAGTGGGAGGATGACCTCACATCACCCACTCTGTGCTCCCAAGCACTCAGCCCCCTGGAGAAGGTTCTTAATGTACTGCACTTCTTGGCCACTGGATCATTTCAGCGGACAAGTGCCATAGTGGGGGGGGTGTCACAGGCCACGCAGTCACGCTGTCTACACCAGGTCTTGGCCATCATCAGTGCACGCCCCTCAGTCCACAGGCACAGATACCTGCCCAGAACACGTGCAGAAAGGCAGGCTGCCGTCCAGGATTTCTACGGGGTGGCACAATTTCCCAAAGTGCTAGGTGCCATTAATTGAACCCATGTGGCTCTACGTCCCCCCAGGGCATCTGAGCACATCTATAGAAACCGCAAGCACTGGCATTCCATCAACGTGCAGGTAGTATGTGATGCCAAGGGAATCATCACCTCAGTGTATGCCAACTATCCAGGGTCCACCCACAAGAGTTTCATCTACAGAATGTCAACCCTAAATGGGCGGCATGGCGACACATGGCTGCTTGGTGAGTATAAATGCCACAGCACATGCATGCATGTCAGATACTGAGCAATGTCACAACCCCAATAATGATACCCATCACCACCTCCCCAGGGGACAGTGCCTACCCTCTGAGCAACCACATGATGATGCCAATTCGGAACCCCACCACGCCACCCGAGGTAAGATACAACACAGCCCACATTGCGCTCCCTTGACCGTTCTGGCGGGCAGCTGTTATACGCTCCCCCTGTGGTGTGCAGGATCATAGTGGCAGCATGTGTCCTGCACAACATTGCAACACGCCGGGGCCTGCCCGTGGACATGGTGGTGCCCCCACATCCCCAACCGCAAGCACGCCCGCTGCGCATGGGAGGGGAAAGGGCATGGGGTGTGGCAGCCCGTACACAGCTGGTGGATAATTACTTCACCTAAAATCACACCCCTGTGGAGTGCACACAGCCCTGGCACATGCCAGCTGACAATCAATGATGATGACATAAGGGACAGTCAACTGTCACAACCATACCAGCCTGAGATTGGTCACCTGGAAGTGTTACATTGTGTGCCCTACCTACATAAACACCACCAATGCTGTGTCATCAAAAGACACACTTCTATGCTGCAGAAATCATTACCCCCTTGCAAAATACAACATGACAACAGTGCCATGTCACCCAACCCCTCCCCAGCACCACCACCCAACACACCATGGCATGTCATGCTATGTGAGAGCAAACAAAGCAATCCCCAAAACACCACACAAGTGTCAAAGTACACTGTCCTCAATGGAAACTGCCCACACACAATATGCTCCCAGTATTGTAGAACTAACAACACACATGACCAAATACTTACCAACAATACAATGCAGCTACACAACCTCAAACATAGCATAAACATGACAGTACTAAGTTAAAGTAGTGGTAGTCTTACAACCTGATCATGCCAGCACATCGGCCACTTCCAACTGTACAGTGCTGCTGCCACGCAAATGTCCAAGTGCACAGCTTACAACATGAACTCCATCTCCAAAGTAGACGGCCTTGTGAAGACATGAGGAATTAACCTGCAAATTAGGCGAAAGACATGGATGCACAAGCACATAGCAATACACCATGCACTGTACAATTCAACAACAATATCCACTAGGAATGTATACACAGTATTGACTACAGACTGCCCACACAGCTCATGGGAGTCCTACGTCACCGTGTAAGTCAATGTCACTTGGGCACACCCTTTGCAAGCTCATGGAAACGGGAAGCAGGAGGGGTGTGTGTCTCACGAACCCAAGAATCTAACACAAACTCAGGACAAGCCTGCATGTGCCCAGCCGGAATACAGTGGATGCCCACGGGAGCCACACAAGGCAACACGCTGCAAAAAAAATAACAAATAAAAAATCAAAAATCAAAAATGGCCATGTGGGGGCCAGGGGGGGGAGGCCACCCAGGAGGTCCGAGGACAGGGTGCGCACCAACACCCACCTGTGTGAATGTTGGGAAAAAAACACCTCCATGGGCTCATGGCCTGCACCGCTATGCCAATGTGGGAGAACTGCTGCTGTCTCTATCATCAACCTCTGCTGCTGCCACAGGAGGTGGTGCTGCCACAGGAGGTGGTGGTGCAATGGGAGGCAGCCCACGCAAAGCCCTGGTATAGTCCTCCATGGCAGCAAGCATGCGGGTGTGGAAGGTCTCGTTTTGGAGGATTATAGTGCAGAGATCCCCATGCAGCACCTGACGTGATGCACAGATCTCTTCCCGAGTTGCCTGCATCTCAGCTGAGAGCGAACGTGTGAGCCGCTTCAGCTGCTGTTCTGTCCTTAAGTTAGTGGAAGCCTCAAGGTCAACAAGAGTCTCCCTGGGGTGATGGAGTTCTACCCTCAGGGCTTCCCTGTGGCCGTGGGACTCTATTGATATCGATTGGCGTAGAGTCTCCAGTGCCGCCCGTCTGTCCCTGTTGGACGCCAACATGTCCTCCCTGTGTGATTGGCAAATGGAGTCTGTTGCCTGCTGTAGTAGCTCCATCTGCCTTTCAGGGGGGACAATGGAAGTGGCCACCCTCTCCATTGCTTGAGCCATCATCTCAACTGATGCTGCCTGTTGGGTTGCCATACCGTAAATGGATTGTTCCCATGTGGTATTGCCTGGTGGCGTACGGCCACCGCGTCGGCGGGCACCACACCTGTTTGGGGCAAGGCGATATGCGCCTTGCTGTGCCGGCACTGCCTGAGGCTGCAGGACTGCATTCCCCCTCTGATCTGCTGGCCCAGGAACAGGATCAGATATTGTGGAGTGTGACCCTGCATCCATAACCGCCAAAGGCTGACTTACCAACACTGACATCCCCATAGAGGGTTCTACCCCTGGTACAGGTGGGTTGGACAGAACAGAATCCCTGCCAAAAACACTTACCTGCGACGCCACATAGGTCTCATCATCTGAATCAGCACCTGAATAGAGGTCTGGGGAGGTTCACCCAGAGGCACCCCTCGATAGAATGTTCTGCAGCAAGATTGGGTTCTCACCCACCACCACACCACGTCCCCCACTGGTGCCCAGTCATGCCTGAGATTCCTCCTGAGTCTGCACCATCTCCTCAACCTCAACAGCATCAAGTGCGTCATCCCTGCAAAAACATGAAAGACAAAAAATGGAAACAGGCATTAGCACCAGAGCACACAAATAGGCCTGACAAGCTACATAACCAGTACATGATTTACACGATTTACACAGGTCCCACATGACTATAACCCTCCCATGCATGCACTGTCACTGAGTTTGAAGGGGACCCAAAAGGCAGACACTGATGACACCTACATGGAAGAGCAACACATTTGCTGCATGCTGGGTAGCACTCCCATCACACATTGGCCTGTGAATGGCATGTCCAATACACATACATGACACATGCCATCACACAGATGGCATGTACCATAGCCATGGTAAATTCCACATATCAGTGAATGAATACTGTCAGCCATCCATGTGAGATGGACATGATGAGATGAAAAATGCTATATAGTGCGACAAAATAGGCATGTGCCACATACTGCAACACATTCAGTGTACAAAAATACAGTGATTGCAGGCCGATGAACACATCAATGGTTTGTCACTTCAACATGACAGGAAACAACTATCATGTTCCACATTCAAACAGGCCAGATAAATTCCTGTGATCAGGCCAATACTCAATTAGCCTGAATGGTCAAATAATTCATCTAACAAGGTAACACATGTGGTCCAATGTGGGGTTCATCAATGACAGATGCATGTCACAAATGTGACAATAGGGCTGAGGAATGTGTAGCCAAAGTGGGAGAATTGAAACAATCAGCCTGAACGAACACTGAAAAATACAAACAATGTTGTTGCAAGATGCCACTTCAAGGGCAACTGCGGTAATGTTGATCCAAATGACTAATGTAGGCAGAAGGGATACTGTCACACCCAAATCCAAGGCCGCTGAATGTTTTGAATGAAGCACATGGGTGACCCATACAACTCAGGCACACGCACCCGCATCTGGCACTCAATCAGAACCCGTCACCCAAACAACATACACATGCATTAGACACACATGCATGGGCACTCACCGGACAATGCTTCATAATCAGGTAGTCCTCCCACACCTTGGATCTGTTCCTCTGTGACGAAGGCCCTAGCAACAGACTCATGTTCAGTGAGTTTGTTGTCCTCTTGTGGAGACCCACCGCCAGTCACCAGAGTAGCAGCATAATTTGAGGCCAGCTTGTTCTTTGCTCTGCGTTTCAGGTCATTCCACCGCTTGTAGCAATCATCAGCTGAGCGCCTCACAAATCCAAGTGCACTTATGTGGTCGGCGATGGTCTGCCAGTGTGCCTTACGTTGACCAGGTGTGGTCTTGCACCTTGCAGTCACCACAATTTCGTGTCTATGTGCCGACACATAGCGCACAAGTACATCAAGTTCCGGATCATTGAAGCAAGGCTTCCTTGAGGTACCGGAGTGTGTAGCCGTGTCTGCGGTCTCAGCCTGTCATGCCAGAGCACCCTTCTTCCTCTTCTTTAAAGGTGGAGCAGAGCCAGAGTGGCTTACGCCGCTCTGGTCAGTAGGGACAGAATCACCGGTGGACTGTGTAGTAGGAGTTTGGGAATGCACAATGACCATAGTTCTTGATGCAGGCATTGGTTGCAGGGTAATGTTGGCAGGGGGAACGACAGTTTCATGGACTGGGACTGACACTGTCCTGGCTGGGAGAGTCATAGCTGGGGCGGATGGAGCTGCAGCTGCCCCTGCAGCCTCCCCACCCTGCATACTTGGGGCAGCAGATGACATAGCTGCCCCAGATCCATGTGGATTGGTGACAACAACTTGCACCGCCACACGTGGCCTAGACTTGCTGACCTGGAAGTCAGCCAGGGAGTCATCCTGTGCCAGGTCAGGTGCCACAATGGGCTGGTCCAACAGGGGCTGAGATTGGATGGTGTCAGCCACGTTTCCCTCAACCATGGGGGGGGCATGGGTATCCCTGATTGTTCCTCCACACATGGGGGCATAGGGGCACCTTGCAAATCCTGGCCACGTCCCCTACCGCGCCCACCACGCCCACCTTTTGAGGGTCGGCCACCTTTGCCTCCCTTACCGCTTGGTCGCCTCCCAGCCATGGCACTGATGTTGTTGTGCGTATGGGAGTTGCAGTAAAATATTGTCCTGGGCAATTGGGGGCCAAAGGGGTAGGATACCAGATGGAATTCGTACTCTAGTGCTCTAACAAGGCTGTTATATCAAAAGTAAACGTGCACGCAACCCCTCATAGACCACTTGCGTGAAAAAATTAACTCGCACTACGCTGTGGCACCCAGAAACACAAAAGTAAGCGTACGCGTAATACACGCAGCCTACAATGACCTCTGAAGGGGAACGCGACACACGGGGCAAGCACAGTTGCTAAGTACGTGCAGAACTCACCGTCTGCCTGGGAAAAGAACGTGAAAAATATGCATGTGTGCGCGTTGGCAACACCCCCGCCAAAAGAAGAATTGTACGCTGTCTGAGGAGACAGGACAAAAGGAGAAGTGAACTCTGTTTGAGGAAACAGGCCCAACAACAAATCAGAAAAGAGCTGTCAGAGGTAACAGGGAGTACGAACTAGAAACGCTGTGAAGTAATCGCGTGTGAACTGACAAGAAGTACAGATTTCACCCACTACTCTCCACGAAAAGCACGTACAAGGAAATGGCGTCCTACACGCAGCTTTTAAACCGGCCCACACGTACATGTCAGAGACGCGTGTACGCGGGCGCTTTCATCCAATTACACGCGATGACACTCGGACGTGCAGTTTTTCCACGCGTGCTCTGTCATCATGTGCTATGAGGGAAACGCCTGCGCGCGTAATGTAACTTACGCGCCTACGCGCTAAGGGCCTTTGGTCCATTGGAATCGCGTGTGTGCGCTGACGCGCTTACACGCTAAGGCCCTTTCCTCAAATTACACGCTGACGTGCAAGATTTTCACGTGCTGAATCACTCCGTATCAAGCTGGCCACGCGAAAACACATGGAAGACCACGCTCCTGCCGTGAAGGTCATTTTCCTGCCCCCAAGAGCCCCGAGCAAGCTCCCACCTGCCATCTGCTGCTGCCTGCCTGCCTGCTGCCCACGTGCCCTGCTATTTGCTGCCTGCACATCAGCCATCTGCAGGGGTGCAGTTGCTGTGACCACCCCTGCTGGAACTGAAGACTCCTGACTGGGATACCATCGCACCACAGCCCAGCCCCAGGACCCAGTTGCCCACCGACACCTGCCTCTGGGGTTGCCATGTCGGGCACACCACCATCTGAGACCACTGGCAACCCCCAGCCAGAGAGGCAGAGGGCCACCAGCTTCACTGCCACCGAAGTTGGTGTCTTGGTGGAGCAAGTCCTGGGGCAGTATGATGCCCTCTTCGGAAGTTTGCGCGCCGACAAGGAAGGACGGACCAGGATCTGGACAGACATCGTGACTGCCATCAACGCGGAGGGGTGGCAGTCCGAAAATTCCAACATGTCAAGAAGCGCTGGGAGGACTTCAGATCCAGGACCCTCAACAAGGCCCGGCACCTCTTGAAGGCAGCGGATGCTAAGGGGCGCCGGGGCCACCTGTCGGAACGTCAAATGAGTGTCCTGGAACGCATATCCCCAGCGCTCCATGTCCAGGTCCTTGAGAGGCGGTAAGTGTACATGCATACTGATTGTAAGCTGTGCGTGTGGTGGTGTGCCAGTAGTGTGCAGGTTGCACATGTGGGTTTGTAGGGCCATGTATGGATGTGTATGTACAGGGCCGTGAGGCTAACACATGCGAGTCCTCTCATGTGTGAGACACATGGATGGTGCATGTGTGGGTAAGCTTGCATGCCAAATGCAGGTGTGTGTGCACACATGCTTGAATGACTGTGTATGTAAGTTGGCATGGTTTTGGTGTCACACACGGATATCGGTTCCAGCTGCATGTATCTGCACCGTGTACATGTGCATGTGTGTGTATTTCACAAGGGTGCAACAGTGATGCAACATGGATGCTTGGGACACTGATATGTAGAAGACTGATTGCCAGATGTGACATGGATGCCAATCTCATCACTACGACAGTTGGTGGAGGTGTACACATGCATGTAAGTGTGGTGGCGTGTGTGCATGTCTCGTGCACTCCCTGTTTCATGTGATGTCTGGCTCACCTTTGGCTGCTCAGGCTGTTGTATGTGTATGGATGGTGCTGGCTGTTGCCATATGGCTGTGGAATCGCTCAGGTGTGTGAGTTGACATGCCATGTGTGTTGGGGATTGTGATGCCATGTCTGAAGTTTGACACTGCCACTCATGTGCAACTGGCATGTGTGTATCAGTCCATTGTACAGTGTCCTGATGCCTGTCTCCTATCTCTCCCTGTCTGCAGCGTCAACTGATGAAGAGGGCGGAGAGGGTGCTGTGGAGCACAGCGGCAGGGATCACACCACTAGCCGGAGAACGCAAGGCCCGGCTCCCCTCTCAGGTTGTGATCTCGTCAGGGAGTGAGGAGTCTGGTGCCGCGTCCCAGGCCACAGCTGCCGAGTGTAGGTCCAAGAGGCAGAGGTCGGAGTTGGACTCCTCGGCAGCAGAAGGGGCAGCTGAGACCCCACAGGGTCCGAGGAAGGAAGATGGCACGGAGTCATCCAGGTTGGTGGGGGGTTTCGTGGAGGAAGAGGCCGTGCAAGGGACAGAGATGGGGTCTGGAGGTGGGGATTCCACTGGTGCCAGTGGTGCAGTGCAGGGACAGGAGGCAGCACAGGCCGCCGCAGAGGTGCCTGTGTGTAATCCTGTCCCCGATCCTGTGACTGCATCATCCCGCACCAGCAGGGATGCCTACGTCCAGACCCGTTTCCAGGGAGGGGATCCCCTTACAACAACTGGCCTTCCTCTCCCTGCAGACGTTGCTATCCGGGACCGGGTTGAGCCTGTCCTGGGTGGGATGGCGTTGTGTCAACGGGCATGCAAGGTGACCTGCAGTCTTTTCATGGGGAGACTGCACGTCATCTCTAATGGCTCGTTGACCATGTCAGCCTACTGGGACAGGTCACCCAGGCCGGATTCCTCCATTTGCTGAACCTTGCTTCGACCCCCTCCTCACCTGAACCCCCTATGCGCCAGTCGTCCTCCGTGCCATCTTCCCACCCATGTATCACCTGGGTACCCTGTGGAGCTGCCTCCGACCGTGCGGCCAGGCTGGTGGAGGACCCATCCCTGCCACAGTCGGGAGTCGGACGTCCAGCAGGGGTGGCCACCTCAACAACTGCCCCCAGCCGGAGGAGGATGTGCAGGCAGCAGGAGCCAGGGCATGGGCACAGGCACAGCAGCAGCAGCAACAAGGTGGGAGCCATGATGGCTCGGGGCCTTCGACATCAGAGGGGCAAGCTTCGGCCGGAGGGCAGGAGGACCCATGACGGGAAGTGTCTTCCGTGTGGCAGCGGTTAGGCCATGCTATAGATGCAGAGCGGCAGCAGGTGTAAGAGGCACGGCTCACAATGGTCAGGGCAGAGAACTCCATGCAAAGGGCTCTGAGACGGGCCAAGTGCCTCGAGGCAATTCGCAGGGACCTGGAGGTCCGGATGTAATTGTCCCTGCGACCCCTCGGGGCCTTAGAAGAGGACCGCCTCCGGGACATCGAGCAGGAGTTCGATGATGCCCTGGCCCGGGAAATCAGGAAGTGAGCCGTCGGACTAGCCCGCTGCCATTGTACATAGTTAATTAGTGTTAGGTTTCCTTTTGTTTTTCATTTCATTTGGGGCGCTTGGACAATGCCCCACCTTTTTGTATATAGTTGTTCATTAGGTAGGGTTTTTGTAGGTTTCCTTTCAATGGTTGGGCTCATGGACCCTGGCTTTGTACTTTGTATATAGTTCTACACTGGATTTCACTTAAATTAAGTTTCTTTTTTACCATGGATCAATGAATGTGTCTTATTTTTACACTTTGGATTTGGTTGGACGGACAGACTCTTTAGACCCATTTGCTTTTGGATTGATTTGGATTCTGCTTTCACACATTTTTTTTAATGTTTTGGACATGCAGCTTTTTCTTCATTATTTCCATTATTGTGTTTTTTTTTTTATTCATTTGGTTAATTATTGAATACACATTTATTATATACATTACTGATGTGGTCTTATCTCTTTTGTTTTGTGCATGTCACAATGTGGATCTTTTCACAGTCATGTGTCACCATTGCGTGGGTCAGAGGGACATTGATTCATGGCCATGCTGGTTATGTATTTTCTATCATGACTTTGGGAATTCAATGTGGGGTGTTTGGACTGTGGTGGGATTTGGGTGGCCATGAGGGACATGGGTCTGGAGTTTGATGACCTGTCGGGGGGACATGTGTGGGGGCCTGCTGGCAGGTGCCCCTGACTGCTGGGGGTGGGTGTGCAGGGGGACATGTGTGGGACATGAGTGGGGGCCTGCTGGCAGGTGCCCCTGACTGCTGGGGGGTGGGGGTGCTGGGGGACGTGTGTGGGGGCCTGTTGGCAGGTGCCCCTGAGTGCTGGGGGGTGGAGGTGCAGGGGGACATGTGGGGGCCTGCTGGCAGGTGCCCCTGACTGCTGGGGTGTGGGAGTGTAGGGGGACATGTGTGGGGGTCTGCTGGCAGGTGCCCCTGACTTCTGGGGGGTGGGGTTGCAGGGGGACATGAGTGGGGGCCTGCTGGCAGGTGCCCCTGACTGCTGGGGGGTGGGGGTGCAGGGGCACATGTGTGGGGGCCTGCTGGCAGGTGCCCTACACTGCTGGGGGGTGGGTGTGCTGGGGGACATGTGTGGGGGCCTGCTGACAGGTGCCCCTTACTGCCAGGGGGTGGGGGTACAGGGGGACAGGTGTGGGGGCCTGCTGGCAGGTGCCCCTGACTGCTGGGGGGTGGGGGTGCAGGGGGACATGTGTGGGACATGAGTGGGGGCCTGCTGGCAGGTGCCCCTGACTGCTGGGGGGTGGGGGCCCAGGGGGACATGTGTGGGGGCCTGCTGGCAGGTGCCCCTGACTGCTGGGGGGTGGGGGTGCTGGGGGACATGTGTGGGGGCCTGCACTGTTGGGGGGTGGGGGTGCTGGGGGACATGTGTGGAGGCCTGCTGGTAGGTGCCCCTGACTGCTGGGGGATGGGGGTGCAGGGGGACATGTGTAGGGGCCTGCTGGCAGGTGCCCCTGACTGCTGGGGGGTGGGGGTGCAGGGGGACATGTGTGGGACATGAGTGGGGGCCTGCTGGCAGGTGCCCCTGACTGCTGGGGGGTGGGGGTGCAGGGGGTCATGTGTGGGACATGAGTAGGGGCCTGCTGGCAGGTGCCCCTGACTGCTGGGGGGTGGGGGTGCTGGGGGACATGTGTGGGGGCCTGCTGGCAGGTGCCCCTGACTGCTGGGGGGTGGGGGTGCTGGGGGACATGTGTGGGGGCCTGCTGGCAGGTGCCCCTGACTGCTGGGGGGTGGGCGTGCAGGGGGACATGTGTGGGACATGAGTGGGGGTCTGCTGGCAGGTGCCCCTGACTGCTGGGGGGTGGGGTTGCAGGGGGTTTTGTGTGGGGGCCTGCTGGCAGGTGCCTCTGACTGCTGGGGGGTGGGGGTGCAGGGGAACATGTGTGGGGACCTGCACTGCTGGGGGGTGGGGGTGCTGGGGGACATGTGTGGGGGCCTGCTGGCAGGTGCCCCTGACTGCTGGGGGGTGGGGGTGCAGGGGACGTGTGTGGGGGCCTGCTGGTAGGTGCCCCTGACTGCTGGGGGGTGGGGGTGCAGGGGGACATGTGTGGGACATGAGTGGGCGCCTGCTGGCAGGTGCCCCTGACTGCTGGGGGGTGGGGGTGCAGGGGGTCATGTGTGGGACATGAGTAGGGGCCTGCTTGCAGGTGCCCCTGACTGCTGGGGGGTGGGGGTGCTGGGGGACATGTGTGGGGGTCTGCTGGCAGGTGCCCCTGACTGCTGGGGGGTGGGAGTGCTGGGGGACATGTGTGGGGGCCTGCTGGCAGGTGCCCCTGCACTGCTGGGGGGTGGGGGTGTTGGGGGACATGAGTGGGGGCTTGCTGGCAGGTGCCCCTCACTGCTGGGGGGTGGGTGTGCTGGGAGACATGAGTTGGTGATCATATTGCAACGTGACATGTGGCTTGGCTGGGGGGCATGCCCATGGTGGATGGGCTGCCTGCGGGACATGACCAGGGGTGCAGGGTAGGCCCCTGTTGTGTGGGCTGCCTGCAGGGGCCGTGGAGTGGGTAGAGGGGACACCTGGGAGGAGCCACACTGCCAATTCACGTGTAGGACTGCCCGCGCACCCACGAAATACGCGTTCCCCGCTCTGACAGCTCTGACAGCAAAATCGCGTGTGAAACTTCCCACGCACCCCTGAAATACACGTACCCAGCCCAATCGCGTGTGAAACTTCCCGCGCACCCCTGAAACACACGTACCCAGGCCAATTGCATGTGAAACTTCCCGCGCACCCCTGAAATACACGTACCCAGCCCAATCGCATGTGAAACTTCCTGCGCACCCCCGAAATACACGTACCCAGGCCAATCGCATGTGAAACTTCCCGCGCACCCCTGAAATACACGTACCCAGGCCAATCGCGTGTGAAACTTCCCGCGCACCCCTGAAACACACGTACCCAGGCCAATTGCGTGTGAAACTTCCCGCGCACCCCCGAAATACACATACCCAGCCCAATCGCGTGTGACACTTCCCGTGCACCCCCGAAATACACGTACTCAGCCCAATCGCGTGTGAAACTTCCCGCGCACCCCCGAAATACACGTACCCAGGCCAATCGCGTGTATAACTTCCCGCGCACCCCCGAAATACACGTACCCAGGCCAATTCGTGTGACACTTCCCGTGCACCCCCGAAATACACGTACCCAGGCCAATCGCGTGTGAAACTTCCCGCGCACCCCCGAAACACACGTACCCAGGCCAATCGCATGTGAAACTTCCCGCGCACCCCTGAAATACACATACCCAGGCCAATCGCGTGTGAAACTTCCCGCGCACCCCCGAAATACACATACCCAGCCCAATCGCGTGTGCCACTTCCCGTGCACCCCTGAAATACACGTACCCAGCCCAATCGCGTGTGAAACTTCCCGCGCACCCCCGAAATACACGTACCTAGGCCAATCGCGTGTGAAACTTCCCGCGCACCCCCGAAATACACGTACCCAGGCCAATCGCGTGTGACACTTCCCGCGCACCCCCGAAATACACGTACCCAGCCCAATCGCGTGTGACACTTCCCGCGCACCCCCGTAATACACGTACCCCACTCACACACGCCCTTTCGCATGTGAAAGTTCCCGCGAACCCCGTAATACACGTACCCCACTCGCACAGGCCCTTTCGCGTGTGAAACTTCACGCGCACCCCAGTAATACACGTTCCCCGCTTGGCGTTTGCTGTTTGGCAGCCCTGTAAACTGGTCCAGGGTTAGCGCAGCCCTTTGCGCTGAATTGGGAATTTTGATGGCTTTCCCTTGCGCAAGGGCGTTCTCCAGCCACGTGCTTCACTTTTGTGCGAAATTCTAGGAATTACCGTGATAATTTTTTTAAAATTCAAATGAAATCACACAAATGTAATATCGGGAAGCAATAACCAGTGGGGTGATAATTACAAAGTAAATTGATGGAATGCACTTAGTTAGACTTTTTCATTTAAGATAAACACTACACAATTGAAAGAAAGCTAAATTTACTTTTGAGTTGATTTTAAATTGTATCACAATTAATTATTCCCCCTGCAACACTCCCTCAAACCCCTATTAATCAAACTTTGCATGAGTGTAGCAAGGAGTCAGCTACACTATGCAACAATCGGAATTAAAATCCAACTTACCTCCATTGAATAGTAGGCGAAAACCCAGAGTTAGCTCCTCGAAAACTGAGCAAAACAGCCAGCGAAATTACTAAATGTTCATTTCACAGGCGCGGTTGAATGCAAAAGGTAGAATTGAGTATCACAGTATTCAAACACTAGCAAACTACCAAGCAATGTCCTAACAACGGGTATACAATTCAGAAAATCGACTTGGGAAGGAAAACACAGTGCAGCCAAATCACATGTGGAGAAATTGCATTTTCTTATTTTTACAGGTTTAAATGTCAAAACATTTGAAAAACGGGTTGAATAGACAAAATTGGAATGTGTTTTTTATGCTAAAGGACAGATTCACATCACATGGATAATATGAAAGTGAAAGGGTAACTCTAAATGACTGACAGAATGAGATTCTTAATAGGAAAGGAAATTTGGTTTTAAAATGAAAGCAGTGGACAAGGAAATCGGTTTTGAAAGGAACTGACAAGTTTCACTTAAACTAGGTTTTAGTGACTAGATTGTTAAAGAAAGACACGGGCCGCTCGAAGGTTAATTTGCAAGGTTAACTTATTCAAGCCGTGTTCAGCTCTATATGGGAATTAATTAAATTATTCAAAATATGACTAAGGATTTATGCAATTGACTATTAGGATGGGGAAAAATTATGCTAATACCTAGAAACCAAGGATCAGAATACACAGAGGATTCAGACTATTTTAACAAGTTATCAGGTTATTTATGGTATTACTTATAGGGTGGAACAAAGTCAAGGTATCAAAATGGGGTATGCTATGTTTTGCTATGGGGTGATACTTACAATCAGCACTTGAATTTGGAATTTGGGACAGCCAACCAGGTTTCTGGACAGCGGGACAAGGATCTGGTCATGGCACAACTGCGGGCTCTCCTGGAAGGGGACAGCTGGTAACCAGGGTCTGGTCTCAATAGATAGTGTGGTGCATCAGCTGGATAAAACAGGTAGCAGGGCAAGCAGGTAGCACTGGATAATCCCAATGAGGATTCAGCCACCTTTCCCCTTTCTCCCGGAATTAGTGGGATTTTTGAGAGGTTTAGTTCTGAAGGGTGGTTCTGCCTGGATAGGAGGGTCTGGATCAGCTATCCATTTCCTGGAAGTGAAATCTGCAATCTGCAAGGTGAGTAGTAATGTCTGGATCTCTGGAGATGTTGAAGCAGGAAATCAGGAGAGTCAGTCAGGAGGGTCAGTCCTTTGTCTCTCTGAGCCTCCACTTATTATAAGGTGGATGACATCACAAGATTTACTATGGGGGCCGACCTTTGGCTTGACATGCCTCTAACAACTGGATGGGTCAGGGGGGGCCGTCACCACCTTCCTGTCAACTAGTTGGACTTCAGGGACATGACATCAGTTTTATTGTGTGTGCTTACAATCCCCATGGCCCTCCCACAGTTATTTTTGCCACAATCAGTTATGACATAAATTGCACATTTTTACAGTGCTGGCACTTTTGAAAATCACATAGGCAAAGGCCATATTTTACACTGAACCTTTCATTCCAACTCCCACATTTGTTACGTTGTTGTTTAATCATTCTAATAATCTTTCGCAATTTCTAGTGGGAAATATTTCACCTAAAATTCTACAGTTTTAGATATGTGTACCTATTATCACAGAGCATGTTTGGATTAAATTTCAAAGTTTAACCAAGTATACTTTTCCCATAAATCACATTTCCCTTCCTTTTGCGTCCGCTACCTGCTAGGGAAAGCTACAATGTCTTATTTTAATGCCACAAACATTATATTTAAACTGTTAAACTTTCGCATTACTGCGTTATCCGGTTGCAGAAATAAAAGTCTTAAAAGTGTATTAAATAAGAACAGTCTTTTGTCCCAAATGGGCCAGCTTTGTCTTCCAAATAAGGGCATTCCTACCAATCCACAGCCAAATGTCAGGCTCTAGCCAGCCTGAGACCAGTGTTGCCATGGAGTTGCCATTGAAGCTCTTCAGTTTGAGTTGAGGGGAGGTGCTACCATAAAGTCACACCTATGTGTCCTGGAAATCCCTTGTGCCAGGCTGGAGCACTGCCATATTGTCTGACGAGGGTGCGGGATCCTCCACCCTTATCTATTCATATGCTGGCTGGTCCACTTGAAGTGATGTAGATCCTGTTCCCAAGAAGCAAGATCATTTGAAGCCAGGGCCTGTACATTTTGTTCTGATGGCCCCACATCAAATGTATTTATATATTTATTTTTCTTTCTTGAACCAGAAAGCAAGAGTTTTGGAATTAAATATCCTACATATGTTTTAAAACAATCCCCCATCACATTTCTATGCAAGGACAGGGCCTGAATTCAACATTTCACTTTTAAACAGATATTTTCTTGTTTGTAAAAAGCACATTTTTACACATGGCTCATTTTCCTTGGCTGTCACTTTACAATGTGGCCTTCCTCTCATCCATTTTCTGAACCTTTCCAAAGCCCCAGACATGTTTCTAATGCACAGGCATCTGTTCAAATAAAAGGTCCTTTGATACTGGCAGGAGCTAGGAGAGAAAGAGGGCTTTTCAGAAAGAGTTTAGCTGTGATATTTTGTTGCAAAAGTGAAGCATTTTTGCCTACGGCTTGGAGTGAAGTTCTTTGTTATTTCACAGATCTTGCCTGACACAGCCTGTTATTCAATGGGAAATGCCCCCTTTTGCTGGAGCACAACCTGAATATGGATGAACATAGCTGGGTCTCACTGGATCAGAACTGTGTACTGTTGAACAGATGAAAAGGAGCATCAGGGTGCAGTCATTTTAAAATGCAGAATATTATCTTTTTCATGAAATGATTTTAGCTGGCATCATAGCAGTTCTGCCCTTGAATTATTTTCTTTGGTGCAATTGAAGAAAATAACGGGCAGCAATGCTCGGGGTGCTCCCTGTTTCATCTTGCCCCATGTGGGGCTTGTAAAACAGCGCAGCCATTATTTTGGTGACTGCAAAGCGCAGTTTTAATGCAAGGTGATTGTGCTCAACAGAGCCAGCGCAGCCGTTCTCCTGGTGACTGCTGAGATGTGGTTTGGTGATGTAGGGGAGTTCTGCTGGGCGGATAAATGTACCCCACAACAGCACACTTTCTGTGAAAATTTGGGTAAGAGGCCAGACAGTTTGCAATCAATTTTGTAAGGTAACTCATTAAAAAAAGAACAATAGATGCATGTCACCAAAAGTGCACAAGCACATTTCCCAATGCATTGTCATGCCGGTCCCTACAAATAATGCCACCATAAAAAACATTTTCTTGCTGGCTGTGACCATACATTTCCATGCTGGCTCCACCAACATATGCTAGCATTCCCATATACGAACATATTCATGTTTGGTTTGAGAAATGTTTTAATTGTATTTATTTTATTTTTTGGGTATTTATAATGTGCCTGTACACAATGGCCCTGATTCATGGAATTATTTGCGTGTAAAACAGGGATTTGCGTGCCATTCTGCCTGGAAATCCCTGTTTGACGAATGGAGATTTGTGGCAGAATGGCACGCAAATCCCTGTTTTACACGCAAATAATTACATGAATCACGGGCAATGTATTTCGAGGCGCAATAAGACATTAGGGTGGGGGAACAGTGAGGACAAAAGCAAAAAAACAATCCTACTAGGCCTTGTGACATTCAGATCGTGCAAGGGCATTAAGAGAAGTGCGGGGAGAAGGGGGAATTAGTGGTCAGGGTGGAAGGGCCAGTGAGAAAGCAGATGCCGGGCGGCCAGGTGGTCAGAGCTAGGAGAGCGCAGAGAGTGCAGATGAAGCAAGGTACACAAGATAAGTGCGAGGTTTGGTGCTGAAGGGCTACAAGAAAGCAGGCCCAGTCAGGCTATTGCAGGGGGAGGGGCCTGGAAGGGCAAGTTCAAGTTGAGGTGTGGGTGGGTCAGGGGAGACCAAATGCAGGGTACACTGGATTAGGGGGGCCTGGTGCCCTGAAGACTCTGAAGGAACCAGGCGCCCAGCCAAGATGCAGACACATATATTAGCGAGGGAGGGGCAGAAGCAAGGAAGAAGAGGAAAGGAAGGTCTTGAGGAGCTTCCGGAACTTAAGGAGATCTGGCTCAAGTCTGAGAGGGACAGGGAGGCCATTCCAGAGGGAGGCACCTGCGGAGGAGAGGGATTGAGCCCACACTCTCTGCTTGGAAAAGTGTTTGATCTGCAGAAAGTTAGAGCTAGATGACCGAAGGGCTCTAGCAGGGAGGTATTTAGGGAGAGAAAGTTTCATGTAGAGGTATTATTACTGACACTAGGCGCAAAGCTGGCTCTGCCAATATATGCTCGTACTCCTATGTAAGAAAATACCGCCGTTGGTTTGGCCATTAAAAGTGTCATGTCACAATAAGAAAACATGTCCAAACTGGTTCCAATGTAAGGCAGTCTAGATCCATAAGAACACATATCATCCTTGCTTCATCATAGATGCTCAGTTAATAAAAGGTCATGCTACAGTAGGAAATATACATGCCGCTACACCAAAACATTAGTCTAGCGAGGTAATTCTACTTATCATGCTTGCTTCATCAAAGATGCTGAGTAATAAATGTCATGCCACAGTAAGCAATGGGTAGACTGGCTGTACCAAAATGCCAGTCTAGGCAGGTAATGGCACACATGAACTTGGCTTTGCCAAAAAATACTGTAAAATATGCATAGTCAATAAAGGATGTGTCAAATATTCTCTAGTGATCCCCAGTCTCCCAGGACCTTACACCCTCCACCCCGCCCCCCGCAAAGAGGAGGTGAAAGACAGTGAATACTGAGAGAATGACAAGGAGAGAAGTGACCTTGCTCTTTCCGACCCAGGCCTGTGAAACCTCTGCAGATGGAAACATAAGACTGCAAACAAAGGCCACCGTGTGTTGCAGCAGGTGTCAATGGTATTCAAGATCCTCCTGCGCTGATAACTAAGCCGGGGAAAGGTGCTTGTCTTGGTGGTACCAACCTTGACTCCAAAGAGAAGGAAAGCCGGGTAGTTCATCACAGCTGGTGAGTCGAGGGGAGAGTCGATAAGAAACCGAACTGTGTTGAATGAAATGTAGCCGACAGCTAATTTGAACTTTTGAAAAATATAAACAAACTGTTAAGAAAAGAATGGGTAAACCAGCAACAGAGGAGTCTGACACCATGAAGGTGCTCACACAGGAAACTCTGGGCAATTACCTGATGATTATGTCATTGAACTCCTTCACCAAATTAGACCCTATATTTCTGTAGAGAATCGATCTACCCTGGCATCAGCACTGAATAATTCGAGACATGATTATTGTAATGGTCTCCTGGCAGGGACATCAAAGTCAAATATTCAGTCTCTGCAGATGGTGCAGAATAGTGATGTTTCGCGGCGTCTTCAGCTTGCGAAAGGATGACCATGTTTCCGAGGCCAGGAAAAAGTTACACTGGTTGCCCGTAGTGCGCAGGATCCCTCATAGATTCTAACACTGGCTTACAAATGTTGGTCATCCACTGCCCCTCTTTATCTCATGAAACAACTGACTCTTGATACACCTACACATAGCTTGCGATCTGGGGCCTTGCATATATTTAAACTGTCACGCTTCAAACTGTCAAAATTTGGTGGATGCAATTTTTCAGTGCACAAATCCAAAGAATGGAACGTTCTTCCTAACACAATACAATCTATCTCTTCCTTTCCTTCTTTAAGAAAGCAGTTAAAACATACTTTTTTGGCTAGTGCTTCTGGCAGTGCATTATTAGCTTAGTTCTGCACACTACCACCTCCCTCTTTGTATGTTATGTGTCCTTTTTTAGGAAAGCAATTAAAACACACTCTTGGATGGCTAGGCCGCCTGGCTATGCATCATCTTCACTGTCTTGTGCTTTTCTTTCCCTGTATTAATCTTGTGTCTGTACGCCATTTGTGTGCGCCTCAAGGCCCATGGGCATTTGGCGTGTTAGAAGGAACAAATAAATAAAATAGACTACCCTAAGCAGAAGGCCTTGGGAAAAGGTGAAAAAAGAGGTCAAAGTGGTCATACAGGCTCTTGTAAAATTATCTGTACCGTCAAAAGTCTTTGACAGACAGGTGATTGTGAAAGAAAGGGAAATCTTGCTTGATGAATTGAGCACTTCAGAGTGTTGCAGAAGTGAAATGTTTGGTAAAAGTTAGCAAGAGTGAACCCGGTGGAGGGGTGCTAACAAGACGGGATGAAGTCTAAAGTCCCATAGTGAACTGCATGGTAAAAGTTGGAGAGAGTGAACCCAGCAGAGGGAAGCCAACAAATGTGACCAAAGCCTGAAGAACTCTTTGAAAAGACATTGAGATTCATGAAAGTAAGAAAAGCCACAGTGATCCCGGGAGAGGGAGGCTTATGTCTGAGAGCGGTCCAAGCCCTAAAGAGAGAGATCCGGGGTGGAAAGTTATCACCCAAACGTTCATTGAAAAATGAACTGTTGAGTCATAGGGCCTCATTACAACCTTGGTGCTAAGTGCACCAACTTTACCACCATGGTGTAAACTCCATTTACACCATGGTGGATGGCGGATTTACCGCCCCATTCCAAGGTGAGTGGGGCGGTAAATCCCCATTTCCCATTTTCCCTTCCCCATTCCCATTTTTGCCCCATAGGGCATAATGGGAGTGGGGAAGGCGCTAATTACGCCCCCGTAAATTACGGCGGCGTAATTAGCACCATGGCAGGTTAGCGCCATGGATTTTAACGCCTGCTAAAAGCAGGCGTTAAAATCAGAATCAGGCGTTAAGGGTTAACGATGGCGTTAACCCTTAACGCCTGAGTTGTAATGAGGCCCATATTGTTGAATACGATTTTGTGAAGGGTCTACTCCCCGAAAGAGGTGGACCCAGGGGTGAATGCAGGATGAAGGTGGGCACTACGTTGGTTCTTCGTTTTCATTCACTAGTCCATGTTTTGTAATACTAATTACTGTAACTTTGTCCTGGGGCTACCGTTGTAAAAGGCCCTATGACATAAGGACCAAAAATCAATAAAAAAGACAAAAATAGAGTGAATACACCCTATTAGAACTGGTGCTCTCAGTTGGCCCTAGACCGGGCTACACACGAGTACTGTAATATCTGTACGTTTTTCAAGAATGATAATAATAAATGTTCTCAACAGCAAATCATTAGGATTTTCTTAAATGAACTGTTTATTCACATTCCTTTCAGCTTCTTTTATCGAATATTATTGTTTCATATTCAATGAGGCCAGGCAAATATTTTAGTTAAGATTTCATGTACATATGCCAATGCATTTCGGTTCGAAACCTTCTTCAGGGCCGTACATAAATTAACATATTATCATTTTTGAAAAACATACAGATATTACAGTACTCATGTGTGTAGCCCGGTCTAGGGCCAACTGAGAGCACCAGTTCTAATAGGGTGGACCCAGTGGTGAAGCCATCACCTGAGGTATACGTGAAGCAGAACGTTGTGTTTATTTGTTGGACACATCAGGCCTCGAAGGTAAGAGACTTTTTTATTGAAAAGAGACTTCGCCATCAAAGAACTTGATAGCTGATATGGAACTGTTGGCTCGTGCTGGGAGAGCTCGAGAGTGTGCTGTGCTCCAAGGTCGCACCTTATCCCATGCCGAAAGCGTGGGGAAGGGAGAGCCCCGGCAATCACATCCTGACTTATTATTTGGATCACTTATTTCTTTATTGAAACCCTATACCACACTCTTTCTGCAATTAGTTGTAAGGAATTGGCAATAGGTGTTTTCTTTAGTATAGGCCCTTTTATTTTGACACGACTTCGGAGAAGTATTGGAGATGCTTAAGTAGCACTATCTTCTCTTATGGCTATATTGCTCAAGGCCGGAGCTATTGTTTCTTCCTAACCAGAGAATGCTTGTCAGGTTCAATTGTCACCATATATCTCCATATTATTATCCCGGATAAAGTTTGCATATCCAAGTGTTAGGCGATAATTGAACCTCTGATATTTGAAGCCTCATGATTCTGCTGTTTGGATGTTCAAGGTCTTCCGGTCTATGGACCCGCTCGAGTATCCCACCCTCCTCCATGGCACTGCTTATGCAATAATAAAATGAAGGAAATGGATGAGTGACTCCTTACCTTAAGGAGTAGACTTTCTGTGGGTGCTATGTGGTGGCAGGCTGGCATGTGTACCCATCCTCAACAACGGCATGACATTTGGTTGCTGGAAAAGGAGAAGGAAGGTAACCAGAGGTCAATTCTTATGCCAAATCTGACCCGACTCCATTCTCTGCCACGTATGATGCTACGATGTGTTCATGCTGAGAGCTGTGGAGTGCCAAGCAGTGAGAGACTGTGGAATGGAAGCTATGCCACATGGAGATGATGACAGAGAGTCTGGGTGTTTAGGCGCGGGTTCAAGGGCAGAGCCTGGCAGGAGGTTTCACCCTACTGAGATGGTACTCTTCTAGTGCCCTGTATCCTAAACTTTTAGCCCTAATAGGGATGCAAAGGCAAGAAAACTAAGAGCGGCACAGTTGGAATGGCGAACTAAGCAGATGAGTGCAAATGTGGAATGGATTTTGCCAAGAGGCATTGGTAGAATGGTGTCATCTAAAATTTAGAAGGGAAAGGTAGCGAGATTTGATGTGAAAATGAGCACAATTTATGTTCCCTCGAGACGATGGGCGTGGTGGACAGGCCAGACTGTGGTATCAAACAACAAGGACAAAACACAAGATGAATACGTGTTTGGGGTCTAGTGCAAATAGACAAGACAGGTGATGCTGTATTGCAGGTTTGTACCTCTGCAGTGTAATGCGTGAATATATACAGCCTCATCGCGAATTTGGCAGCAACCCTTAAATGTGATGGTAACGCTATTACCAACGCATTTAAGGGCCTGCCAAATCACAGGTTTGGCTGTATTTACCCCCAGCTCTGAGCTGGCAGTAAATGCGCTGGGAAAATTCCAATTTTCGGATGCAATTAGCGAAAATTCACCATTGGGTGGGGAATTACTGTTACGTTACAGCCAAACCTGTGATCCAGCACTAATAGCGCTGCAGGTCTTTCACGGTAACGCTATTAGCCCGGGCAGTGTTACCGCCCTGCTCGTGATGAGGCCCTAGTATCTTAGTTCAAGGCATTAGTCATGGACCCTACACATATTTATTTTATTTATTTATTGGGTATTTATAATGCAAATTGAAAATATGTACGATGTGATTGCAGGAGCCTCAAGCACTTGTCTGTTACAGATCAATGCCCAAATTAGTTAAAGTCAAATTTGCTGCAGATAGTTATTTGATTAGACACAAAGCACCAAGTGTCATCTAAACAAAATTGATCATTGCAAACATAACCAAACTGCACTGATTTCTGTTATATTTGCAATTATTATATTTAAATGAGCATCAAGCAGCAGACACGTGTTTTTCGACCATGAGTCTTCCACTAGGCTGTTAAAAAAAAAATAAGTGGTACCGTATTTAAAACAACCATAATGCACATATATACATGTTTTATAAAAACAACCATATAGGTTACAACGTTTGAGGCTATCCACTCAGTACATATGCCCATGCGCAAACCAACAGGGTATCCAAGCGTACACCAAAAGATTTACTTTATCACAATTGACCAAACCATCTGGGTGAAGAAGGGGGACTGAAAAATAAATACAAGGGTTAGTCCTAATTATGCTGACTAGTTTGCCCAAGCCCCCGTGAGTCTAAAGCCTACCTGGGTAATCCCACGTTATTCTGACATTGCAGTGTATAATATTTGCCAAAAACATAATAATTAGACAGCAGTTGACATGCATTCTATGTGTGTATAAAAGTTAGCAATTAGGTCTTGCACTCTGGTGTGTGATGTAAGCTCACATTGCGTCTCGTGCCCGTTGGCCTAACCGATCCTTCGTAAATAAGCGGTGTGGATGTCTGTTAACTAGCCAAATGCCATATTCAGCTGTAAGTGTCTGTTGTAGCAAACAGATCCGCCATTTTAAGACGGAGTTGGGTTACAATAACTTGCTGTTCATCTGTATCCTGCTTGGCACAGATATTGATCAGAGAGGTTGCATCACTAACTACGAAAAATCTATGTTTGTAAAAAAATGCTGGGAACTATACCGCTGTGTTTGGGCGGCAATGTATCATCTATAAACGCTGTCCACCATCTTAAAATGGTGTTGGCTTCATACCTCTCACTATTAAACTGCAAACTTACTTGACTCCAATGTTAATTAAGGGCATAGTTGTAACATTATAATGAAGCGAATGATTGTCAATTTGGCATGTAATCAAAAAATAGTTTGTGCCGTATTCTGTTCAGATTGAACTTCATTGTAATAGATTTGTTAAGACAAACATTATGCAATCATGCTACAAAAAGTCAATATGATATTTGACATAGAAAACTCTAAGCAGTAATGTTACACAGAGACGAGCCCTCCTAATCATGTACACTCATCAGTGCTAATAAGGACGTACTATGATAGGGGTGTCCTTGTGTTGTGTAGCTCAACTTGCTGTTAATTTAATTATAGTAATGGCTAAGAATTGGTCACCAACAATTGCATTTAGCTCACATAAATTATATAACATTCAGTATTTACAGGAAAACTGAGAATTCCTAGTCTGTGCTTAGACCTTGATGTACAGTTCTATACTTACAAATTATACGTGATTCTAATGATCTTAATTTAAATACACGGTTACCCCCTCTTGGTGGGAGTATAACCTGCATCAATCCTACAAACCGCAAGTCTTTGGTATTGTCTAATTGGTGATAACACTGCCAATGTGTTGCCAGTTGGTATTTTGCCTTTTGGCTAGAGGTGGTACTCAGATGTTCCAGTATCTGTACCTTCAAGGCACATATTGTATTGTCAATGTAGCTGGAACTGCAAACACATCTGATACAGTAAATCACATATTTTGTATTACAATTGATACATTTGTTAATCCGGTGTGCGCCTGAACTGCCACATTTTGCCTCATTAGTTTCAAATGCATATGGACACATTAAGCAAGTTCCACATTTGTGGAACCCACCTTTCTGCATTTTGGACAGCCAGTTTTTTTCTTTTTGTGAATTTCTCTCATAAATGAAGGACATAATAGGCACCTTGCTATACGTAATGCTGGCATCCGCCTATAAGTGCATAATGAGGTCTTTGTCTAATTGTATTAATTGTCAATGCTTGTATAATATATGATGAATATGCTGGATGCCTGCATTGTAAGGCATAATAAGTCGTAGTGGTTGTGAGTTTGAACCCTGATTTTTAGCTTTGGGTTGCAACAACACAGCTCTCTCCATCTTATTTACTTGATTTTGAGCTGGTTTCAATACTGTTGGACTATAACCTCTTTCCAAGAATCTATTACAGATATTTTCAAATTCAGTTGCTGTTACGACTACAGTTCCTTTTGGCCCTGATCAATTCCCCTTTTGGGATATTGGCAATGACCAATTTCCTATGACAGCTGGCAGCATGTAAAATTGGAATCACTGCAGTTTTTTTCCTGAAATTGTGTGGCATGTATCCATTAGGAGTCGCAGTGGTTCTTAAATCTAGAAAATCTATGCTGGTCCTGCTGACTGTGCAGGTAAAGCTAAGCCCCCAATTGTTGTAATTTAAAAAGGCTACAAAATGCATTCATTAATTTTCTGAAGTTTTCCAGATCAAAAGATGTCAACAATATAGCGACACCATAATTATATGTATGGTGTAAATGCAGCATTGATTAATGCAAATGTTTGTTCGAATTGGTGCATGAAGATATTAGCTGGGGCAGGCGCAAAGCTGGCTCCCATGGCAATACCCACCGCTGTTTGTAAAAACTACCATTCAACGGAAATACGTTGTTGACCAGTGCAAATGTGAGAAACTCTTTCGCCATCTCAATGCGTTCAAAATATGACACTGACTTTTGTCTAAAAATGTAATCCACACTTGCTATTGCTAATTCATATCTGACTGAAGTGTAAAGTGATTTGAAATCCAATGTCACCAACAGGTATCCATCACCTGTACCCAATTCGTTAAGAATTTGTAGCATGTGCATAGCGTCACACAGAAATGCTGTTGTGTCAATGACTTCCTTGCTCAATAGTTCGTTGATATATTTTGACATGGGTTCTGTTACTTAACCTTTCCCATTCATTATCAGCCTCCCTTCTGTTATGCAATAGTTTGCTTGTGGATTTGTGGAAGGAAATACACAGTTGGAACATTGGAGTGTTCCACAATCATTCATTGTTTTTCTGCATCAATCAGGACACCCTTCTTATACCATTTAGTAATCAATTGTATTGCCAATGTAATAATCTCGCTTGTTGGATTGGATAATAAAGCCACATAGCAACCTGGTGCCTGTAAATTATTCTGCACCATGTGTATGTAGGCTCATTTGTCTAAAATGACTACATTGCCACCTTTATCAGCTTCTTTGATAATCAATAATGTGTTAGCTGTGTGAGAAACCAGATGGTGTCTCACCCGCTAGTCCCAGTGATCTCTCTCTCAGGTTGCCAGAGCATGGCCATTGCTTTTAGATCCAGGCCCTGTGGGTAGACCAGTGTGGGAGGATCACCTGGGTGAGGGGTCTTCGGGGAGTTGGACACCTGATGGCGTGACAAGCGTGTATCCCCACCTGCAATGCCTTCACCCCATCCTAGCAGGTAGGATACCTGGGAACATTACCTCTCCCCCTTCCCTACATGAACACTTTCACGCTGACAGCCCGCCCTGGGAGAAAACAGACCCGAACAATGCACCTGACTTGTCCCACTACTATGGTCAGGCAACGTCAGGGAATTACTTTTGACAACTCACACCTAACTTCCATAAGCTTCCCCACACGGATTAAAGGCAGGGCATGAGAGCACACTCTAAGCGAGGCAAAACACATGAAGGAGCAGCGTTTTCCTGGCAGCAGCTGAACGAGGGAGAAATGCATCAAACCGAGAAGGGAGAAAGAGGAGGGAGATACCCTTTGACCTTGTCAGCGAGAAACTGTTACTTTCCAGAAGCCTTCAGATTAAAAGGTGTAAGGTCAGGAAACCAGACTGAAGAATCCTGCATTGTGTCTCAGAGGTACCCAGGGCCCTTCTGCATCACTGGCTGAGTCAGGGAGGAGCAGCAGCCGCCCTGGTACAGTCCTTGGCTCCAGGATTAAAGCAGTTCCAGAGAAATCAATACAGCCGGTGAGTTGGGGAGACAGATAAAAAACTAGTTTGTGTTGAAGTCAAGGTTGCACGTGACAAAATTGTATTCAGAGCGAAGAATATTAACACGTGTGATGAAAGACACGAGTAAAGCTCAATTGCTGATGGATGTTTGAACTTTAATATGAGTCAGAGAAGGTACGATACAAAGCAACAGAGTGGTTTGGCGTGTTCAATTGAAGGTCTCTGTTTGAGGTATACAGCCGAGAAGAGGCAGAAGCAAAAGTAACATTTAAAGGTGAAACTTGTGAATAAAGTGAATCAAAGTGGTCCTCCAACGGTTTAAGCAAAATCCATCGCACAGACAAAAGTCTTTTATAAATATTGTAAAGCAAGCAAAGTGAGATTACAAGATACGAGCCCGATCGAGGGATGCCTATTGTGAATTTGTATTTAAGGGGGTCCAAGCCCAACTGAGGGAGACCTGTGATGAACAGTAAACCCGAGAATTAGTGAATGGGAAAAACCTGATGAGAAAGGAACTTTGTTTGCCTTTGTTTGTTAACCCAGGCAGTCTGCAAATAAGAGACTTTCATTGGGAAAGAGACTTTGGTGCAGAAGGCCCAGATATCTATGTTCTGAACGGCACCCTTGTGCTAGAGAAGCCAGAGTGTGTGCGAATCTCGAGTGTGTCACATTGTCCCATGCTGAAAACGTGGGGAAGGGAAGCCAACTTCTCAACTATTCTGACATATTAATTCTTGAACTATTTTATTTTGCATACATCATTTTCCCACACTATTTGTTCTTAGAGGTAATGATTTATAGAGGTAGAGTCAAGTACCCCCATCAAAAACTCCACCCCCATGTTGCCTATATGTTGGGAACCGGAAATAGCGACGCGTGCCGTTCCAGTAAGAATGTGAATACCGCAGGGAATCTTCGAGACAAGTTATCCGTTGAGAAAACCCCATATAAATGCACAAAGAAATTGTGCCTGTCTGTCTGTCTGGCTGGATTGCCAGAAGAAATGTGCATTTGAACACGAAAGGAGACTGATGACGTCATGCGATGTAAGAACTGACGTACCTAGAAAAGATGAATGAGGTGAACGAAAATCAACCTTCTCTAAGAGCTGAAGGAAGATGGTAAAGATGAAGAACATTTTGGCCTTGAGATGAAGATGCTCATGCTATAGAAACACTGAAGAAAATACAAAGTCATTTCACACTTGCACAGATGCAGAAACGCAAGTAGGGAAAAGTAATTGTAGGGGATGGCTACATAGTGAATTAGATTACAGCGATCCCCAATGTATACACATAGGAATGTACAGAACCTGGATATTCCACAATGCACATTAGCAAGGCTTGAAACTCCATGATTGGAAGGGATTTCAGTGTGTGGCTTAGTTGGAAATTACAGGTGGCAAGGCAAATTTCAAGAAAGGCTTGGCTGGCCCAATACCAAGAAGACGAGGTCACAGTGAGTTGGGCGCCTGTTAAAAATGCTGCAATGAATGTGAGAAAATAACAAACTCCTCTGTGAAGCAGAATGGAAAAACACTGAAGGCATCAGGAGTTCCTCATTTAATAGAATTAAAGACAGCAAAAGGCTCCAAAAAGTGGTCTATAGTCACATAGGTGAGATCAAAATAGCTTGGGTAAAGCTACACCGAAACCGGAAGACAGAACGATGTAACACTCCCTTTATTTCTAAGGCGCAATAAGCTTCTGCAAGGCCAAGTTCAAAGCCTTAATTGACTGGCAAACTGTAGGAGTGATGATAGATGTTGGGCTAATTGGTGGGGAGTCAAGACCACGTCAAACCTCCATGCACCTGGAATGGTAGTCTGCATGCTGCTAGTGTGTGGAATATTCCAGAAGGGTATAGGAGTGCCAAACCAATCATAGAGGACCACGTAATAAAGAGCCCTATAGTTTGTGTAACCAATTAATTGTCGTGTAGTTAGTGACGGTGATGATTTTGGGAGGGGCTTGGTTGAAATATGTTGAGGTTGTGCTGTGCGACGTTGGATGATGTCCGTTGTACACCCTGTTTTAGATAATTGATAATAAAACAGAATGCAGTTTTGCCAACTTCCTGAGTCATTTTGATTATTGATGTTTGAGTAACTTCTGCATCCCCATCCACCTATAGGTATTGCTACCTCACCTTAAAGGACTCTAGGTCTACGAGTTCACATGGTAGCAGAGGATGGTTAAAGTCCCCATCAACCCAGTAGGCTTTCAAGGGCCTCATACTATCGGATGACCTCCGCCATTTAGCTGGAGGAACGTGAAGCTACCTATAGATAGTGGCCATTAGTAAAAACTTGCAAGTCACTAAAAAGATAGGTGGGACGGGTTCCTCTTTCACGGAATTCCCCTCCTGATTTCTACGGGCTGCTGAGCAGACCGAAGGCTGAAGCGGCTGGTTAAGGAGGAGACGATCCCGAGGGTCAGGAGCTTAAAAACAAATGGTGAGTAGATTGAGAAATGTGGCAAAATATACATTGCATGGGGAAAAGTAACAGAGGGTTGGTTGGGTATAAGGTTATTGATAAAGAGCATTGAGTAAGAGTGTATGGATGAGGAGCGATCCACAAGATAGCCCGTTGAGGAACATTAGAAGAGATTGTTTTAAAATCCAAAGTGGATAATATAGGTGACAAACAAATTAGATTGTGTTCAAGAAAACAATCTAACCTCCCCATCAGGAGTAATTTAGGGGCAGAAAGAAGCCACGAGGAGCGGTGGCAAGGAGAAGCCACGAGGAGCGTTGGAAAAGATATATGTGGGCCAGCCAGTTTGTCTATATGTTTGTGTAAAGGAAAAGTGAAGTGCCGAAGAGCGACAAACAGTAGAATCATGTTTAAAAGGCGAGAGAAAAAATTATGTATTTATTTAGTCATTGAGAGTATTGACTGAGTAGGTAAATCGAAGTAAAGTGAGATATAGAGGCTTGGAGCTGCGAAGATTGGTGCACGCTCATATTGAGTTATTTTTCTGAAGAATGTTGTTTGTGTAAAGCACGGTAAGTACTGACAGTCGAGTGATGGAGTCACTCCACACAGTCACGATGGAGGATATTACTCCACTTATACACTTGTGCAAACAGTTGCCAAAACACACATCCAAACTTACGCAGTATAGTGCTTAATGGGTTACGGGTACGGCAGATAAAATGTCCATACCGTGGCCATAAGGGCGATCGCTGTCAAAAGCGGTTTTGCAACACAAGACAACATACTTACACGCAGCGTACACGGGTAAGAAGTTAGAAAAAAGGTTAGCTAATGTTAGCTATCCTAGAGCTTTGGAAGATGTACCAGGAAGAACGGGAAGACCTGCCTCCTGAAGGCTGGATGCTTAACCAGTGTAAAGAGGGGGGTGATGAGCCTTCTGCTCCCCCTAACACGCCTGAAGTAAATGACGATATTGCAAAAGATGGAGTGTATCCACTCAGAGAGCTTAAAGCAGTGGCAGAATATAGTAACCCTACGTATGAACTGCCTGCTTATAGCAGTGATGAAAGCCCAGAGAGAGCCCCAGACAAAGATGTGATCTCTAAAGTACCATGAGGCAAAGAGAGAATTGAACGACCAGGTGTGACCTTGGACATAGAAAGAGAAATTAAGAGATGGAAAGGAGAAAAAAGACAAAACTGATGAGATAGCACTCATACAGAATGAGTGGATGGGCGGTCAGATATTGTTCAAACTTAATCAAGGAAGTAAGGCAAAGGGAAGATCAGGACGGGCAAGATCCAAAAGACAGGGAACAAGAGAAATGATTGAAAGATGAGTCTAAACAAAAGAGTAGACAAAGACGAAAACAGATGTATTAGGAAGAGCAGCTAAGAAAGGAAGAAAGGGGACAAGAGCAAAGAAAATATGACAATAGGCAGAGAGCAATTGAAGAATGGGACAGGCTAGAAAAGAAGAGAGAAGAAGAGGAAGAACAGAAATTAAGAGAGAAAAGAATGCAAAGATGAAAAGATGAAGAAGTGTGTAGGGCAAATGACAGAAGGGAAGCAAAAAGACAGGAGGAAGATAGAGATAGTGAAGAAGCAATAAACCGAAGGGCATTTGATGAGGAGATAGAGGAGACAGAGAGCAAACAACATTGATCTCATTGAGAAAGAGCTAATGGATCCGAATCCAGTAGTAGCATGGTAAGACATAGAAGAATTCCTCCCACCACAGGACCCAATGTCAAGACCCTCTAGGGTAAATCTAGAAGAGGAATTTCACGTAGGAAATATATCACAAGAGGAAGACAAAAAGTGAATTAAGAAACCAGGGGAAAGATGATCAATTTGAGATTTCCCAGTCACAAGGAAAGGAGGAAACTGTGTTCAGTTCTGAGCACTGAGCTTTGTCTTTGGACAGACTAACTCTGAATAGGGACAAGAAAGAGGATAGCCATACGAGTTGGGGACAATATATGTCAGACGTCGAAAGGGAAACCTTCTGTGGGGAAGAAGGAGTCGTTACATGTGGTCCCGAAGGATGTTTTTTGACAGACAAAAAGGTTAGATGGTCGGATCTGGACCTACCTAAACCGAAGATGCTTGTGGCGTGGCCAGGTCGACCTAATTGGCGATCCCATAATCTAAGGGGGGACTCACCACCATATGTGAACAGATTATGGTCATTGCCCGGAAGAAGGTGATTGGAAACCATTGTCCCTACTATGGATAGGCAAACGATGGAAGCCGATAGCGATTTGGGGATTTTGCAGTTTCCTTTGTTAGAAGAAGCAGGGGCCAAACAGTAGTATATTCCGTGGCCCCAAATCGACAAGGATAACTTAAGATGTAAGTTGCCCAGTTTAACGTTGGGTGCGGGAAAATGGATTTATGGGGTAGAAAAGATGACCGGAGGAAACACGTTTGCAAGGAGATCCTTAATGTCCCCTAAAGCTGACATCCTTGGGGAAAGGGCTGACGACATTTGGACGAGAGCAGGACATGTAGGAGTCACTGCACCGAACCCGGCACACAATCGTACGCCATTCAATAATTGTAGAGCGGCAGTTTGGAAAGCGCTTAGAGTACAATATCCTGACACATCAGATATGGGAGCAATAATGGCATGTAAGAGGGGCTTGAAAACACGGGAACCGTTGGGGAAATCTATACCAGTATTCTATCATATTTTATGTCAGGGATTGCCAGAACAGGTACAGAGAGAGCTTCAGAAGCTGGTGGGTATGGAGGCAAACCCATAGCCAGAAATACAGCTGAACATAGCGCATCATTGAGAATTGTTGCAAGAGAAAAATAAGAAGAAAGAGGACACATGGAAGGCAGAGAAAGCTAAACCAGTGCAGAGGAAATTGTCCAGATATTCTATAGAGGGGGCAATGCTGACTAGTGGAGAAGGGTCAGGATCACAGCAAGCAGCAGGTATGCCGCAGGTGAATAACCAATGACAGTTATATCAAGGAGGAAACAGATTTATGCCGAGAGGCAGAGAAGTCTTCCGTGGAAGAGGAGGCTTTCAGAATAATTAGAGAAACTTTCAGAATAACCAGGGTGGCAATCAAGGCATGCCGGATGGGCAAGTTAAAAGATTCCCTCCTGTATGTTGAACATGGGGGAGCCAAGGGTATGTACAGAATGGCAATTCTCAAGAGGGGGGACCGCTTATCCTACAGCATATAACCCACAAAGCAGGGACGTGTTCGCCCAAGATCAGACAGTGTATCAGACACAAGCACCACAAGCACAGCAGGCTTTGCAATCACAGCTAGCACCATTGAGCCCAGCACAAGGACAGTTGCAGCAAGCACCCATGCAAATACAGCTAAGTGCAAATAGAGGACATCTATTGACCCCTAGGATAGGAGGTGTCACCATGGAGGGAGGGAATCCTTTCAGAAGTACGGGAATAGGTATGTACCCATAATAAGACAGCTCACTGACTTGATGTGTCCAGTACTGTCTTTGACACCTAATCCTCAAGAGGAACCAAGGGTTGACATCACGATAGGAGGCAAATCCTTTTCTTTATTTAGTAAGAAACTGGGGCGACTCGCTCATGTACTCGAGAGGAAAATGTTTTATTGTCAGGTAATGCCATGAATGCTCAAATATTCTCAAGAGCTTCAAGTAGAATTCCTTTTCCTGACAAATTGCCAGTTTCCCTAGGAGAATGTGATATGTCTGTTCCATTATTGTATTCGAAACAGACGCCAGTTAATATACTGGGCTGAGATTTAATGACGAAGTTAAACATGACAATTTCTTTTACTGATGAAGGCATAGTGTGTTCTAGACCAGGAATACATTATTTGAATGTAAGTGAATTCATTATGGCATTCACAAGGCAAATAGCTTTGCGAGGAAAGCCGCTAAAACATGAGGTTTTTCACTATGGGTTACGCATTTAGTTAACATGGCTACCTGGTTTAGTAGGTAAGGTAATGAGAATACCTGATGAATTGTTGTTTAGACCACAGATACCTATGGACGAAGAGGGGGGGACAAATATTTCCCCTGGAATTACAGGCAGCCATAGTACGAGGAGAGTTGGCCATGCTCGAAGGATTCGATGATGAGGGCAGACCATGGAGAACAGTGATTGCTATTGGGGAAGGGTATAGGGTGACTGACGTCACTGACAAGGATATATTTAGAGACGACCCATCAGATGACAAATTAGTGTTTGAGATGAGCATTACACATTGGATCAGGACAGAAAGGAGAGAGATCCCACAGCGAATGGTGATCGTGTGACAGCGTCCCACATTTTTTTACGAGGACATGGAGTGAATACCAACCTCCTTATGGACTACGGGCCCCTATGACATAAGCATGTTGAAGGGGTTGGGAGAAGCCAAGATTAAGCTGAAGTTTGGAGCAATTTTACCTTGAGCGAGGGAGTATTCCATGTCTCAAGAGGCAGATGAGGGGATTTTTAAGACTATGGGCCTCATTACATGGTATGCGGTAACCATGGCGCTATTAGCGCCATGGTTGCCGCCGGTATTTTACCGTGTCCGTCTTGGTGGATGGCAGAATTACCGCCCTACTCCAAGGTGAGCGGGGGCGGTAAATCCCCATCCACCGAGGAACTTCCCCATTCCCATTTTTGCCCCCATAGGGCTCAATGGGAATGGGGAAGGAGCTAATTAAGGTACCACAAATTGCGGTACCGTAATTGGCACCAAGGCCCCTTTGCGGGCCCGTTCCTTAACGGCTGCTAAAACCAGCCGTTGAGGTCAGGTCACGCAAAGGGACCTCGTAGTAAGGCGGTAAGGGTTTACCGGTACCGGTGCCCTTACTGGTACTGGTAAACCCTTACCGCATTCCGTGTAATGAGGCCCTATTTCAACTATGACGGATCAAGGCATTTTAGTGATGTCAGAGTCGCCATGTAATACCGCAGTGTACCCTATCAAAAAATCTAAGGGGGGTCATGCCATTTAATTCAGGACATGAGGCTGATTAACCAGATTGTAGAGGCAGAGTTTCCTCCAGTTCCAAATCCAGCGACGATTCTATGTAGTATCCCGGTAGAGGCATGATATTTCATGGTGCTTGACTTGAAAAATTTGTTTTTCTCAATCCCATTGCATAAAGATTCTCAAGAACTGACGTCATTCACCTTCTGTCAGACTAGGCTGAAAAGAAATGTTTGCCCCAAGGGTATTGTGAGTCTTCATTGATTTTCAACAGGGTCCTGCAGATTGACCTAAGTAAAGTTCATTTGCCAAGTGTACTGCTTCAACACGTAGATGACATTTTAGTCTGCAACACATCAAAAGAAGAGTGCAGACGAGACTCAATACAGTTAATGATTATGTTAGCAGAGAAAGGATATAAGGTAGACAAAGAGAAATTGCAGAATTGCCAGGAAGAGGTGTTGTACATAGGGCAGTTAATCTCACAAGAAGGAAAGAAGGTTACACCTGAAACAGCTTAGGCAATTTTGAAAACTGCAAAGCCACATACGATAAAGCAAATGCAGCAGTTTTTAGCACTATGCAATTATGTCAGAGCATGGGTATTTGATTATAGTTCTTCCACAAGCCCATTGCTGCAAGCCCTGAAAAAGGCACAGCAGAAACAGGAAAAAATGGAATGGACTAAGGAAATGGATGAGGGGTTTGATGAATTATAAAAGGCAATGGGCCTCATTACGAGTTTGCTGGTCCGGATACAATAGTACCGGTAAGTTTGCCGGTTCCGTTGTATCCGGACTGTCAAACTCTGAGTTGTGCTCTCGGGTGCCTTTTATTCCACCAGGTCTGACCTGGCGGAATGAAAGGCACCCGCGAGCACAGCTTGCCTCTAGCTCCAGCACCGAAATGATTGGTGCCAGGCTACAGGCCTTCCCATTCCCATTGAGCCCTATAAAATGGGAATGGGGATCCCCCGATTCCGGCATCTGCAAAAGGGCAATTACCAGGTCCGGCGGGGCTGGAATACCCTGGTAATTGCCAATTCGTGGGTGCCGGATTTTTTCGCAAGTTTTGAAGTAGCCTGCCTGGATAACAGGCAGGCTACCTCCAAACTTGTAATGAGGCCTATGTACAGGACCAGTTTTAGGAATCCCTAATTATTCTGAGGAGTTCTTTTCATTCTCACACACAAATGGAACAGTTATGACAGCAGTCCTCACATAGAGAAGTACATCGGGGTACAAGCCCCTTGTATATTACAGTGGGATTTTGGACCCAGTAATGAGGGGTCACTTCCCTTGCGAACAATCGTTAGGCAGCTGCTGTGTTTGCTATTGAGAAATCAGAAAGCATAATAATGGGGTGTTCTATGACGTTATATGTTGAGCATGCTTTGTTTGCTGTTTTGGAGAAACCTAAAGGTACACTGACATCTCAAAGAGTATCTGCTTATGAGGTGGTAATATCGAATCCAGCGATCAAAATAGTCAGGTGTAAAATGGTAAACCCTGCCACGTTTGTTGCTGAACAACTAGCAGAGGATCAACCAGTGCATAATTGCTCAAATTACAAGGGGTTCAATGATGATATTCCGAGAGTGAAAGAAAATGCTCTCGCAGCAGGGGAAATTCTTTGTATTGATGGTTCTTCAAGAATCCATCAATGTGATGGAGAAAGGCATTCAGGTGCCTCTGTAGTAAAGCACAAGGCAAATGGGGAGTTCGAAGTAATGTCGAGTGCAAGACTACCGTCTCACTTTTCAGCACAGGCTGCAGAATTAGTGGCACTAATTGTTGCACTCAAGAAACACGCAGACCAGGAAGTAACAGTGTACAGTGACTCCACCTACATGACATCAACTGTGCACACAGGGCTAGCACGTTGGAAAAGGAGGGGCTACCTCCGAGCAGACGGCACTTCGGTGCTTTATTGTACAGACTTATTAAGGCACTACAACTCCCAGTAGTCATCGCAGTAGTTAAGTGCCGACCACACACTAATAGAACAGACTTTATTTCATGCAGAAACCAAGCCGCGGATAAAGAGGCGAAAAGGGTTGCATATTCATCTGACATAATGAGTTTTGATGCACCTGATGTAAAAGAGAAAATTGTTGTGATGCTGATTGTGAATAAAAGTGTTAATCATTTATCGAAAATGCAACTCATGGAAGTTCAGGGTGGAGGCCTTCAGACAGAGAAAGACCTGTGGACACGGAGGGGGTGTTCTTTATCCTCTACTGAGGCACTGTTGCAACAAGACAGCACTCGCAAACTGGCGATGCATGCAGCCTTATTAAGGGTGGCGTTAGAAAAGCTACACTACTCTGTGCATGTCACCGTGGAAAGCCTTGCAGCAACCATTGTGGAGGACAGGTTTGTGCCGAATCTCTTAGAACACATTGCTTTTTATGTGGTAAATTGCACCATATGTCAAATGTTTACTGCTGGGCACACGCTGCGAACAGTCAGAGGAGCTCCCTGGACCAAATGGTCAATTTCAGCATTTACACATTGATTATGTGATATTCTGCAAGTGTGTAATGGATAAAGGTATATGATAGTGGTGGTGTGCCCCTTCTCTAGGTGGATCGAAGTAGGTCCATGCACACAACCTGACGCCAATTGCGCTGCAAGGTTTTTAGTTTGAGAAGTATTTCCCAGAGTATGTGAGGTGCTGACATAAGATACTGGTCCCCATTTTGTGAATGAACTGTTTGAGCAAATTAGTTTGTTGCTCGGCATAAAGCACAAGATTTCTTCAGCTTATCACCCACAGGCAAACAGGATATGTGAGGACTCAATGGTCTGCTCAAGGAAAGGATAGCCAAATTAAAGCTAACATTGAAGAAGGGGTGGCTGCATTGCCTGCCCCTCACATTATATGCATTGAGAAATCAGCCTGGCTCAGACCACCACCTCACACCCCACAAACTAGTCACAGGGAGGAAAATGAGAACACCTCTGACCACTCCATGGAGGACTAGGAGTGATGCCCTGAAAACTGCAGAATTGTTAGGAACTGAGTTACATGATTACATAACATGTATGAAGGCTAGTATCTCTATCATTTCAGACCAAGACAAGTGGACAGGGTGTCGGTCGTAGAACACAGATGAAGACCATTCAGCAGCCGGAGTTAAAGAGCTATCTATATCTTAGATTTTTCCAGGAGATCGGATACTGATAAAAAAAATCACAATTAAGTGGCACAAGCCTAGATTTGGTGGCCCTTTTATTGTGGAAAACGTCACACCGTCTGCAGTCAAGGTCCTCGGAAGACGAGCTTGGATTCATAAAGATGACGTGAAAGTTTATGCTGGAGAGACCGCTGCACCTTCAACCTATTTGGTAGCAGGTCAAGAAGAAGCAGTGTAGGCTAGATTAATGATGAAGAAGAAGGACTCAGAGACTATCCAATAGACAGACAAAGAGTACTTTGGACTGTGGCTCTTTCGTAGGCACTCTTGTAGACACTTGGTAGGAGTGCAAATCAGCAATTATTCTTGAGCCACAGAAATTCGGTGATGTTGGACTGTGGCTTCCCTGGAAAACACTCTTTGTATCTGTTACAGCAAGGAGTGAGAAAGTTACTGTTCTCAAGCCACAGAAGTGTGTTGACATTTCGTCTTTGGAGTGCAAAAAAAAAGCAAAGAATGCCAGATCTGGATTTTATGTTTGACGATTGGAAGAGAGAGCAGCTCTTTCTAAACCCAGTTTCTCTTTGGGTGGCCATATGGTGCTCACTGATGTCGGTGTACACAGGCAACTTCTTGCTGTCTTCATCTTTATACACAGAGCTTACCCTGCTCTTGTTGGCCATCACGAAGATGTGTGCACTTTCGTCCAGGATCCAAAGAATGGCGATTAGACGTCTTCTGGCAGCAATTCTAGACCAGATCAGACTATTACCTGAGCATCTCCTTGAGCGCACAAATGATTCTGTCGAGTGATGACATTCACAATTTACTGGCCTTGATCTTTTACTATTTGCTTGAAGCACATCCTTATCTTGTTTGGCGTAAGGACAACACGTTTGTGTTCATTCGGAATCCTATCAATCGTCCTGCAATCAGCCAGCTACATGTGGAACTTGTGGATCAGATCCAACAGCTGGCAGAGTATTTTTAATGAGATTGCCTGAATAAAAAGAGTTTTTTCTTTCCTTGAAGGTAATTACAGGCAAATCATGTGGTCCATAAACCACTTAGCTATTCCAGAAAGTGATCAAAGATGACGACGAATGGAGCCATCACGTTGGTGGCACATAATGTGCTGGTGTATGATATATGCTTGCTCGATGTTTATAGTTGTTATTCTGATCCTGATAAGTTATGCTGCGTATGTTATAGGTCCAAGGAAGGGAAGAGTTCCTTCAATTCTTCCCACTCCAGTAGCTAATTTAGAGGTAGACATTGCAAGAAAGTCTAGGCCCTATGTGATTTTCCCCACGCCAGTGGTGCGTGAGAAAGCACCTAGTTCTGTGACAAATGGGTCTGAGCCCCTTTGGGGGGAGGTCAGCTTTATGGCTTTTACATGATCATTGGATGTCTGAGTATTATGCAAAGAAGAGACCCAAGAGACATGCAATAGAAGATGATTATGAATTAAATAATTATTTAGATAGTACAGCACATTTGGGAAATAATGTGTGGTATCAACATATGAAAGAGGTGGACAAACATACTTCTGAAGAGGAATGCTATGTATGTTCACTCCTGTATTATATTATGGGGAAGTCAAAGGATTTTATAGCCATTGAAATAGATGTTCAAACAGCACATTGCCTATCTCACATAGCACTCTGCCGGGCAAGAGGCCAGTTCATGGGTCGAACAGCATCTTTGGTATGTGCGATAGAATGGTCATCCCCTGATGAAGATGTCTATGTTCAATATTTAAAGACAAGAGCAAGAGCACACACCAGAAATCATGTGATAAAATATGAACAGCCTGGGCTGCTCGCACGTGCCGCTCTGCATGCCTGGTCTGACCAGGCGTCCAGAGCGGCACCAGATTTGAAGACAAGAGCAAGAGCACACACCAGAAATCATGTGATAAGATATGAACAGCCTGGTCTGCTCGCACGTGCCGCTCTGCACGCCTGGTCTGACCAGGCGTCCAGAGCGGCACCAGATTTAAAGACAAGAACAAGAGCACACACCAGAAATCATGTGATAAGATATGAACAGCCTGGTCTGCTCGCACGTGCCGCTCTGCACGCCTGGTCTGACCAGGCGTCCAGAGCGGCACCAGATTTAAAGACAAGAGCAAGAGCACACACCAGAAATCATGTGATGATATGAACAGCCTGGCCTGCTCGCACGTGCCGCTCTGCACGCCTGGTCTGAGCAGGCGTCCAGAGCGGCACCCGCGAGCAAACTTGTGATGTTGCGGCATGGCAACGACAGCACTAGTAGCACTACCGGCGCCATTGATGCCTTACCGCAACAGTCGTAATGAGGCCCAATGTGTTTTGGGGGAGGATGAGGAAAGGGAGAATGCCTCTCAGGAAGTGCAGCTGAAAGTGGGCCTTCTTGGCAAGGTCTGTGATGTGAGGAGAGTAGAAGGGAGAGGAGTTGAAGATGATACCAAGGTTTTTTTCTCAAAGAAGGGTGAGGGGAGGGGCCCATGGAGGGTGGCCATAGAATAGCAGGGAAGGCGGGAGCTGGGGTCTCAAAAAGATCTCAGTCTTACTGACATGAAGGCATTATCAGTTTTGACAATCATAATTCTCAATAATGAATTATTAACTCCCTATGCCATATGTGTGCTTCATCACTGGCCTTACCCAAAGCACTATGCAACCAGTCTGGCAGCATCCGTCTTTTGTAGACTGGATGCCTCAGTCCTTCATTCTCTGTAGAGTTTCTCCTGCCCCCACCTTCTGTGCAGTGTTTCCAAGACACAGATCCACACAGCTTTTCATTTCATGTCTGGGAGTGGAGAGTGTATATATCCACGTCCAAAATCTCAGGTCTGCTACAAGTCCAGCGTCTAGCAACGTGAAATGTCAATTTTCAGGCTTTGGCGGGAGGCATCCATTTTGTATAAACACTGGAGCGCAAAACCTGAGTGCCTGGATCCCAATATTCACGGAAGCAGCCGAACGCATTGCAAGGTTTCTACCAGTTACCTCCAGGTATTCTGGTAATAGTGTGTGCCTCCCATGATCATGGTGCACTTCTTTCAATATAAAAATCACATGGCGCAGCTGAAACACATCTAGTCCATACTACAGAAAATTGCGTTCAGACCTGCGATTTTTGCACTTGTGCAAAAAATAACACCATTGAAAATCAATATTATTTCAATATGTGTACTGCTGCAAAAACGGCTCTGCGATGACGCAACGTTTCTGCATTACAGGCGCAGAAAGCAATCCCGTGTTCACTGCTTGAAGGCCGGCACGACATGTGATTTGCAGAGGATGGATGTCGTGCCAGTTCTACAATGTGTTGCAATAAAGTAGATACACAGTCAGCTGCTAGTGCCTAAGGCAGGCCAGCCACTTAACAGGTTTTTCTATTTTGAGCTATTCTAGGCTGGGAAAGGAGTCATGTGAAAGATGTGTTCTAAAAATGTAAGCAGGCCACAAACTCTGGTCTTGTTCGGTAGTTCATCAAGATGCTTCGCTATGGGGTAGATTTATTGCACGAAAAAGGACAGTGAACCTCATTCGTTATGCGCTTTTAACACCGTTTTACGGAAAAGAATCTGTTGGAAGAGACGAAAGTTACTAAGTAGCCAAAACTCAATGAGGGATGTTTGATTAAATTCAACGTTTAGGTTCATTTGGCGACGAAAATCAAACACAAGTCAATCAGAAGAAGGCGAGTAGATGTGAACTTGATATCGATCAACGAGAAATCAGCGCTCAGAAAACGGCATTGATCAGTTCCTTATGCATTTAAATGGCACAAAAACAACAAACTTGGGGCCTGCTTCACGATTCTTCGATGGCTCAAATGAAGGGATTGCGCCAGAAACAGTTGTACCCGATTCACCGAGGCAAGTTAATGTGTGCAATATAGACACACACGTGCAAACGCGCTTTTATGTCACTACGCGATCAGTTGTGCAAACCGGGGGGCTGAAGGAGGTGTTTCCAAGCATTTGAAAAGCGCATCTCGGTTCGCTGTTTTGTAATGGCCACCGATGCACCGTCCATCGAAGGTTCTTTTCTGACCCTCCTGTGCATTGCTGCTTTTCTGGGAAAGCATCAAGGCAGGCTACTGCTGTCTCGTTTCACATACGGGTGGAATCCATTTTCTTTTTTGTTATGCATTTTACAACGATAGGCCTTTTAAGGGCCGACCACTGAAACACGTCCCCATCATCCAATTGGCTGCTGGTAGACAATAATAGACAGGCCTGACACTAATTGATTTAAGAGGGCCAATCAGTGCACTACGTGCATTGGCACCCAGGACCCGAGGAGGGCACAGGTCACCTTTGTGTGTAGTTCCCAACATCCTGCATTTCATTGTGCTTCTTTCTCCTTGTTTCATTCGTTGCCAATTGAGCCCAGGTGTAGCAAACCAAAAGCAAGGAAACTGTCATCATTTCTCTGTGTTCACATCATTTGCAAGCAGCCTCCGCTTGACTGATACAGTCATATTGTTTGATTAAGCTGTGCAATTCCAAGTTGAGCTTTGAGAGTGTGTTTGTCCGCTCGCCCCACATCCCTGAAAACTTCAGAAAATAGGGCCAAATGTTGTATTTAAAATAACAAAAATGCATAAATGAACTGAAATCTAAGTGAGCCCCAAATTACACATCAAATATTTTAACATCAAGAGGGGAAAGCAAGACAGAAACGCCTGGTCTGAAAACAAGCCCGGGAAAAGAGACAAGATTGGGGTGGGTCTTCCAGAAGATGGCAGGGCAGCCCATATATTTCGAAACACAATCCAGAAGGCACGACTTCTAGGCGCTGGATACATTTCCATGGCACAGTGAGGCCCACCCTCCTGTGGACTTTGTGTAGATTGCTGGTAGATCGGCCCTTGGGCCGGCACACCTCTAGAGGCCATAACGGCTAACTTGTATTTCACATCACAAACCATTGGAGGTAGGGGTTTGTGGGGACTGAGAGGGCTATAGCCCTGGGTCTTTTGGTTGTAGCCCCAGAGAGAAGCTCAGGGGTTACAACCAATAAGGCTAGCTAACACCCAGTCCTGACAGTACCAAAATTAGCATAGCCCCGGATCTTTTCCAGACGTAGCAACGCACCTGATTGGAGGGTAAGGCAGATCACCTAAAAACATGAATCATTGATTCTGGAACAATGGGTGAAATGAAGGGGACCATACGTCCGATTGTCCGGCGATGGACACGCCCAGCCTTAACCACAGTGGCAGGCCACAAGACTGAACAATTGAGCCGCAGGGAGGATTGTATTCCATAAATTAATGGAAGCTCACACTTTCAATGGCCCAAGCTCTGATATCTTTCCAAATCCACTGCCACCCTGCCTGTCTTCTCTTTGCTCAAATGTAGACAATTGTTCTCCATCCACGTCATGACTTTGGCTATCAATTTTGTCAAGTTGTTCTTAGCATACTATGGCATTGCCATGCTTCCGGGTAATATCACCAACAAGCCTCAAACACATTGACCAAAAGCGGGGAGAGGACAAAGCCCTGTGGGATCACATAAGGAACACAGCCCGGTAGTATGACATAGGGCGCCATTGCCGCCCTAATAGGTCGTGCACTGCAGGAAGGAGGAGATGCACACAAGAAGGGTCGCCCAATCTCTGCTTGGCCTGAGAGATGGGCCGGCAGCCCCTCATGAGCAGTGGTGCTAAATAATTCTGACAGGCCCAACATGCCAAGGACTGGGATACACTTTATGTCCATGGTAATCAGCAAGCTGCGAACCATTCAGCACAGAGACACTAATGTGGGTTTAGCACCTTGGCTGGCTCTTCAGCCACATTGAGGGACCTGGAAGAGGTCATTTTCATCCAATCACTTTGATATCTTGGTACAGTCTGGTCTTCTCAACATGTTTCCAAGCATGGGTTGTAAATACAGATCTATGTTGTAACGGTGACATAATTAAATACCTTATGGCATTGCACAGTACCGAAGAGCATTTTTGTTTGGAGCTGGAAATCTTGCTTTACCCACAAGGCAATGGTGTGCCTGGTATAAATGCTGATAGAGAAACAGATGATTGTTGACCCCTGTAGAGAAAGGGCGTCTATCTAATGCATTTGCTCATGCTGTTTTTGCACAAGAAAGAGGATGTGCAAAATCACATCTTCGCGTGATGTGCCATGGAGGCCCACCGCTAGTCCCACGCGGGACACCTATCCTTCGCTGGCATTGGCCCCAGGGTGAGGATTTGTGGCATCCTGGCAGTTTACTGTTGCACCCTTTGCATCGCCTGCTCCCACAGTCCAGCCCCATCAAGCTCTTGTCCCTCACCAGGATGCTGGAGTGTTTCCTGCTCCACTGAACCTCCAAGCTATCGAGGGGATGCAACCACTGTTCTTTCTGGTTCATGTACAGAGACCTGTCTGCTCTGTCCTTTTCCCACAGCTGCTTCTCCAACAGATTGTGCTGTGGCCCATATGTTTGTTCTCGCTTCGGATGATGGCGGGGTGCGGTCACGAGTTCTCTGCAATGCAAGCCTTGTCAGACTCCCCCTGCCTTCTTCCATTCATCTACAAACAGTACCTGTGCCCCAACATTTCCTGTGCACTAACTCACTGGACATTTTGGTTTAGGATTGGTGTGTAGTGATTGATTCTGCTTTGGGTGGCTGAAGCCTATTTCACTGTACAGGGCTCTTTGATGAGGAAGTAAGTTGCTTTGTAAGAGTGGCTAAATGCTTTGGTTTGGTTGTTATACATGCGTGATTCTTGACTTCTGGTGGTTGCTGTTTGGCCCCACTTGATGCACACTTAACTTCCGATTCTTATCCATGCCAGTATCTCCTTTTTTTGCCTGCTTAACAGTGGTGCCACTTCTACTGGTGGTTCTACAGTGGTCTTCTCTTATGGGTCCCTGGCTTCTTTGCACACTCATTGCAATCTGTGTGTTGTGGTCTCAAGAAGTGAATGCTTTGTATGGTGTTTCCACGTGTCTCAAGACACCAAAATCTAAGATCTACATCTCCTCAGAACTGGCAGTAAGCATCTCCCGCCACATGGTTCTCAATGGCCTTCAGGAAGTCCCTGGATAAGCCAGTTCATAAATCTCTGGATGCTGTGAGTGTCATGGGGCACACGTTAGGGTTCCTAGAGAGAATGTTAGGGTTAGGACCTCTGGCATAACCTAAGCTGCAAACAAGACTGCAGAAATGTGACTTGATTGATTGATTATTTGTATAGCGCCTATACACACATGTGTTTCAAAGTGCTTCAAGGCAAGGGAGGGAGCAAGAGAAAATACAATGACATTTATACAAGGTCTTGAGACATTTAGAATGTGAAATTAACTATTGTACTAGGCCTGGCGACATTTCAGATAGTGCAAGAGCTATGACACAGAAAAGGGGGGGGCAGCGGGGAAGGAGATGAGAACAGACAAGCGACTATCGTACTAGACCTAACGACATTTCTGGTAGAGCCGGAAATTGACACAAGGTGAGGGGAGGGGGAAGGAGGGAGGAGGAGAGGAACCAAACAAGCGACTATCGTACTAGGTCTGACGATATTTCTGGTACAGCCGGAGATTGACAAGAGGTGAGGGGAGGGGGAAGGAGGGAGGAGGAGAGGAACAAAACAAGCGACTATCGTACTAGGCCTGATGACATTTCAGGTAGTGCTGGAAGGGGAGGAACAAA
Source organism: Ambystoma mexicanum (assembly GCF_040938575.1). NCBI lineage: Eukaryota > Metazoa > Chordata > Amphibia > Caudata > Ambystomatidae > Ambystoma > Ambystoma mexicanum. The sequence goes on along the minus strand of NC_090928.1, from coordinate 647,368,791 downwards.
CAATGAGGGAGGGGCAGTAAACAAACAAGCTACTATCATACAGAGAATATAGTAAGGGGAGGGGGGAGAGAAAGAAGGAAAAGATAGGGAGAGGAAGAGAAGACAGAGAAGTGGTGAATGTGGTAAAAGAGAAGAAGAGGCAAGTCGGCAATACAGTGTTACAGGGCGGACAAAGCAAGTGGAGAGCACATGAAGTTGCTGAGGTAAATACTGAACACATAATGCTGCAAGAGCGTGATGTTAAAGGAAGTCCAGCATGGGAACGAAGAGATTCGAGATGGGTAGACATACATGAGTCAAATGCATCCAAAAAGTCAAATCAAGCGTCAGCAACAAAGGCGGTTTGAAGAAGTGTCAAAAAATAATATCTACACTCAGCTTAAAAAAGAAACAGGAAAGTGGACACATCCATCAATATCTACCAACAATCATAATGAGAACTAAAAAATGGTATGGTAAAAATGGGGTACCTGGATTTCTTCACTACAGGCACACAGAACTGTAACCACTATGAAATTCAAAAATAGAAGAGGAACAGAAATTAAACAAATATTCAGATAGCTAGTTGCGTGTAATATATAGGGCCAAAATACTTTTTTCTTCCCATCTGAGAATGATGTTAAAAAATGGCGCAGTGAGGGGACAGAAGAAATAAAAAGGCCTAATTTGTTAAGAGCACTGAAAAAAATAGGGTTCATCTTGTGTCACGTACACATATGCACACAATGACATAATTGAGCTACATATGCGGTGAGGTCATTACGAAAAAGGAAACAAATTTTGAAAAAAGTTTAAGAAAAAAACAAGGGACAAGCGCCATGCAAAAATAAGCGATAAAACAAAATCTGCCACATACCTATATTGAACAATGTATCAGACACTCACTTGATAATCTCAAACACAAACCTTCAACCACTATGAATATATTTTGTTTATACTTTATAAATTTGATTTTGGTATGTTGGTACATGCATAATTGTATAACTATGCTACTAATTAGCCAATTCGTTTGGCATAATATGGCGGATCATTTTCTGTAATCCCCAATCAAGATCAGAAAAATGAAACGGCCTGTTCATAGTGGTTGCAAGATCTGTTTAGTGATACATTGTTCAATATAAGTACGTTGGCAGATTTTGTTCTTTACTTATTTCAATGTATTTACCCATTGTTATATACTGCGTGTTCTGCGGACAGGAGAGAAAATCGCACTCAAAACCTTCGCGACTTGTGCTATGGAAAAAGTAATATTCTGCATAAGGTGCATTTGTGGCATCTGTTACGTTAGTGAAACTGCACGAAAAGTCAGAATACGTATGAACGAACACAAAAACTTAACCTCCACAGTTGCCAAACATTTTCATGACCAAGGACACAACACTTCACAGATGTCATTTCAAGCACTGGAAGTTATGAACATTAAAGTCTTGCAAGGTGACATCAAGAAAAGAAGCATTTTGGATTGACAGCCATGACTCACTAACACACAATGGGATGAATAAAGAGTGGGATTTACATTGTTTCTTTTAATTGTCGATGTTGTGGGTTTCATTGACTATTATCCTGTACTAACATTTGTGCAAGCTTCATTTTTCAAATAGCGGGGCTGAGATTCTAACTGTGAGAACTGTAATGAAGGGTATGAGCCTCACTAGTTAGGCCCATTGGTTGAGTTTCGTTCAACTCAAAGGTGTTGAACCACCACTCTTCATCACCCAACAGCGGGATCAGTCCCAACATCAAAACTAATACACCAGTGCGTATATACACTTACATATATCTGCTCACTTGATGAGGAGAGCCATAACCCTGCTAATTATCCATTCGCTTATGAATTTTGAAAAAGAATGTCAGTGACTTATTTTAGTTGTTCAACACAAGACTTTCTCTCAGTACCATAGACACTGTTGGTTTACAGCTTCGTCAGCAGGCAACAAACCCACAAAATTTAACTTTTGCTGAAATCCAGGGAAGGGGTGGGGTGTCAAAATGTCATGCATCCAGTAATGCAGGAAGGGTCCTAACAGGTAACTATGCAACATTTTAAGCCACAAACCCACAAACCCACAATCCCACCACATACCCACAGACATTTTTTGACTTTTATATGTATAGTTATTGACACTAGATCTCCGAGTCGCAATACATTTCTTGCCAAATAACTAACATGCTATTAATCTTACGAAACAGACACAAATAGGCACGTCTGTAACCGTTACCATGACAAAGGAATTGTGTTCATCTGCTCAGAATACATAGCACACGGACACTGACAAACGACTTCCATCAAAGTGATACTTATGCTCACATAACAGCGCATTGTAGGTTTAAAACGGTCGGGACTATAATGATCCGTTTTCGAGCGCTGTCTAGCTCGGGGGCACGTCACTCCTATGTCTTAGCACAAGGTGAAAGGTACGCGGGAATTAGTCTTGTTGGGCTATCACTATGTACGGGAACAATTGCAACTAGCAACATTAGAAAAAACGGTTGCATAACTTTGTTAGGTCCGGGCATCGGGACTCCGGTTTGGGGCAGTGCACTTTCTTATAAACTGTTTCAAGTCGACCCACAAGCAGAGGGACATATTGAACAGGTACACACAATCCTGTTGTGGTTTTTGCAGACATCAACTAACAATTGTGAATATTAGAATTGACGGACTCTATTATGTATTCTTGCAGTCCTAAGAACATGAAGTTTAAGTGGCAGCGCACATAGTTGCCACGATTCGAATCCAGCAGGTTGTATGTAATCGGAGCATGCGTACGCTTTTAGCACTGATTTGCACCCTTTGTATAACTACGCTAAGGCCATTCATGAGCTACACTTTTAACACATCTGACCTCCACCATACCCCCAATATGCCCATTAAGCAGGAAGCCCTTAAACAATAATGTATTGTGCATGCAGGTGTTTTCTTATAGGCTCTTATACCCACTCTTTGTGCATGGGCTTGATACTTTACTGGTCTAGACAGGCATGCAAAAAGCAGAGTTTTACTTATTCCGATATTTATTTGTTTACATGTTTTTCGTTTGTATGTTTTTCGTCTGTGGCCCAATGTGCATTTTCTCATCAGGGTTTCAATTATGATTTAATTTCAGTGCTTCTCACTGATGAATATTTTTTTATGCATTACCTGGTTTGGTGCACTGTTGTGATTTAATTTCTGTTTTTTTGGCTAATGAATATTTTTTATGAATGATCTGGTTTGCTGCATACGTTTTGGTCTTACAAAGATGTGTTCCATTAATAGTTTCCCTGACACCAATGTCACTTACGACCCTGGCGGTAAGGGGTTAGCGCCAGCGTTAGCTGCGCCGACCCCTTACCGCCAATCACGAGTTCCCTTTCCGCCATGGCGGATTTTACACCTGCTTCTAGCGGGTGTAAAAAACCATGGCGGTAAGGGAACTTGATGTTAATTACGCCACCGTAATTTACGGTGGCGTAATTAACGCCTTCCCCACTCCCATTATGCCCTATGGGGCAAAAATGGGAATGGGGAAGGGTAAATGGGGATTGGGGACTTACCGCCCCGCCGACCTCGGAATGGGGCGGTAAGTCCGCCAACCACCATGGCGTAAACGTAGTTTACGCCATGGTGGTAAAGTCACGGCCCAGGCGGTAACTTACCGCCTGGGTCGTAATGAGGCCCAATGTAACAAACTTTTCTGTACCTTATGTTATTTCATGATTTTCCTGTTTGGTTTATATTGAAGAGATTGCCCTGATGAGGGTCCTTGTGGTCCGAAATGCATTGGCCAGGCCCAAAGACATCTGCTAATAATTCATAGGGCCTCATTACGACCCAGGCGGAAAACCATGGTGCTAATAGCACCATGGTCCATGCCGGTAAGTTACCGACTCCGCCATGGAGAAAGGGGGAATTACCACCCCATTACAAGGTTGGCGGGCGGTAATTCCCCCTTCCTCCATAGCCCTTCCCTATTCCCATTTTTGCCCCATTGGGCTCAGTGGGAATGGGGAAGGCGCTAAGTACGGTACCGCAAATTGCGGTACCGTACTTAGCACCAAGGTCCCTTTGCGGGTCCCTACTTTAACGGCTGGTGTAGACCAGCTGTTAAGGTTGGGTCCGCAAAGGGACCTCGTATTCAGGCGCTAATGGGTTAACGGCGCCGCAGTCTTTTACGGCGCCGTTAACCCATTAGCACCAGGGTCGTAATGAGGCCCATAGACATTAAAATGATCATCTCATAATTTGCTTTGAGTGTTTATAGCAACATTTATAGTGAGAATCTGAGTACAATGAACCACGTTATGATTGAACGACTTAAGGTCTTTAGGTTGGGCAGCCCTCACCGACGGCTTTCCAGCCTTGGTCCTTTTCCCATTTGTTCTTCTATAGTGCCAATTGCGGAGACACTTTCAAAGGGTTTGCACCCCACTCACAATTTAGTATGTGTGAGTACTAATAATTACTTGAAATATACACTAACTCTGGCCACTCATCAACCACTTATCACCTAATTCGCACAATGAATCTTGTCTTTTCTGTCCCGTCACTACGCCATTTTTAAAATCAATCTCGGATAGTAAGCAACAAGAATTATGGGGCTGTATATTAGACCCAAGTAGCTATCTGAATATTTATGTTTATCATTATTTTAGACTTTTCTACTGGTTACAGTTTTGTGTGGCTGTAGTGACGAAATCCAATTAGCCCGTTTATTACCATAGCATTTTCGGTGTCGTTTTTATAATGATTAGTTGTATAAATGTATGTATGCGTTGACTTTCCTGTTTCCTTTTTTGGTTTAGTGTAGATCTCCTTTTTTTGGCCCTCCTTCAAGTCAGGAATGATTCATCATATTATTCTTTTATCTAGATTCATGATTTCCCTTTTTCAAAAAATGGTAGGGTTCACTATATTTCTTTACATTATTTTCAGAGACCACCCTGATGGAGTACTTTGAGCCTGAAATGTATTGGTCAACTGTCTTTTGATTGATGAAGAAGTTACTGCATTAAAGAAACACTTAGGGCCCCATTACACGGAAGGCGGTAAGGGTTAACGGTCACCGGCGCGCATGCGGGTGGCGGTTGGCGGTTGACGCCGCGTGTGAGGGCAGCAGCTCGTGGTCGTCGTGTGTGAGGAGAGTGACAGACCGAGGCCGCCGCCGCCCCCCCCTGCCCTCCCTCCCTCCCTCCCACACCCGGCTGGAGAAGCAGGACAGGCAGCATCACTGTTCCTACAGAGTCATTCATTATAAAGAAAGAGGAAAACCCACACCCGACCCACTCTTCGGAAACAGAAGCAAGGAAAGAAAGTCTCGGCTGAGTCGAATGCCTAGGTCCTCTTGGACTGTGGAGTGTGCCTGGCCTCCCTTTTCCCTTCTACCAGCTAACGGACCCCCATCGACGTGGGAGAGGGCAGGAGCCCCCCACCACCGTCCAGGACCGCAGGACGTCCAGGATTCTAACGGAGACCCCCGACGCGACGGAGGTGGCGTGATCCCCTCACAGGATCCGCAGAGGCACCCCCCTGCTTTTGGCTATCTGCTCCCACTGGGCACCCCAGCACAGAAGCCCCTACTGCCTCCTGCACCCCCGAGAAACCGCGCCGACATTACTTTTTAAAAAAAAAGAAAAAAAGAAAAACAAAATGTCGGGCGCGATGCGGCCCGAAAGCGAGGCTTGGCATCACACGCTGCCTAGCAACGGTGTGTAGGCTGCCTTTAAGGCCACACATCCGCCGGCAGGCGGAAGCCGGCGGCCACCCAAGGCCAACATAAGGCCGTCTGCCCTGTTTGCCCCCTCAGACCCCCATCGACGTGGGAGAGGGCAGGAGCCCCCCACCACCGTCCAGGACCGCAGGACGTCCAGGATTCTAACGGAGACCCCCGACGCGACGGAGGCGGCGTGATCCCCTCACAGGATCCGCAGAGGCACCCCCCTGCTTTTGGCTATCTGCTCCCACTGGGCACCCCAGCACAGAAGCCCCTACTGCCTCCTGCACCCCCGAGAAACCGCGCCGACATTACTTTTTTAAAAAAAAGAAAAAAAGAAAAACAAAATGTCGGGCGCGATGCGGCCCGAAAGCGAGGCTTGGCATCACACGCTGCCTAGCAACGGTGTGTAGGCTGCCTTTAAGGCCACACATCCGCCGGCAGGCGGAAGCCGGCGACCACCCAAGGCCAACATAAGGCCGTCTGCCCTGTTTGCCCCTGTTCGCTCCGGGGAGCTACCGCTACTGATGGACCCCTGATTCCCCACGCAAAGTTCAGAGGCAAACTCTGCATTAAGGTAAAAACCTTTTAAGACACTGAACACGGATGAGTGATCATATACTGGACCTTACTCCACGTGAGTACTGTTATTGTCAAACTGCTATGCTATAACTAGCTACAGTAGTGCTCCCTGTCACCCCTGTCACGTGCTATGCCCCTTGCCCTGGCTTAGACACCCATTGTCCTATGTTGTACTTTTTCATTGTTATGATCCATGCTATGCCTGGTGCTGTACCTCACGGTAAACCACAAATATACTGTGTTCCATGGTCGCCCACAGACCAGTCTAGAATTGTATTGTGCCCTATAAGCCGGCCCACTTCACCCTAGGCCCATAGCTACCTAGGCCATCTCCCTCTTCCATGCCTGTTACCTGCCTACTCTGCCGTCTGCCAGAACCCCTGCCTCTCCCACACCTGACCACCAAGGTAACTCTGTAATACAGTTTACTGCACTAGCAAGCTACTGTGACGTCCCCTGCACTAACTCATCATCACTCTACAGCCTGCCTGGCTGGCCAATCCTAGATACAGCCTTGTGTTTACCAGCATGTCGTGCCCGTAGGGTCGCTCTCTGACCATTCCAGAACAATGCTGCGCCTTAAGATCACTGTCAAACATTCAATAGTGTGTTGTACCTTAAAATCGCTTTCAGACCATTTTAAAACCGTGTTGTGCTTTTAAGGTCGCTTTCTGACCATTTAAATTGTGTTGTGCCTTAAGGTCCCCTTCAGACCATTTGAATCATGTTGAGCATTTAAGGTCGCTTTCAGACCATTTGAATCATGTTGTGCATTTAAGGTCGCTTTCAGACCATTTAAATTGTGTTGTGCCTTAAGGTCGCTTTCAGACCATTTAATTTGTGTTGTGCCTTAAGGTCGTATTCAGACCATTTACATCGTGTTGTGCATTTAAGGTCGCTTTTCAGACCATTTAAACTGTATTGTGCCTAAGGTCGCTCTCAGACATTCAATACTGTGTTGTGCCTAAGGTCCCCCTCACGCACTCCTGCCACTAACCAGTATGCCTCCCCTGCCTAGCAACTACCTTGCCAGCCCCATATTCCTCTTAATTACCTTTACTCTATCCAACATGCCACCCCAACCCCCCACCACCATGTACACGACTTCAAGCAAGTTAATGCCCACAACAACTGAGGCTCCTCCAGTATCTATGTTCAGTCTCCCATGCCCCACTGTAGTCAGGAACATAAAACTCAGAGCTAGACTCGCCAAAATTCACGAGCCTCTTGCCCGCTCCATGCCTACTAATAAAAGATCTAAATCCACCCTCACTAGCCTTGACAACTACAGACCCAAAAGATCTCTGAGCCATCCCACTAAAGACCTTAACTCGCCCATCATCCAGAAAAACACTAAACCCCCTCAGAAACTGTCAGCCCCTACTGCACCTATAGTAAGCCCCCAAATTAAGGGAGCTCTAATTAACGCCAGATCTCTAGTAGCCCACGCAACTGAAATCGCAGACCTACTGATCAATGAAGATCTGGATCTCCTCGCCATCACAGAGACCTGGCTCCACCCGGCAGCAGGACCTATGTTGATGCTAGCTATCCCAGAAAATTACACCATCTTGAGACAAGACCGACCCAATTCCAGAGGAGGCGGTGTCGCCATCATTCACAAATGTAGCCTTCCAATAAGATTAGCTACCCCCACTAATGCCCCATCTTGCGAACTACTCTCAGCTAAAATCCCCATCACAAATACTCAAACCCTCAATGTCCATTTGATCTATCGCCCCCCAGGTCCTCTAGGCACCTTCGATGAGGATCTTAACACCATCCTATCCACCAACTTAAAAAACGCCACTCAAATGCTCACCCTCGGTGACTTCAATATGGGCTTTAATGACCCTGAAGACCAAGCCGCCATCACCACATTGAACACCCTCACCGAACTAGGATTTACTCAAAGAAGCCTAAAACCAACCCATGACAAAGGCAGAATACTAGACTGGATAGCTTACTATAATTGCCTAGCCAGCGTTACTGACATCTCACCCTTAGCCTGGACTGACCACCACCTGGTATCATTTGTATTGTCCACTACTAGACCTCCACTCATATTACCGTGTAGGGCACCCCCTACTCTTACCAGAAACAAAAAGAGTATCACAGTGGAGAGACTTATCCCCAACCTACTTCCTACACTGAACTCACTGCATGACAACTTGGATCCTGAAACCTTGGTTGAGGAATACAACAAAATCATGTCTTCCTCCCTGGACTTAATTGCCCCTCTCAAACTCAGGCCAAGCAAGTCCAAAACCCACCTTAACAACTGGTACACACCTCTCCTCAAAAACTTAAGACAACAAAAAAGACACTGCGAATCTATCTGGAAAAAAGACCCATCAGCAGCCAACTAACTTAAATTTACCAAATTAGCGGCCCTGTACAAAAAAGAAATCTTCCTTGCTAAACGTACCTCCTTTGACTCTCGCATCTCCCAAGCCAGTTCAAATACAAAGGAACTATTCTCAATTCTAAAAGAAGTAGAAACCCCCATAGCACCCATAGACACCTGTATAAAAGACAAGAACTGGTGTACCAACATCCAACTTGCCCTAGCTAACAAAATCGCCACGCTACAAAAGAAAATATCTTGTAAAAAAGCCTCCTTGAACAATCCTGCCCTGCCTAAACCTGAGAAACGGTCCACAACTGAACATTTACGATTTAACTTCACTAAAGTGACCATACTTGAAGTGGAAAAAATCATCATGTCATTAAAGCCATCTAACTGCCAAGGAGACTTATGCCCAGCACAGCTCATAAAAGACGCTGCCCGTGACCTTTCCCCTTTTATCACTAAATTAATCAATGCTTCCTTCTCCACCGGTTCCATCCCAACTAATCTAAAACAATCCTGGGTACTGCCCCTACTAAAAAAAACACCCTCGACCCAGCAATACCAACTAACTATAGGCCTATAACAACAGTACCATTCCTTCTGAAAATTCTGGATAAGGTCGCCTATGTACAAATACAGAAGCACCTGGAGGATCACCACTTGCTAGGAGCCAGACAATCAGGCTTCCGACCCCAACATGGGACCGAAACAGCTCTCATCGACCTTAAAACACAGATTGATCTGCTCAAAGACAATGGTCAAGCAGCTTTACTCCTCCTCCTTGACCTTTCCGCAGCATTCGACCTGGTCGACCACGCTGTCCTCTGTTCCCATCTCCACTCGGCTGCCCATTTTTCCCCAGAGGCTATTACTTGGATCAGATACTTCCTTGATGGCAGAACTATGAGGGTCTTCTCGCCGACAGACGCGGCAGACCCTATACCCATCACCTGCGGTGTGCCTCAGGGTTCCTGTGTCTCCCCAACACTGTACAACATATTTACCAAGCCCCTTTTCGATGATCTGGATCATCTCGGTATCACCTACACTAACTATGCAGATGATACCCAGATCCTCCTTCCGCTTTCTGGAGATTATGCAAAGGATTTGGCCTTGGTGAATAGGGTCTACATCATCATCCAGGCATGGATGGCCACTCACGGTCTATGCCTGAATGATGATAAAACGGAACTCATCACACTGGGTACTAAAATTAGCCTAAAGAACCTGAGCCCGGCATACTCATCATTTATAATTGATGGTAATACTATCAGGGTTGGACATGAAGTCAAAACACTGGGCTTTTACTTGGACTCTAACTTCAATTTTAACAGACAAGTGAACTCACTAGCCTCCTCCACGTCCTATACTTGTAAATTGATCCGGACAGCTAAACCTTTTTTATCCGAGGCCAGTTGTCTGACCCTGGCCAGAGCCCTTATACTCTCCCGCTTGGACTATTGCAACGCCCTCTACCTTGGGTCATCCAAAGCCGTCACTGGCAAATTACAAACTCTCCAGAATAACGCACTTAGAGCGGCCCTGGGCATCTCAAGAAGAGACCACATCACTACATATAGCAAACAACAAAACTGGACCCCCATTATAGATAAAATCTCCTTGAAAACTGCCTCACTCACCCACAAGTCCATTAATAATGCAGCCCCTACCTATCTGATTAACAGATTTCACAGACTAACATCCATAAGACCGACGAGGTTAGCTTACAGAGACTGCCTATCCGTCCCTTCTTACAAACGTGCAACTATAGGTGGGAATAGCTTCCCAGTGAAAGCAGCCAAGCTTTGGAACTCCCTACCACCCACTCTTAGAATGGACCTACCCTACCAAAACTTTCGCTCAAAGTTCAAATCCTGGCTGAAGACAGCCATCATCTAGAACCTCCTGGCCCACATCCTGGATACACAACTGCTAACTGTACATATGTTATATTTACCGCTGATTGATATTATTACTGTATTCATACCTGTACATATATTACTGTCTGTAACTAAGTCTTGCAAATTCTTGTATCTGCTGCGCCTTGTTACCCTTGGGCTTTTCGGCGCATTATAAATAATAAACTAAACTAAACTAAACTAAACCGCCTTATTACGTGGTCCCTTTGCGGGTTGGTACTTTAACGCCTGCTTTTTGCAGGCGTTAAAAACCAACCCGCAAAGGGACCTCGGTGCTAATTACGGCACCGCAAATTTGCGGTACCGTAATTAGCACCTTCCCCATTCCCATTATGACCTATGGGGCAAAAATGGGAATGGGAATGGGGAAGGGCAATGGTGGAAGGGGGAATTACCGCCCCGCCAACCTTGGAATAGGGCGGTAATTCCCCTTTCCACCAAGGCGGTGCCAGTATTTTACCGGCATGAACCATGGCGCTAATAGCACCATGGTTCACCGCCTACCGTGTAATGAGGCCCTTAGATTATTAATATTTAAGTGTTGTATATAATTCCTTGTAATTGGTATTTTTTTACTGTAGCATATGCTACAAGCGAGCTGCCACAGTCTTGTGTGAAGTCATTGTATCCACAGTGTGCATTGGGGTTACTGGCATGCACCAATAATGTTCTTGCTAAACTAACTGTGGCGGTGCTTACTATAGTCCCTTTGTTATAACTAAAGCTACACTCCAGTTCAACATGACAGAAGTTCCGAACGCAAAACAAGTAGGTCTAGCATATGCACCTCACAGTTATGTGTGAATAAATCAGCAATAGAGAACCTTCAAGAACATTCACTTACATGTGCTGTTCCGCACAAGTAACATAAGAAATAGCTGAATAATGATTCCTGGGAGATTTCTTTTTAGAGATAGCACTTGATTTGGAAAATTCACCTGAGATTAATTACAGACATAAAATTAATCAACCGTTCATTATAACCCATGCATGAGGACCAACAAGGAAACTATAACTTACTTAGACTTTCATTTGTGGGAAGATAAATAACCTCTTTCAAATTGGGAATATTTCTTGTTGTACTCATGATATTTTAATCCTATCATTGTTTAAGCTTTTACATTTGTCAGAGAACATTAAATATTTAAAAAAAACACGTATGCTGCACAATGACTTTGTCATTGGAAGGAAGGAAGGAATAATAATATATTTGGAAATAATCAATGTGAGCAAACAAAGTAGAAAAGCAATTACACCAATATTTACTGATGGTGTATATTAAAGTTAGACCTCTAAGGAGTATTTGTACCATAGTTTGGCATTGGATGGTCGATGTGTACGTTTCAGCAGTTTATATTATTTACAAAATGTATTCTTCAATTGTCTGAAGGTTTGTATTAACCATAAACACTAAAATAAAACAAATACATATCTTCTTCAGGACTTAATTGTTCCTACCGATTATTTGATATTTCATCCCTAAATAGTTAGGCAGATAACTTGCTGGGAGAGAAGGGAGAGACATAGTAAGAGAGAGAGAGAGAGAGAGAGAGAGAGAGAGAAAGAGAGAGGGAGAGAGAGAGAGAGGGAGAGAGAGAGAGAGAGAGAGAGAGAGAGAGAGAGAGAGAGAGAGAGAGAGAGAGAGAGAGAGAGAGAGAGAGAGAGAGAAAACAGACACGTTAAGAATTGTAGTGTATATTTTAAATTCATTATCAAAAACATAATTGACAAAATATTGAAATCCTCTAAGGCTTTAATAATGCCGGTCAGCATATGGGATCACCCCCTTATGCTTAGTGTGGGGCGGTTCATTGAGAAAGTTCTGTTTAGATCAAAGCACATGTAATTAAGAACACTTTGTGAACCATCAAGCCATAATAGTAATTGTATTCAGTTTGGACCTAGGGTTACCCTGAACAGTGGTGAGCATAATGGACACTCTAATCAGAGTGTCCTCATACGGTGTGACAAAGTAAATAGTCTCTGTATACCATTCAATTACAGACTCAAAGACCTTTGTATCACAAAACAACATTTATGATTATAAGCATTTCAAACAAATGTAACCTGCATTGGAGATGCAGTTTTACAATCTTACGAAAATCAAATTCTATTATTTCTATTTCTCAAGAAATAACAGAATTTGTTGTTTTGTGATACAAAAGTCTTTGAGTCTGCTATTGAATGGTATACAGAGACTATTTATTTCATCACTTTCCGACCTCCATACTACGGTGAGTGTTGTGCCTTTGAAACCCTCCAGGCTCCTTCCTCTGTGGTTATTTTCTGTTTGTGCAGGCCCCAAGGCCTGATTACACCCTTGCTGCCTCCCTCCCACAACCCACTTTCCTCTTCTGTGTTTTCCCCATCCTTCCGCCCCCCAACCCTCCCACCAGCCCTGATTGGTGCTAACTTCCCCTGCAGCTGAGCCTAGCAGCCAGCGCTGCTCGTGTGAATCCACTTTCCGACCTCCATACTGCAGTGAGTGTTGTGCCTTTGAGACCCTCCAGGCCCCTTCCTCTGTGGTTATTTTCTGTTTGTGCAGGCCCCACGCCCTGATTACATCCTTGTTGCCACCCTCCCACAACCCGCTTTCCACTCCCGAGTTTTCCCCATCCTCCATTCTGTGTCCAGATCGTATTGTGTGATATTTAGATTGCATTGATAGGCCTTTCCCCCACTATACAGGCCCCTCTAATTCACTTACCAACTCACTCTAAAGTGTGACAGAACCAACCAGTGAAATACTGTGGAGTGACACTCTGATTAGGGGCTCACGCCTCATAAGGCGTAAGTCCTAGCTGCGCCCTTCAAAGTCACTCTTCAACTAGTACATATCCTTCTTAAACCAACATAGCTAGCTCACCGCAGTCAACTTCATTCAGGGAAACGGACACTATAGAGAGCCACCAATAACACCCAACTATATAACCCTTAACCACCTCCGATACCCCTACCAAGACAGCGACTGAACGAGTAGGCAACATCATCCGGATTACCACCTACAGACAGAGCACTAAACTGGTAGCAGACAGCCCTCCACACCCAGTACTACATCACAAGACAACCAGACCAAAGCAGAACCTACTGGACATCAGCAAACAACCAAAGACTAAACAACTCTGAATCTTACAATGCCGCGCAAACATCCCATCCGGAGGGAAAGAAAAAGAGAAGAAAGAACAAACACTCCAGAACTGCATCAAAGAACTACAACTACGGAACACACCCACACAGACAGGAACAAAAATCAAACCAACACTGAGAGAAGAGACACATCCTTCTACTTAACTCCATACCTCGCAGACAACTGGTCACCAGACCAAACCAACCCAACATTAGAAGCAGCAACATTAAACAACCTAACAAAAGCACGCAGAAGAAGGATGACCAACACCAGAAACAACAAACACACAACCGATGCGATAACACCTTACATCACCAAAGCAAGAAGAACATCCAATTAACAACCACAATTCCTGGAAGACGAACCATATGAAAACAAAAACCCTAGACAAAATCTAGAAGAACTATTCAAAGACACTGGCACCCCAAAACCTACCCCTCAATAAAATCAGAAGAAGACCGTAACAAGAAAAGCCAAACCAAACTACACCTCCAAACTCCACTGCAATCTAATAAACGCAAGATCCATGTCAAAACACTCTACAGAGATCTTCGACTTACTCTATGACCACCGCATTGACATCCTATTCATCACAGAAACATGGCTGGACGACAATTACAAAATCACACTCCACAGCTGCCTTCCAACCAACTTCAAATAAACAGGAAAAACAAAATAGGAGGAGTCATCACAATAGCATTCAAAGAACACCTGAAAATAAAAACAAACCACGCAAAATCCTCAACTGCGAAACCATGATTATACACCTAACAGCGAGCCCAAAAACCAACATCACATTCATCTTGGTGTACAGATCTCCGACATATGATGCAGCCTTTGTCGCCAATTTCTTAGAAGCCATCACCAACATAGCCATTGACCACGAACACCTAATCATCCTGGGGGACTTCAACATCTGGTTCGAAGACAGTCACGCCAACTCCCAAAACTCAGTGATTGAACAACTCACTACCATGAAACTACGACAACTAGTAAAAGGGGCAACTCACTCGGCAGGACACACCCTGGACACAATTTTCGCCAAGGAAAAAATCATCACCACGGCAACGCCAATACAAATACTGTGGAGCAACCATCTCATCATCCCATTTGTGATCACTCTGCCTACTCAAGTCTGCATCCAACCTCCCAAACTAACAACTACTACAAAAAGAAAATGGAAAGAGGTCAAAGAAAGCAACCTATTTGAACAACTGGAGTTAACCAAACCCTCAACTACAGAACTAAAGCTAGCTGACCTAGACGGGAAAGCGGAGCTATTACACAAATGGATTGCAGATACAATTGACAAGATCGACCCAGAAAAACCATTCACCCCATCAAAAAAAGAGCAACGGCAAAATGGTTCACTCCACTATTAAGCACCATGAAAAAGGAAAACAAAAAGATGGAACTGAAATGGAGGAAAGGAAACAACCCAGACAAATAAATACAAGAAGGAAATTCAAAAGGCAAGAGAAGGCATTATGATGACAGAATCACCAATGCCACCAACACACAAAAATAAATGTTTAACATAAAAAAAGAAATGAGAAACCCACCAGGCTGTGATAACACACAAACCCCCTTAGAAAAACTATACAACGACCAGACAAACTATTCAACAGAGACCAACCAACCACAACATACAACCAAACAAACTTAACTCAGAACCACAGCACAAACTCAAAAACGTTCCTGAAATATCAGCAGAGGCTTTCGCAATGCTGGTAAAACACAGCAAGAAAGCTGGTTCACCCATGGATTCCTGTCCACCGGACATCTACAAATCGATCCTCGCACGAGGAATGCCAGCAGAATATTACAGAAACCTTCTAAATCTATTACTAGCAACAGGAACTGTACCGAGGACCTTCAAATCAGCATATATCAAACCACTTCTAAACAACACAAGTAGCGACGTAGAAGACCTCTCCAACTATAGACCAATCTCAAACATCTCCTACCCAGCAAAACTACTGGAAACCTACGTATACAAACTAACACAAGAACACGTAGAAAAACACCACCTGCTAGACCAAGCTCAAGTCGTTTTCAGACCCACAAGAGGAATGGAAACAGCGCTACTATCACCGGGGACGACCTAAAAACTAATGCAGACTCAAACACAACCTCGGCCCTGATTCTGCTCGACCTCTCTGCAGCCTTCGACACAGTTAGCCATGACACCCTAACCAAAAGACTAGAAGACATAGGCATAAAACACAGCACTACACTGGACTAAATCATTCCTAGCAGACAGAGATTAAATCCTTCAAATCCGCCCCACGAGTTAACGACTGTGGAGTACCACAAGGATCCTCACTATCACCACTGTACTTCAACATCTACCAGACCCCAGTTATCAGAATGTTCAAAGAATACAACATTACATGCTACAACTACGCAGATGATACTCAAATCATCTACAAAATCATAGACACCCAACCCGAACATTCAATCCTAATCGACTGCCTAAAAGAAGTCTTTAACTGGATGAATGCCAACAACCTGAAAATCAACCCTGGAAAAACAGAAATCATGATCATATCCAATGACCAAGAGAAGGAACCCGCCATCCCATGGCCAACGGAAATGGGAACTGCACCATCACCATCTAAGGTAGTAAAAAATCTGGGTGTCCTGATGGACAACACCCTAACCTTAGAACCACAAATAAATGCAACAGTCAAGAAATGTTTCTTCCTCCTCCACACAGCAAGAAGAATCCTACCTTTCCTCTCCTTCACGCACAAAACACTCACTATTGTTGCCCTCATCATGTCAAGAATTGACTATGTAAAGTGCCTTTAACTCGGAATACCAGAATACCTCCTGAAGAAACTACAATGCATCCAAAATGCAGCAGCCAGACTACTCTTCAAGCTATCCAGAAGAGACCACATCACTCCTGCCCTAAAAACACTACATTAGCTCCCAGTAAAACATTGCATCACATTCAAAACAATGTGCATAACGCACAGGGCAATCTCTGTACAAGGAGCAGAATTCCTACAAAAGAAAATAACAATCTACAAGCCAACGAGACTCCTCAGGACAAGCAACGAAATCCGCCTGGAACTAAAAACCTACCTTAAGAAAAAACTTGGGGGCACCTCCTTCTACCACTTAGCCGCAAAACCCTGGAACAACAGCCCAAAAGAAATAAGAAACACCAAAGATCACCTAAAATTCAGAAAATTGCTAAAAACCTGGCTCTTCAACACCACCGACTAAAACTGAAAACCGAAACAACAGAAAGGAAAAAGAATGACTAAACCAGAAAGGACACTGACAAGCCCCCAGAACCGACTGAGAAGTACCCACGGCACCTGGACGGGTGACGTCGGGCAGAATGAAACACAGGCAACACCCATAGAGATGGAGTTAACCACCCCAGCCAATCCCATCCAACATCTTCACTCGCCCCTTAGTTGCTACTAGGTACCACAATGTTGTGGAATTGCCAGGATATTGCCAATCACCAGACTAACTGAGTTGTGGACACTGGCAGGTGCACTGGCCATTTGAGTGGGTTTGGAGGACAGATTGTGTTGTGAGGAAGGCTGGTGGAGGTGGGAGCGATATGTGAAAGGGGACACTGAATGCCGGACGGGCCCAGATCAGGACAAAGGCGCAGGGTGCCCCCGTCCCATCTGGAGAGACTACGTTAGTCCAACAGGCCAATTCAGGATAGAGATGCCAACTAACCAATTCCACTAACAATTTCCTCCTCTGCATACACCTCTCAAACTCCTAACCAAACACAACCACAAGCCTACAGCACAACAAACCGCACAAACTTCACTACACTGCAACAACAAAACAAAAACACACATAGACTAGCACAACAGTACACGACGACTACCGGCCGCAAACACCCCAGGCACAGCCAACTGACCCACTGGGCTGAGGCCGCCAAAAGAACATCACTGCTCTCTTGCACTTTTCCAGCTTCCTCCCACTAACTCACCCTCCCTTCCTCTTTCAGAGCCGCCAGAGCGCCAGGGGACCACTCCGGTGGTGATAGTGCGCGGTACAAATGTCCTTTAACGTAACATCACACACCTTATGCGTGAATGTATTACTTTACCAAGTTAATTAGGGGAGTTCTCCCCACAGGAGTGCATTTGAGTCACTGGCTGGCAACAGTGGGTTTAATTATAGAGTATTGTTCTACTCTTCTTGGCCGGAGAGTATCACTCGTTTGCACCTGAAATTGAATTTAAGATTACTATAACATATGTACGTTTTTACTAACTGTCAGAATAGGTTGTGCACCTCACACCCCCGTTATAACTGCTGTATATAGCCATCAGATTGTCTAATGAGAATACTCTTTCAGCAATGCAAGGGTTGTAATTAAGCTTTATAGACTTGGCCTGAGGACGTAATTGGATTATGGGACCTGAAGATGGAGTTGTAGTTGGAGAGTGGGTTCTATAAAGCTATTATATGCCTTTTGGATTTAAATAAAATTGGTGAGAGATCGCTACAGGCCTAGGCAAATATTGCTGCATAAGCTTGGAGCTCCCGCTCCCTCCATTAAAACATGATAAGCCAGAGCTAGACAGTTTCACCCATGATGTGATTGAAGTGGGTGAGGGAACCAAGACAACCACAGACACACGCGTGGTGGAGATAGATTAAGGACGAGTCATCGGAAGGTGGTGGTATGATCGAGGCCCACTACAGAAGAGGACCCGGAGGAAGCCGGGGCTTCCGCCAATAGGAGCATCCCGCTTCTTAGGCAGGAACGCAGCCAGTGAGGGGCAGCAAGGCTCCAGTCCAGGGGTCTGGCCCAGGAACATGGCGGCAGAGAGGAGAGCGAAGCCCGAGGTACCCATGTGCAGAGGAGGGGAAACAGAGCCAGAGTTGGATTGACGGCCAGATGGTAGTGGGCGCCTTTGTAGCAATCCCCCTCTCTTGGAAGCTCTGTGGTGAGGGCTTGAATCGACAAGAGGTGGCTTTGGAGGGTGGTTGGTCCCTGAAAGGACACATGTGGAGGATGAAGGGGAACTGAGGCACAATACAAGGCCACCAGGGAGAGTACAGCAGGGGAGTGATGCCGGCGAGGCCAGAGACGCTGTGGTGAATGGCGCTGGCAACTGAACCCTAGTAGAGGAGCAGCCAAGTGCTGCGAGTGGGACTATGGAGGTGTAATACCGGTGCCTGGGGAGTGTAGAACCGGCCAGACAGTGACATCTGTATTGAGGATCAGAGAAGTGAGGACAGGCTGGATAATGCTGCAGGTCTCCAGGAAAAGGTTGGACCAGGGGTGTGGCACCAGGCATATTTAGCGCCATTGCCACACTTCAGAAATATTGGAGATATCCGAAAAAGGTAGCAGGAGAGGTGCAGTTGGCGAAGGGAGAACCCCCTACTCTGGCAATGAAGGATGACATTTCAGGCATCCTCTCACAAATAAAGGCTATGCGAGGTGACATCCATGCCTCCATAACAGACTTACGAGGTGGAGTGGAGACTGTGGAAAACAAGAATGAAGGACTGGATAATAACCAGTTAAATGCAGACCTGGTAGAAATGTGAATTGATGCCAGGCTAACAGAGATAGAGGTGAGGGCAGAGGAGGTGACCTGGAAAACCATGAATGTAGATATAACATCAGGGTCCTGGGTGTGCTGGGACGTGATGGTGAGTCACTCCTCGAAGCAGAGAGAAAGATGCGTGAAGTCGCCCGCCACCTTTTTGAAAAAGGAGGTAAAGACATACAGATTGAAAGGCTGCACAGAGGAGGAAAGGCGCATGGAAATGGTCCGCGTTCGATAATAGTGCGGTACACGGAGAAGACGAAGGTATTGGCAAAGGCAAGAGTATCACCGGACATCAAGTATGAAGGGCAATCCGACAGGATTTTTCATGACCTATCAGGCCTCACGCTATTGAGGAGAACTAATTGTCTCCCCCGGCACAATGGCTAACCAATAAGGGCATCAAATATCTCTGGGCCTATCCATTTGCACTGCACTTTGAACAAAGCAAGAATGAGTATCATATCACCACTGCTCCAAAGGTGGAACAGGCGTTTAGCCATCTTTCGAACCTATTGATGGAAGACCAAGGCCCGTCGCAGACAAAGACTGTGGACCGGCATCCACGTTCGAAGGGCCCGAACCAACGAAAAAGAGATATGGGAAGGAGGAAATGTATGAAGCTGGGCACCCTGTCCCCTAGAACGGGAACTTGACTCCTGAGGCTGGTCAGCTAGGTGCTGCATGATAATCTCGTGTACTGCCGTGAGCGTTGTTGGCAACAGGGGTTTGGAAATGTTGCAGAGGTGGAAGTGAGGCACTAGCAGCCCTCTGAGTTGAAGAGGGCATCTCAGGGGTAATGATTGTAATGTTGGGTTGGGTTAAGTTGTTTGGAAGGGGGAGAATGGGCCAGGGGCTTAGAGATAACAGGTCAACTGCTGGGGTCTTTTGTCCTTAGATCAAGGGAAGAGGGCCAGGACACTTGGCCATTCCCAATGGAGGTTGCTTATGCAGAGAGTTGTTATGGTGACCAAGGTGATAGCAGGGCCATGGGGGCCCCCTACGGGTGGGAACACTGAACGTTAAGGGGCTGAACTAAACCACAAAGAGGTCATTGGTGGTGTGTGAGTTTCAAAGGGTGGTCCTGGACATCCTCTTTTTACAGGATACAAGGTTAACTGAATGGGGAGAAGGGGAGAGTGAGGGGTGGTTCAGTGGGGGAGGTTTTTTGGCCATTGGTTAAAGAAAAGAAAGGAGGGATATGGATCATTCTCCATAAATGTTTACATCTGACGCATGTTCGGGTGTCTAGACTGTTGAGAGGATGCCTACTGATTCTGCAAGGAATGATTGGCGAAGTGCGTGTGGTCCTAGCCTCTGTGTATTACCCGAATCAAGGGCAGTTTGCTATTCGTGCACAGGCTTTGGATGAAGTCGGAGCAGTGGGGGCGGGGGATTGTTGTTGCTAGGAGGGGGTTTTAACTTATGAGCAGATGTAGCACTGGACATGTGATCTCTGAGGGAGTGGAAGGTAAGACCAGCGACTGGTGAGGGAGGGCGACTACAGCATATTCTCGAGGCAAGAGGGCTAATAGATGATTGGGGGGTCCCCCATCTCTGGAAAAAGGGCTATACCTTTTACTCTGCTCCCCATGAAACCTTTACTAGGATTGATTATTTGCTCACGGAACAGATGTCTAGACAAATGGTTAGCCATTGTGAGATCTGCCCAGTTGGATCGTCAGACCACGACCTGGTGTTTATGGAAGTGACAATGCATGAAATTAATAAAAGGGATTCCCGATGGAGGTGTAGTGATTTACTATGGCGTGACCAGCTGTTGGTCAGCTGAATCAAGAGATCCAGGACTATTTTGAGATTAATGACACAGGTGAAGTGGATATGCATGTAGTCTGGGAAGCAGGGAAGGATATGTGGAGGGGCCTATTGATGGGAAAGGGGGCTCTGAGAAAACTGGAACGGGCACTAATTCAAAGTATGCTTAGAAAGGAAATGGGTACTCTGGAGGGGAGATTACATGAAGGACTTGACTATACGGAGGAGGACATGATGGAACTCAAGAAAAAGCATGTAGAACTGAAATAGTTGGCTATGGGAGACACGGTTAGGAAGTAGAGTTTCTTGAAGCAAATGTTTTATGCAAAAGGGGACAAAACCAGCGGTCTGCTTGCTGTGTGTCTTAGGGCACAAAGGGCTGAGAGATGGGTAGAACGGTTGTGAGACGGCAAAGGGAATGAACACAACACTCCTGGCGGAGTTGCTGGGTGTTTTGAAAAGTACTATGAGAAACTGTATGATAGAATCGCATAGAGTACGAGAAGTGAGATGGACCAATATCTTGAGGGTATTCTCATGGGACGTTTGTCCTGGGAAGAAGCGTGTCTAGTGGAGGCCTCGTTTACGTTAGTGGAAATACAGAAAGCGATCAATAGATTGATGATTGGCAAGGCACCGGGTGAGAACAGTTACATGATAGGTTTCTACAAATGCTATGCAGGACAACTTCTACCACATTTAGTTAAAATGTTCAACTACGTCATGGAGACGGGGATCGCCCCTCCCTTGTTTAGTAAGACATTAATATTGGTAATGCCCAAAGAGGGTAGATACCCAAGGATGTGTCAGTCATACCGTCTGATATCCTTGTTAAATGTAGATGAAAAGATTTATACCAGAGTCTTGGTCACTCATCTTGAGGTGTTGTTACCTCGTATAATACACCCCGGACCAGGTGGGCTTCATTCAGGGACGACAAGCAGCAGATACACTTAGGAAGACACTGAACCTTATGGAATCGACGAGAGGCAGCAAAGGAGATCCAGTACTGTTAGCCCTTGATGCTGAAAAGGCCTTTGATAGAGTGGACTGCGAGTACCTATTTGCTGTCCTACGTAAGTTGCACTTTGGTGAGAGTAATTTAAAAGGCATCAGGGTGCTTTCCATTAATCCGATGGTGCAGGTTGTGGTTAACGGGAAGAGTTTGCAGCTCCTCCAATTGAAGAGAGGGACCAGGCAAGGCTGCCCTCTGTCGCTGCTCTTATTAAGCTATATTTATAGAGCCATTGACAGTGAAAGTGCAGTGCGACAAGGATGAAGAGGGGTTAATAGTAGGGGACACAGAGTATGAACTAGGAATGTGGCCCAGATGATATTCTCCTTCACCAGCGCAACCCGAGGGCTTTGATCCCAGCGGCCCTGCGCGTCATAGTGGAACACGGTAGCCTGACGGGATTTAAGGTGAATGCGGAAAAGTGTATTCTCTTCCCATATGGCGGGGACCTGACCACTCAGTAGAAGACCTGAGATCATTGAATATGACTATTCAAAGAGACAATTTGAAATACCTGGGAGTGATTGTTACAAGGACCTTAGGGGAGTTATAAGATGCCAACTACCCCCTCTTTTGAGTGCACTCTGTAAAGGGATGGAGGAGTGGTCATGACTGACTTTGTCCTGGATGGAACGACTGAACACTCTTAAAATGACCTTGAGGCCCAAACATTTATATTTGTTTCAAATGCTTCCCATTAGTGCCCCAAGGGAGATGTTTTCTGCGCTGAAAGTTAAGACTCTACAATTTCACTGGCAGGGACGGAGGCCTATGGGGGCATATGCCACGTTAATCATGACAATGTGCCCGGGAGGGGTGGGATTTCCTGATATGTATAATTTCTATAGGGCAGCCCAATTTAGGGCTGTTATTCTACATTTGCGCGGAGATAAAGAAAAACAATGGGTAGCACTGGAGAACCATTGGCTGTATCTAGCAACTATGGGTGAATGGCTGCGGGCACCGAAAAAAGACATGCCAGGGAGGACACAACCATGGGATATTGGGCCTTGTTTGGGATCTCTGGAGGAGGCCAAAGGAGATGAGAAGAGTAACTACGTGGCGCTCGCCTCTGAGTCATCTTTGGGTATGGGGGTGGGGGAGTCAAGGCTCAGCCGAGTCTGCTAGGTGCTGCCTGGTGAAGATACAGTCGGATGATAGGGGTGGAGACATGGAGCCAGTTTGCATAAGCAAGGAGCGACCCAGGATAGTCTCGGGAGGATAGCTCAGTGGCAACGTGCTCGCTTTGGAAGCAAGACGACATGGAGCAACACGGGTCCGATCCCCGAGTCAGCGCTTAGAAACCTCTGGGTATTAAGCACCTTATAAATAACCAATCATATCATATCAAAGATAAAGACCAGCAGTGGAGGGGCAGAAAGGTTTGTGTTCCTGGGCCATGTCTGTCAGGAGCAGCTCTGGAGAGGAGAAGAACAGTCCCGGCAACGGGACATGCAGTCACATTTATTCAATGGAAGGGAGCGCAACGCTGAGCCCTGCTCACAGCACAGATCAGGTGACTTGTGTGGCAACCCCCGATTGGTCAATTTTTGGGCTATGCCAGATTTCCAAGCTATACCATCTTATATAGCCCAGAAAGTGACCAATTGGGGAAGGCCATGCCACTCCCTGGCATATCATTACATGTATTGCATTTCTGCTTCATCCATGTGAGATGAAGGTACAGGTTAGGTATTGAGAGAAAACAAGTAGCATTTGAATTGTGTTTTAAACTTAGCCACTATCAGAGAGGTTAACTGCAAATAAGTACTAGTGTCCGATTGTGTAACCATTTGCTGAGCAGGCCGATATTCCTCGGCAGAGAAGTAAAGATGACACATGTGATTGGCACGAAGGCCGGTTAGGTATTCACCATGAAGTATAAAATATAAGGGGTTGTGTTGGGTCGTGGGATGTAGACAGCGTGTGCCTATTCAATCCAGTTTGAAAACTGCTAAAGGCTGATATTAATCTTACATTCCAATGTATTTATCTATTTATGTGTTTCGAATTTCCTGTTCAGAATGGTCATGTACTGGGTGTCATCTTTCCTATAGATAAGGCTGTAGGTTCTGTCCGTTTTTGCCAACATAGAAAATGCCTGGGGGGCATTTGATGCAGTTAGCCAGATATGCCCCAATGGTGAATCAAACCTGTATTTTGAAGACTTGTGTATGGTCATCCCTCCGGGCTGGTGGGTACTGCCTCTGTGCTGAGCTATAATTGTATGTTGGAACAGAGGGCATTCTTTGTCTGCTACAAAGACGTGCCTGCAGAGATGATGTGTGCACAGGTTTTTTCCACTGTTTGTCATGGGTGTGCCCCACGCACTGTTTGATTTGAAACAAATGATTGCCAAGAGTAGGCTCACAAATCGTTAGGGCTGATTATGGGGCTTCCGGCAATACCTCTGGCCGCCTTTTTATCGTGCTCAAGAATGGCTTGCAGTTCCACTCTGGCATGGTATGTGACCACCAAGGGGATGTGGCCCTTGCTTGCTTTCTTTATCCGGGAGATCGTTTTCGTCTGTACAATCCATTTCGGCGCGGGCCGATTAGACATGGCCAGTTCGGCGCGACCAGTGCGGCGCAGGGATGTTTTGGCGCGAGCATGTGCATGCGCGGCAGTACATTGCCTGCTTTAATCTTGTTAGGAGGGGGGGGGGGGGCAGAGAGCGACACGCTGAACTGCCAACGACATCTAATGGGGAAGGCATTTGTGCGCTCCACCTGCAAAGCCCAGTGCATAGTCTCATCTGTTTTATGAGACATGGTGGGCGGTGAAATGGGGGGGGGGGGGCTGTACTTCTCTCTGATGCCAGTTAGCATGAGAGGAAGGGACATGGTGGCGTCAAATTATGCGAATGCGCAGGCATGCGATTCAAGTTATGTGCAATGGCTCCAGTACCTAGCCATACAATGCCAATACCGTGTATAAAGCAGGAGTAACTGGGCATATTGCGGAAATACCCAGCAGAGAGTATCCCTGGCGCATGCTGACAATAGCCTTCTGGCAATAGCTGCTAGATGGGTGAGTACATAGGAATGTAATTCGACATCTGCCAGATGATAACAAAATGGCCAGTGGTGTGAACGCCTGTATTGGAAGGAGGGCCAAAACCTGCAATCGCTTGAGTACCTGGTTCATGTGTGAAGGCTTAGGGACATTTTATAAACCAGCCAGCATATTATGGTGCTAATCCCTGGCAATACAGAACAGACTTTCAATAGCCCAAAACCACTGGCGTCTTGTGTGCTTCCAGTATTTTCTGGGGCTGAGCGAGGGCGGGGGATTCAGCTCGCAGCCACACTGCAGTGAGTTTAAAGTGCTCCCCCAATAATGCAAAGCCTCCCCTAACTTTCTCAGCGAAGGACTGCATGCTTAACGCAAAGGTACCGTATTTGGGAGGCTAGGGCCAGCGCGTCTAATAATCCATAAAATAAAACATTAATATCATACAGAACTGCAATTCAGTGTCCTGTTAAACCAGGCATTCCGGGTCAACACTACGCACTTTCCTAGACTTTGGAATAGTGCCCCAGGTGAGCCTGATTGTTTTAATCAATGGCAATTTAAATCTCAGCAGTCACTTTTATTGAATATTTGTGCCACTAGCTGAAAATGATTTTTTTTAACACATAGGGTACTGTTTTTAGAATTTTGGCTCCCAAGTGAACTGAGAAAACAGTCGCCGAAGCACCGTTTTTTTAAAAACTAGCAGGCACGTATTTCTCCAAGAATATGCATTTACCAATGATCTTGCACTGTTTTTACACCCTCTCCCTTTCAATCGTGCTGTTTGCAGGCCCCCTAATTCGACTGTCCGCCACCTGATTTTGCTCCAAATATGGCCCTGGTGATCTTATGTTTTCATTTGATAACTTTGAGATGCTAATTACTTGCTAGAAGGGCCCAGCATCCATTCACTGCACTTTATTTACAATGCACCATTTCATGCAGGTGACGGTTCCCGTTGCTGTCTTATGTTTCCCGCCACATTTCGGTGTGGGTCAATTACACTGACACTGTTTCAGTGAGAAATCTCCCCAAACCAACCGTGCCAAACCGGCTCCTATGGCGAACTGGCCGTGCAAAATTGCCCCGCGCTAAACCGGCCGCACCAAAAATGTTTGCTCCGCGTTTTCGTGGCGTTAACATTGATGTGGGGACCTGGTCATCAAGAGTCTAGTAATTGTGATTAATGCATTCCCTGCTAAAGATATACACGTTTTTGTCCCTAATTGCTGTATTTGAATATTATTGCCTGACCAGAGATGCTGGCACTTGTTTGTGTGCATTTCAATTGGAGGCATTCACGCCATAGGTTGTGGTAATGCTCTGTGGGTTTGAAGTTTGCTCATGTCTGTATGATTCTGTTCTTCATGATATATTTTATTTATATTGCAGCTATTCACAGGTGTTACAAGGCACGACGAGGCAGAGGAGGGGATCATGGGGGGGGACAAGACAACGATCTTACTAGGCCCAGTGACACTGAGATCATGCAAGTGCAGAGGAGAGCGGGAAAGTGAAATGAAGCAGCTCCCAGCCTTCTTAGGTTGACTTGCTAGGTTTATTACCATGCTTCATGTGTATCATTACAAGCAGTTTCTTAAGTTACATTCAAGTTACATAAAGGATATAAAACACTGGCGGCACATCACCCAGACAGAGGGCTGACCAATTGACCAGGTTAGAACATTCACACATACATTCCAACACTCAGGCATAAACACTTCACATGACATCACAATATTCCTTCTACCCAGGCAAGCCATACAGAACACATCTACCACCTTTACATTTGCACTTCGCACACAACAAGGCGCTACACAACACATCTCCCCTCTTTCCATCGACCCACAACACACAAGACGCTACGAGATAGACCTCCACTAACACCAACACACACCCCCTTCACACCAACTCGCATGACCCAATGCCACAAGCACACTCTGAAACCTGAAAGGTGGAACGAGTCATAAATTAGCACACAGTGCAGCCAAACACAACTGCCTGTGTGCAAGAAAACAAAATAGATGTGGTACACGACCACAAGATCGAAGTACATGTGTGACCCCGCATGACCAATACCCCACATATGTCCACACCAAAACCGGGGGCGCTACCACCCGACACACATACCTCATTAAACCATGCATGACTACCATCGCAGTCCCACCCGACTGACTGGGAGCGCTACCAGCCAGGAGGGGAGAAGAGAGGTCCGCCCACTTGGAGAGGAAGGGGGAGATCTGACCAGGTGGCCGGTAGATAGTAGCCACTGTGAGAGAGGGGCCAGGGAAGAGAGAAAGCCTACATACCAGGAATTCAAAGAAGGAGTAGGCATGAATCAACTCCGGGAAGATCAAGGCTACACTCCCACTGGAACGGTTGGATCTGTGCGTGGAGAAGATCTTGTAGCCATCAGGAAGGAGCGTGTCAAAGCTCGTGACAAAGCTGGCCATGAACCAAGTCTCGGTAAGATCATGGACATCAAGGTCAAGTTCTTCAAGGAGACGGCAGATGTCAGAGGAGTGTTTGACGGCTGAGCGAGAGTTAAGAGTGACGAAGTGGAGAAGGTTGCCATCCGCGAAAGACTTCTGTGGAGGGGTACAAATCAGAGGTACTCCCTGCGGAGGTGTCGAAGGAGCCCGATGGAGGGCAGAGGACATAGGAAGAGAGGGCAAGGTAGCCAAGGAGGAAGAAGAAGGCACCAGAGTAGTGGCAGAGGATGGAGGCAAGGAAGCCGACGGGGGAGAAGGGACATTGGGAGAGGAAAGAAAATCGATAATAATAGCTATAAACCATGCATGACTACCATCGCAGTCACACCCCAACTGACTGGGGGCGCTACCACCCAAAAATAATAGCTATTAACCTTGCATTACTACTACCACAGTCACGTCCAAAATGAAAAGGTGGCGCTACCACCAGACACCAGTGTACGTTGCTTAACCATGTGTAAATTGCACCATAATCACGTAATCACGTCCATACTGTACTGGAGGCGCTATACCCAGACACCACACTATGTGGCATTACCTCCCAAATACCCTTGTGGCATCCACATCCACATCCACACTGAAAACATGACTGAAGGCGCTACCCCCAGCATCAACCAAGCTCACCAAACACATAGGAGGTGCTACCCCTGCAATAACCTCATAGCATAACCACACCTGTCTAAAAAGAACTAGTGGTGCTACCCCCCCAATCAGATTGCACACAACACTGCACTCTTCCAGTACAGCTCGTCTTGTAAAGTGCACGACATTCCCCAGTGGTACCCACTCGCAGACCAAATAAGTTATAAATACCAATCCCAGCTTATAGTCTCCAGTGTCCATGTTGCTTCCATCCAACACTGCCTACAAAGCCTCAAAAGATTTAGGACTACAGGTATACACTACATTCCCACTTTGCACCATACCATACGTTAGTCTGCCAGCATTATTAAACCTATGAGTCCATGTTGTCATGAGACAACGTAAACGCTGAAAATCCTCAAAGAAGTTAAAGCTAATCTCTAAGAGCACATATGTCATGAACCCCAACCCAAGCCCAATCCTAAAAGTCCATGTCACAATTCAGCGACCTGAATGCTGAAAATCCTCAAAAAGTTAATTCTATTCACATGACAAGAGCATCACATCTTTAGCACCCCCATCCAGATCCATACTCCCACATCTGATAGCTGAAAATCCTCAAAAGTATTAAAACATATGTTTCATTCAGCTACAAAGACCAGAGACACCCATGCATTCCCACATGAGCATATCATTCTACGTACCACTGCAACAAACAAACATGTTGGTACCTCAGCCAACCCAACCATCTCCATAACGGATATTCAAAAGAATACACTGCATTGGACAGCACATACAGAGTTCCACGTGCCAAACTGCTCTCACCTCTCCATTGCCCGCCGTCCATTTCCAGGTGCATTGCACGCTTGCCCCACCTTACCCATTGCTTGACCATGGGAATTCTGGGCACGCTTGCCTCACCTTGCCAGCCATATCCTGCCTGCCGACATGATGCCTTCACCAACTTGCTCAGCAGCATAGATCGACGAACGGAGATGCCTCCCATCTGGTAGAGATCCACTTGACTTCATGACCGTAAAGCATTACACCATAATCCATAGTCATCTTACATGTGGCACCATGCGTTCAACGCCTCTCCAGTACAATAACCTTGTAACAAAGGCAGGAATCAGGTATCAGGAAACCCCAATACGCGGACGCACGTTGCCACGTAACAGAGGGTTGTGAAACCGAAACCCAAGCTGACACCACTTCACTTCCCTGTCATGCTTGTAGTCGTCCTAGGGTCCCTTACTTGAAAGTTCCTCTTTATTTTCAAAGCAGATGCTCATCCACACCGAAGCTGCCGGAAGCGTGCGCCTTTCTCTCACAACAGGTAAGATCATTTGAAACGCTGTGGCCTTCCACACCTTCGCCGAATCCCTTAGCCGTTCTCTGATGTCACCATATAAAGACAGGCATTGGGCCAGAACGGACCATGCCTCTCCCAACGGTCATCTAGAGCCATGCTAAACTTGTAACGTTAGGCAACAGTGGGCACCCATTTGGGCTCCAAATCCAGACCAGACACGTTATGAATCTTTTATAAAAACGTGCAGAGTCCATTTTACACCAAGCTCATTAAAGTCGCTCTTGACTTACTAACAAAATGTTACAACGAGACACATTGTTATCCACAGCTGGAACCATGCCAAGTCCACATCACCTTCTTTGCCATCATATAAGCAGATGTCCCTCTTCAGATCCTGGGGACTTCCCTTTTCCCAGCTTCTTTCCTCCTCCAATCTTATGGGGCACTTCCCCTCTCAGCGCGGACACTGCTTTCCCCACTGGATAATGGACAGAGTGTCCTTGCAATGCAATGCTGAGGCGCTCCTCCTCCCCCTTTATCCCGCCCTGGTTGATGGGCCTTACTTCTTCTGGGGGCAGTGCTGTCCTTCTCTTTCTTCCTGCACCCCCCACAGCAGGTTTACCAGCTTTCCAGCAGTCTCACACGTGGGTTCCTCTTTGAAAGACCAGCTCGTCGTCAATGAAATGAAGCAGCTCCCAGCCTTCTTAGTTTGACTTGCTAGATTTATTACCATGCTTCATAGGTATCTTTACAAGCAGTTTCTTAAGTTACATTCAAGTTACATAAAGGACATAAAACACTGGCGGCCCATCACCCAAGCAGAAGGCTGACCAACTGACTAGGTTAGAACATTCACACACACATTCCGACACTCAGGCATAAAAACTCCACATGACATCACAACATTCCTTCTACACAGGCAAGCCATACACAACAGAAAGTGCCGAAGGAAGGGGAGGAAGAGCAAGTGCAGGACATAGGATAAAATGTCAAAAAAAGAAGTGTGGCCAGCAAGTGGCAGTGTGTCATAATCAGGCCCTAGCACGTGACATTCTAGGTGGAGTGTTTGTGTGGTGATGTCACTGGGACTCTGGGTGGAATGTTGATGGATGTTTGGAGTGCTGGGTTCTACGGTTGTCAGTTGAACCTAAGTGCTGGGCTGGATGGATGTCCCAGTGCTTTCTCTACTTATGAAAAAGAGAAATAAACCTACATGTAAACTACATACCTTCTGGTGTTCCATATTGGGAAGGAGGCCTAGTTTACCTCACTGGCGACAAGGATGGTTCCTGTGCTGCTGGGAAGGGGCAGCTGGTGAGAAGCGCTGCCTTCCAGGGTGACATCCATCCAGCAACAAGGAGCTGCAGGCCGGGCGGTGCAGTGTAGGTCCATTTCAGGGTCCTGTTCGGAGATCCTGGTAGTCCAGTGCTTGCCAAGTCCAGTCCGGTGGTTCGGCTGAGGATAGCTTGCAAGCTGGTTGGTGACAGAGGCAGCGGAAGGGCCTAACAATGGGGGCCCTGTGGAGTTCGGAGGAGCAGCTGTCCATTGTGGAGACCGCTGGTGTATGGCTGGTTGCGGTTCTGGTGCGAGTCGCGTCCTGTGCAGGCTGGAAGCTGAGCTTGCCAGATGGCTGTGGACAGCGATTGCATGGTCTGTGTAAATTTGAGCATCACTGGACCTCCCGCCTCGGCTGTTTCTGCAGAAATGGGTACGGACATCTGCAGGAGGTTCAAGTCGTTACAAGGTATGGAGGGTCTGGGAGCTGCAGTCGGGAGGAAGGGTAGCAGTGTTAGCCTTGTGCTGCCGGAGATGGAAGTGATGACGTATGCAAGTGTTGAGTATACGTTCTGCATTTGTATCATGGAACGCAACATGGTTACGTAGAGCAGCGTTCATTTGGAACGCAACGTTGTCACTGAAGGAAGTGTTTAACCAGAACACGACGCGGGCGCAGAGAGTGAAGGCCTGCAAGCTTTTATGCTGCCTACTGGGAAGCTGAGTGCTTTTGGTGTTGTGAAGGAGCTCGTTGCAGGCGATGCAGACGAGGAAAGCGGCTCCCAGATGTCCAAAGGAGGTTCAAAAGCGTTGGTGGCATTATCAGTGTTACGATGGTGAGGACTGAAGCCCAGCGCGAACATGGGTGCTAATGGTCGCAACAATGAGTTGTGGAGCGGAGTACAGTTAATGTTTTTAGAAAGTAACAGTGAAAGTTTTATGGTGTCTCCGACAGCGAGCAAGAGTTTGAAGCGTGTCAAGCCTCGGAATTTTATATTCAAATGTTGCATCAGGTGCTGTGTGTCCGACCTAAATCTGAGAGAGTTGGATCCAGATTCGTGGGGTCTCTACAGCATGAAGGCATTCAAGGAGCTGGTGGTCTAATCAGAGGTAGGTGTTGGGGGAGGCCGGTGTTATTATAATGCTGTTGTGTTTACGTAGTGGCCTCGGGGTTAGTAAATATTTGGGATTGATCCTGGGTTAATGTTAGCAGTTTAAGGCCTGTCAATTAATGTACTGCTGTTGTGTTTATGTGGTGGCCTGCTGTCTAGGACATTTTCTTTGGGTTTGCTGGATGGACTCGTGGATGGGGTTCATTGGTAAAGTTTGTAATGTTTTCAGTGTTTTTCTTTGCAGGTTGGTTGAAGTGGACATGTGGGTCGGGGTATGGCGCAGGAACTTTGGCACCACGTCTCTTTCATTCACTTTGCATTTTATAATTACTTGCCTTGCAGTTAGTTGCTTGGCATCACAGGGACATGTTGGGGTTTGGCGCAGGGACTTTGGCGCCACGGATTTTAACTGGTTTGGTTTTCGAGGGTTTTACATGTTGTCCTGTGGTGTTTTGTTTGTCATGTTCATAGGGGCATGGCCCCTGGTTATGGGTGGATGATGCCAGTGATTTTAAGGGGTGGTGAGGGGCTACCCATAATTTTAATGTGGTAGTGAGGTGCTTCCTGGTAATTGTTAGGGGCAGTGAGGTGCTGTCTGATGTCAGGGGCAGTGAGGCCCTGTCTGGTATTTTAAGGGGCAGTGAGGTGCTGTCTGGTATTTTAAGGGGCAGTGAGGTTCTGTCTGGTTGTTTTTAGGGGTAGTGAGGTGCTGTCTACATTTTGGTTAAGGGGCAGTGAGGTGCTGTCTACGTTTTGGTTAAGGGGCAGTGAGGTGCTGTCTGGTGTTTGAAGGGGCAGTGAGGTGCTGTCTTGTTGTTGTCAGGGGCAGGGAGGTGCTGTCTGGTATTTTATATTATATTTGTTTATTTGTTCTTGGTTTAAACAAACCTTTACAAAATCGATCTTACAAAATAACACTTTTTTTAAAATGAAAAGAAAAAAAGAACAAAACACTGTTAAGAATTTACAATCAAAATCATAACGAAAGCATCAGAAACCGAACCATATACACATTTAGAAAAGATAAAAACATTTCTAACTCAAATCACATACTGTTTTTAAAAACGTAATTAATCGAATAATCAGAGTCGTTGAGTAACCATTTCTCATTCTATACCATATGAACTTAGGGTCATTACAAGTACCATTATCAAATAACTCCATAAAATAATCTGATCTTTGTTTACGCAAATAGGAACATTTCACCAAAATATGTTCTAAAGTTTCTTCCATTTCTGAGATGTTACAAAAGCGACACCATCTCTTTTCTTCCAAAGGATTCCTTAAGTTTAATATACTACGAGTGTACATAACATTAAGTCTAAATCGCATAAAAGAATTTCTATACCTTCTAGATGGATATTTGTTTAAGTAGTTTTCCATAACCATATCAAGTTTCCAGAAAGAGTGTACCTGATTATACAATTTAGAAGCATATACCTTTGATTTGGTAAGAGACCAATCCATCCCTTTTAAAATCCTTTTACATTTGTTAGGTTTATTTATCACCGTGCATTTAGCTATACCACAGTCCTCAATCGTGGATTCAATGGATTTATTTAGGTCAAGCATAAAAGGACATGAAGTGTCGATGCCTGCTTCCAAATAAAAGTTTGTGGGGCCTAATAACCTACATTTTCTCCATAACATGCATCTTTTGGTTACAACAAGTGAATGAAGTGATTGTAAACCGAATTCATACCTTAGCACTTCAAAGGGTATACAGCTAGGCAGAAAGCATAATAGACCCCTCCAGATTAGACTTTCCAGAGATTTCAAAAGTCTACAATACCTACATGATAGAATTCCAAACCATAAGTGATCCGTGGGACCACCTTTCTTAAATAAAACTCTCTCATCGGTTTCAAAGAAAACCCCCCAAATTTTCTCTCTAGCATTCTCATCTGTCTTAGGGCCACCTCTGCTTTAGTCTTCAATTGGTTTTTGAGTAAACTGACTGATTCTACGCCTGTAAAACAGTATCCAAGAAACTTGAATGCTTTCTGTATCTTAATTCGTTTACCCTCACAAAACCAAGAGTAAGAATCTTGTTTCTTGTTTACTCGTCCCATTCGTATAATAGCCGTTTTATCAGGATTGATTTTCAAAAACAAATTATGTGTAAATTGTTCAAAAATGACAATCAGTCGCTGTAAGCCCACCTTGGTATTGTCCATGAGAATGAAATCGTCGGCATAAGCCAACCAAGATATTTCCTTCCCATTCAATTTAGGCGAAATCAAACCTCCATTTACAAAAGCAAATTGGGCTCCACTAACATACAGATTAAAGATTGTCGGTGCCAACATGCACCCTTGGCGTAGTCCGTTATTGGTTACAAACTCCGTGGATAGATCTCCCCCCGCATTCATTCGTACCACTAGTCTTGTGTCCGTGTACAACTCTATAACGATGTCTAATAAATGGTTTGGCATTTTTAAGGATTGTAATTTGTGCCATAGCCTTTGTCTGTCCACAAGATCAAATGCCTAGCTAAGGTCCATAGATGGAATGTAAGTTTGGCCCTTACTTTTAGTCCAGGTTTTACTTTGCAGACATTTCAAAATCAATCCACCACAGTCAGTGCCACAATTTTTTCTAAAGCCAATTTGATTCATACTCAAGATCTGATTCTGATCCATCCATCTCTGAATATCAATAAGAACCAAAGAAGCAAATATTTTGGAGTCCGAATCTGCAATCGCTATTGGTCTGTAGTTGGTGGGCAATAATCTTGAGCCTTTTTTAAATATCGGAATAACCACAGAGACTCTCCAAGAAAGAGGGTTAGTTTTCGACATACACACACCCTTAAATAGAATACATAATATTTTTGCCCACAATAGTGGGTTACATTTCAATACCTTATTACTTAAGTTATTGAGGCCCGGGGCCCCCGTGTTTTTAGATTTCATTATAAGACTCCTAATTATATCCACCTCGCATCTCATAGACCATTCAGAAGATCCCCATCTCAGAAATGCTTGACTTTGTTCATTGGATTTATGTAGCTCTGCAAAATGACCCGCCCAAGTACTTTCAGGAATTGGGTTTACCGTTGTCATCACCTGAGATGAATCAACATTGTTCATTAATTGCCAAAAGTTTGAGGATGTCACCCCCCTCATAGCATTCAAAATACTTTCTCCATTGCGTTGGGCAATGATACCTTTATGGCTAATCAGCCAATTTTTATAAGATTGTTTCAGACGTTTAATATCAATCCAGGCACAGGCATCAGTTCTACTCAGTTTGCGTAGTCTACGGATCTCCCTATTCAGCTCTCTTTTTCTTTCATAGACCTCTATATCCATAGAGTGTCTATGGAGTATGGGTTGAGTTTTTTTTATCATACTTCATTACACTTTTAATTTTGGTTCCAATAGTAGAATTGAATTCTAGTACAGAGAACATTTGGAGACGTTGTTCCAACTTAGTGTTATCGTATTCAGCAACCAGAGTCGATATAAATTTATTGGTAGTGTTAAAAGACCATTTTATTCTATTGTTGGCAGTATTGACCAATAGTTCCTTATTGTAACTTCGTTTAGTTTTCTCATAAATTGTAGATTCAAAGTCCACTATCAGCATACAATGGTCACTCGTCGCCACATTTCTTACTTCTAATTTGGACATTGAATAACTCAGTTTGGCACTCAGAAAAATATAATCAATCGTGGACACACAACCTCTCGCATTCCAAGTATAATGATCATTGGGTATCTGCTTTAGTCCCCACATTTCAGTATATTTTAGCCATAAAAAGCCTCTAAGTTTCTGGTTGCCAAACAAACTAGATGCTACTTGGAGATACAAAAGTTCTCCTGTCGGTTTATCTATGCTACAATCAGCATTAAGGTCGCCTGCTATAATAATCTGACCATCAAAGTTTGTTAATGTCCACTGGTCAATTATAGTACCTAGATCGATTAAGTTAGTTTCGAGCTGTTGATCTCTTAATTCATTGGCATTCCAGTATACATTAATGACCAGTAAAGAGAAACAGTTCGACTTCTCACCAACCACATATTCCGTAATGAGAAAGGAGTGACCTTGTTTCTGAGAATTTGTCTTCGAGATACTTGAGGAAACTTTAGATGCAGTAAATGTCTGGTATTTTAAGGGGCACTGAGGTGCTGTCTGGTATTTTAAGGGGCAGTGAGGTGCTGTCTTGTTGTTTTTAGGGGTCAGTGAGGTGCTGTCTACGTTTTGGTTAAGGGGATAATGTGCTGATATGAGGTTAGATGGTAGGATTTAAGTTTTGGTTGAGGTTTTTGGTGTTGGACATAGACATGGTGGCCACATGTCTGTGTGGGGATTAGAAGGTGAGTGGGTTAGTTCTGGTTATGGTGCATGTGGTCTCCTCCAGGGAAGGATTGCTGTTTGTTCTTCCATTGTTGTGTCCTTCAGCGGGTTTGCAGCTGTTTGGGTTTCAGGCTTTGGGGAAGGACCTGTGATTCAAGTTTAGTTGTTGAAGGTGTTTTCCATTTAGATCTTGGTTAGATCTTGGGGTGTTGCGGTCTGAGCTGGTATGAGTTTTGCATTTGTAACTTTTCTGGTAATATTGCATTTGTGATGGGTCTCTATTATGGTGTTGGGTTGTGTTAGTGGAAGAGAGGGAGATATGTCATAATCTGTGCTAGGGCCTGATTATGGATATTAGTGTTAGGATGGTCTGGTGATGTCACTGACATTCTAGGTGGAGTGTTGGTGTGGTGATGTCACTGGGAATCTGGGTGGAATGTTGATGGATGTTTGGAGTGCTGGGTTCTACGGTTGTCAGTTGGACCTAAGGTGCGGGGCTGGATGGATGTCCCAGTGCTTTCTCTACTTATGAACAAGATAAATAAACCTACATGTAAACTGCGTACCTTCTGCAGCGAGTGTTAGATAGTGCAGGTAGAGGGGACTGTAGGGTTGCAGATACAGCCCCAAGTGCATGGTTGCCAGGAGGCAGTGCAGGTGTGCAACTAGGAGGGCAGGGACCTCGGCCTGTGGTTCAGAAGGGTACGCAGGTAGCCAGTGCAGTATCAGACAGGAGATCAGCAGGGGAGAGCAAAAGAGAAGGCCGAAACTGAGAGGAAAGTCTTGAGCTGCTTTCGGAACCGGAGATGGCACTGCTCAAGTTTCTGAGAAGCAGGGAGGCTGTTCCAGGG
The DNA here is from genome assembly GCF_040938575.1 of Ambystoma mexicanum. Lineage (NCBI taxonomy): Eukaryota > Metazoa > Chordata > Amphibia > Caudata > Ambystomatidae > Ambystoma > Ambystoma mexicanum. Next base: position 647,331,830 of record NC_090928.1, on the reverse strand, counting down.
GGAGGCCCCAGCTGAAGAGAGAGAGATCTGCCCCCAGCTTGTTGCTTGGAAAATCATTTGACCCTCAATGAGTTGGAAGTGGAGGAGCGAAGAGCTCAAGTAGGAAGATACTTCAAAAGAGAAAGCTGGAGATATTTTTGTCCCAGCCCCCAGAAGGCCATGTGGACAATGCAAAGGGTCTTGAACTTGATATTTGCAGCCACTGGGAGCCAATGGAGAGATTTCAGTGCTGGAGAGATACAATCCCTGGGCTTGAGGCCAAGGACAAGTCTCCCAATCCTGTTCTGGATGAGTTGCAGAGGACGGAGATGAGAGGCAGGCAGATTTAGAAAGAGGCTGTTAGAGTAGTCAAGCCTAGAGAAAGCCAGAGCTCTGGAGACAGTGAGCTTCTGGGGGAAGGGGAGGAAAGGGAGGTGCACACATGATCTCTGAGGAGGTGCAGTTGGTAGTTTGACTTCTTAGTGACGTCACAGATTTGAGGAGAGAAGGAGAATGTGGAGTCGAAGATAACCCCAAGGTTCTTAGTATCACAGGAGGGAGCAGGAGGAGGGCCAAGGGAGGCTGGCTATAGAGTGGAGGGAACAGAGGTGCAGGAGTGCCGATGAGGAGGATCTCCGTCTTGCTGGCATTCAGGCAGAGATCATTGGCGGCGCACCACTCTTAGATAGCAGACAGACACCCCAGGATGAGAGTAGGAGAAGAGGTGGCAGAGAGGAGCCTGAAGACGAGTTGGGTGTCATCCGCATAGCACTGGTAGTTAGAGCAGAGAGCAACAATGAAGTGGGAAAAAGGTGCCAGGTATTGGTTGAACAACCAGGGAGAAAGGTTAGAGCCCCGGGGAACACCACAAGTGGAGAGAGAGATAGAGTAGAGGAAGGACCCACATTGGACCTTTAAGGGTCGATCAGAGATTAAAGAAGTCAGCCAGGCCAGAGGCTGATCAGTGATACCCAGTTTATTACAGAGCTGGTTGAGCAGGATGGCATGGTTGACTGCGTCAAAGGCAGTGGAGAGATCAAGTAGGATGAGGACAGAGGGCAGATTAGAATCAAGGTTAGAGAGGGGATCTTCATGGATATTCAGGAGAGCAGTTTCAGTGCTTCTAGCTGCTCTGAAGCAAGCCTGATGGTCATGGAGACAATCAACAGAATCAGTGTGAAGGTTACGCTGGGAGATGGCCAGCTTTTCCAGGAGTTTGCCCAGGAAAGAAGTGATAGATATCAGGTGATAACTATCCAGAAGGGATGGGTCGGCGGAGGGTTTCTTGAGAAGAGAGTGCACAAGAGAATGCTTCAGGGAGCAGGGAAGGTTCCAGAGGCGAAAGAGTGGTTGCAGAAGTCAGCCAATGCTGGAGCGAGGGTGTCAATGTGGTCCTTGATGATTTTTGAAGAACAAGGAGGAACCTCTTTATGAGGTTTTCATAGATCGGACGCGTCTAGAAACATCATATGGGGAGAAGAGAGGAAAGACAGAGAAGGGAGGTGGGGGGGGGGGGCTACAGAGGGGCTGGAGGAAGAAGAGAGACAGGAGAGAGAAGAGGGAGAAGCTCACCTGATATCTATCGACAGGAAGTCCTGGGTTTTTAGAGATGAAGTGAGAAGTCAGGGCCATACAGATAGCCTGGGAGGGGACAGGAGAGCTAGAGACTGTGACAGGATTGGCCATCTCCTTGCAGATTTTAAAGAGTTTGTCTGAGTTGTTAGATGCTGACAAAAAGCAGGCTTGGATGTGAGCTCTCTTCTTGGTGAGGACAGAGCGTCGGTATTGCTTTTGGAGTAGGCGGCAGGCCAGTTTGTCAGAGGATGTACAAGATGCCACCCATTTCCTCTCAACCACCCTACACTTGCATTTAAGGGTGACAAGATCTGAGTCATACCAGGAATTGCACTTGGCTTTAGGCTTCATGCAGAGCCTCATGATGACAGGGGCAAGTGCACTGAGAGTATCGGCGATAGCAGAGTGGAGAATGGGAGGGCTGTGTCAGGGTGTGAGTCAGCCAGAGGTGCAGGAGGGGGAGAGAAAGAGGTGGCAAAAGCCTCAATGGACACATTCTTCATGGGTCGAATGACTGAGAAGGTGGGAGTCACTGGGGGGTAGGCTTGGCCTGAGGAATAGAAAGGGAGAGATGAGAGGAGAGGAGAAAGTTGTCACTCAAGTGAAGAGGAGTGGTGAGATGGTTAGAGAGGTGGAGGTCTGAGGAGATCAGAACCTTGAGAGTGTGCCCTGCAAAGAGAGTTGGGCCAGAGAGAAGAATAGAGAGAGAGTCGAAAAGGTTGTAAAAGAGTCCCTTGGGGGGACAGGAAGCAGCCAGGAGGGGAGAAGAGAGGTCCGCCCACTTGGAGAGGAAGGGGAGATCTGACCAGGTGGCCGGTAGATAGTAGCCACTGTGAGAGAGTGGCCAGGGTAGAGAGAAAGCCTACGGACCAGGCATTCAAAGAAGGTGTAGGCCTGAATCAAGTCTGGGAAGATCAAGGCTACACCCCCACCGGTTGGTTCTGTGCGTGGAGAAGATCTTGTAGCCATCAGGAAGAAGAGTGTCAAAGCTCGTGACAGAGCTGGCCATGAACCAAGTCTCGGTAAAACCAAGGACATCAAGGTCCAGTTCTTCAAGGAGACGGCAGATGTCAGAGGAGTGTTTGACGGCTGAGTGAGAGTTAAGAGTGGTGAGGTGGAGAAGGTTGCCATCCGCAAAAGACTTCTGTGGAGGGGTACAAATCAGAGGTACTCCCTGCGGATGTGTCGAAGGAGCCCGAGGGAGGGCAGAGGATGTAGGAGGAGAGGGCAAGGTAGCCAAGGAGGAAGAAGAAGGCGCCAGAGTAGTGGCAGAGGGTGGAGGCAAGGAAGCCAATGGGGGGAGAAGGGACATTGGGAGAGGAAAGCAAATCGATAAGGCTCAGAAGCGTATATCAAAGAGGAGGAGGTTGGCCTGAGAGCCTTGGACCAAGACGGTAATATTAAGGTAAACATTGATGATGACTTTAGAGGAGTGGAAGGAAGCCAGGATGGCCTCCCACTGGGTGCCATCATTAATGGGAGAGTAAGAGTAAGAAGAGAGCACAGAGACCATATGAAGAGTCCATAGGTCTGGCAAAGGAACGACAAAGAAGATGTCAGTGAGGGTCTGTCTGGAGGAAGCGCTGGTGTAGGTATCAGCGATAAGGAGGCCAGAATTGGAGACCAGGATATCCTTTTTGAACTTCTTCCTACCAGACTTAGTGAGAAGGACGGGACAGTCGCTAGAGAAACAGTTGGAGAAGATAGGAGAAACAGAGAGCACCATAGATGAAGTAGAGGAGGGGGAGGAGGAGAGAGAGGGGGTGGGTGGGAAGGAGAGGAGAGCGGGGTGGTGAAGACATGGGGGAGTACAGGAGGTGTGCAAGCAGAGGAGATGGAACAACACAGGAAAGCAGGACAAAATGAACACAATGCAGCCATCAGCAGAACAAAATGAAAACACAATGCAGTCACTGGGCAAAGCTAAAATCGAAATCAGCAGAACAAAATGAAAACACAATGCTGCAGCTGAGATCAGCTGAGGTAAGAGAGTGCTAGTCCAGGTGAGACGGAGTGAGGAAGGGACAGTCAGAGGTGCAGGAAGCAATTTCTTTTTTTTTTTGTGAATATGTGCCAGCCAACCGGGAAGAGAAAATCACAGGATGAATTCAGTGGGCCTGCAAGAGTGCAGGATCAAATCGTCCATCATGTGTCCATGTAGGGTGTAGAAGAGGACCCCCAGACCCAGCCAGGCAGCAGACAGGGAGCAGACAGGGCCTTTGTTGCAGGCATTAGGTGCAACGTGCTGGCTCCCACCTTCCGGTTGCTGCTATTGGCTGAAGAAGTCTAAGCCAACCAATGGGAGGGTGAGTGTGTTAAACGGGATATCATATCGTGCCTCCTTTATTGTATATATTGGCCTAAGCCCAGTTGTTCTGCGAAGAAAACCGTGTTGCAAAGTTCCGATTCTAGATCGACTTTGCTGCCATTTTAGGTCCATCCGCCATTTTTATTTCCATTCCAATGTAACTCTGTATTCTAAAATGGTGGATAGTGTTTCCCGCTTGTAACTGAGCCGCCCTGAACCTTGTACGATAGTTAATGTGTAAACTGTCCGTTGGCCAAATGTTTGGGTTGAGTAAAGAGACCTTGTCCCATGCCTGACTTGTAGACAGAGGATTGTCTGCACCAATAAGTTTGATCCGCGGACATACATCGACCATAATGTTGAACAAATACTGAACGTAGACACTAGCTGAACTGCATTGTAAAGGACATGTGCTAAGGCTTATTGTTAAATCTAAGAATAGACTGTTGCCATTGTAACCTGTTTGCATGTAAACCGAGGATGATCCATGTGCACATTGTCATACAAACCATAAATGAACTTGGCACGAACTCTAGACCATGGATTATTAACTTGCAGAGGGGCTGGACATTATTATCGAAAATGTATAAATGCACAACTGTTTAGACGTCCAGTACCTCTTACTTCTCACACCGAAAGGGCTGGTATTCGCTGTGATGTACTGAGGGCCAGATAGCTATCTGATTTTGTTTCTTTGTAACTGTACAGTATTAGAATAAAGATAAGCCCGTGTTTGATGTATTTCCTTTTGGGGTACTCAGCCTCGATATTTCCTTTTGCTTTTAGAGATGGCGCCCGAATAGGGACCCTCAAGATTGATGCCATCTCGTTGAAGGTTGACGGGGCTATCGGACCGGGATCGGACGGTGAAAAAGGGGGCCCCTTTCTTGGATGAGACGCAATACCTCAGCAGTACTGCACGACCCGATCCCTGGACGGTGAGCCCGCGGTCCAAGACGGCATCTTGACGAGGGTCCATATATTGAGACGGCAGATTTGCCGAAATCACCAACCATGTGGGTCCTTTGAGTTCTTAGATATCCGATCAGACCTCCTTAGAATTTGATCAGGTGAGTCATGACCCGATTCTTAAGTATCCTGATAATTTGTTTTGGAGTATTGCACTTGCAAGTACAATTATTGATCAGTTAACACCAGCATTCTAATATGCCTGGGAAATTGTCTGCCTACTTCAGGGCGTTATTCCGCAGTGACAGACAATCTTTGGAATTTGGCGGACCGGCGCCAATGGAGGGGTAGCTGGCGTGTATTATGCACTGTAAGCACGCCATTGGTAGTATAGTATTTAATAATATTTGGCACAGACAAACTAGACATGCTTCCGAACTTCAGTGGCCAATCAATGCAATAGCAGTAATGGTAAACAGGTTTCACTGCAATTCTGCAGAGACTTCAATGAATTACCACCAAACTCATAACGAGGCCGAATATTGTGTTGACAGAATACAGTTGGTTTACAGATAAACATGTCTGTGAATCTTCTGTCTAGGAGTGACCAAGTAGCGCTGTCTACTAAGTTAAAAGAAAGACACATGCAACATGCATGCTGGACAATAAGGAATTACCAATACCAAAAGGGTCATCATGTAGATTTTCTGATGGCCAGCGATTATTCCAACAGTGGTCAGATATGTCAGAGAAAGTGAACTCATTCAAAATCAAACATTAAATAAACTCATCCACCATCACAACAGCAAAAGGTGGCTCGATATCAGCCTCACTAACCAATGATGATCATATGAACTGTGATCTATTCGGAACCCAATAGCTGCTCCTCTTTCCTTTAAGAGCACGCCTTACTGGTCAAGCCTGAGGTCACCAAATCAGCTCTTATACAAAGGCAATATAGAATACTTCAATGATTGTACATCTCTTGGGTACCAAACGTAGGTGTGTTTTCTCCTGTTTTAAAATTGCACTGTGAAAGTATTTAAAATTGCATTGTGAAACCTAGGCCTTTTTCCCCACTATTCAGGGCTCTCAAACTTAGGTGTGTTTTTCTCCTGTGTTAAAATTGCATTGTGAAAGTAGTGCCGTTCTTTGGCCTGCCTCCTAGTAAAGCACTCATCTAGTGAACCCTTCTACCACTATGTAATCGCCTGTCATCCTGTCCAATTGTCTACTTTTCTTGTCTCTCTGTCTCGTCTGCTTGCACCCTGCCCTGTGTCCTTCCCTAATGTTCTCCCCTACCCCTCCCCACTCTCTTCCTCTTCTCTCCTCTCCCCACCTACTCTATGGTGCTCTCTGTCTCCCCAAGTTTTTCTAACTGCTTCTCTATCGACTATCCTGCTCTCCTCACTAAATCTGGTTTAATAAGGACGTCCTGGTCTCCGACCCAGGCCTCCCTATTGCTGACACCTACACCAGTGCCTCCTCCAGACAAACCTTCACCGACATCCTCTTTGTCGTTCCCTCGCCAGACCTATGGACTCTACATATGGTCTCTGTGCTCTCTACCTTATCGTCCTCTCCCATTAATAGTAGCACCCGATGGGACGCCGTACTGGCCTCCTTCCACTCCTCTAAGGTCATCATTAATGTTTACTTGAACGGTACTGTCTTGGCCTAAGGCCCCCAAGACAACCTTCTCCTCTTTGATAGACGTGTCCCGCGCCTCATCAATTTCCTTTCTTCTCCTGCTGTCTCCTCTCTCACCTTCACGGCTTCCTCGCCTCCCCCTGCTGTCTCCTCCTTGACTACCTTGCCCTCTCCTCCTTCCTCTTCCGCCCCCCTCGGGCTGCTTCTACACCTCTGCAGGACGTACCTCTGATTTGTACCTCTCACCGGAAGTCTATCAAGGATGGCAACCTTCTCCATATTGCCACTCTAAACTCTCCCTCAGCTGTCAAACACTCCTCTGACATCTGCTGCCTCCTGGAGGAACCTGACCTCGATGTCCTCAGTCTCACGAGACATGGTTCGCTGCCAGCTCTGTCACAAGCTTTGACACTCTCCTTCCTGATGGCTACAAGATCTTCTCCGCACCCAGGTCTAACCGCTCCGGAGGGGTTTGTATCCCTGATCTTCCCCAGGGGGATTCCTGCCTCTGTCATTTCTACGCAGGCCTACTCCTCTTTTGAATGCCACATCTGCAGGCTATCCTTCTCGCCTGGCCATTCCCTTACTGTGGCTACCATCTATATGCCACCTGGTCAGAACCCCCCTTCCTCTATGAGTGGGCGGACCTCCCCTCTTCCCTCCTGGTCTCTACCACTCAACTCCTCCTTCTTGGAGACTTCAACATCCACCTTGATGCTTCCTGTCCTTCCACTAGACTCTTTCATGACCTTTGCGACTCTCTCTCACTCTCTATTCTCCCCTTCAGCCCGACTCACTCTGAAGGGCACACTCTGGATGTTCTGATCTCTTCAGACCTTCCCCTTTTGTCCCCTCTCACCACTCCTCTCTCCTGGAGGGACCACTTTCTCCTTTCCTCCCATCTTACCATCTCGACTCCTCAAGCCAAGTCAACCCCAGCACTGCCACCTACCCTCTCAGTTATACAACCCATGAAGGGTGTGTCAGTCGAGCCTTTCGCCACCACTTTCTCACCTCCCCTTACCCCTGGGCTGACTCACACCCAGACACAGCCCTTTCCATGCTCCGCTCTGCTATATCTCATACTCTTGATGTTCTTGCCCCTGTCATGAGGATCCACTTGAAGCGCAAAGCCAAGTGCAACTCTTGGTATGACTCAGACCTCGTCACCCTTACACGCAAGTGCAAGGTGGCTGAGAGGAAATGCCATGCTTCTGGTACATCCTCTGACAAACTGGCCTACCGCTTGCGCCAAAGGCAATACCGGCTTTCTGTCCACACCAAGAAGAGAGACACATCCAAGCCTGTGTCTCTGCGGCATCTAACAACTCGGCCAAACTCTTTAATATCTGCAAGGAGCTGGCCAATCCTGCTGCAGTCTCTACCTCTCCTCTGCCCTCCAAGGCCCTCTGCACGACCCTCACTTCTCATTTCAGCTCTAAAACTCAGGACTCTCTCTTCCTCGCCTCCTCCTCCTCCATCTACTCACTGCTCTTCCTCTGGCCCTTCTTTGGCCACCTCTCCTCCCTGCTTCATTGCCTTTCCCCTGTTTTCCTCAGACAAGGTTTCTAGACAAGTCCGATTTATGAAAGTCTAGTCAAAGCAGGTTCACCACTGTTCCTCCAAAACCATCAAGGAACACATTGACACCCTGGTTCCTGCTCTGGCTGATTTCTGCAACCACTCCTTTGCGGCTGGAGTCTTCCCCTCCCCCTAAAGCACTCCTGGTGGAACCCCCCTCGATGTCCTCGGTCTCTCTTCTTAAGAAACCCTCTGCCTACCCTTCCTGCCCGGCTAACTATCATCCATTCTCCATCACTCCTTTCCTGGGCAAACTCCTGGAAAAGCTGTCCATCTCCCAGCTTAATCTTCACTCTTAATCGGTTGGCTGTCTCCATGATCATCAGTCTGGCTTCAAAGCTGCTAGAAGCACGGAAACTGCTCTCCTGAACATCGGTGAAGACCTGCTCTCCAACCTCGATTCCAACACCCCCTGCGTCCTCATCATACTTGATCTATCTTCTGCCTTTGACACAGTCAATCATGCCAACCTGCTCAACCATCTCCTGACATCCTTCCTCTCCGATCGACCCTCCCAGGTCCAACTTGGGTCCTTCCTCTCCTCTATCTCTATCTCTACCTGTGGTGTTCCTCAGGGGTCTAACCTCTCTTCCTGGCTGTTCAACCAATACCTGCCATTTATTGCCCACCGCATTGCCGTTCTCTGCCCCATCTTTCAGTGCTATGCGTGTGACACTCATTTTGACAGCTCATTTTCAGGCTCCCTTCAGCCACCTCTTCTCCTTCTCTCATCTATGACTGTCTGTCAACCATCCAGGAGTGGTGTGCCATCAATGTTCTCTGCCTTAACGCCATTAAGACCAAGATTCTCCTCATTGGCACACCTGCTCCCTCCTTTCCTGTCACTCTCTGGCCAGCCTCTTTTGGCCCTCTTCCTGCTCCGACCTGTGAGGCTAAAAACCTCGGTGTCATCTTCGACTCAACACTTTCCTTCTCTCCTCACATCTCTGACGTCACTAAGAAGTCACACTACCAGCTGCACCTCCTCAGAGGTAGTCTTCCTTTCCTCTCCTTCCCCCAGAAGCTCAATGTCTCCAGAGCTCTGGTTCTCTCTAGGCTTGACTACTGCAACAGCCTCTTCCTAAATCTGCCTGCATCTACTCTCCACCCTCTGCAACTCATCCAAAACAGGACTGCGAGACTTGTCCTTGACCTCAAGCCCAGGGATCGTATCTCTCCAGGAATTAGGGATCGTATCTCTCCAGGAATTAAATCTCTGCACTGGTTCCCAGTGGCGGTGATGATTAAGTTCAAAACCCTCTGCATTGTCCACAAGGACCTCTGGGGCCTGGGACCTAAATGCCTTCAACTCTCTCTTCCTAAATATCTTCCTTCTCGAGCTCTTCACTCATCGGCCTCCAACTCCCTCAGGTCACTTCTCCAAGCAGCGAGTTGGTGGTAGATCTCTTTGTTTTGCTGGGGCCTCCCTCTTGAAAAGCCTCCCTGACTTTCTGAAAATCTCCTGGCTGAATCTGAAACTGCACTGGTTACCTGGCTACCTTTTGATCTTTGGCCCAAGTCTACCCCCGCCCCCACCAGTTGCTCACCTGCACTGCCCCCCTGGCAATCCTTGCACTCAACGACTGTTCTGTATCCCTTCAGCCCCTACTAGCACTTGACACCTGATGTCTGCACTTACCCTTGCACTTGCCACCAGTTGGCCGTACTTTAAAAAAAAGTTTTCTATTGTTTTTATTTATTTTACTGTTATCTTATGTACTGCACTGCCTCCTCCCCTTCCCGCTGCACTTTTCCCCGGCCCCCCTCCACTGCACTTGCGCAATCTCAATGTCACCTGGCCTAGTAGGATCGTTGTCTCTGTCTTCCTCTGTTTCTCTCCCTTGTCTCGTAGCGCCTTGAAACGTTATAGGCACGTTATAAATGCCATATCATATAATTTCATATCTCTCTCCCATACTCTTCGATGTATACAAAGAGCATCAAGCTGCTCTGATTTGCGGCCTGGGCACCATATAGTTACACAATGATGATGCCTAGCTGATCTTTATAGTTTCTGCAGCTCAATACATACAAACATAGAAAATCGAGGATTTCGTTCATCAATAACATTTCAAACTCATCCCCAAAATCAAAGCTCCTTACTTCCTTTTTCACCAACGAACCCCCTAGATGCGACTATCCGAACTGGCGCTAAGCAAGCACTGGGTCCTAACCCCCAACCTTAGTGTCCCTGATGGGACCCCCCCTAAAGCATCATCCATGTTCTGGTCAGACTGCTTTATCTACAAGAGCATCCAACACAAAGTTTGAGCTACCTTGAAAGGAACCTCACCTTAATTGAATAAACTAGGATGGCACATAGGAAAAGTGCCTGGGCCGAAAAGTGCACGGGGCCAGGAAACATTGGACATCTGAAAGCAACATTACTTCTTTGTATGTGGCTTCCAAATTAGGCACCTGCTGCCAGTGGCCTCGCTCCCAGTCCAAGACATTGCCCTCTTCATAATAGAACACAAATATCACCTTTTCATGAACCAGCCAACGGAGAAGACATGGGCCCCATCTCTCACATTGACTGTAAAACCTTATGGCCATCCCCTTTGCCTAGTGTGAACTTGCAGCCGGTAATGGTACTGTGTCAATGTGTTGTGTCAATGTGTAATACTCGCATCTTAAATACAAACAGTGCTCTCCTGACTATAAGCTAAATTAAAGAGATATGATATAAGCATACACGATCAAAATTTTTAAAAAAGCCTGAATAAAACATCTAAATCTCTAATAAAAAGTTGGAAAAAAGGATTGTTTATATCTACTGCTCCCACGATGCATTTCTCTTTGTTCCAGTCTCTTGCATCTGATCACCGAGAATGGGTCTGAACCATCGGCAGTCCTCCCCGGGAACCTTTTACAAGATCTAATTGTTGCAATCTTCTGTCCTAAGATATTTAGTTTAGATCTTTTGACTAACAGTAAACTCCATTGAATACAGCAAACATGAATACACATGTATTTTGGCTATTACACATGGAGGAACTCTATGAACCTGTGATATGCACACCAGGTGTGCTAGGGATTGACTACAAAGGTGTGCACACAGCCCTTTGTCTTTCTCCTGGCAGATGCCAACTCAACCCCAGAGGAACCAAAGTCTGCTTAGCCATTTAATATTCCACACTACAGATTGTTCTCACTGTCATCGGAGAACTCATGCAAATGCTCACCAAACAGAAAAGATGCACCTCTACAACATCTGCGAACACACAATTATAGGTAAACATGAACCACTTCTGCAGTTCCTGGAGTCACACCTGGACTGCACCATGCGGATGTCTTAAGCTATAGTGGCAAGGTTCGATCGGCACAATCAGAGCATATCTTGGATCATCATGCACGTGAAGCCACTACGTGCCAAACAGACGTCATGTGAACCTCTCCACTTGCACAAAGGTTTTCCCCCAGCGGGTCACTATGGCCAATGCTTTAAATAGAAAAGAGGAAGTGCAGATACTCACCAATCTAGGCATTAAGTGGGCCAGGGCCCATACCAGGTAAGGTCCAAAAATTGCTCTTGTGCCGCGTCTCCCCAACCTATTTCTATTAAATGTACCCTGGCTCCCTCTCCAGTCATGTAGTTCTCTATGTGTTTCCCTTTCTATCTGTGTTTTGCTTTTTGTGTCTCACTATCTATTTCTATCCCTTTCTATGTGTCTCTGTCCTCGATTCCCCCACTGCAATCATATGTTCACCCACTCTTACACTATCTGTTAGTCCCTTTTTTATGAGTGTGGGCCTTGGGACCCTGACACACTGAAACATTACAATCAGTAAAGTAATTCCATCCAAAAGCTCACTATAATATGTACTTTTAAGTCATTTGCTAGACATTTGATTCTGTCAGCCTAGTGCAGTCACCTCTCAAAGACGTTTATCAATCACACACAGATGTTGCCCTGTTTGGCACCAATCTTGTGATGTATAAAAGTTGTCAGGCTTTGAAGGAAGAAGGTCAGACACACAAATAATACTATCCAAACAACTATGATCTATGGATAAACTAGGGTGGTTAAAGAGAAAAATCACTGATAAGCTCTCACAATCCCTATTAAGACCTGCTGAGGGACACAAAGGACTACATACATGAAGCAATGAGATAATAACTTAGCTTGAAACCTGATCATCCGAAAGTTGCTCTGCTGATTTTATTGAGGGAAATATACCATGCCTACTCTTTGTTTGGGAGGAGGTGATTGTCTTCCCTCTATTGATTGCAGAGAGAGGACAGCTCTGCCTAACACTGGTGTGGTAGAAGTCCTCAAATGCAACTTTTTTTGCAGGAAGTACAAATGTGTGGAAATTCAGTCGAACCTGAGTTTCAGTGCTGTAAGGAACTCATGATGGCAAAAATAAAGACAGACACAAGTGATCACAGTTCAAGGGTGTTTATTAACCTGTATATGCAGGTTGGAAAAATGCCTAATCTAAACCTAAATCTGAGATGGGAGCAAGCTATGACAATCAAATAATAATAAGGCAGTCCTAGTGGCTTCTTGTCAAATAAAAGGGCCTATGCTAAGAAAAACCTATTGCCAGTCCTTACAACTAAATACAAAGGGTGTGTGATGGGATTCACAAAAAAGAAAGAGGTATTCACAAATGATAAGTCAGCATGTGGTAGCAGGGGTCTCCCTTCCCCACGTTTTGAGCAAGGGACAATGCGGTACTCCGGAGCACAGCACGCGCTTGAGTTTTGCCAGCACAAGACTACAGTCCGCTCTCAGATATCAGGAACGTTGGTAAGTCTCTTTTCTACAAAAAGTCTCTTGCCTCCGAGGACCTGAAGTGTTCCAAAAATAATAAACAAAAGTACCTTTCTGCTTGCATGTTGGGTGATGCTTTTTCGCCCCTGGATCTCCCTGTTCCGGGCTCAGACCCTTCTCGAATGTTAGACTCCCTCCGTCGTGTTCACTACGGCTTTCCAAATCAATTACACTTACAGCATTCACAAATCTCGATGGGCCTCATTACACGGTAGGCGGTGAGCCATGGCGCTATTAGCGCCATGGCTCATGCCGGTAAAATACCGGCACCACCTTGGCGGAAAGGGGATTTACCGCCCCATTCCAAGGTTGGAGGGGCGGTAAATCCCCCTTCCGCCATTGCCCTTCCCCATTCCCATTTCTGCCCCATAGGGCTCTATGGGAATGGGGAAGGCGCTAATTACGGCACCGCAATTTTGCGGTGCCGTAATTAGCTCTGAGGTCCCTTAGCGGGTTGGTTTTTAACGCCTGCAAAAAGCAGGCGTTAAAGCACCAACCGGCTAAGGGACCTCGTAGTAAGGCGGTAGGGATTTACCGGTACCGGTATTTTACCGGTACCGGTAAATCCCTACCGCCATCCGTGTAATGAGGCCCAATGTCTTTTTAAACTGTGGACATCCCTCTGTCGGGTTCACCTTTGTCAACACACTGTTCCTTGGGACTTTAGGTTTTGTCCCTTTCCATCGACATCTCTCCATCGGGTTCACTATTGTCAACTTTACATTTTCTTCCACAGGTGAAGTCGGTGGGAATGGGAAATGGTACTCTCCTCAAATTTGGAGAAGTCCCGGCCCTCAATACTGCCAAAAATGAGAAGTGCCGGTTAGAGTTGGCCCGTTTAAAGCTCTGGCTATGGAGGGACTAAGGCAGCACCATTCCATGAAGTGTCTAATCTTTCACACGGACACTGGTGGTCATTATATGCAGTGAACACAATGCAGAGCCATGATGGGAGCACCTCTCTGGCCTTCCTACAAACTACCCAACATGATCAACACAGCCGAATTACAGCCAGGCCCAGGCTCCAGCACACAACCTCCAGATAAGCCAACAGTGCTACAAGCCCACAACAGTGCTAGACGTTCACTAAACAAAGGCCTATTTGAGAGGATTAAATGAATGAAGGGAGAGGTGGCACCATTTTAATAGGTCTACTCTCCCGCCACCTGTGGGCTGCAATTTTCTTTATACCATCAACTTTTGAATACCTATCACATATTTTCCATTAATTGGTAAAATGCCTTTTTTATTATTCTATTAATGATATACAATGTTGGTTAGGGCGAATGTGTTTTATTGCACGGTTTTGTTGTATGTTTTTATGAACCGTTGATTTTCTATAGGATCAAAACATTGAAAAGGAACAGATTTATTTTAATTTATTTATTGCAATACAGCTTAAAATGTAAACCTTTAACAAAATAACAAGAAAAACATAATCCACATTACATTAATTTAAAACGTTTTAAAAACAATCTCTAAAAAGTTCAATGCAGCAATACTCTATTCAGTTCTTTGGGAGTTTAAAAGGTAATGCCAGAAATAATCGGCCGATTGACAACCTCCCAACGTCACACATTTCAAAAATACTGGTCTTCTTAGCAGCCTCAACTGAGGACATTCAATTATCAAATGTTTCAGGGATTCAACATCAACCTGGCAAAGTATGCACACTCTCTCAACACCTCTAGTCCTTGTTCTAGCACCAATAACATTGTTTGTTAAATATAGATTAAAACGTAATCTTAAAACCTAACTTCTAAAAATACATGAAGGATGTCTGATTAAATAAGGTGGTAAAATTCCAAAAGGTGTGACATCATAAACAAAATGTCTGAACAGATGATAATCAGATAGCCTCCTACGATACTCAGTCCAATCTAACTCAAGCAGCTTACGCTTTACTTTTTGTGGGGAGTGTGCAGTGATAACATTTGTTAATAAGAAATTCTTGCCTACCTCATCCCATTCGCTAAAGACTTTACACACCGTCACATCTATTTGTTCTCGAACAATAACATACAAAGATTTAGTGAGAGTTACTAAAATCTTTGCATATAGCTGTAAGAAATTGTCAGGTAACTCAACTGCAAGGGAGGATAGGCCAAGCCCATGCCGTATAGCACAGATGAGAATACCCTGAGGTAAAGACAAGGTCTTCCTCCATAGAGCGGCCTCCGCTTTGTCCCAATCGATGTTACTCTAATGACTGTACACTCTAGATGAATCTTGGGACACTTTTTTGCAGGCACATTTGAACCATAGGGTTAATAGAGAATCTCCCATAACGTTTGTCTAACAGTCATAACTGTGCTGCGGCACTATTTACCAACGTCAACAGTTCTCTTAATGGTTCACTATTGTTCCTGACATCTTTAATTGTTACACCAAGATATTTTATTTAAAGACTTTTACAGTTTCTATCCTGGCACCATTCAGTGTAACTTTAAAATTGTATCTTCTATTGGAAGCTTGTTTGTTTGGTTTCAGGATCATTACCTTTGTTTTTACAACATTTGCTGTCAGATCTAGTTTGTTTAGAAAAAGGACCACAGCATCAAGACCCCGCTGGGGTCCAATAGCAGTTAAATCACATATTAATATGCCATCTGCATATGCCATGTACTGTAAATGAAAACGAACGATTTGCGGGGGTTTGTATTTATCTTACTAAACATTTGCCCCATGTCATGAATATAAAAATTAAAAAGGAACATCGCCAAGACGCACCCTTGCCTCAACCCGCGACCGTTCGATATCCATCCAGGAAAATTTCCTTTATGGTCCAATGGGATTCGAATTCTAGTATCTGCATGCAAAGCAATTAAAATATTAAGTACATTCTCAGGACAATATGCATCTTTCATCTTCAACCAGAACGTATTCCTATTTACACAGTCAAACGCTTGAGTAAGATCTAAGCAAGCTAAAAATATTGGCTTCTGATAAAAACTAGATCTCTTAGATAAAAGTTGTAAAACCAAACAATTAAATGAGGTACCAAAACCTTTTCTGAACCCAGATTCTAAAACATATACAACTCCCACTCTACTAGTCCATGCTTCCGATTCTTTCAGCAGCAAAACAGATTTTTTTTACTGCTTGCATCCAGTAAAGAGATGGGTCAGTAATTTGCAAGGTTGATTTTATCGATCTTTTTAAAAAATCACCACAATGTGGGCACCTTTCCACGAAGGTGGAATGGTGCGGGTGTAAATTATGTTTTTAAATAACCTCACTAAAAATAGGGACCAGGTTTCAACTTTGGACTTGAAAGTCATATTTGACAGGCCATCGGGCCCTGGAGCCTTAGAATGTTTACATTTCTCGATGATAACTCAAATGTCGGCATCATCAAAGTAAAAAGACCAAGATGCAACAGTCTCGCTCACAGACAGCACCCCAGTCGAGGTAGACCTATATAGAAGAGTAAAATATTTCACCCAAGCCTCATCACCAATATGAACCGTTTGCAGGGAATCAGAACCGTTATGCCCGGGTAGTTAATAGTGACCGCTCTCAACATGGCATCCAAGTCCCTTTGGGCCTGAATAATCTTATGACTTTTAAGCCAATGCTTCTAAGTCAGCTTCAATTTACGTATTTTACCACCATAGTCCCCACAATTACTGGCTCTCAGACACCTTATATTTCTACTTAACATCTCCTTTTTAGTCTGTATTTGCTTATCAAAGGCGTGCATAGCTCTATTTGGAAAGTGGATATTATTGGGGTCCACTTTTCGAATACGACAACCAAGTAATTGTTGCACCACATCTGAATAAGCATAAGGATCTATTAAACCAGTACCATTTGTTGCTAGAAGGGAGGTCACTTGGTGATTAAAACAAGTTGCTTTACTAGGCCGCCATACTAGCGCCATGTCTCTTTCTCTTCCTTCAACTGTGAGCACAGGGCCAGTCGTTCTAGCATTAGTAGTTAAGAGCATCATTTCCAGAGACAGCACATTATGGACACTGGCGTCAGAGTCTATAACAACCAATTTTAAATAGGTAAAATTTCTCCTAAAACAAAAATTTAGTCGATAGTCGACTTAAAATGAACGTTCTTCCAAGTAAAATGGGGAGGGTGATCTCCAGTGACACCTCCATTCAAAGGGCACATATCCCACAGTTCTAACTGCTTGAATCAAGGCTCCACGGTCTTGCGTGGTTGCTGATTTCTTGTTCGAGCGTGGTGCTTGGGAGTACCAACTCCCATCCAGACATTGGCTATCAAGGTCACCCATGAGCAGGAAATGGGGGTTACAATCTTCAGTCCAACATGCAAATACATCTGCTAAAACTGCTAAAAAACGTTCACTATAGCATTATTCCTAGCATTAAAATATGCTTTTACCAAAATATAGGTATTGCAGTTCGCATACATAGGTTCAGAAACCTCTAATTTCACAAATAAAATATACTTATTTTGTCACTCTATTTTGGTCACTGAGAAACCAGGATCGTTTCGCACAGCACACAGGAGGCCACCCTAAGGTCGCCCTTTTGGTTCCCGCTGCGCTGTTACTACACAAGTAGTAAATCCATCCACAACCGGGAGCAATTCCTACAAAGTCTCCTGTAGACATATAGGACCTGATTCACAGAAGCGTTTCATAATGGCGCAATACCATTGGAAAACGCTCTGTGAATCAGGCCAATAACATCCTATGCATCCCCACAAAAGTTGTTGAAGGACGAAAATGTATAGTGAGAGTGCCCGCTGGTGTTCCAACAAACAAGTTTTAACTTTTTTATTTACCTGTATGGCCCACTGAACACCGAGTGTGTAGGGCTTCAGTAATATATGCCCAGCCCGCAGCTTGTGGTCTTATAGCTTCCCGTATGGGTTCCATATGGGTGACCTTACGGCTGTCCACCTAGCCTTGGGGCACACAGATTTTTTATGGGGCCTTACCAACTATGCTGACAAAGGAATCATTAATTTTACCCTTTGCCCAAACCCCTTTTCCTCTGGAATGACCAGGTGGTCAAAGACATCAAAACCAGTTCAATATGAGTAATTGGCCTCCTCCATTCATTCTTGCCATGCGTGACCAAAAAAGCAGTCGAATTAAGTAAATCCTATCTACGTTTATGAATTCGACCTGCATAATGTCAGCAGACCTCGGAGATCTCAAACGTGGCATTTCATTAAATAGGGGCAACATAAACTGTCTGTTTAAAGATATGATATGATATGATATGATATGGCATTTGTAACGCGCCTATACACAAGTGTTTCAAGGCGCGACGAGGCAGGGAGGGGGGAACAAGGGGAAGACAGACAACGATCCTACTAGGCCAGGTGTCATTTAGATCGCGCAAGTGCAGGGGTAAAGGGAAGGGAAAAAGTGCAAGGGGAAGGGGAGAGGGGGAAGTGCAGTACAAGGTAAGGAGTATAAAATAAATAAAATAGGGCCAGCTGGTGGCAAGTGCAAGGTAAGTGCAGACAAGTGCTAGGAGGGGGGGGGGGCTCTAGGGATACAGAGACAGTCCCGAAGTGCAGGGGTTGCCAGGGAGGCAGTGCAAGTGGAGAGTGGCTGGGCCCAGTACCGAGGTCGGTGAGAGTGGCCCAGTTGCAGATTCAGTGCAGTTTAGTGAAGAATTTAGCAGGGGAGAGGGAGAGAGAAAGCAGAAGCAAAGAGGAAGGTTTTGAGGTGCTTCTGGAACCAGAGATGGTTCTCCTCAAGTTTCAGGGAGGCAGGAAGGCTGTTCCAGAGGGAGGCCCCTGCCGCAGAGAGAGATCTACCCCCAGCTCGTTGCTTCGAGAAGCGGCTGACCCTGAGGGAGTTGGAGATGGATGAGCGAAGGGCTCGGGAAGGAAGATATTTAGGAAGAGAGAGTTGAAGGTATTCAGGCCCCAGGCCCCAGCAGGCCTTGTGGACAATGCAGCGGGTTTTGAACTTAATCCTCGCAGCCACTGGGAGCCAGTGTAGAGATTTCAGTCCTGGAGAGATACGGTCCCTGGGCTTGAGGCCAAGGACAAGTCTCGCAGTCCTGTTCTGGATGAGTTGCAGAGGGCGTAGAGTGGATGCAGGCAGATTAAGATAGAGGCTGTTACAGTAGTCCACCTTTAAGAGAACCAGAGCTCAGGAAACAGTGAGCTTCTGGGGGAAGGAGAGGAAGGGAAGAATACCTCTGAGGAGGTGCAGTTGGTAGTGTGACTTCTTAGAGATGTCAGATATATGAGGCGAGAAGGAGAGTGTGGAGTCGAAGATGACCCCGAGGTTTTTTGCCTTGCAGGTAGGAGCAGGAAGAGGGCCAAGAGAGGCTGGCCAGAGAGCTGCAGGGAAGGAGGGAGTGGGTGTGCCGATGAGTAGAATCTCAGTCTTACTGGCATTAAGGCAGAGGTAATTGGCGGCACACCATTCCTGGATAGCAGACAGACAGTCAGAGATGAGGGAAGGAGAGGAGGAGGCCGAGGGTAGCCTGAAAATGAGCTGGGTATCATCCGCATAGCACTGAAAGTTGGGGCAGAGAGCGGCGATGCGGTGGGCAAGGAGTGCCAGATACTGGTTGAACAGCCAGGGAGCGAGATTAGATCCCTGGGGGACACCACAGGTGGAAAAAAAGATGTCAGAGAGGAAGGACCCCAGTTGGACCTGGGAGGGTCGATTGGAAAGGAAAGAGGTCAGCCACGCCAGAGCCTGATCAGTGATACCCAGGTTATCACGGAGACGGTTGAGCAGGATGGCATGGTTGACCGTGTCAAAGGCAGAAGAGAGATCGAGCAGAATGAGAACACACGGAGTGTTGGAGTCGAGGTTCAAGAGCAGGTCCTCACGGATGTTCAGGAGAGCAGTTTCCGTGCTTCTTGCAGCTCTGAAGCCAGATTGATGGTCATGAAGACTACCAACAGATTCAGCATGCAGGTTAAGCTGGGAGATGGCCAGTTTCTCCAGGAGCTTGCCCAGGAAGGGAGTGATGGAGATTGGGCGATAGTTAGCCGGGCAGGAGGGGTCAGAAGAGGGTTTCTTAAAAAGAGGGTGCACAAGGGAGTGCTTAAGGGGGGGTGGGAAGACTCCAGAGGCGAAGGAGTGGTTGCAAAAGTCAGCCAGGGCAGGTGCCAGGGAGTCGATGTGGTCCTTGATAGTTTTGGAGGAACAGGGGTGAACCTGTTTAGACAAGACTTTCATAGATCGGACTTGTCTGGAAACCTCGTCAGCAGAGAAAAGGGGAAAGGCATAGAAGGAGGGAGGGCGGGTAGCTGCAGAAGGGCCAGAGGAAGAGCAGGGAAGAGAGGGAGGGAGGTGATAGGAGGAGAGTGAGAACAGGATGTCCTGAGTTTTAGAGATGAAGTGAGAGGCCAGTGCAGTGCAGAGGGCCTGGGAGGGGACAGGAGAGGTAGAGACTGCTGCAGGGTTGGCAAGCTCCTTGCAGATTTTCAAGAGTTCGGCCGAGTTGTTAGATGCCGCAGAGATGCGGGCTTGGATAAGGGCTCTCTTCTTGGTGAGAACGGAGAGACGGTATTGCCTTTGGAGCAGGCGGCAGGCCAGTTTGTCAGAGGATGAACATGAAGCATGCCATTTCCTCTCTGCCACCCTGCACTTGCCTTTTAGGGTGACGAGAGAGGGATCCACAAGTCTTCCTCAAAGATACAGAAGATCCTTATACAGCACATTTTGGTCTGGCTCACTCTGCAAATCAGGTACAATATTTTTCCACCGTTCACCGCCCCCCAACAGTTCCTTCTTCCCTCCAACCCGCAACTCTGTTCTTGAGGAGTGCCGCTGCACAGGCCCCACATCAGGAGGTCCAATATTTTTTCAGAGCCTTTCTTCTAATGTAATGTAAAGGCATCTGATCCAGTTCGGCCTCGCAAGTGGCGTAAGAATTTCTTTGAACCTTTATTTTTTATTTTTGTGATATGTTTCATATTTTTTATTTTTTATTTTTGGTCGGTGCTTCTTGCACTTTATAGCTAATACTATTGTTATAATTCTTTACTCCTGGGTTAGCTTTATTAAAGGCAGCATGTACAAGTGTCACCCCTTTCAGCGCACTGTGAGCCACCCCCTGGCTTCAATTATAGACCCTGTAGGGCTATCCATAATATTAAGAGGGTCAGGCAGCATAAGGCTTCCGTGATCCATAGCCTCTGGGACAGATGCATTTCAGTGGGATAAAGTGCTAACTGCAATAAGCGCAGCTGTTTCAACCAAGCTCAGATCACATGTAACAATGGGCACATCGTCAATTACAACTGGGATTTCTGCACAAAGCATTGAATATGTCAAACAGTTACACGTGTGAGTACCATTAAGCCGAGGAGCAGGTCCATTCTTCAATGACCCGGGCACAAAACCTTCCAGAAAACTTAATTTACATAGTATAGTCACCATTCTTATATATGTATTCACTAAATCCTCATCCAAAAACTCAAATGACTTCACCAAGCTTGTTAATGTATAGTTTTCAGCAAAAAGCACAGTCAGCGGCACTGAGTCTGTAGCCTCCGTTGGAATCGTAGGAGGGAAAAGTCTTGCTTCATGGCCATTGTTTGAAGTCAGATGAGCAAATGTGGAAGGGCCCTTTATTTTTGACGAATCAGAGGAGTATAAAGACGAGGAGCGTGACTGCGGGCATGGTGGCACAAAGGCAAGAGACACTGCAGCTAAATCTAATGGTTCCACCACACTTCCCAAACCCTCTTCCATGGCCAGAACGTCAATAATCCAACTTCCATTTAAATCCCAGTTAGGGGGGGGGGACCTATTAGCATGCACACTGTTCTCAGTGGCCAACATGGTGGAGTCCCTAACAATCTGTGCAGAGGATAACCTCTCTCCTGGGGATGGAAAAGGACTCACCACCCCTGCTCCTTTAGTTTGTAGACCTAGGGGTGTAGAAGCGGCCGCCTGAACAAACGCGGTCTCAGATCTGGGAATAATCGGTATCTCAAGAGCCTGTGCCAAGGTAACTCCCAGATGAGCGTCCGGAAAGTTATTAGGATCAAATGCCACCTTACTCCGGAGCACATACATTCCTTTGGTCAGCACCACAGATATGCTTTACAAATGGATATCACAGTCACGCCTTTACTTCACTGACCCGGCAAGCTGGACAATCCACGAGAACTAAAATGGCCTTAACAGTCCACAAGCTAACAAAGGACTCGTGCTGAGAGCTCAAACCCAAAGCTCTGCTTTGCAGTTTTACAAAACGCCAGCACAGTAAAACAAAGCGCCCACCGGAATAGTAATGCAGATTAACATAGCATAGTTGCTTGCAACCCGTTTAAACGTACATATTCGGCCTCATTAGGAGCATAGCGGTAGTGGTGAAAAATGTCTAAAAGGGAATTCTCTGTCAAGACTGGAGGCGAGCATTATGCTTCATCTTCACATTTATTATTTATTCCTGCCCCCAGCATTTTCAAGAAAACCAAAATTTTATAACTTCCCAGATGGGAAAACACATTATTTTATTTTATTTTGTAAATTTGTTTGAAAAACTACATTTCCCTTGGTTCCAGTTTTTGTGTAGTCCATCATGCCCAGTGCACGTGATCATAGTCCTTCCTGTTCCTCTCATCACCCTCTTCTTTCCTGCTCTCTAAGCAGATAAGTCAACCTTTCATTAGCTGCGTAGCGCAGTATTTGCTGAATGTGTTTCTATTGCCATGGAGCGTGCGCAAAGCATAACAGAGCAATAAGGCGTATGCACGTAATTCAATAGCATTGATATTCAAGTGAAGTGTAACTTTTGAGGAGTTCTAGGAAGACGAAGCTGATGGCCCATGCTGCATTCATGGCATACCAGGGGATCCATCAAAACTCTGCACAGAGTCAAGACGCTCCAGCCACCTCCATAGGGAAGGTGGAGCAAGAGGGAGCAGCAGCCACCACCCTCAGGAGGCAGGGCTGCTCCAACCGAAGCAATCCGTTGCACACCAGCACGGATCAGAGCCGGGAAGCAAGAGCCCCCACCCTCAGAAGGTAGGAGCTTTCCTGCACAAGGTTTCGAATAGAACTATGCAGAATGTAGTATTCCGATCGGCAGCCCTGAAGAGCACACGCCATAAAGTATTAAGCGACTACACAGCGAATCAGCGCACCCCGGACTGCTCAGTGCAAACCCCCTGAGGCGGGGAGAGCTCGCATAAATAATCAAACAGTATTCTTTACGAGCAACCAAACCGCTACATTGACTTGCAGCACAACTAGTGCTGCAAGGCCCCGAGAGCCCATAGTTGAATACCGAAGCCTGCACAGCAGGAATACATCTGGTGCAGCCACATTGAGAACACAGTGAGAGAGTGGACGTGCCACAACACCTGAAGACAGGTACACAAGGCACATATCCAGCACATACTACGTCAGAATTTGAATGAAGTGAGGAGGAACAGGCTGAGGACCTGGCCAATAGTTTTATGGAAGTGCTGGGCAACTCACTGGTAGAAGCAGTGGCTCAGGGGGTGAGACCCCTGCAAGAGAGGCTGGTGACCATCAAGACATTCTTAAGCCAGAAGAGCATAAGACCTGGAAGAGGGAAACCTCTTCTGACCCCCTGGGTCAACCAGACGCAGCAGGTGATGAGGCCCCAGAGGCTACTGATGCCTTCATGAAACTTAGGGACGCATTCTTGCACAAGTCGGGAGTGCCGAGCCTCAATATCCCTTACCCAGGGGATGAAAATAGGGGAAATGAGGGGCAGGACTCAGAGGAAGAGCCCACAGCGACCCCACGATCCTCGCAAGAAGAGGACGACAGAGCCGATGAGGACGAGACACAACCACCTTCCAAGAAACGGCTAAGGAAGGAGAATAACATAGAGGAAAACAATGAGATGGCAGACATGTTTGAACCAGAGAATATCAGAAACTCGAAATCGTCAGACTGGCTGCCTTCACCACAAGTCACGAAATACATGAGACAGAGGCTGTGCAAGTCTCTCCGAAGAGACTCGAGGCAGCACATGCGGGCCGAATGTCCGAGGCCAGAGCTGCCGGGGAAGGTGGCAGAGGCGCCAGAACTAGACCTGAAGATGCTGGCCTTCGTGTCGAAGATCTCCAGAGACCCCTGGAAGAGGAAAGGTTCTTGGCCAAGATTATGGACCTGGCTGAGCGGTCCTGAGACACCGGCAAGGAGGTGGACCTAGACATACTAGCTAAGTTGGCACAAAGGGCCGTTTGCCTCTTAGGCAAGGCAAACTGCACCATATCTTCGGAGTGCAGGAGAGGCCTCCTCCTAAAGATTGACCCCAAGCTAGGAGACCTAGCATCCTACGAAGTAGGGGAGGTATCTCAGGGACTCCTGTTCGGAGAGACGTTTAGAAAGGAGATGGGGAGATTTGTAGGCACCTATACCTCTCTAGAGAAGGCCCAAGAATCTATAAAGAAGATATTCCTGGGCAGAGTTTTCTCCGGGATCGGTTGGTATCGAGGCCGAGCGACTGGTCGAAATCAAGCCGCAAGAAGGCCTCAAAATAACAGGTTCCACTACTGGGACAACAAGCACCAAGATGCTTTCTTGCTCACGAGAGGGCGCTTCCCAAGAGGAAGATTAGGAAGAGGTCAGGGAAGAGGACAAAGCTTCCCCACAGGTGAGACATACCCCGTACCTGCCAGTTGGAGGGAGAACACAATGCTTCTGGGAGAACTAGCGCGCACTTTCCAGCAATGCCTGGGTTTTGCAGACTGTCAAAAGGTTGTAACTAGTATTCATAAAGGTACTCACGCAGACCCAATCCTCCCGAACAATGCACACAGCGCAGGTAGAGAAAGAGACTTTATACTTAAA